>NC_079496.1:31566414-32178942 GCF_030052815.1 Hevea brasiliensis
CATCCCATTCCATGAGTTGACAGATCCAGAAGGAAGGTAATACAACCAATCCTTAGCTGTTCCTTCCAGTGAGAAAGGGAAAGCTCGAAACTTGATTTGATCCTTTGAAACTCCTTGAGGTTTCATGCTGGAATACACAACATGAAATTATTTTAAATGCTTATATGGATCCTCACCTGCAAGTCCAAATTTCAACTCAAAAGCAATATTTAAAGCAGGGTATTGAATACACAAAGGCTGTTGGTTTAGATCAGGAGCAACCAACTCTTTCAAAGTCCTAGCAGCCATGGTTTCGTTTTCAGAATTTGAATCCAAATCCGAATCCAAACTTAACTCCCTTGGAGATTGGACTCCTTCAGATGTACTCGGAATTTTCTTAGCCTGCTTAGCCAATTTTCTCAACTGTTTAGCTATTTTTTCTACTTCTGGATCAAAGATCAACTCACCAGATTGAGAAGTTCTTATCATATACAAAAACAAATCAAAGTAAAAACAGAAAAATGCCTCAAAATCCTAAAAAACAATGGAATTTGGCCTCAAGAGGGTGGGCCAAAGAATCCTATGGATTGATTGGTCTTGATTAGAACGTCGTTTCCTTCAAAATAGGTATGGGCCGCCCTCCAAATTCAACCAAAATTGTTGATGAATAGTAACACCATAATTTTTTTTTCGAAAACCTAAAAACAGCAATAACTCATAAACAAAATTAATAATAGAATATCCTAACACTAAAAACACGAAATCCAATAAATTTCAGTCCCTGGCAGCGGTGCTAAAATTCTTGATGGCTGTCGAATCCACCAGAAATTAATTAACAGAAATCACCAATTATGAAATATTTTCTGTTGGAAGTGGTAAATCCAGGTCTAACCCTAGAGACTAAATTATTAAATTTCGTGCATTTGTATAATGGAAAAAGAAACAAAGGTTGGAGGGGGTAATTCGCAATCCAAAGAAGAAATCAAAAATC
The DNA here is from genome assembly GCF_030052815.1 of Hevea brasiliensis. Taxonomy (NCBI): domain Eukaryota; kingdom Viridiplantae; phylum Streptophyta; class Magnoliopsida; order Malpighiales; family Euphorbiaceae; genus Hevea; species Hevea brasiliensis. The sequence goes on from NC_079496.1 coordinate 31,567,385, forward strand.
AAAAATTAAGAACTAAAATTAAATATGAAACTCTCAAATTAAACAAACTTCATTCCAAGGTAATTCGCATTCCAATGCATTGATTCGATCATAGACAAAAGAAATACAATTATTTCTTATTGAATACTTAACGTAGATTTACCAAACAGTGAGGTAAAATCCCTAACTTCCCTATACTTGTCAATTCGAGCCCAGCACTCTTGTTGACTCTAATTATTAACTGAATTGGTATTAACCAATCCTCATCAAATTAATAACTGCTTCAAGAATAGGAAGTAGTTAAGCTGAACAGCAATTTATGAAGCATAAATCATTTAATTCACCCTATTGTTTCCTTAGGTTATTATCGAAAACTGGGATCATAATCAATAAAACCTAATTGCTACTCATGTTCAATCTTACACAATAATTATGGATTATGAAGATGAACTAGCAATTGACCACATCAAACAATTAACTAATAGGCCTTTTTAGCAAATCATTCAATAGATCAAAGACAATAAAATCAGAAAATAATAGATATTTAAAAGATATAAATTAAATTAAGTACCTGATCTCACAAATTAAGCAAAAGAACTTGAATCCCTTGAACTGAATTAAAAACTTAGCTACTCATGTTCATGGCTTACAGAAAATTAAAGAAGAAAATTGAAGAAATCTAAAATGTGAGTGAAGAACGAAGCTCTTCTCCCTTTTGACAGCTACTGCCTCTTCTATTTATAATAAATGGCCTAGGGTTAGGTTTAAGAGTCTTTCTATTTGTCAAAAACTGCAACTGGAGCAAAATCAGGAAACTGATTGTCGACGGATACACGGCCCGTGTATCACTACACGGCCCAGGGCTGTATAACTTACTGGTGCTAAGTGGGTATGTCTTGTATTGGCACATAAGGTTACACAGGTTAGCAGGATTTACACCGGTCAAGTTAAATGGCCCGTGTACTTTGTTTCTTCCTCAGTTCTCTGGATTTCTTCTGGCAGAATGTTACACGGGTCCATGGTTGTGCTTACATGACCCATGTACTTTTTATCAACAATGCTTCTCAATCCTTTGACCTTTCCAAGCTTCCTTCAACACTTTTGTGCTCTAGGACTTACCAAAACCCTGAAAACTACAGCAAGAGTCAAATTAATGCATATGCTAAAAATTTCTCAATTTAACACAATTATTCCAATAACTCTCTAAACATATGCCTAATAGATAATCATACTTTAATCAACTGAATTAGGCATAAAGATACCCTAGAAACACTAAATGTGATGAAAGTAAAATTAATAAATTATACACTTATCATCTACCACGCTTTAAGTGTGTTGTAAACTCATTAGCACAGTCAGTTTGTCCTTCAAGGACTGCAATTCTAACAGGAGCATTTGCAGCTAATATATTACTCTTTTTGGGTAAGTAAATGCGTCAGGTAACTGATTTGCAATATTTGAATTATCTTTTGAAATTCTAGTTTACACTACCTTGTGCAAGGATCAAGATGTGATAATGATAATTCATACTAAGTAATTTGCTTTTCCAATTGCTTTTTCTCTCCCTTAATGTTGGGCCCCTTTGAGGACCCATCTTAATGCATTATGGTGGAGCAATTAAAACATAATCACACATCCAAATATAGATGAAAAATATTTAGTTCCTGACCTGAAACCAATATAATGGGGAGAACTTATGATAAACTATTGGCTAATAGGGAGAACTTATGATAAGTTATTTGCTTGATGCATATAAGTGCTGCTACATTTAAAATAGCATGTCCCCATGTAGAAATATGAAGTTTTGTTCTTATAAGTAATGGCCTTGCAGTCAATTACCATTTTATGTGTGAACATAAGCAACAGAATGTTTAACACTTATTCCAATAGACATACTCATAGGTGAGTGAATTATTTGTCTAAGTAATCTTGCAAACGCCAAATTGCGAGATGATAATAAGCACACTTGCGACCATCTGCATCAATTAAAACTATATAATATCTAAATGGTCCACATGGTAGATGTATAGGGCCACATATATTACCCTGAATATGTTCTAAAAATGTAAGAGTTTCACCAACAAGTGTTGGGTGCAGTAGTAAGGCCCATTGTACTGCTATTGAGGGGGGGGGGGGGGCAGTATTATTAGGAGGGGTAGCCATGAACCTTGAATGGATTAATCTTCTATATTCATAAAATGAATATAAAAGATACCCTAATATACCTAAAAAAATGCAGGAGATTTATTTCCAACTTTAGTTGGTGATGGCCTAACAATTAATTTATCTTGAGAACACGTAGCACACGAGAATTCATTAAATTGGAGAACCTTCTGGGTTTTCAATGAATGACCATTCTCAATAATTTTCACATTATAATTGATCTAGGATGGCCTAACCAATCATTGCCAAACAATAAAATCACTTTGAGTAGTAAACTTCAAGTTTACTATAGCGTGCACTTCAATCATAACAATTTTTCTATAATACAATCCAGAAGACGAGAAGAGTAATTTCTCTATTAAAGATTTTTGTGTAGTATAATCTAGAGGACAAGGAGAGTATTTTCTCTAACAAACATTTCTTCTTGAAAGAATGGCAGTAATGTAGATATACTCTACATTTGCTTCATTCATTGTCTAAATATGATATCCATTAAGCCGAATATCTTTAAAAATTAATAAATTTGTTTGAGACTTAGGAGAGAATAAGACATCATTTATTGTAAATTTTATCCCTCTGGGTAATAATATATTAGCTCTTCCAGAGCCTTCAAGCAATTTTGTACTGCTAGGTATTATATTGATATTGTCTACGAGACATATATCTTTATCATTGATCTCATAATCAAATTAGAAAATATTTTCTTCATGAACAAAAGAAAAAAAAAAACTCTTAAAACAAAATATATGGAAACAAATTAATATAAAAATAACATTATATAGAAAATTCCAAAACCATAGTGAAAGCATGTAAGATAAAACAATAAAAGCTAAGAATTATTTATTCTTAAATATTTCCATCATTAACCATATGGTCAATATTTTTTTCAAGGAAAAAATCAACATCTAAATGTGCTGTATTAACTTGGTCATGTTCTAAACCATTATACATAAGTTTTGTTTTTATATTTTTCTATGCCTCTCAATGATGCTTGATAAAGCTTAACAAGATGCTTTAGCGTACTAGAAGTACATGACCATTAGCATAATGTTCATTTTTCATATTTTTCTTTTCTGATCACTATTCTGCCACTTTTGTTGGTAAGATATAATATTATGGTTAGAATGGTGATTATTATGACCACCACGATTATAGAAAATATGTCAATTTCTACTATATCTATATCCACAACCACATCCACAAGATTTGTAAATGTTATCGCATTCACTTCAGTGAATGGAGCATAACCAGCTTGCAGAGCCCTATTTTTTTGACCTTGTAGGCATACGCATTGAGGCCATAAGGAACCTGATGATGAAAAAATTGCATAAATATGAAATATATTTAGAGGTATTAAAAATGAATAATCATATGTATGACATATTTCTTGGACAAAATAATTTAAAAGAGTAAAAAATATTTAATAAATTTAAATTAAATTTATTTTTTGTTTAATTAAAAAATCTAATTAGACCTAATTGGGCTCTCTAAAGCCAATAAGATCCAGTAGGAAATTTTAATTAAGTAAATAAAATTCACAATTCTTTTTTATTTTTAAAGGAAAATAAAAATTCAATAGGAAGTTTTCTCTTTAAGACTCCTTAAATCTACTTATTTAGGGATTACATAAACGTCCTATATAATTTTTTGATCTAAACTCTATCAATACCTCTCAAAAAAAGGAAAAAAAATAGAGGGAGGTGGGGAGAGAAAAAAAAAAAAAAAAAACTCTCACTCTATCTCTCCAATTCAGTAAGCTTTTCTCATCTCCCTCTTACTTTCTGCTTCTTACTTTCTTCCTTTTTATTCAAGATACCTTCAAGATCTCTTTAAAGTATGTGTTTTAAATTATGAATATTCAAAAATATGTCATACATTTATTCTTTCATGTTTAAGTGTCTTTAGATGGTCTCATATGTTCATAACTTTCATGCATATGTGATAAATTTGAGAGTGATAACAACTCTGCATATGTTCTTATTTATGTTACTTCATTTTTAAATAATTTTTGTGTACTTCTATTTCTATAAAAATTGTATAAAAATTATATTTGTAATCTTCATGAAATTCTGATAATTTTAGCATCAAGAATCTTGAAAAAAGGCTGTTAAATTGAGTAAGTTATGACTATCCAAAATTAGGGTGTCTGCAGATCATGATTTGCAGTGTAACCAATTTTCAAGGCTCATATCTCTCTCAATTCTTCATCTTTTCCCATTGGCTTCAAGGAAAAAAATCTTTTTTAATTTGAAAGATATCACAATTTTAAAAAAGTAGTGTAAATCTATTACTGTTAAAAGTTTCAATTTTTGTAAATTATTTGGTAATGATTTTGATGTGGCTATTAATTTTATAATTTAATATGATGTTTGATCTTACTCCTAAAATTCTTTTGTAATTTTTATACCTGTTTAGATATTTTTAGAAATTCAAATATAGAGACACAGTGAATCTACTACATCTGGAAATTTCATTTTATTTATTTTTTTTCATGTTCAAGTTTTAAATTGTATCTTGATTTAATTTTAATGATATATATGATTTGATATGATGTTATGAAGTTTTAGAATTAGGTTAGATGGACCCATGGCCATTGTATAGTTTTGACCCATTAAAAGCCCTTAGACAGCATTTCCTAGACATATGCAATTTACACAATGTTAATAGAATTGAGTCCACTAGTAAGTACTATATTCCCATAATACTACAATGATACTAAGGATTTATGCCATAAAGGCATAGATAGACGGAAGTTACCACCCAGGTAATAACTAAGATATATTCATTTTTTCTTCTGAGGGACATCTGATGGAGGCATCTATTTCCAAAGGGACTTGATTGATGCACACAATTTTCTGATAGGTCGTGGATGGCAACTTACTCCTTGCAAAGGTTTCACAACCATCATCACCATAGCCCAATGTATAGGTTTGGGATAGTGGGTACGTAAGGGGAAGGTGTTAGACACCTCTTACACCTGGTCTAACCTCGTTAATTCGAGTGCTAGTCATCTACTAATGTTTCTCTCAGAAATAAATTTTGAGGCATAATTAAAGGCCTAATGAAGTTTAATTGACATTGGAAATGTCAAAGAAAAATTAATGAATTAGTATAAATAAAAAATAAAAAATTAAGAAACCGATAAATTCGAAATTAAATCGGTGTTACCGAAAAATTTGAAATATAAGCCGAAGAGGGGCATTTTGGTCAATTGACACTTAGAGTTGACTTTTGACCTAAATGTCCATGAAAAATAAGTGGTATTAAATTTCAATAATGCCATAAAAATTTGAAATCATATGTGTGGAGTAATTAAGAGAAATTAAGAGTAAAATGTGGAATAATTAAAAAGTTGCTTATTTAATTACTTAAGCTTAAGTTATTGGAGCACTATGGACTATATAAGCCACATGAGGACCAAAAAATCTGCACTAAAAGTTCATCTTCTTCCCATTTTCACCTTGCCGAATTCATTTCCTTCCCTAAAAACCACCAAGGCCGCACCTTGCATGGAAGCTCCACTCCTAATGATTAAGCCATAATTTCTTCAAGTGTTCTTCATTAAAGTTGCTTTACACATCATGGGCAACACATAGGCAGCAAAAATAAGAAGTTTGGGTGAGGTTTTATAAAGCTCAAACTAAGGTTAGTGCTTATTTTTCCTCCCTTGCTTAATTAAACTTTGAGTTAATGTTATGATGAGTTTAATTGTGGAGAAATTAAAAGAATTGAATGAGTATTTGTGGGGATTCAAATTTGGTAGCCAAGGAAGTCCATGGGAAGTTCGTTAATTCTACTTGTAATTGATGGTCAGACATGTAGATTTCAGTAAATAAATGAATTAGAGCTTATGGGCATGTGTATGTTTGAAATGATAATTGAATTAGGGGTTTGAATAAGTGTTAGAGACTTTCGACAATTGAGCTTAAATATGGCAGCCTTGAAGTACTTAAGGGATTGGTAATTCATGAATTTTATTACTGAATTATGGTATAGATAGATTAGTGGGAGGGTATTGTAAGTTGTTAGTTGAAATTTCAAGTATTAACTAATTGTTTACAAGTATATATTGTTGACCTTGACTTTGTGAATTAGAGTTCTGTATTGATTATTGAGGACTTGAGTAAACTACTAGGAATTGACCAATTTAAGAGTTGATGAATGAAATTAGAAGTGTTATGTATGCAATTGTAGTTTGGGAGAAGGAGGAATGACAATTTGAAGTATAAATTTTCTGTGTAGGTTATGTTGTGTTGAAAATAGTAGGTAAATTAAGCCATAAATGAAAATGAGTGACCCTAATTGGTAGGAGGCCAATTGGAGGTAAAACTAGACATAAAATGTGACAACTTTCATACAGAAACCTTGCTTAAATTCTGTCCAGAAAGTGACTCAAAAAGTAACCTAATCCGGAATTGGTAACTTATAACCCAGAATTTTTGACCATATGACCAGTAGTCAATCAAATGACCATAACTCACTCAAAATAGGCCCAAGTGACCTGAATTTTATACCGATGGAAAGCTTAGACATAGGGCTACAACTTTGGTGAAGATCACAGAATCCAAAAATGTCATTTACTAAGTCAAATTGCTTGCACAAATTGAGGTATCAAAACTGTCCAGAACCATTGCAACCCAGAATTTGACCATATGAGCATTAGTCACTCATTTGGCCACAACTCACTGTAAACAAGTCCAAATGACCTAAAATTTATATCAATGGAAAGATTAGACATAGAGCTATAACTCTTATGAAGACACCAAAGCCCAGAAATGAACAAACCCAAGTCAATTTGCTTGCCCAAGTAGGGTACTAAATCTACTAGAATTGAGTTTGACCTTAAAATGACCTAACTTTGTATTAAAAATGCAATCTATCCAGCTTTAGTAAATTGACCATATTTTGGTCTATACAACTCAGAATGACATGAAATCAATGGCAAAAATTCAATAAGACATAGACCTATAAAATTGTTTATTTGACCAGAATCTAAAAACCAAGGGAAATAGGACATCTAGCTAGATCAATCTAGCATACTAAAACTGAAAATTTTACATTATCATGCAATAAGTCTTAGAAATAAAATTGGCAATAAATGCCAACTTGTGAGAATTATAAAATGTACTATATTAGCAACATATTGAAATGCAAATTGTGACATGTTGATACTAGAATCAACCTATCCATGACACATAAAAAGGTCAACATTTTTGTTGACCAGTGAAAGACATAATGACCTATAAACCCTAAAAATAAAGAATTAAATATTTGAGCTTGTAAATGCCATAGTATTGCCTAGTTAACTAATTTGGATAGGTTGGCATGTCAATAGGGTACTGACAGCTGTACTGTAAATGGCTTCACGCCACACTGTGTTTTATGGCTTATTATGCCACACTGTGATTTTAATAGCCTATGGCTATATGGATTTTAATAGCCTATGGCTATACGGATTATGTTATTATACTCAACTTATTGTTTGATTTATAATATGGCTTCTTAGCCACACTATTTGCACGCCAGGAGGTACTTTGTGACCGATGGTGTGACGGCCTGAGGTACTAGATACCCAGTGCTATTTTAACCATTTATCTAGTCTGGTAAGTTGTATAGGCTACATGGGCAGTCAATTAAAACATTATTTAATTCAGGCAGTTAAGTTAAGTTAAGTATAATGAAATTTCAGTGCAATTAAATAAGTATTGAATGAAAGGAGTAAAAGAGATTAGTAATAGAAACATAACAAAAATACAATTTGCAAAACCATGGAGACTTAAAATACAATATAGTTAGAATAATTTGTATACAGGGTATTATTACTGAAATGTTATAAACTTAGCACTTCCAAAGAGGAACAAACTAATATATAAGATACTTGATACTAAAAATACCATACCAAATTAAATTGATTCTTGAGTATCCGAATTATGATTTATTTCTTTCTTTATTTGTATATATTATTTCATTATTGTATTATTGCACCACTAAGCAGAAATGCTTAGCGTGATGGAATTGTTTCCTCGCGTAGGTACTGAAGGTAAAACTAGTAGACAGTTGACTGAGATTTTTGGAGTCCAGATCTACAGAAGTGTCAGAAGAGTTCAAGGTTATCACCTCCTCAACAATGCATGTAAATAGGGCTCATATTAAGCATATAATGTATTTTGTATATTTTAATTATTTCTTATGTTGTAATTCAAATTAAGAAATTATATTGAATAAGTCTGTGATTTAATTAAACTGTATAACATGTAGACTGTGATTTTATGCAATTAGTTGCAAATTATGTACATTGATGAAATTGAGTATTTTGATATAAGAGCTGAGTGTGATTATGAATGAGACTGTGATTATGATTATTGAGACCATATGGTATTTACCACATTAATCAGACTTTAATAAATAAAGTTAGTGCCTAAACCATTTTTGAACAAATATATCAAAAAGCTGAAATGAAATAAGATAAGATCAGGTGCTCCAGCACTCCGTGTGACACGCCTTGCTCGGCTACACTATAAACGGGTGAGGGGTGTTATAACGCCTGCAAGTAATTCAAATAAGGGTTATTGTTTACAAATAATTTTCATGCGCAAGTATTTCCTATCGATGGGGTTACTAAATTAAATTAAGTGAAATTTATCGAATGATTAAAATTAATTTATTATTAACAATTTAATTTACATACAAGTTCAATTTACAAACAACCTTAAGTTTTTATATAACTAATTAATTATTTATTTACCAAGTTACCCTAAAGATAATTAAACTAAATAAATTATATATATGTATAATTGATTTTAATAAACACATAAAGGTTTAAGCAATTACATCCTAAAAATATTTGTTTCTAACATGCTAATTTATTTTTATTCTTTACTAGATATTTAATTATATTTAATTTACATGCCAAAGTTAGTTTTTTATACAAACAAGATTTAATTTTAATTTACCTAATATTTATTTAATTAAATTTCATGCACAAGTGGGTTAAAGATACAAATAAAATTGATTTTATTATTAACTAAGTAAATCCTACTATTACTACATATTATATACAAAATTGTTATTTTAAGAATTAATCATTGCAGTTGCCATTTAGGCAAGATACCCTTAAAGAAGAGCCTTCTCTTTTAGTATGGTAAGTTAATCCATGTCTCACTCGTTAAGCTCCACTAAAATCCATTCAAATATTGCTCTTTTTGGTACTTACCTTAGGACTACTTACCAATTTATTTTTTTGAAATAAAATAAATATTACAACTAAAAATTTAATCACTTACAATATGGGCTTTTAATGGATCAAAACTACAAAATGACTATAGGTCCATCTAACCTAATTATGGCACAAAAAAAAAAAAAACCATATCACATCATATACATCATTACATTAGATCAAGATACAATTTAAAACTTGAACACAAAAAAAATATAAACATAAGGAAATTTCTAGATTTGGCAGAATCACTGTGTCTTTGTATTTGAGTTTCTAAAAATATCTAAACAAGTATAAAAATTACTGAAATTTACAAGAGCAAGATCAAACATCATATTAAATTATAAAATTAAAATCCAAGTCAAAATCATTACCAAATAATTTACAAAAATCGAAACTTTTGATAGTGATAGATTTATACTACGTTTTTGAAACTACAATATCTCTCAAACTACAAAATATTTTTTCATGAAACTAATGGGAAAAGTTAGACCAGATCTTGAATTTTTTTTTAGATGCAAGAATTACAGAAAAAAAAATGAGGAATTAAGGGAGATATGAGCCTTGAAAGTCAGCTGCATTGCAAATCGTGATCTGAAAATGCCCTAATTTTGGATAGCTATACCTTTCTCAATTTAATAGCTTTTTTTTAGGCTAAAATTATCAAAATTTCATGAAGATTTCAAATATAATTTTTATCAAATTTTTACAGAAACAAAAGTACATGAAGATTAATTAAAAATTAAAGTAATGGAAATAAGAATATGTGCAAAGATGTTAACACCCTCAAATTTATCACATATACATGAATGTTATGAATATATAAGACTATCTAGAGGCACATAAATATGAAAGAATAGATATGTGGCATATTTATTGAATATTCATAATTTAGAATGCATACTTTAAAGAAATTTTAAAGGTTTGTTAAAGAAAAAGAAAGAAAGTAAGAAGAAGAAAGAAAGAGTAAGATGGGGAAAGCTTATCGAACTGGAGAGGTTGAGTGAGTGCTTTTTCTTGTATTGTGTTGTTCTCTCCTCCCCTCCCTCTCTTTCCTTTTCTATTCTTCTTTTCTGTTAGGTATTTATTGAGTTTAGGTCAAAACACTATATCGGAAGTTTATGTAATGCCTAAATAGGAATATTTAAGAAGTCTTAAAAAAGAAACTTATTATTTGATTTTTATTTTCCTTTAAAAATAAATAAATAAAAAAAGGAATTCTGAGCTTTTATTTATTTAATCAAAATATCCTATAGGCTCTTATTGGCCTTAGAGAGCCCAATTAAGTCCAATTAAGTTTTTTTTTAATAAAACAAAATCTCAAAATTAAATTTACAAAAAAAATTAATTTAAATTTAATTAAACATATTTTACTTGTCAAAATTATTTTCTCTAAGAAACATGTCATACAAATGATCATCCATTTTTAATGTCTATAAATATATCTCACAGTTATACAATTTTTCATCATTGAGCTCCTCACAGCCTTAATGCACATGCTCACAAGGTCACAAAAATACAGAACTACAGTTTGCCCCCGACTTTGGCGAGATTTGAAATCAATGTGAAGACATTATTCAAATTTCATCAAAGTGACAACACAATTTTTTGGAAATCATTTAAAAGCAAGTAAAATATTAGCTATGAGAATCAAGTATGTCTTGCTCTGTCGACATACTCCACCTAAGTCGTGTTCAATACCTTGAGTTATGAGACTAGCTACAGTCTCACAATAGTGAAAATCAAGTGTATCTTACTCTATTGATACTTTTTGTGTCATTAGACTAGCTACAATCCCACAACAGTAACAACTGTGTGATTTGAAATTTCGAGTGTATCTTACTGTGTCGACACCCACTGTGTCATAGGACTAGCTACGGTCTTACAATAGTGATAATTGTGTGATCTTAACTTTTGAGTGTATCTTGCTCTATTGATATGCTCTGTGTCATGAAACTAGCTACAGTCCTACAATAGTGGCAAGTGTGTGATTTGAGATTTTATGGATTTGTATTTAGGACAGCAGCCCTAAACTGTCTACATATCCCTCTTGTTATCCTTGAAAAAGAATCAGACCCACATGTAGTTCAACACTTGAAAACTGTGGTGATGCATGATTTTCTATGCCTTACATACCTACAAGTGACATGTTGATGTGTGTACTTCTATGCCTTACACAATTATATCGTGCGCCCTAAACAAAGTCTAAGGACTAGCCAAAAACTAATCTGTGACTTGGAATTTTTTAGATTCTTATTTAGGACTACAGTCCTAAACTGCCTATGTATCCCCCTCGTTATCCTTGAAGAGGAATCAAACCATACATAGTTCAACACTTGAAAACTATGGTGATGCATGATCTCCTATGCCTTACACACCTACAAGTGACATATTGATGCGTGTTCTTCTATGCCTTACACAGCTATGTCATGCGCCCTAAATAAAGTCTAAGGACTTACCAAAAACTAATCTGTGATTTGGAATTTTGTGGATTTGTATTTAGGACCACAATCCTAAACTGGTTGCATATCGTCCTCGTTATCCTTGAAAAAGAATCAAACCCACACATAGTTTGACACCTTAAAACTGTGGTGATGCTTGATCTTCTACGTCTTATACACCTACAGGTGACATGTTGATTTGTGTTTTTCTATGCCTTACACAACTATATCGTGCACCCTAAACAAAGTCTAAAGACTTACTAAAAAAAAAAAAACAACTGATATGTGATTCGAAAATTGAGATGACTAGATCCCAAAACTGCTTATGATCTATATGCTTTCTATCCTTCATGTATGCGTGCTTATTTCCACTAGGGAATATCTTTGAAAACTTTAACAGGAATGAATATCACTAAGGAATTTTCTAAAAATTTCAAAACTTTCATGGTGGTATTGTGGAAAACTCACTAGGGATGTAAGAATCTTTCAAAACATTTCAAAAAATGCACACCAAGAGACCATCTTTAGGTCAAAATACAATTTCTCTCTGATTTTTTTTTTTAGGTCCCTTTTCCTTCTTACTATGACTTATCATTCTAAGACCATGTTTAAATCCATGCCTTGCCTTAATTCATTCTACTTCTTCTCTTCTGTGTGTTTTATTCTTTGTGCCTTAATTTTTACCTAAAATGCCCTTTTGCATTTTCATCTCAGCAGGCTTACTCTAACTTTTGCCTAAGCTACCCTTTCCAATTTAGAGAGCTTTGCTTTTTCCTAAATCGCCTTTTTAGGTTTTCGATTTGGCTCTCTTTTTTTTCTCTTTTTTTTTCTTTTTCTCTTCTTCTTCTTCTTCTTTTTTCTTTTTAACTCAAACTACTTTCAAATAAAACATAATTGATTATTCTATCATGATAAGAAAACTCACAATGACTTGAAACATGCAATCCTATTACTTAGTTATTTGATTTATCCTTCTAGACACTAGCATTTGCGATCATAACTAAATAAAATCCATTTATTGTCATGCAATAAAAACTTTCTTTATTAATTCGGGTACACCATTACCCTTTTTACATTTAGTTTTACTACATTTCTAATCTTTTAAAGCCAGAAAATTTCAAAGCCAGAAATAAAATTATAACCTGCTGAATGGTTGTTTTGGGTTTTCCATCCAAATCTTCTCTCACTCTTTTTGCCTAGACTGCCCTTTCATATTTTCAGCTTAGTTTTTATTTTTCTTTTCTTCTCTTTTTTTTATTTTTTATTTCTTTTTCTTATTTTTTTTGACCTTAACTTCTGCCTAGACTGCCCTTTGTGATTTTTCAGCCTTGCGGGCCTATCTCACTCAAAGTACCTTTTGAGCTTATCAAGGTTTACCTATTCTTGAAACTCATTTCTATCTAGGTTTGATATTCTCACAGCACTTCCTGCAAGATCTTCTTGACAATATATGAGCCATCCCAATTTGGCTTGAATTTTCCTCTTGGATCAACATGAATGGGCCGGGGCCTATTTCAAAACCATATCACTTTCTTTTATCTGTTTTGGCCTAACCTTTTTGTTAAAGGCTTGGGCTATCTCACTTTGATAATGACTGCATGTGATATAAGGCCCTTATTCTTTTCTCATCAATTAAGGCCAATTTCTCATGTCTTTTCTAAGCCCACACATTTTTTGGGACCTTGGCTTCAAGCATCACTATTAAGGATTCAGCTTCTAACTTAATGGGTAGCATTGCTTCAGTTTCATATACTAAAGAGAATGGGGTTGCCCTTGTGGATGTTGTTGTAGTAGTGTAATCACCCTAAAGAGCATAATGGAGTCTTTTGGGCCAATTCTTATATGTTTCAAACATTTTTTCTCAAAATAATCTTCACATTCTTATTGGATACTTCAACTGCTCCATTACTCTAAAGCCTATATGATGAAGACATATGATGCTTGATTTTGAACTCTTTAATTAACTCCTAAAAATCACCCTTAAACTAAGTGCCATTATCTGAGACTATCTCGTGAGGCACTCCAAATTGGCAGATCAAATTCTTCCATACAAACTTGCTTATCTTCTTAGCGCCCATTACATTGAAGGGTTCAGCCTCAATCCATTTAGTGAAGTGGTCGATCGCCACAATTATAAATCTATGGCCATTAGAAGCTATGAGAGAAATCTTCCCAATAATGTCTATGCCTTAAACCGAAAACAGCCATGGCGAGGTCAAACTGTAGAGCTCGCTTATTGGTAAATGGTTAAAGTTTACATGGATCTAACATTCATGGCATTTCTTGATAAAACTAGCATAGTTAATTTCCATGGTAGACTAGTAGTAACCCAACCGTAGAATTTTTCTAGCCAAACCTTTCCATTCATGTAGGAACCACATATTCCCGCATGTACTTCTTTTATTATTTGCTCAGCCTATTTTTCTATCACACACCAAAGTAAGAGTCCTTCAAAGAACCTTTTATAGAATCGACCCCCAGCCAAAGTAAACTAAGTGGCTAATCCATGAATTATTACTCTATCTCTTCTATTGGCTGATTGCGGGTATTCTCTCACTTCCAAATACCTCCTTATTGAAGGAACGGAAGCGTGAAAAACACAAGATTATACCATTGAATTCAAAAATTTTCACCTAGGGTCACAAGCACCATGCAAGATTTATTTTTATCTATTTGATTTCAATGATAAACAACATATTAAAACTCTTTTAATATGTTTTTGGATCTGTATTTGCCATTTAAGATTTTAAAATTAATCAGATTAATTTTAGAACCCTAGATTAAATCAAGAACGATTACACTAACCTCTTGATGTGCTGCAGCGTGTCTGCGCCTTTGAAATTCGTCTTCAGGACACCAGATGTTGTCCCTCTAGCTTGTCCACACCAAGAACACCCATGGCAGCCCTTGAACAGCTTCTAAAGCCTTTTCTATTAATTAGAAATTCAAGTTCTGCCTTTTAAGAGATTAGAGATGCAAACAGGACACTAGAAACAATTTCTAGTGTTCTTAATTCAAGAGATTGATGGCTAATCTCTTTGAATTGATGAGAGATGAAGAGAAATAGCTGGAGAGGCTCAAAGTGGCGTGACATATGAGAGGAGAGGCTGCTGGTTGTGTTTTCTTTTCATAACCCCACTTAAATAGCTAGGTTAACACATTAAACCCTAGCCACATGTCACCTTTTGATTAGCTCTAGGTTTAAGTGACCCAATCATATTGTGCCAAGTGTCAAACCTATATTTAATCTTGATTTTAATCATCTTACATGATTAAAAATATTTGGCAAGCTTATGTGTTATGCCATGTGTCACCATCTCATGGTGCCACGTGTCACACCGCAAAATGACCAAAATGCCCTCGTGTCTTAATTTAGAGTTCTTAACCCAAAATAATTATTTTCTTCTTCTAATTAATTTATATCAAATATAAATTAATTAATTAATCTCTATTAATTAATTTCTCATCAATTAAATTCATATTTAAACACTTTAAATATAAATTTAATTTATACTACACATCCAATAATCTAGATTTGGTTTCAAGTCATGCTAGGGACTTTGCAATTTTATTGCAAACCAAATCTATTTAATTAATCAATTAAACTCTTTAATTAATTAATTAAATCATATTTAAATAGGTGATAACTTGTGTATGTGTGTGACTTACTAGGCTCATCACTAATTGGCAATGAGACATGATATCAACTCTTAATATCATCGAACTCTTTCTTACCATAAATGATTTCTCTAAATCATTTTATGAACCTCATAGACCATGGTTAACACCTAGCATAGCATGCCATGGCCACCCAATTAGTAATAAGATTTACCTTAAATGAACCTATAATCATATGTTACCATGCACTAGAATCTCTCATTACAAAATCCCAACTCAAGCCGAGTCATGGTTTATGTCAAACTCCATTTGCTATGAATATTATGTTCTCTTTTAATTCCAGTTCTTGATTAAAAGATTTTTCTCATCGAAACTCTTTTACGAATAAATCTATCTGTCTGGCCAGAAACTTGAAACATCAAGAACAATTAAATGAACATAGGATTTTATCTCTATTTACTTAGAGGAACAGATTCCATCTTGATCAACACCTACCTCCATATATAACTAGTAGGAGCCAACACATGCCCATATACCCATACACAGTACAAGTTTGAAATCAGTATCTAACTCAAACTACCTATATACAAGATAATCATGCTATCTCAGTCTAAAGATTATATGCATCGATATGATTTATGACAAAACATTGACAAGAGTAAACTCCATGTGCTTGTCATAAGTGTCACTGGTTCGGCCTACTTATCATTTATAAGTGCCTATCATGTTTGTTATATGGCATGAGACTCACCATTCCATCTTATTTATATCTCATATAAATAACTTGGGAACAAACATGAATACAATCTTTCTGGATAAGTCATGTCCTTATTATGAAGTATCCTCGATTGTGAACCTATTTATGATACTTTGTGCTAGAAATATTGTCACTCATATTCTTAACAACTTAAGAATAATATTTCTAACAAAATATCAATGGACCTTTTCTATTACACATAAATATATTATGTAAACGGAAAAGTGGAAATGCCTTTTATTATTAAAAATATGTACAAGATACATACTAAATGATATGCTCTAGGGCATACTACTAACAATCTCCCACTAGCACTAGAGCCATTCATTACAATACCTTAGACCCATCTTCTCAAGATGTCAGTCTAACTGAGCTTGTGACAAAGGCTTAGTGAATGAATCAGCTGGATTTTCAGCTGATGCTATTTTCTGCATGGCTATATTGCCTTGCCCAACTATATCTCTGATAATGTGGTAGTGCCTTTCTATGTGTTTGGATTTTGGGTGAGACCTTAGTTCCTTAGCCTATATGACTGCTCCATTGTTGTCACAGTGTAATGGAACTGCTGACTCAATGGAAGGAACTACTGTAAGTTCTGTCACGAACTTCTTCATCCAAACAGCTTCTTTTGCAGCATCTGATGCAGCAATATACTCAGCCTCAGTAGTGGAATCTGCAGTCGTGCTCTGTTTGGAACTCTTCCAACTGACTGCACCTCCATTACAAATGAACACATATCCAGAGGTAGACTTTCTATCATCGATTTCTGATTGGAAATCAGAATTAGTACAACCATCCAATTGCAAGTCTCCACCTCCATAAATCAAGAATAAATCCTTAGTTCTTCTCAAGTACTTAAGGATATTCTTGACAGCTATCCAGTGTTCCAAACCTGGATTGATACCGCTAGTCAAACTAATAAAGATATGCGATATCCGCCTAGTACACAACATTGCATACATTAAACTTCCAATAGTCAAGCATATGGAATCCTCGCCATCTTATCTCTTTCTTGTGAGTCTTTGGAGACATCTCTTTAGAAAGGTGGATACCATGTCTCACTGGTAACAATCCTCTCTTTGAATCAAGCATGTTAAACCTCTTTAACACCTTTTCCAAGTATAGACTTTGGGATAAACCAATTATTCTTTTCGCTCTATCTCTATAGATGCGAATCCCAAGAATATAGGTTGCCTCCCCTAAGTCTTTCATGGAGAATGTATTTGACAACCATACCTTTATAGTCGTTAACATACCTGTGTCATTACCCATCAACAGTATGTCATCCACGTATAAGACAAGGAAAGTGATAGCACTGTCACTAACCTTCTTATATACACATGGCTCATTCTCATTTTTGATAAAACCAAAGGATTTAATGGCTTCATCAAAACGGATGTTCCAACTCCTCGAAGCTTGTTTCAACCCATAAATGGATCGCTTTAGCTTGCATACTTTGGAACCATCTTGGGATTCAAATCCCCTAGGTTGTTCCATGAAAATGTTTTCTTCAATGTATCCATTGAGAAAAGTCGCTTTGACATCCATCCGCCAAATCTCATAATCATAGTATGCACTATTGCTAATAAAATCCTAATTGATTTAAGCATGGCAACAAAGTAGAAAGTCTCCTCATAGTCTATTCCTTGCCTTTGGCGAAACCCTTTCGCTACTAGCCTTGCCTTATAGGTCTCTACCTTTCCATCAGAACCAATTTTCTTCTTGAAAACCCATTTGTTCCCTATAGGTACAATACCTTCAGGTGGGTCAACAAGATCCCAAACTTGATTCTTATACATGGAATCAATCTCGGATTTCATAGCATCAATCCATTTTGAAGAGTCTATATCTGATATAGCTTCTTCATAGGTAAGTGGATCATCTCCATGATCTACTTCTTCATGAGTAGACAACTCTTGTTCTTCTTCATGAAGAAAACCATATCTCACCGTGGGTGAGATACCCTCGGTTGTTCTACGAGGAACAAATTGTAGATGTTTCATCAATGGGTATAGGTTGACTAGATGGATCTATATCCATCTGATCTGTTGGTTGGTCAGAATTCTCCAATTCTAACTCTATTTGCCTTCCTTTGCCTCCTTCTTGAACAAACTGTTGTTCAAGAAATGTGGCATCTCTACTTATCACAACCTTTTGTGAAGTAGGCAAATAAAAATAATATCCAAAACTATCTTTTGGATATCCAACAAATCGACCTCTTCTCGATCCTGGTCTCCAATTTATCAGTGTTCAGCTTTTTGATATAAGCTGGACAACCCCAAATCTTAACATGCTTAAGACTTGGTTTTCTTCCATGCCATATCTCATAAGGTGTGGAAGAAACTGATTTTGATGGAATCCTATTCAGAATATATAAAGCTGATTCTAATGCAAATCCCCAAAAAGAGATTGGCATATCAGTATAGCTTATCATACTACGTACCATATCCAATAGGGTACGATTTCTCCTTTCAGATACACCATTCAGCTGTGGCGTTCCTGGAGGAGTCAGCTGAGAAACAATGCCATGCTCTCTCAAGTATTCATCAAATTCAGTACTCAAATATTCACCTCCACGATCTGATCAAAGAGCTTTAATACTTTTTCCTGTTTGATTTTCTACTTCAGATTTAAATTCCTTAAACTTTTCAAAGGATTCATGTTTGTATTTCATCAAATACAAATACCCAAACCTTGATTTATCATCAGTAAAGGTAATAAAATAATGAAAGCCCCCTCTAGCCATTTCTTTAAATGGACCACATACATCACTATGTATTAGCTCCAAAATATTTTCAGCTCTTAGCCCTTGTCCAACAAAGGGTGATCTAGTCATTTTGCCCTGAAGGCAAGATTCACAAGTTGGAGTAGGCTCAGAGCCCAATGAGGATAGAATCCCCATTTTCTCCAATTTTGCAATCCTATCTTCTGCAACATGACATAACCTTAAGTGCCAAATATATTTTGAACTTGAGTTGGTTTTCACCATGGCATTGCTTTCATTTAGATTGCTACACTCTGGCCAGTGGAAACACTTTCATCGGCAATGGAAACACTTTCTGGCGGTGGAAACACTTTCCTTTGCCTCCATCGACTTTAGTCTTACTTTTCTGCTTAGCTATTTTCTTGGAAGGACCAGAATCGAGGTTTCTTTTTCTTATTGCCTTTCTTCTTGTTGGACTTTCCACAGAAGAAGATGCAACCAAAGCTACCTCTTTTCTTTATTGCCTGGCATATTCTTTTGGGCAATAACCAGATATTGAGTAATTCAGCTAAGGTGCATTCTGTTTAGTCATATGGAAATTTGTCACAAAATTCCCAAAAGACTCGTGAAGGGATCAAGGATCAAATCCGTTTGTAGTTGGAAATCCATGTTGAAGTCAAGATGTTCCAACCGCTCAATCACCAATCATCTTGTGGACATGATCCCCAACATTCTGTCCCTCGGACATCCTCATACTAATAACTATTTAGATATCTCATACCTAGCATTCTGCTGTACTCACCATACAACTCTTGTAGGTGAAGGAGGATCTCACTAGCACTCTGCATGTTCTCATGTTGCTTCAGAACTCATTACTCATGGAAGCAAGCATGTAACACTTAGCTCTCATATCATGCTCCTTCCACTTGTCCAAAGTATCATGTTCCTCTTGTGTGGCCTCTGGAGGTAAGGGACCAGAACATTTGAATATAGAACATATCCTATATGTTCAAGGTTCAGACAAGTTTCAAATTTCTTAGCCAATCGCATGATTAGGTCCTGTCAACTGTTGTGATCAAGTATGCTTGCAAGGATATTGGATGGTGGTGGTTGTTTTGTGCTCATTTTTATCGTAAAATTAATCGCAGAAAATAACCAGATTAATTAGTAAATGTATCATGTACTTAACCAAAATGATTATGGTCTTTTAATCAAATTGGTCCTCCCACTAACTTAGCGAATCCTACACTTCCAAAGTAGAAAACGGAAATCCTAGTTGGATGGATTTCTAGTGGGTGATTGAATTCTTATAATTCTATTGATCATCCTCGTACATCCATTATTGGAATTACAATAAACTATAAGTGAGCAACTCCTTGCCCATCACATCTCATGTGAGGTTCAATCCTTTACTAGCCCCTAATGCTCAAAATCTCGTGTACATCCAATATTGACTTATCTTGCATTAGTTAAGTTGATCCCATTGAACCGAATTATGCAAATAATTTTAATGTCCTCAGGTACATCCAATATTGGCCACCAAACCATTTACATATTTACAACATCTCATGCTTAACAATTATTCTTAAGAAAATCTCTTAAATTAATTGCATCTCATGCAACTATTTAAAATTTCTTAAAATAATTGCCCCAATGGAGGGCTTATGTTATAATTACTTTAATTATAGCATTTCCAACTTAATCATTTGTTTGGAAGATTTTATAGCCATCCTAATTACTATTAAGGTCTCACTTTGCACATTATCCATTTAGCATGCATATATCATATAATTGCATACATTCCCATACATCTCATGCATTCATGGATAAGCAGTAAATATGGTATGATCATGGACTTTCTAAGGGATTCAATTCTGAGCCACCAAGAATTGAATCAGGGCATTCCTAGGTGCATTTCATTCATTCATTTTACAAGAGTTGCTGAAGGAGTACATAATCAACACTTGATATTGAATTCCTCCCACGGGTCCCACCAATGCTCTTGACCTCCTTGATATTCTTGCAATCCTATATTACAAAGTAATCCTTGGCATACCAAGACGAATTTACAAGAACTTAAATAAATGAAATTACAACCCAAAAATTATTACAAACTTAATAATACATGCCCAAAATAAATTAAAATAAATTAATTAATTTACAATCCCAAAGAAACATAAAAGAAATAAATCCAATCATATTGGTCTTTTATAGTCCATGATCATCCATCATGCATATCACTATTTAACAATTAAATAAAACATACATACTTAAATTAAATTGAATATCTCATATTCAACTTAAAAATCCAGATTTGAATATGATTCAAATAAATTTAAAAATTCATATTTGAATCTCATTCAAACAAATTTAAAAATTCAGATTTGAATCACATTCAAACAACTTCAAAAATTCAGATTTGAATCACATTCAAACATTTTTTAAAAAATCAGATTTGAATCACATTCAAATATTTTTTAAAAAATCAGATCTGAATTTTATTGAATCAATTTTAAAAAATCAGATTTAAATATGATTCAAACAACTTTAAAAATTCAGATTTGAATCACATTCAAACAACTTTTAAAATTCAGATTTGAATCACATTCAAAAAATTTTTAAAATTCTGATTTGAATCATAATTTAATTGTGTGATTAAAACAACTAATTAAACACTTTAATTAGTCAAAGAATAGGCCTTAGATCATACAACAATTGCAGAATTAAAAGCCAATCCTTGAATCACCCATGGAACCATTGTTGCCGCCACCAATGGTGGCTTCACCATGTGTGACGCCACATCTCATGATCCAACCAGCAATGAATCTCTTGATCTCATGATCAAACACACAATTAAATTATATAATCAACAATCTAAATGGCAAATATAGTGGCTCTGATACCAATTGAAGGAACGGAAGCGTGAAAAACACAAGATTATACCATTGAATTCAAAAATTTTCACCTAGGGTCACAAGCACCATGCAAGATTTATTTTTATCTATTTGATTACAATGATAAACAACATATTAAAACTCTTTTAATATGTTTTTGGATCTGTATTTGCCATTTAAGATTTTAAAATTAATCAGATTAATTTTAGAACCCTAGATTAAATCAAGAACGATTACACTAACCTCTTGATGTGCTTTGCAGCGTATGCGCCTTTGAAATCGTCTTGAGGACACGGATGTTGTCCCTCTAGCTTGTCCACACCAAGAACACCCATGGCAGCCCTTGAACAGCTTCTAAAGCCTTTTCTATTAATTAGAAATTCAAGTTCTGCCTTTTAAGAGATTAGAGATGCAAACAGGACACTAGAAACAATTTCTAGTGTTCTTAATTCAAGAGATTGATGGCTAATCTCTTTGAATTGATGAGAGATGAAGAGAAATAGCTGGAGGGGCTCAAAGTGGCGTGACATATGAGAGGAGAGGCTGCTGGTTGTGTTTTCTTTTCATAACCCCACTTAAATAGCTAGGTTAACACATTAAACCCTAGCCACATGTCACCTTTTGATTAGCTCTAGGTTTAAGTGACCCAATCATATTGTGCCAAGTGTCAAACCTATATTTAATCTTGATTTTAATCATCTTACATGATTAAAAATATTTGGCAAGCTTATGTGTTATGCCATGTGTCACCATCTCATGGTGCCACGTGTCACACTGCAAAATGACCAAAATGCCCCTGTGTCTTAATTTTGAGTTCTTAACCCAAAATAATTATTTTCTTCTTCTAATTAATTTATATCAAATATAAATTAATTAATTAATCTCTATTAATTAATTTCTCATCAATTAAATTCATATTTAAACACTTTAAATATAAATTTAATTTATACTACACATCCAATAATCTAGATTTGGTTTCAAGTCATGCTAGGGACTTTGCAATTTTATTGCAAACCAAATCTATTTAATTAATCAATTAAACTCTTTAATTAATTAATTAAATCATATTTAAATAGGTGATAACTTGTGTATGTGTGTGACTTACTAGGCTCATCACTAATTGGCAATGAGACATGATATCAACTCTTAATATCTTCAGAACTCTTTCTTACCATAAATGATTTCTCTAAATCATTTTATGAACCTCATAGACCATGGTTAACACCTAGCATAGCATGCCATGGCCACCCAATTAGTAATAAGATTTACCTTAAATGAACCTATAATCATATGTTACCATGCACTAGAATCTCTCTGTTACAAAATCCCAACTCAAGCCGAGTCATGGTTTATGTCAAACTCCATTTGCTATGAATATTATGTTCTCTTTTAATTCCAGTTCTTGATTAAAAGATTTTTCTCATCGAAACTCTTTTACGAATAAATCTATCTGTCTGGCAGAACTTGAAACATCAAGAACAATTAAATGAACATAGGATTTTATCTCTATTTACTTAGAGGAACAGATTCCATCTTGATCAACACCTACCTCCATATATAACTAGTAGGAGCCAACACATGCCCATATACCCATACATAGTACAAGTATGAAAGCAGTATCAAACTCAAACTAACTATATACAAGTGATCTGTGATATATCTTGTCTATAGATTATCTGAACTGATATGTTTTATGACAATACATTGACAAGAGTAAACTCCATGTGCTTGTCATAAGCGTCACTGGTTCGGCCTACTTATCATTTATAAGTGCCTATCATGTTTGTTATATGGCATGAGACTCACCATTCCATCTTATTTATATCTCATATAAATAACTTGGGAACAAACATGAATACAATCTTTCTGGATAAGTCATGTCCTTATTATGAAGTATCCTCGATTGTGAACCTATTTATGATACTTTGTGCTAGAAATATTGTCACTCATATTCTTAACAACTTAAGAATAATATTTCTAACAAAATATCAATGGACCTTTTCTATTACACATAAATATATTATGTAAACGGAAAAGTGGAAATGCCTTTTATTATTAAAAATATGTACAAGATACATACTAAATGATATGCTCTAGGGCATACTACTAACACTTATGTCTAGATATCATTTTTCTTCATCCTTTAGGTCCACATGTGCTACTACTAACCTTTATAGCATAAAATTCTACTCCTCATTAGGATAACTGACTGAGTTAACTTTTGATCACCTTTTTCCTATAGGGATGCCAATGTGGCTTGGGAATTAGTTATCTGATTCTAAGCTCGAGGCATGTGTTTAGTGGTCACTTTATTAAAAATTAGCTAATAGTTTATTTACATACTCCAAGCATGGCTTCAATTTTTCCTCCTTCAGTTCCCATTTAGCTTTAATATAAGGGACCACTGGCATCGAATCTCCAATTACTTATACTTTCTTAGCCTTAACAATTGTCAATGCTTCTAGGCCACAGATGGTGGCCTCATATTTGGATCTATAGCGATCTTGTGTTGTACTATATTCTAGTCAATCCCAGGCATATCCTTATATGACCAGGTAAACACTTCTTGGTACTTTATTAATAAAGTTACAAATCGATTTCTTTCTTTTTGAGTTAGATCTTTGACTAACTTTATTTCTTTAGAGTTTTCTAGTGTACCCAAATTAATAGAGATTAATTTTAATGCATTAATAGAAATAGCTTTTAAATGGTTATGAATGCTTTGTATATGGCCAGTAGAATAAACATCAAACAAGTAAGCAAAAGAACTAGTGGTGTTATTGATTTTTGCTTTAAAATCAGCATCAAGTACATAAAAAATTTAAACATTAGCATTATTGTCATTATAAAAGACAGACTCAAACTTAGGAATATAGCTCTAGCTGCTTGGCTTCCATGTAGTCTTTAGATTAGTGGTGTCAATTTTCTATTGTAGCTCTTTCACATGTTGTACCTCCTAATCATTTATCTAGGTAATTACAGGCTTTGGCTATTTTTCCTCTTCAGTTAGCTCATAGCCCAAACCATACCTCGTGATCTGCACTTTGATTTTAGGAAAAGTCACTGGGCTATCTACATATTTTCCCAGGCCCATGCTAAGAAAAAACTTCATTTCTTTCTTCATAGTATCTACTTTTGGATTCATCCAATTTTCATAGATCCCAGTAACCTGAAAACTAGACATTGGTGGAGCTGAACCATCTACTTACAATACAACTGCCTCCTTATTAAAATCGGTCCAAACATCCAAAGGACCCTCATCATTGCTAGAATCATCACATATGTCAATAACCATTATAGATTGAGGTTTTTGGGGCTTCTGGATAGGTTGGATAAGGTCAACAATTTGGTGAGGGTTATGTGAGGTGGTGGAAATCATATAAAGTCCTATTAAAGGTGGAAAATTATGGTTAAGCATAGGGCTAGAGCGAGTGTTTGGTCAACTTTTTCGAGTCGATTATCTTTTTGGCATTAATTAAATCTTAAATCTCATACTTAAGTCGAAAGCATCGGTCAGTGTCATGACTGTGGATTTGGTGGAATTAGCAATATTGGTTGATATCATAGCTAGGTGAGAGTGGATTTGGTGGTGCTTTGGGTGCTAGGAGCTACAAGAGGTCTCGAGCTTTGAGATAAGGGTTGGTTAAATTGAGTAAATCTCCTTGGGATGCAAGATGCAGTTTGAACCTCAATAACCTTATTTTCTGCTCCTGCTCAAACATCTTGGCATTCAAGGTTTCAGCAAGCATTTTTTTAAATATGGCCATAGTGTCTTCCATCATAACTAGTGTAGGTGAAATCCTTACTAGTCTCTTCTCTTCTCTAACCTAAGTGACCTGATCGAAAGTCTCTTTGGTATGTTTTGAGGCCATGTTTGCTCAAAAAACAGGTTTTAAGGGTTAAACTAAATATGCCATGTATATGAATGTAATGCATGAATGGACCATTTTTTTTTCCCTTTACCTATTTTTGAAAATACAAAACCAAAAATGAAGTACATAAACCGAACCAAAACCAAAATCAAAACCATAATCTGAACCAAAATAAAAAAAAATTGAAACCTTTACTTTAATTAAATCTTTGCCCCCTTATTCCTCCAACTCTCATGCATAGGGTAGGTAAAAATCTATCCTAGGCTTTGGTACACTAGACACACCAATAAGGGGTGGTCCAGGATGATCCTCCCCTGACAAACAATGGGTTTATATCCTTAATGTTTAACCATAAGTAGATATCCTTTTACCTAACATGGGTTTTGAAATGGACCTAGGCCTACACACGCATTGGGTTTATGCATAGGCCTAGGTTCATTTGAACTACCACTAAGACTTATAGTTTGAACAGTAAGGCTATAAATATAACACAACAAATTTATAGGGTACCTAAGGCTGAAATCTAGGGCCCATGGGCTTTATTGGGTAGGAGAAATATCACCTACGCGAGAGCTTGTCCATTAAGCACAATGGCTAGAGCTGTGGCTTTTCATATACCCTAAAAGTACGGGCATAGGGTGCTAGCATTCACCAATTTGCCATAAATTGAGTGGAACTATGCCTCCTTAGTTAGTACTAGTGGGGCTAAAAGGGTAAGCGTGATTCATGTGATAGTATAGTGCAATATAAAGAAGTTTAATAAAAGAATAATATTATACTAGTAAAAACACATTTGAGTGACTATCTATTATCCCCAGTGGCATTGCCAAACTAAGGGTGTGAGGCAAAATATCATCTACTAAGATCGTATAAAGTGCACCAGGTAATGCCTAGGAAAGATTGTGGAGTCACATCGGTCTTACTTAAATACCATCTCTTTAGACAGTATTTTCTAGGCATGTAATTCATATAATCTTAATAGAATTGAGTCCACTGGTAAGTACCATCTTCCTATAATACTAGAGATGGCAAAATCTCCTGACCCTATGGGGACCACCCTACCCTGTCATGATCATGCCGGGTTTTTCAACATTTGACCAGATTTCACATCGATTTTGGGGTATCTAAAAAAAGATGGTGTAGGGTCGGTATTTAAGCACCCCACCCTGAACCTGATCCGAATATATATATATATAGGGATTCTTATTTTTCAATGGAGCAGGGATGGGTAACGATTTTATTACCTCGGTGGGGTATGGGGCTAGGTTGGGTACACATTTATTAGTAATGGGCTGAGCACGGGGATGGCATAAACTACCCCTGATCTGCCTTATTGCCATTCCTGCATAACACTATCATAGCAGTAAGAGTTTTGCCACAAAGGCATAGATAGATGGGAGTTGCCACCTAGGTAATAAGTACGATATATTCATTATTTCTTCCAAGGGACATCTGATTAAGGTATCAATTTTTGAAGAGACAACCAAATGGACTTGATTGATGCACTCAATTTTCTAATAGGGTCATGGATGGCTACTTACTCCTTGCAAAGGTTCCACAATCATCATCACCATAGCCCAATGTCTAGGTTTAAAACACTACACGTAAGGGAAAGGTGTTAGGCACCCCTTATGCGTGGTCTAACCTCTTCGATTAGAGTGCCAGTCCTCTACTAATGTTTTTAAAAATTTTATTTATTATTCTTTTATTAAACTTCTTACCTAAAAATGTAATTTCTAAACCTACACATGCAAGTAATTCAAACAAGGGTTATTGTTTGTAAATAATTTTCATGCACAAGTATTTCCTATCTATGGGATTGCTAAATTAAATTAAGTGAAATTTATAGAATGATTAAAATAAATTTATTATTAACAATTTAATTTACACGTAAGTTCAATTTACAAATAACCTTAAGTTTTTATGTAACTAATTAATTTATTTATTAACCAAGTTACCCTAAAGATAATTAAACTAAATAAAATAGGTACATGTATAATTTATTTTCATAAACACATAAAGGCTCAAGTAATTACATCGAAAAAATATTTGTTTCTAGCAACTAATTTATTTTTATTCTTTATCAGATATTTAATTACATTTAATTTACATGCTAAAGTTGGTTTTTTATACAAACAAGATTTAATTTTAATTTACCTAATATTTATTTAATTAAATTTCATACACAAGTGGATTAAAGATGCAAATAAAATTAATTTCATTATTTACCTAGTTAATCCTAATATTGCTATATATTACATACAAAATTATTATTTTAAGAAAGTTTAAGGGGTACTTGCCTTTTAATCATTGCATTTGCCATTGGGGAAAACTAATATTAAAGAAGAGCCTTCTCTTTTAGTATGACAAGTTAATTCCTGTCTTACTTCCGTTAAGCACTACGAAGCTTCACATAAATATTGCCTTTTTTGGTACTTACCTTGGGGCTACTTACCAATTTATTTTTTTAAAATAAAATAAGCATTACAATTAAAAAATTGATCACTTACAGTATGGGCTTTTAATGGGTCAAAACGGTAAAATGACCATGGGTCCATCTAACTTAATTCTAACACTTCGAAACACCATATCACATCATATGCATTATTCAAATTAGATCAAGATTCAATTTAAAACTTGAATACAATATATATATATATATATATATATATATATATATATATATATATATAAACAAAGGGAAATTTTCAGATTTGGTAGATTTACTATGTCTTTGTATTTGAATTTCTAAAAAAAATCTAAATAAGTATAGAAATTACAAAAAAATTACAAGATTAAGATCAAACATCATATTAAATTATAAAATTAATAACTAGGTCAAAATCATTACCAGATAATTTACAAAAATTGAAACTTTTGACAGTGATAGCTTTGTACTATGTTTTTAAAACTATAATATCTCTCAAAATACAAAATATTTTTTCATGAAACTAATGGTAAAAGTTAGACAAGATCTTGAATTAAATTTTAGACCCAAGAATCGCAGAAAAAGATGAAGAAATGAGAGAGATATGAGCCTTGAAAATTGACTGCACTGCAAATCAAGATCTGAAAATGCCCTAAATTTAGACAGCCATAGTTTACTTAATTTAATAGCTTTTTTCATGATTCTTAAGATTAAAATTATCAGAATTTTATGAAGATTTTGAATATAATTTTTATACAATATTTACAAATACAGAAGTACATGAAAATTAAATAAAAACAAAGTGAAAGAAACAAGAACATGTACAGATATATTTTTACCCTCAAATTTATCACATATACATAAATGTTATGAATATATAAGACCATGTAGAGGCACATAAATATAAAAGAACAGATATATAGTATATTCCTTGAATATTCATAATTTAGAACGTATACTTTAAAGAAATATATTCATAATTTAGAACGTATACTTTAAAGAAATCTTGAAGGTTTGTTGAAGAAAAAGGAATAAAGTAAGAAAAAGAAAGAAAGAGCAAGATGGGTAAAGCTTATCGAAATGGAGAGATGGAGTGGGAGTTTTTTCTTGTGTTGTGTTGTTCTCTCATTCTTCTTTTTTTCTCCCTTTTTTTTTTTTGTCTTCCTTTATCTCTGTCTCCCTTATTTCTTCTTTTATGTGAGATATTTATAGGGTTTAGGTCAAAACACTATGTAGGAAGTTTATATAATCTCCAAATAGGAAGATTTAAGAAGTTTTAAAAAGGAAACTTCCTATTTGATTTTTATTTTCCTTTAAAAATAAATAAATAAATAAATAAAAAGAATTGTGTGCTTTTATTTATTTAATCAAAATATCCTATGGGGTCTTATTAGCCTTAGAGAGCCCAATTAAGTCAAATTAGGTTTTTTAATAAAACAAATTCCCAAAATTAAATTTAAACAAAAAAAATTCATTTAAATTTAATTAAACATTTTTTTCTCTTCAAAATTATTTTCTCCAAGAAACATGCCTTATATATGATTATCCATTTTTACTATCTCTAAATATATTTTAAATCATACAATTTTTCATCATCGGGTTCCTTATAACCTCAATGCATATGCTCACAAAGTCACAAAAATAAAGGTCTATAAATAAAATCAATTTTGTTTGCATTTTAACCCATGTTTGATATGTAAATTAAATTTAATTAAATAATTGGTAAATTATAAAATAAATTAGTATATTAGAAATAATTTTTTTAGGTTGTAATTATTTAGATCCTTTTAGGTTTTTATTAGAATAAATGAAGCATGTATATAATTTATTTAGTTTAATTATATTTAGGGTAACTTGATAAATAAATAAATAGGTTAATTAGAGACTTAGGGTTGTTTATAAATTAAATTATCAATAATAAATTAATTTTAGTCATTCGATAAATTTCAGTTAATTTAATTTAACAACCCTATAGATAGGGGTACTTGTGTATGAAAATTATTTGTAAACAACAACTCTTGTTTGAATTACTTGCGTGTGTAGGTTTAGAAATTGCATTCTTAGGTAAGAAGTTTGATAAAGGAATAATAAACAAGACTTTTAGAAACATTAGTAGAGGATTAGCACTCGAGTTAACAAGATTAGATTAGGCGTTAGTGGTGCCTAACACCTTCCCCTTATGTATCGACTATCCCGAACCTAAACATTGGGCTATGGTGATGACGGTTGTGGAACTTTTGCAAGGAGTGAGTTGCCATCCATGACCCTATTGGAAAATTGAGTGCATCAATCAAGTCCCTTCGATTGTCCTTTCAGAAATTGATGCCTCAATTAGATGTTCGTCGAAATAAACAATGAATATGTCCTAGTTATAATCCGAGTAGCGACTATTGTCTATCTATGCCTTTGTGGCATAAATCCTTAGTACCGTAGTAGTGTTATGGGAAGATGGTACTTACCAGTGGACTTGATTCTATTAGGATTATATGAATTACATGTCTAGAAAACGATGTCTAAGAATGTGGTACTTAAGTGAGACCGATGTGAGTCCACCATCTTTCTTAGGCATTATATAGTGCATTTTATGCAATCTTAGTACATGATCTTTCGTCTCACACCATGTGACCCCAAACCCACACAATTGAACATGCTTCATGTTTTTCCAATAATATTATGCCGCTTTTGGTGGCGATTTCTTTTTTTAATAATATTATGCCACTTCTGGAGGCAATATCTTTCTTGCAAACTCTTCTAGAGTTTAAATGAATATTTTCTCATAAGATATTTAACTTTTACAAAGATGATAATGCAAAAAATATTATTGCATTTAGATGAATTTTAACATCCAGATGATGATGATAGGTTTGACATAATAAAAACTTACCATAAATAATAAAAGGGAAAACAACAATTATCATGGTTAAATCTTATTCCTAATTATTCTTGAATAATTAATCAAGAGATCTATGTTAAACAAGATAGCATATAAAACAATAATCAATGCTTTATGAAAAAAAAATCTATAGTTTCAGTAAGAAATTAGAGAAACATGATCAATTACAAGAAAAATAAAATTCGAATTTTTCCATAAAACAAGTAAATGTAATACATGCTTGTAGAAGAAACCAAACTCAAATCATAAATGATGACGAAAAACCATGTATGGTTAAGAATAGTAGTATTAGAGACTAGTGCTGATAACATGTTATGAAATAAAGCTAAAGTATTATGAACTAAGGCTAAAAGAATAACATAGAAGAGATAAGAATATTGAGAGAAAAAAGTAAAACTTCTATTCTTTCATTTCATTCAAGTGTGTCAAATATCACATACAGTGCCTATATTTATAAGCATACATAAGATAGGACTAGTAAATTCTTATGGATAGATATATTGAACACATTGGAAGAAGATGAAGAGACTTGAATAATTAAGGATAAAGATACAATGAATGTACTAGGAGTGTGACACCCCTTACCCGCCTACAGTGTAGCTGAGCAAGATATGCCACACAGTGTGCCGAAGCACCAAATCATATTTCAATTCAATTTACCCTTTTTACTTATTTATTTACAATTTTTGAGTAATTTAAATTTTTTCCCAAATTTTATAGAAAATCCGGCAGAGTGCCAGCTGTAAATTGGAAAAACAATTCTTCTAAATCTATTAAAAACACTTCCAATAAAATCATCACATCATTCTCAGTCAACCACCAATATATTCTCAATAATTTCTCAAATGACTTCAGTAGTTCAAAATGAAATTCAATTCATGTCACAGTCAATTCAATGAGAAATGCTCACATTTATTATTGAACATAGTTCATAGATAACTACATCAAAAGCATAATTACATGAATTTATAATATACATTACAGAAGTTTACAAAATACAAAATATCAAAATATTAAAAGTGGCCTAATGTCCTACCAAATGCACTGCAATGTGAGGTGACTTTGAACTCTGTGTGCAGATCTAAAAGCTCACCCAGTATGAGGTCTGCTGGACTCCCCAGCTATGTCTCCAGTACTTGCGCGTGGCA
The DNA here is from genome assembly GCF_030052815.1 of Hevea brasiliensis. Classification (NCBI taxonomy): domain Eukaryota; kingdom Viridiplantae; phylum Streptophyta; class Magnoliopsida; order Malpighiales; family Euphorbiaceae; genus Hevea; species Hevea brasiliensis. The sequence goes on from NC_079496.1 coordinate 31,599,498, forward strand.
AAAGCAACGCGTTAAGCAATTCTGCTTAGTGGTGACAATATAAAATAAAATAACTAAATTAATATAAATATGCAGAATGTATGTTTACATTTTAGGGAGACTTAATTTCTGGCATTTATTGCAGTATAAATTGATTAAAATTTTGTAAAATTCATTATCGTTGCCGAGTAACCCATACTAGTCGACTAGACTGGATAAACGGGTAAACTGGCACTGGGTACTAAGTACCTCGGACCATCACACCATCGGTCACATTGTGTCTCCCGGTGTGCAACAGAACAGCTAATGAGCTGTAATAATCATCAAGGATATAATTCAAGTATAATAACTCAATTACCATAGTCAAAGGCTATTTTATCAAAGAATGGCATGGGAGGCCATAAAACACAGAATGACATGAAGCCATATGCAGTAGTGCTAACAGAACCCTATTGGCATGCCAATCTATCCAAACCAATCTTGCTAGGTATACTAGGGCATATTACACTTTTAAGTTTCACAATTCTTGAAATTCAAGTTTTGGGTTACTATTCAATTCATAAGTTAAAAAAATGTTGACTTTTACATGGACAATAGGTACATTGGTTTTAATACTCCCAACATACCACATTTTGCATTTTAAAATTGTTGGTATTGGTTGCCAATACCATTTCTAAGCTTAATGTTAATTGTTCAAAATTTTCAGATTTCAAGCTTTGTGTTTACTGTTCCATTAGTCATTTTTGCTGTGGGAATTTGGCAAAATGATCAACATGAAAGTTGTTCCTTATTTTATCTAGTTACATTTCCTTTTTTGAATCACTCCATTTGGAGTTTTGTAGCTCAAGTTATGGCCCCTAAACCACAACTGGCCGGATTATAATTTTTTCCAGAATTTCTAGACTGACCAAATCTACAGTAATTTGAGCAGTGAATGCAAGTCACTTTTTGAATATATTGTGGTCATAATTTGGGTTAGATTTCTTCATGAAAGTTGTAGGTCTATATCTCAGCTTGTTTCTGGTAAAATTTCAGGTCAATTAGACCTTTCTATACTGAGTTATGACCAAATGACTAAACACTATTTATTTTGTCATTTTACCCAGGCAGATTATAGGTCACCCAGATTAGGGCAATCTTTAAGTCAACTTGGTTTGATTTTCTGGGCATAGTTTCCTCACCAAAGTTGGGCCATTATGTGTCTAGTTTCATGTCCAATTGGCCTTGCACCAATTGAACCTCTACAATTCCAGTTATTGCTGCCCAAACCTGCTGGACTCATGCCTAGTCCTGTAGGTCACCAAGGGCAGCCACACCAAACTCAATTCCCACTACACAACCCACTTCATTTTTTATTCACACATAGCCAAATGGTCAATAATTGACCATTAAAACTCTTTTTCACCAAATACATGAACAAGTCTCAATTTCAAGCTCAAACCCTAGCTCAACCATCTCAAAACTTGCATTCACTTACCTTTCACTATCCTAACCAATAAATTAATGTTAAGGGTAGCCACTATACCACTTTAATTCTAAGAATTCATCAAAACACTACCAAGTTCAAGGCTGCTATAATTTAGAGCAAGAAATGCACATAATGTTTACTAAATTTTTTTTGCAAATTTGCATCAATTACCACTCCTTCAACATGAATTTAAAGAGAAAAACAAGTTTAAGTCACTAACCTCTAATGAAGTGAAATTCCAACTTGCTAGGGTTCTTCTTTTTCACTTCTTTTTGCTCCCAAAAGATTTACCAAGATGAAAGAACAAGTTTTTGTGTTGGGAACATAGGGTTTAGTTGGGTACAAACCAAGCAAATCAAGCTTTGTAAAGCTTGAAAATGGTGGACAATGGGAGAGGAGGGAGACGGCAAGGAAGAAAGGGATAAGGCTTTCTAATTTTTTTTCTTTTGTTTTCTATCCATTAAGTCTTTTTAAACATATTAGTGCCATGTGTCAACATTTGATTGGGTAGGAGAATAGTAATGACATCATAATGATGTCAAAATCCTCATTTTTTCTCATTTTCTATCCTTTTCTTGTCTATTTAATTTCAATTAAATTTTTAACAACATTTATTCATATTTTATGTCATATAAATTATTTATTTAACTGGACAAGTTGGCCAAAAATCATCTCTAAAGATGAAATGACCAAAATGCCCTCCGTTTGGCTTAACGAGCCAAAATTGTGTGTATCGATAGAAAAATTTTTATAAGCATTTTCTTGGCATTCTAATGCCATAAGAACCTCAATGACCCTTCTTTGGTGTCCTAAAAATTATTTTATAATTTTTCGCCCGAGTCTAGGGTTGTTAACGGCCTTCACCGTCACTTCCCCTTCGGGTTACTCATCACTGGGGTTTCGGCTCATTTAACCTTAGTGTATTTCGTTTCTAAAAATTTTCCTTGATTTTTATGAGCATTATTTAGTTTCTTTATAACTCCCCACTTTAGTCTAATTATAAATTTCAAACATTCAGCTGCCCGAACCGACATTGGTCACCGGAATTGTAGACTGTACGGACTAGATAAAGTGAGGATGTTACAGGGAGAATATGAAGAGGCTTAGGTGTAATGCCCGCACTCTAGGTAGTCCGTACATTCTACTGTTCTAATGACTAACGTCTATTTGGACAGCCAGAATGTCTGAAACTATACTTCAACTATAGTGAGGAAACATAAAATGATGGAATAAAGACCAAGTAAAAGCTAAGAAAAATAAAAGAAATGAAATGCCAATAAGTTAAATGAGCCGAGGTTTCGACAATGGGTGATAGTACCGAGAAGCGACTGTGAAGACAGTTGCCAACCCAAACCAGTGAGGAACCCTATGAAATAAATATTTTGGACTAAATTTAAGGTTTTATGAGAATTAAATGACATTAAAAATGTCAAAGAAAATTTAAGAAAATTAGCCAATCGGTAAAGGGAAATTATAACCGATAAGTTAAACGAAGGGCATTTTGGTCATTTCACCCTTAGAGTTGAATTTTGATCTAAATATCAATTAAAATAAGAGAGATTAAAACACATAAAATAAATTAAAATCATGAAAAATGCAATGGAAATGGGAAAAGAAAATAAAAGAAATAACATTTATTACCTAAGCATGAAGTCATAATGACATCATTAAAAATTCTAATCAATTGGAATTTAACAACTACATAAAAGGGATAAGAAAGAATTAAAAAGAGAAAAATTACATAGAAAAAAGAAGTCATCTTCTTCCTTAGTCTTCCATGGCTGAACCACATGAAGAAAACCCTCTCCTCCATTTTTCTCTTTTCTAGCTCATTTTCTCCCCCTTTCTCACCATAATTTCAATAAGTTTCTTCATTAAAAATTATCCCCATACCATAAGGAAGATAGTGGATGCTGAGATATTAAGAAATTCTAAATATTTTGGACTAAATTTAAGGTTTTATGAGAATTAAATGACATTAAAAATGTCAAAGAAAATTTAAGAAAATTAGCCAATCGGTAAAGGGAAATTATAACCGATAAGTTAAACGAAGGGCATTTTGGTCATTTCACCCTTAGAGTTGAATTTTGATCTAAATATCAATTAAAATAAGAGAGATTAAAACACATAAAATAAATTAAAATCATGAAAAATGCAATGGAAATGGGAAAAGAAAATAAAAGAAATAACATTTATTACCTAAGCATGAAGTCATAATGACATCATTAAAAATTCTAATCAATTGGAATTTAACAACTACATAAAAGGGATAAGAAAGAATTAAAAAGAGACAAATTACATAGAAAAAATAAGTCATCTTCTTCCTTAGTCTTCCATGGCTGAACCACATGAAGAAAACCCTCTCCTCCATTTTTCTCTTTTCTAGCTCATTTTCTCCCCCTTTCTCACCATAATTTCAATAAGTTTCTTCATTAAAAATTATCCCCATACCATAAGGAAGATAGTGGATGCTGAGATATTAAGAAATTCTAAAGTTTTCACAAGTCCAAGAAGTGTCCATAAAGGTTAGTGCATTATACATACTTCTTTCTTTCTCTAAGTATGATTAATATGCTAAATTGAAGTAAATTCGATGAAATTAAAATGAATATCATGAGTAGGGGAAACCCTAATTTTTTGCAGCCATAAGAAGTGTGTGAAATTGATGATTTTGATTATTTTGAAATGGTTAGTGAGAACATGTGATGAATTTGTATATGGTAGAAATGAAATTGAATGGAAAATACATGAGATGGTGATGTTGAGTTAGGGTTTTGACCTAACTTTGGGACTTTTATGTTATGGCTTGAAATTGGTATTGTTGAGATTGATTGTTGCCTATTAGAAGTGCCATGTATATTAATTGAAGTTTGGGAGTTGGAGGAAATGAAATTGGGAGTGTACATTTTCATGCAGGTTTGGGACTTATAAGTCCAGTGTGTATATTGAGCCATAACTTGAATTTTGTTGCTCCAATTGGTATGAGGCCAATTGGAGATGAAATCAGGCTCAAAATTCCCCATTTTTCATGGAGAAACCATGCCCAAAAACTGTCCCCAACTTAACCTAGATTCTGCTTGAATTAGGGTAACCCTAACTTAAACCTAGAAAAATGATTAAATGAACAGTACATGTTCAAATGGTCATAACTCAATCTAGAAAGGTCAGACTGACTTGATTTTTACACCATTGGAAAGGTTAGACATAGGAGCACATTTTTCATGGAGAACACAAAACCCAGATCTGCCTCTAACTAAATCAATTTGCTAGCATAATTTAGGTCAGCAAAATTGTCTAGAACCAAACTGCCCAGAAATTCTGGACTTAGGCCTACCCGACCAGTTTTGGTAAAAAGGCCATAACTTGTTTTAAAAAATTGAAAATGCAATGAAACTAGTGCCAAAATTTTTATAAGACATAGATCTACAATATTGGTGTTTTGACCAGAACCCATAACCCAAGGGAACTAAGTCAAATTTTTAGAACAAGTAAGTATACCAAATCTTGGAATTTGCCTCAACCACCACTTGACCCTAGAACAGTCTTTAAGTCATATCTCCCACTAGGAAACTCCAATTGGGATGAGCTAAACTATTCTGGAAACCTAAGAAATAGGGCTCAAACTTTGGTTTAGAAAGCTTCCTCAAATTATGAGTGTAAGGACCCTAAAATAAGAGTCAAAGCCACTGACCTGAACCTGGAATCCTAATGGCACAGGGTACATGAGTCCAGGCTAGTTAATTAGCTATAACTAATCCTAAAAAACTTGAAAACTTGTAACTAAAAATTTTGAGTGATTATAAGACATAGGATAATAACTCCTATGAAGAACATTAGGCCTAAAAGTGATTGTAACATATCCAATTAATTAGGTAAATTTTGACTCTAGAATCTGCCTAGTCCTGGAACCAAAATGAGGAAATGAACTAGTTCTGGTTGTTTGTGTTAGTAGTATGCCCTAGAACATATCATTTAGTATGTATCTTGTACATATTTTTATTAATAAAAGGCATTTCCACTTTTCCGTTTACATAATATATTTATGTGTAATAGAAAAGGTCCATTGATATTTTGTTAGAAATATTATTCTTAAGTTGTTAAGAATATGAGTGATAATATTTCTAGCACAAAGTATCATAAATAGGTTCACAGTCGAGGATACTTCATAATAAGGATATGACTTATCCAGAAAGATTGTATTCATATTTGTTCCCAAGTTATTTATATGAGATATAAATAAGATGGAATGGTGAGTCTCATGCCATATAACAAACATGACAGGCACTTATAATTGATAAGTAGGCCGAACCAGTGACACTTATGACAAAACATTGACAAGAGTAAACTCCATGTGCTTATCATAAGTGTCACTGGTTCGGCCTACTTATCATTTATAAGTGCCTATCATGTTTGTTATATGGCATGAGACTCAACATTCCATCTTATTTATATCTCATATAAATAACTTGGGAACAAATATGAATACAATCTTTCTGGATAAGTCATGTCCTTATTATGAAGTATCCTCGATTGTGAACCTATTTATGATACTTTTTGCTAGAAATATTGTCACTCATATTCTTAACAACTTAAGAATAATATTTCTAACAAAATATCAATGGACCTTTTCTATTACACATAAATATATTATGTAAACGAAAAAGTGGAAATGCGTTTTATTAATAAAAATATGTACAAGATACATACTAAATGATATGCTCTAGGGCATACTACTAACAATCTCCCACTAGCACTAGAGCCATTCATTACAATATCTTAGACCTATCTTCTCAAGATGTCGGTCTAACTGAGTCTGTGAAATAGGCTTAGTGAGTGGATCAGCTGGATTTTCAGCTGATGTTATTTTCTGCATGGCTACATCGCCTTGCCCAACTATATCTCTGATAATGTGGTAACACCTTTCTATGTGTTTGGATTTCTGGTGAGACCTTAGTTCCTTAGTCTGTATGACTGCTCCATTGTTGTCACAGTGTAGTGGAACTGCTGACTCAATGGAAGGAACTACTGTAAGTTATGTCACGAACTTTTTTATCCAAACAGCTTTCTTTGCAGCATCTGATGCAGCAATATACTCAGCCTCTGTAGTGGAATCTACAGTCATGCTCTATTTGGAACTCTTCCAACTGACTGCACCTCCATTACAAATAAACACATATCTAGAGGTAGACTTTCTATCATCGATATCTGATTGGAAATCAGAATCAGTATAACCATCCAATTGCAAGTCTTCACCTCCATAAATCAAGAAAAAATCCTTAGTTCTTCTCAAGTACTTAAGGATATTCTTGACAGCTATCCAGTGTTCCAAACCTGGATTGGATTGATACCTGCTAATCAAACTAACAACATATGCGATATCCGGCCTAGTACACAACATTGCATACATTAAACTTTCAACAGCCGAAGCATATGGAATCCTAGCCATCTTATCTCTTTCTTCAGGTGTCTTTGGAGACATCTCTTTAGAAAGGTGGATACCATGTCTCACTAGTAACAATCCTCTCTTGGAATCAAGCATGTTAAACCTCTTTAACACCTTTTCCAAGTATAGACTTTGGGATAAACCAATTATTCTTTTCGCTCTATCTCTATATATGGAAATCTCAAGAATATAGGTTGCCTCCCCTAAGTCTTTCATGGAGAATGTATTTGACAACCATACCTTTATAGTTGTCAACATACATGTGTCATTACCCATCAACAGTATGTCATCTACATATAAGACAAGGAAAGTGATAGCACTGTCACTAACCTTCTTATATACACATGGCTCATCCTCATTTTTGATAAAACCAAAGGATTTAATGGCTTCATCAAAACGGATGTTCTAACTCCTCGAAGCTTGTTTCAACCCATAAATGGATCGCTTTAGCTTGCATACCTTGGAACCATCTTGGGATTCAAAATCCCTAGGTTGTTCCATGAAAATGTTTTCTTCAATGTATCCATTGAGAAAAGCTGTTTTGACATCTATCTACCAAATCTCATAATCATAGTATGCAACTATTACTAATAAAATCCTAATTGATTTAAGCATGGCAACAGGCAAGAAAATATCCTCATAGTTGACTCCTTGCCTTTGGCGAAACCCTTTCGCTACTAGCCTTGCCTTATAGGTCTCTACCTTTCCATCAGAACCAATTTTCTTCTTGAAAACCCATTTGTTCCCTATAGGTACAATACCTTCAGGTGGGTCAACAAGATCCCAAACTTGATTCTTATACATGGAATCAATCTCGGATTTCATAGCATCAATCCATTTTGAAGAGTCTATATCTGATATAGCTTCTTTATAAGTGAGTGGATCATCTCCATGATCTACTTCTTTATGAGTAGACAACTCTTGTTCTTCTTCATGAAGGAAACCATATCTCACTGGTGGGTGAGATACCCTGGTTGTTCTATGAGGAACAGCTGTACATGTTTCATCAATGGGTATAGGTTGACTAGATGGATCTATATCCATTTGATCTGTTGATTGGTCAGAATTCTCTAATTCCAACTCTATTTGCCTTCCTTTGCCTCCTTCTTGCACAAACTGTTGTTCAAGAAATGTGGCATCTCTACTCACCACAACCTTTTGTGATGTAGGCAAATAAAAATAATATCCAAAACTATCTTTTGGATATCCAACAAATCGACCTTTTCTGATCTGGTCTCCAATTTATCAGTGTTCAGCTTTTTGATATAAGCTGGACAACCCCAAATCTTAACATGCTTAAGACTTGGTTTTCTTCTATGCCATATCTCATAATGTGTGGAAGAAACTGATTTTGATGGAATCCTATCCAGAATATACAAAGCTGATTCTAATGCAAATCCCCAAAAGAAGATTGGCATATCAGTATAGCTCATCATACAACGTACCGTATCCAATAGGGTACGATTTCTCCTTTCAGATACACCATTTAGCTGTGGCGTTCCTGGAGGAGTCAACTGAGAAACAATGCAATGCTCTCTCAAGTATTCATCAAATTCAGTACTCAAATATTCACCTCCACGATGTGATCGAAGAGCTTTAATACTCTTTCCTGTTTGATTTTCTACTTCAGATTTAAAATTTTTAAACTTTTCAAAGGATTCATGTTTGTATTTCATCAAATACAAATACCCAAATCTTGATTTATCATCAGTAAAGGTAATAAAATAATGAAAGCCCCCTCTAGCCATTTCTTTAAATGGACCACATACATCACTATGTATTAGCTCCAAAATATTTTCAGCTCTTAGCTCTTGTCCAACAAAGGGTGATCTAGTCATTTTTCCCTGAAGGCAAGATTCACAAGTTGGAGTAAGCTCAGAGCCCAATGAGGATAGAATCCCCATTTTCTCCAGTTTTGCAATCCTATCTTCTACAACATGACATAACCTTAAGTGCCAAATATATTTTGAACTTGAGTTGGTTTTCACCATGGCATTGCATTCTTTTAGATCACTTGTATTCAATTTGTATTTATCATTATTATCCAAATAATAAAGACCATCATTCATATAACCCGAACCAATATATTTATTTCCAAAATAAATATTGCAAACATCATTTGTGAATTGAAATTCATAGCCATTTCTAGTCAAACTAGATATAGAAATGATGTTCTTAAAAGCATCAGGTACATATAAAATATTATCCAAATACAAAACATGTCCAAACATGTAAAAAGATTTAGATCCTATGGCTAAAGCTTCAACAATTGAGCCATTGCCAATCCGAACTCTAACATCTTGAGAACGCAAGCTGCTACTATTTGCTAGTTCCTGCATATCATTAGAAATGTGAGAACTGGCACTAGTATCTAAAACCCAAGCTGTAGATGAACTATAAGTATCATCAGAATCTAAATAACAAGATATGGACATACCTTCCGAAGGTGTATCCTTCTTGTCCTTCAGAGAAGCAAGATACTCTGGGCAGTTCCTTTTCGAGTGCCCATCCTTTTGGCAGTGGAAACACTTTCCTTTACCTACATCAGCTTTAGTCCTCCTTTTCTGTTTAGCTATTTTCTTGGAAGGACTAGGAATCTGAGGTTTCTTTTTCTTATTGCCCTTTTTCTTGTTGGACTTTTCAGCAAAAGAAGATGCAATCAAAGCTACCTCTTTTCCTTTATTGCCCAGCATATTCTTTTGGGCAATAACCAGCATGTTGAGTAAACTAGCTAAGGTGCATTCCTATTGAGTCATATGGAAATTTGTCACAAAATTCCCAAAAGACTCAGGAAGGGACTGAAGGATCAAATCTGTCTGTAGTTGAAAATCCATGTTGAAGTCAAGATGTTCCAACTGCTCAATCAGCCGAATCATCTTGTGGACATGATCCCCAACATTCTGTCCCTCAGACATCCTCATACGGAATAGCTATCTAGATATCTCATACCTAGCATTCCTGCTGTGCTCACCATACAATTCTTGTAGGTGAAGGAGGATCTCACTCGCACTCAACATGTTCTCATGCTGCTTTTGTAACTCATTACTCATGGAAGCAAGCATGTAACACTTAGCTCTCATATCATGCTCCTTCCACTTATGCAAAGTTTCATATTCCTCTTGTGTGGTCTCTAGAGGTAAGGGACCAGGAACATTTGAATCTAGAACATATCCTATATGTTCAAGGTTCAAGACAAGTTTTAAATTTCTTAGCCAATCAGACAGATTAGGTCCTGTCAACTTATTGCCATCAAGTATGCTTGCAAGGATATTGGATGGTAGTGGTTGTTCTGTGCTCATTTTTATCAGAAAATTAACTGTAGAAAATAACCAGATTAATTAGTAAATGTATCATGTAATTAACCAAAATGATTATGGTCTTTTAATCAAATTGGTCCTCCCACTAACTTAGCGAATCCTACACTTCCAAAGTAGAAAACGGAAATCCTAGTTGGATAGATTTCTAGTGGGTGATTGAATTCTTATAATTCTATTGATCATCCTCAGGTACATCCATTATTGGAATTACAATAAACTATAAGTGAGCAACTCCTTGCCCATTACATCTCATGTGAGGTTCAATCCTTTACCTAGCCCCTAATGCTCAAAATCTCAGGTACATCCATTATTGACTTATCTTGCATTAGTTAAGTTGTTCCCATTGAGCCAGTAATTATGCAAATAATTTTAATGTCCTCAGGTACATCCAATATTGGCCACCAAATTATTTAAATATTTACAACATCTCATGCTTAACAATTATTCTTAAGAAAATCTCTTAAATTAATTGCATCTTATGCAACTATTTAAAATTTCTTAAAATAATTGCCCCAATGGAGGGCCTATGTTATAATTACTTTAATTATAGCATTTTCAGCTTAATCATTTGTTTGGAAGATTTTATTATCATTCTAATTACTATTAAGGTCTCACTTTGCACATTATCCAATTAGCATACATATATCATATAATAGCATACATTCCCATACATCTCATGCATTCATGGATAAGCAATAAATATGGTATGATCATGGACTTTCTAAGGGATTCAATTCTGAGCCACCAAGAATTGAATCAGGGCATTCCTAGGTGCATTTCATTCATTCATTTTACAAGAGTTGCTGAAGGAGTACATAATCAACAATTGATCTTGAATTCCTCCCATTGGTCCCACTAATGCTCTTGACCTCCTTGAACTTCTTGCAATCCAATATTACATAGTAATCCTTGGCATGCCAAGGCGAATTTACAAGAACTTAAATAAATAAAATTATAACCCAAAAATTATTACAAACTTAATAATACATGCCCAAAATAAATTAATTAATTTACAATCCCAAAGAAACATAAAAGAAATAAATCCAATCACATTGGTCTTTTATAGTCCATGATCATCCATCATGCATATCACTATTTAACAATTAAATAAAACATACATACTTAAATTAAATTGAATATCTCATATTCAACTTAAAAATCCAGATTTGAATATGATTCAAATAAATTTAAAAATTCAGATTTGAATCTCATTCAAACAAATTTAAAAATTCAGATTTGAATCACATTCAAACAACTTTAAAAATTCAGATTTGAATCACATTCAAACATTTTTTAAAAAAATCAGATTTGAATCACATTCAAACATTTTTTAAAAAATCAGATCTGAATTTTATTCAATCAATTTTAAAAAATCAGATTTAAATATGATTCAAACAACTTTAAAAATTTAGATTTGAATCACATTCAAATAACTTTTTAAAGTCATATTTGAATCACATTCAAACAATTTTTAAAATTCTGATTTAAATCATAATTTAATTGTGTGATAAAAATTCTAATTAAACAATTTAATTAGACATAAAATGGATCTTAGATCATACAACAATTGCACATTCACCATCCATTTACCTTTGCACACCATTGTGGTGCATCAACCATGCGCACCATGGTGTTCATCATTTGTGCCGCCACCTTGGCTTTGCAACCAGCAATGAACTTTTGATCTCATGATCAAACACACAATTAATTCATATAAACATCAATCTAAATGGCAAATATAGTGGCTCTGATACCAATTGAAGGAACGGAAGAAACATATTAAAAGAGTTTTAATATGTTGTTTATCATTGAAATCAAATAGATAAAAATAAATCTTGCATGATGCATGTGACCCTAGATGAAAATTTTTGAATTCAATGGTATAAACTTATGTTTTTCACACTTTCGTTCCTTCAGTTTGACCATAACTTGAGTTCTAAAACTCTAAATGACATGATTCAAAAGGGAAAACAAAGACAAGGCATAGAGGAACAACTTCCATGAAGGAAGTGTGGCCAAACAGTGGCCACATCTTGACCAATTTATTAGGCAAAGATAAGACACTGAAACTGAACCTAAAGAAAGGTTCATGAAACAACTTATTATATGGTAGCGACTTAACCCTAATAAGTTGTTAAACATTAAGATGACATGAAAATGAATGTGGGATCCACTTTCCCTCTACATAATGACATGAAATTCGCTACAAAGCAATAATGGTACATGACATGAAATAATAAGTTCATAATTAAGTAATAATACTTAGTTGCCCAAAGTATACCTAGGCTTATGTATATAGCTTGGATCGATTGGTATACCAATTAGGGACTATAGATAGCAGTACTGCCCATATGAATAATTATTGATAGACAAAATATGTCTGATGTGGTTGTTCTACAGGCTTTATGCCTGCCTGATGACTATTGTGTCTGATCTTATTTCTACACTCCCATGTATCCAGCCTTTATAGTCTGTTATAGGTTACTTGGGCATAGATATGAATTTAATAAGACTGAATATGAAAAAAATGAACAAAAAAGATCCTGATAAATCAATTGCTTGCAAAGTTCAATAAAAATGTAAAAGACCTAGAATTTATGAAATTATAGATAGAATTACCATTTTAATTATTTAGTTATCTTTATTTTTAATTTATGTAACACTAAGCAATTCGCTTAGCGTATTGATTTTCCATTGTGACCAACAGCCGCAGCAGCAGCAGCTGCAATAGTAGTGCTCTGATAGAGTTTTGACCAGATCTGCCATTATCTGAGAGTCACCTCTGTATTTTGTTTTGGTAGGGCCGATGTAATTAGATTTTGTATTTTATTTACTGTACATAAGTGAATGATGTATATCATTTTGGATTGTAAATAAATTGTAAATTATTGTGTAAATGAAGTTTTATATGAATAAAATATATATATGATTCCCTTGAGATTTTATAAGTAAAGATGACATGAGATGACACATGAAAATGTGAAATAGATATAAATGATTTTAATAGGTGAATAGTGAAACCCACCATATGCAAATAAAACAGAGGAAACTCTATTCGAGTCTCCAATAAAATAAATTGTGAGAAAAAAAAATTCCACACATGGATAATATGAATAGAAGAAGTTTAAAATTAACATTAAACATGACAAGATAAGATAGGGTGCTCCAGCGTTGAATGTGGCACACATTGCTCGGCTACACTGTAGACGAGCAATGAGCGTCACATTAGGAGTATGAATGCAAATGGACATCTACAATTAATGTATTCATAACATTTTATGTCTTTTTACGTTAATTGCAAGCTCCAATTCTAAATAGAGTTCTATATAGATTCAATATAATAGTATAATAATTGTTTATAATATTAAAAAAAAATTATATGCTCTCACATTAATGTTAGTAGTATGTCTTAGAGCATATCATTTAGTATGTATCTTGTACATATTTTTATTAATAAAAGGCAATTCCACTTTTCCGTTTATATAAGATATTTATGTGTAATAGAAAAAGGTCCATTGATATTTTGTTAGAAATTTTATTCTTAATGTAACACCTCACCCCTCCGTAAGGCATAACATGATCCCGTAGAATACTTAATGAACTACCGAACTTCACTTACCGATAACTCATTAAGTACCCTACAAGGGATTTTAAAACTATTTTCTTACATTTTGGAAGTGGTGAGCATTTTAGTGAGAATTAAAACCATTTATTCAAAGCTTAAAGACTAGTAAAAATTTTTGTCCATTTAAATTTTCCTGCAAATTTTATAAAAATTTTGACAGAGTTCTGTTTGTTTTTGGAGAAAACCGTTCTTCAAATACCTGAGAAAAACACTCCCAAATATGTTTCACAATTTCCAATCTCCAATAAATCACAATTCAACTCCAATCAATTCATTTCAAAACAGTTCCACAATCCAAATCAAATATATCAACTCAGAATAGTTAATAATTCCATTCACAAAGCATAAAGTAGGAATTTCATATGTACAAATATTAAATTTACAGAAGAAAGTCCAAAATAATATCATTACAATTTATTTACAACTGCTCAACTTACATTAATACAAATAACATTTCTATATTTACATCAAGATTATCTACAAGGGTATAAAATAATACCCGTACAAAATGATCAGAGTAGTCCTCGATTTAACAGCAGCTCACTCTGCTGTTTTCTCCTTGCTCTTATCTGCGCCAGCAAAATAAGCTATCGCTGAGTATAAAAATACTCAGTGGTGCACAATAAAAATTTAAAATGCAATAAATAAATCATTCATTGCCAAACACAATTTAAATGTTTCTCAATCACATTTCACAAATATTAAAGTTCATAATAACATCATTTTGTCAAATAATCTATTAAACACAGTTTAGTCAAACAATTTCATAAACACAGTGTTACCAAAGTCATACACAACTTAAGCAATGACACAAAATTTCCGATCAATGCCGTGTTGTACACCACGATAAAGCAATCTCAACCCCATTAAGCGAAATCAATGAGGGAGGTGGCTAGCTAGCTAATGAGTACTCATTCGATCTACAACCTCAACTGGCAAGCCAGAGAGGGAGGAAAATAAACGATCTCAACCCCATAAATGGAGGAGGAATAATAAGTAACTGTCATGCTAAGTGTGAATCAAAAATTCATTTCAAACATTTCATTCAAATATTGCATACAAAAATCAAATCAATTTCCAAAGTTACAATTCGATCACAAGGTGGCAACACAAAAGTTCATAAATTCATAATGCGTACTAAATCAATTTTTCAAGGATAAAATGCTTAAATAGGGTTTATTGTGCACAAACCTCAAGCGAGTCGTCCCTTAGCCTCGACTCGTTTCTTCGGGTTCCTTCCCGATATTCTTTTCAACTGAAACACACAATTTTACAATGTTTCAGTACTAGAACTTAACATAAATCCAAAATAAATTTAGCTTCACAATTACCTAACTCTAACGTGCTAAATTTGACGTTCTTTAAATTTTGTGTTTCGGGTTACTATTCACTGCACTATTCACGTCAAATAGTTGACTTTCTAAGGCTTAATAGGTATGGGAACTCCAACTTCACCCACATACCACATTTTGGTCATTAAACTTGTTGGTTTTGGTCATTTTCTCAAAGCTTAGGTCATTTTGGCAAAATTGCCAATTTTCGGTTTTGGTGCTCCGAAGTTGCACTGTTCCATTGGTCAATCTACTGTTGGAATTTGGCAAAACTTCCTTCATAGAAAATGTTCCTTATTGTCTTAAGTGTATTCTCATTTTTGGATCACCCCAATCGGAGTTTTGTAGCTCAAGTTATAGCCAAAATACGATTATCGCTCACGTAATCGCTCATACTGCAACTATGGTTCTGGCAGATTTTTGGTCCAACTTCATTCAGTAATTTGATCGAGTTAAGTTCATAATTTGGTCTAATTTTCTTCATACGAAATGTTCTACTATGTCTTAGGTTTCCATCGGTTTAAGAATCTCCTAAATCGGAGTTTTCTAGAGAGAGTTATAGCCATTGGAACTTTACTGCTCAATGGCAATTCTGCAGAGTTGCAGGTTCAATAACTCAACTTTGCTCAATAATTTGACTAGGTTAATGGCATAATTTGGGGTGGTGTTCTTCATGAAAGTTTTAGGTCTATATGTGATCTAACCACTGGTAAAAGTTCAGGTCAATTTGACTTGCCTAGCTCGAGTTATGACCAAATGAACAATTACTGTTTATTTGGTCAGTTTGTGCAGTGGCAGCCTGCTCTCATTTCACTTTGGTCAATTGGTTCACTAAGTTTTGGTCAGTTTTTGGCCATGGTTCCTTAATGAAAATTGTGTCATTTTATGTCTATTTTCATCCCCAATTGGTGTCATATCAATTGGACTTGTAAAATTTCCGTTTTGGTCCTTCAAAGTTGGCTTGGTCATGCTGCTAGCAGCATGACCATGCAACCTCCGAATTTGGCTTCACTTCCAACAATTCAAACACATCTCCTTTGGTCATTATTGACCATTTTTCACCTCACACTAGGTCAAACATGCCATTTACTCATTTCTCCAAATTTTGGTTCACAAACCCTAATTTCTAATTTATTAAAATTCATCAAATCAAAGTGTGCCAATCACATCTACTTGCTCAATTAGGCTTGTACACAAATTTACTTGAACTAAAACACATCAACACTTCACAATCCCATGGCTGGCTGAAATTTACATCTTTGTTCTCATACATAATTTTCTCAATTTTTCATGTTATTCTATCCATTTCTACTCTAATTCAAACATTTTTACTTAAAGAAAAGGTTGGATCAACTTACTTCAATTGAAGTTTTTCCAAAAGCTCCAATTCTTCTAATTTTTTCTTTCTTTTTGTTCTCAATAAGCTTGTCAAGATCCAAAAATAAGATTTACATAAGAAATTTGTGGGATTTATGGGGTTGATTCAAGCTTTAAAAGCATGATTTTTCATGGCTATGGAGGAACAAAGGAGAAAAGAGAGAGAGAAAGAGTGTGGACGGGAAAGTGGGAAGATGACCTTTTTTTTTTTTCTTTTCTTTTATTTTATAAACTTGGCTTATGGAAGACCACAAATCAATTTAATAAATAATTTAATTAATTTGTTTATGACATCATGCATGATGTCATCACCTTTTTACTTTTTGATTTTCCTTTCTTTTTTTTTTTTTTTATTTTTTTCTATTTGTTTTTTAATTTAATTCTCGATTCTGAAATTTTCTTTTCTCTGATTTTATTTGACAGTTAGGTCAGGAGTCAGCTCTTGGGGTCAATTGACCAAATTGCCCCTCGCCGGTTCATCCCGGTTTGCAAATAGTTCCATATTTCTTCCGGCTCCCTGACCTAATTATTTGACTGACTTAACAGTTCTTTTTCGTGATTTTCTTTTTCCCACTGTATTTATAAGGGTCCTAAGGACCGCAGCGTCACTTTTTACGGTTCGAAATTTGAGTTTAAAACGACTTCGCAGTCGTTCCCGAAGAGGTCAGCCATCGCTGTGACTCTCGGCTCATTTAACTTCTTATGTTCTGTTTTTCTTATTTATACTTAACTAATTGAACATTACTAATTATTTGTGTTTATGGTTTCTCTAGTTGTCTTAAGTGTGGTTCTAATCCCCTTAATTGTCCAGACCGACACCGGTCACCGGAACAGTGAAATCTACCAGGCTATGCAAATGGGGGTGTTACAATTCTCCCCCCCTTAAAATAAATTTCGTCTCGAAATTTTACCTGGCATCAATCTCTGAACAGCTGTGGGTGTTGTCTCCTCATGTCCTCCTCTCGTTCCCAAGTAGCTTCTTGGCCCGAATGATGGTTCCACAGCACTTTTACCAATGGTATCTGCTTGTTCCGTAGCTGCTTCACCTCATAAGCCAGAATCTTCATGGGTTCTTCTTCATATGTGAGGTCTGGATTTACTTCAATTTCTTCTACTGGTAGTACATGAGATGGGTCTAATCGATACCTCCTCAACATGGACACATGGAAGACGTTATATATCTTCTCCAACTCTGGAGGTAGTGCCAAACGATAAGCCAAAGGACCCACTCTTTCCAATACCTCATATGGCCCGATAAAACGAGGACTTAGTTTCCCCTTCCTACCGAATCTCATAATCCTCTTCCAAGGGGAAACCTTGAGGAAAACTTTCTCACCCACTGCATACTCAATATCCCTTCTTTTCAAATCAATATAGGACTTTTGACGGTCTAATGCAGCTTTAAGTCGACCTTTGATCACCCTGATTTTTTCTTCAGTCTGTTGAACAATTTCGGGTCCAATCATTTTTCTTTCACCCACGTCATCCCAACACAATGGGGTTCTACATTTTCTGCCATACAAAGCTTCATATGGAGGCATCCTAATGCTTGATTGGTAGCTATTATTGTAAGCAAACTCAATCAAAGGCAAGTGTGTATCCCAACTACCCTCAAACTCAATCACACAAGCCCGTAGCATGTCCTCCAAAATCTGAATTACCCTCTCAGACTGGCCATCTGTCTGTGGGTGGAATGTAGTACTGAAGTTCAATCTAGTTCCTAGGGCTCTCTGAAGACTACCCTAGAATCTAGAAGTGAACCTAGGATCTCTGTCTGATACAATGGATACTGGCACTCCATGAAGTCTCACAATCTCATCAATGTACAACCTGGCCAATCTGTCCAAACTATAGTCCATTCGGACTGGCAGAAAATGAGCAGACTTAGTCAGTCTATCAACAATGACCCGTACTGCATCATGACTCTTCTATGTCCTCGGAAGTCCCATTACAAAGTCCATCGTTATTCTTTCCCATTTCCATTCTGGCACTGGTAGTGGATGTAATAACCCAGTTGGTACTTGATGCTCTGCCTTTACTTGTTGACAAGTTAGGCATTTGGATACAAACTCTGCCACGTCTCTTTTTAAACCCATCCACCAGTAATGCTCCTTTAGCCCTCTATACATTTTTGTACCCCCAGGGTGCATAGCAAAAGGAGACTCATGTGCTTCCTTCAAAATGATCTGCCTCAAATTAACATCATTAGGAACACACATTCTGCCTTGGTGTAGCAGTAAACCATCATCTCTGATTGAGAACTCTAGTTTCTTACCCTGCTGGACTTCTTCCATCAGCTTCTGATACTTCTTATCATTCTGAGCAGTCATTCTAATCCACTGGCTGTACATGCCATGCAACTGTTGTCTGCTCCTCATCATTAATCTCTAAACTGGCATGTAATGATCTCAACTCATGCACCAAAGACAAGGAAGTAACTTGTAGACTTGCCATAGTCTTGCGACTTAGGGTGTCAGCCACAACATTAGCTTTCCCTGGCTAATAGTCTATCAGACAATCATAGTCTTTTATCAACTCTATCCATCTCCTCTGTTTCAAATTCAACTCTTTCTGGGTGCCCAAATATTTCAAACTCTTATGATCTGTGTAAATGTAACATTTCTCCCCATGCAAATAATGTCTCCAGATCTTAAGAGCAAACACAATAGCTGCAAGCTCCAAATCATGTGTTGGATAATTCCTCTCATGTGGTTTCAGCTGGTGTGATGCATAAGCAATGACATTTCGATCCTTGCATCAACACACAACCTAACCCGTTGTGAGAAGCATCGCTGTAAACTGTATATTCTTTACCCAGTGTAGGTAAAGACAGGACTGGAGCCTCAGTCAAACATCTCTTCAATTCATCAAAACTTTGCTGGCATTTGTCCGTCCACTGAAATTTCACATCCTTTCTAAGTAGCTTGGTCAATGGAGATGCCAACATGGAGAATCCCTTCACAAATCTACGGTAGTATCCAGCTAACCCCAGAAAACTGCAAATCTCTGTGACATTTCTGGGTGGCTTCCAATTAAGGACAGCTTCAATCTTGCTAGTATCTACCTTAATACCCTCTGCTGATACTATGTGCCCTAAAAAGGATATCTCCTTCAGCCAAAATTCACATTTCGACAATTTGGCATATAGCTGTTTCTCCCTCAAAGTCTGCAGTACAATCCGCAGATGTCTATCATGCTCTTCTGCATTCCTCGAATAGACCAATATATCATCAATAAATACCACAACAAACTGGTCGAGGTATGGTCTGAAGATAGTGTTCATCAGATCCATAAAAGCAATGAGCATTAGTTAACCCAATGGCATGACCAAGAACTCATAATGGCCATAGCGGGTTCTAAAGGCAGTTTTAGAAATACTCTGCTCTTGTACTTTCAACTGATAATAACCTGATCTCAGGTCAATTTTGGAGAATACAGCTGCACCCCTCAACTGATCAAACAAGTCATTAATACGAGGCAATGGATATCTGTTCTTTATTGTCACCTTATTCAACTGCCGATAGTCAATGCATAACCGGAGAGTGCCATCCTTCTTCTTAACAAACAATACTGGCGCTCCCCAAGGTGACACACTAGGGCAGATGAAGCCCTTATCAAGCAACTCTTGCAATTGTACTTTCAATTCTTTGAGTTCTGTAGGTGCCATTCTGTATGGTGTTATGGAGATTGGATCCACACCAGGCATAACATCAATTTCAAACCGCACTTCTCTTTCTGGAGGTAATCCTGGCAATTCATCAGGAAATACATCCGAAAAGTCACATACAGTAGGAATGTCCCTCAGTGCTAGACTCCCCACTTGGGTGTCTATCACATGTGCCAAGTACGCCTCACACCCTTTTCTAATCATTTTCCTGGCCAGTGTAACTGAAATGATGTTTGAAGATAATAACTGTCTCTCCCCATGTATTACTACATCACCATACTGAGGAAGACCAAAAGTGACTGTCTTCAGTCTACAGTCAATCATGGCGTGATGCTTGGCTAACCAATCCATGCCCAAGATAATGTCATAATCTCTGAAGGGCATTTCAATCAAATCAGACAGAAAAGTGTGTCCTTGGATCACCAAATGACAGTCCCTATATAACCTATTTACCCTAACCTCCTGGCCTAATGGATTAGTTACTAGCACATCATAGTCCAGTGGTACACACTGAATAGCAGTTGAACACATCACACTAGCACTAACATACGAATGTGTGGAGCCAGGATCAAATAACACATACACATCTTGGTCAAGGATGGAGAAATTACCAGCTACAACATCTGATGTTTCAGCCTCCTCCCTCTGACGCATGGTATACACTCTGACTGGTGCGCCACTGGGTGATGGCTGGTTAACAGTGCTCTGACTTCCAGAAGTGCTACCAGGACCCCTACCTCTACCTCTGCCTCTAGCAGCAGACTGTGACCCTTTGGGTGCAAAGACTTAGGCTGAACCTTCAGATGTAGTGAAAGATCTAGACCGGCGTGGACTAGTACAATCCTTAGCAAAATGTCCGCTCCCTCCACAGTTAAAACATGCACCAGTAGCTCTGAAACAAACCCCACCATGAATTCTACCACAAGTTTCACACTGCCGGACTGATAAAGATCCTCGAGAAGCTTGTTGGGTCAGCTGACCAGACCGAGGTGGTCTTTGGCCAGAAAATCTGCCTCTGCCTCTATGGGAGCTAGATCCCCCAAACTGTTTCCTCTTGCCAGAACCACTTTCAGATGCTTATCCAGTAGTCTTTTCAGCCTTCTCTTTCTCTTGTGAACCCTTCTTCACAGCCCCTTCGGATTCTATCCTTTCTAATTCCAAGGTTTGTGAGATCAATTCAGCAAAATTCTGATGTATGAAACCCACAACTTGCATTCTCAGACTCTGCCTTAGCCCGGACTCAAACCTCTTGCATCTGTCTCTAGGGGTGGAGACTAAGCTTCCAGCAGAGTGGCTTAGCCTTGAGAAATCTCTCTCATATTCTGCTACAGTTCGGTTCCCTTGTTTCAAACTCAAGAATTCTTGCAACTTCATATCCATATATGCATTGGGAACCCATTTCTGTCGAAACTCCCTCAAAAAGTCTGTCCATGTCAGCACAGGTGGCTCAACCAGGCTGTGGGGGATGGTCTTCCACCATTCATATGCATCCCCTTGTAACAAGGAAACAGAATACTCAAACTTCATCTCTTCCATGCACTGCAGTTTTCTATAAACTCGTTCCATTCTTTCCAACCACTGTTCTGCTTCCAATGGATCCACAGTGCCTTTAAACTCAGTGGCCCCAAATTTCATCAGTTTTTCATATTGCCGACCTTAGGGCTGTGGTTCTGCTACAGGTACTGGCATTTGAGCTTGGGGTGGCACATTACCCGCCATTTGCTGGAAGAACGCAGCCATCTACTGTATAAATTGAGTAGGAAACTGCGGTGCTGGAGCAGGAGCTGGAGTGGCTGACCCACTCACATTCTGGAGTGCTGGGGCTTCCCCTTGAACCTCAGCCTCAACAGATTGTTCTTCGGAATGATCTCCTTCTTCCATTCCGTTTTCTCAAAATTTCTACTTCCTAAGATCAAACACAAGGAGGTTGACCTCCGTTAGTGCATATTCATGATGTAAATATGTCATATGTATCAATTTAAAGACACTTGAGCAGTTGTACTTATCAATAAAATGTTCATACACATAGTCAAAATTTATTGAAAAACCATGCTCTGATACCACTAAAACATGTAACACCTTACCCCTCCGTAAGGCATAACATGATCTCGTAGAATACTTAATGAACTACCGAACTTCACCTACCGATAACTCATTAAGTACCCTACAAGGGATTTTAAAACGATTTTCTTACATTTTGGAAGTGGTGAGCATTTTAGTGAGAATTAAAACCATTTATTCAAAGCTTAAAGACTAGTAAAAATTTTTGTCCATTTAAATTTTGCTGCAAATTTTATAAAAATTTTGACAGAGTTCTGTTTGTTTTTGGAGAAAACCGTTCTTCAAATACCTGAGAAAAACACTCCCAAATATGTTTCACAATTTCCAATCTCTAATAAATCACAATACAACTCCAATCAATTCATTTCAAAACAGTTCCACAATCCAAATCAAATTTATCAACTCAGAATAGTTAATAATTCCATTCACAAAGCATAAAGTAGGAATTTCATATGTACAAATATTAAATTTACAGAAGAAAGTCCAAAATAATATCATTACAATTTATTTACAACTGCTCAACTTACATTGATACAAATAACATTTCTATATTTACATCAAGATTATCTACAAGGGTATAAAATAATACCCGTACAAAATGATCAGAGTAGTCCTCGATTTAACAGCAGCTCACTCTGCTACTTTCTCCTTGCTCTTATCTGCGACAGCAAAATAAGCTATCGCTGAGTATAAAAATACTCAGTGGTGCACAATAAAAATTTAAAATGCAATAAATAAATCATTCATTGCCAAACACAATTTAAATGTTTTTCAATCACATTTCACAAATATTAAAGTTCATAATAACATCATTTTGTCAAATAATCTATTAAACACAGTTTAGTCAAACAATTTCATAAACAAAGTGTTGCCAAAGTCATACACAACTTAAGTAATGACACAATTTCTGATCAATGCCATGTTGTACACCACGACAAAGTAATCTCAACCCCATTAAGCGAAATCAATGAGGGAGGTGGCTAGCTAGCTAATGAGTACTCATCCGATCTACAACCTCAACTGGTAAGCCAGAGAGGGAGGAAAATAAACGATCTCAACCCCATAAATGGAGGAGGAATAATAAGTAACTGTCATGCTAAGTGTGAATCAAAAATCCATTTCAAACATTTCATTCAAATATTGCATACAAAAATCAAATCAACTTCCAAAGTTACAATTTGATCACAAGGTGGCAACACAAAAGTTCATAAATTCATAATGCGTACTAAATCAATTTTTCAAGGATAAAATGCTTAAATAGGGTTTATTGTGCACAAACCTCAAGCGAGTCGTCCCTTAGCCTCGACTCGATTCCTCGGGTTCCTTCCCGATATTCTTTTCAACTGAAACAGACAATTTTACAATATTTCAGTACTAGAACTTAACATAAATCCAAAATAAATTTAGCCTCACAATTACCTAGCTCTAACGTGCTAAATTTGACGTTCTTTAAATTTTGTGTTTCGGGTTACTATTCACTGCACTATTCACGTCAAATAGTTGACTTTCTAAGGCTTAATAGGTATGGGAACTCCAACTTCACCCACATACCACATTTTGGTCATTAAACTTGTTGGCTTTGGTCATTTTCTCAAAGCTTAGGTCATTTTAGCAAAATTGCCAATTTTCGGTTTTGGTGCTCCGAAGTTGCACTGTTCCATTGGTCAATCTACTATTGGAATTTGGCAAAACTTCCTTCATAGAAAATGTTCCTTATTGTCTTAAGTGTATTCTCATTTTTGGATCACCCCAATCGGAGTTTTGTAGCTCAAGTTGTAGCCAAAATACAGTTACTGTTCACATGCACTGTTCATACTGCAACTATGGTTATGGCAGATTTTTTGTCCAACTTCATTCAGTAATTTGATCGAGTTAAGTTCATAATTTGGTCTAAATTCCTTCATATGAAATGTTCTACTATGTTTTAGGTTTCCATCAGTTCAAGAATCGCCTAAATCGGATTTTTCTAGAAAGAGTTATAGCCATTGGAACTTTACTGCTCAATGGCAATTCTGCAGAGTTGCAAGTTCAATAACTCAACTTTGCTCAATAATTTGACTAGGTTAATGGCATAATTTGGGGTGGTGTTCTTCATGAAAGTTTTAGGTCTATATGTGATCTAACCACTGGTAAAATTTCAGGTCAATTTGACCTGCCTACCTCGAGTTATGACTAAATGAACAATTACTGTTCGTTTTGTCAGTTTGTGCAGTGGCAGCTAGCATGACCATGCAACCTCCGAATTTGGCTTCACTTCCAACAATTCAAACACATCTCCTTTGATCATTATTGACCATTTTTCACCTCACACTAGGTCAAACATGCCATTTACTCATTTCTCCAAATTTTGGTTCACAAACCCTAATTTCTAATTTATTAAAATTCATCAAATCAAAGTGTGCCAATCACATCTACTTGCTCAATTAGGCTTGTACACACATTTACTTGAACTAAAACACATCAACACTTCACAATCCCATGGCTGGCTGAAATTTACATCTTTGTTCTCATACATAATTTTCTCAATTTTTCATGTTATTCTATCCATTTCTACTCTAATTCAAACATTTTTACTTAAAGAAAAGGTTGGATCAACTTACTTCAATTGAAGTTTTTCCACAAGCTCCAATTCTTCTAATTTCTTCTTTCTTTTTGTTCTCAATAAGCTTGTCAATTTCCAACAATAAGATTTACATAAGAAATTTGTGGGATTTATGGGGTTGATTCAAGTTTTAAAAGCTTGATTTTTCATGGCTATGGAGGAACAAAGGAGAAAAAAGAGAGAGAAAGAGTGTGGACGGGAAAGTGGGAAGATGACCTTTTTTTTTTTTCTTTTCTTTTATTTTATAAACTTGGCTTATGGAAGACCACAAATCAATTTAATAAATAATTTAATTAATTTGTTTATGACATCATGCATGATGTCATCACCTTTTTACTTTTTGATTTTCCTTTCTTTTTTTTTTATTTTTTTTATTAGTTCTTTAATTTAATTCTCGATTCCGAAATTTTCTTTTCTCCGATTTTATTTGACAGTTAGGTCAAGAGTCAGGTCTCGGGGTCAATTGACCAATTGCCCATTGCCGGTTCATCCCGGTTTGCAAATAGTTCCATATTTCTTCCGGCTCCCTGACCTAATTATTTGACTGACTTAACAGTTCTTTTTCGTGATTTTCTTTTTCCCACTGTATTTATAAGGGTCCTAAGGACCGCAGCGTCACTTTTTATGGTTCGAAATTTGAGTTTAAAATGACTTCGTAGTCGTTCCCGAGGAGGTCACCCATCGCTGTGACTCTCGGCTCATTTAACTTCTTATGTTCTATTTTTCTTATTTATACTTAACTAATTGAACATTACTAATTATTTGTGTTTATGATTTCTCTAGTTGTCTTAAGTGTGGTTCTAATCCCCTTAATTGTTCGGACCGACACTGGTCACCGGAACAGTAAAATCTACCAGGCTATGCAAACAGGGGTGTTACACTTAAGTTGTTAAGAATATGAGTGACAGTATTTCTAGTACAAAGTATCATAAATAGGTTCACAATCGAGGATACTTCATAATAAGGACTTGACTTATGCAGAAAGATTGTATTCATGTTTATTCCTAAGTTATTTATATGAGATATAAATAAGATGGAATGGTGAGTCTCATGCCATATGACAAATATGATAGGCACTTATAAATGATAAGTAGGCCGAACCAGTGACACTTATGACAAGCACATGGAGTTTACTCTTGTCAATGTATTATTAAAAATCATATCAGTGCATATAATCTTTAGACCTAAGATAGCACAGTTATCTTGTATATAGGTGGTTTGAGTTTGATATTGCTTTCATACTTGTACAGTGTACAGTGTATGTACAGTATAAGTTAAATTTATATTTAAAGTATTTAAATATGAATTTAATTAATGAGAAATTAATTAATAAAGATTAATTAATTAATTAATTTATATTTGATATAAATTGATTAAAAGAAGAGAAATAATTATTTTGGGTTGAGAACTCAAAATTAAGACACAGGGACATTTTGGTCATATCACAGGGTGACATGTGACATCCCTTATTCGTCTACAGTGTAACTGAGCAAGATATGCCACGCAGTGTACCGGAACACCCTATTTAATTCAATCATTTTTATTCTTCCTAATTTATTTTTTCATAGTTATGAAGTACAATTTGTGAAATATAATTCATTTAAGTCATTTATTGAAATTATAATTTATTTGAGGTTCCGCAAATTTTATAGAAAATCTGGCAGAGTACCGGCTAAAAATGGAGAAAACAGTTCTTCGGAACCTGTGAAAAACACTTCCAATAATCATTTCCAATCATTCTCCAACTCCAATAACCATCAACATGGTCTCAACATTAGCAATCATTTCAGGTTCTCAACATTAATCCACAATTTCATTCAAATTCAAAATCAACTAAAATTTCATGAAGATATTCTCAAATTATATTAATTAACAAAATTCTTCAAATATGTACATCAACATATGATTACATAAATTTACTAATTTACATGAGTTCATAATTTACAAATCACACACTACTACCTATTACAAAATGCAAAAATATAATTTCAAAAGGGACCTAAAGGTCCTACCACTGATGCACTGTAGATGAGAGGTAACTCTGGCGCTAGGCAGATCTATGACCTCACCTAGTCTGTGGTCTACTGGGCTCTCTATCTGTCTCTCCAGAACCTACGCGTGGCAAAAAGCAATGCGCTAAGCAATAATGTCTTTGGTGCCAATAATAAAATAAAAAGAACTAAAAGGAAATAAATATGCAGTGAGTGTATTGATGTCTCATGCAGACAAATTTTTGATAATTATTAGTAGTCTTATTTATTTGGTACTTGTTATATTCATTATTTCATTAAATTTATCAACTTTCATTTTTGGTTGCCCAAGTAACCTATATTGAATGACTGGACTGGATAAACGGGGTAAACTAGCACTGGGTATCAAGTACCTTGGGCCATCACACCATCGGTCACATATGTGTCTCCTGGTGTGCAACAGAACAGCTAATAAGCTGTAATAACATTAGGCATAAGGCCAAGTCTCAACACAATGTCAGAATGGCTAAAAGCCATGAAATCACAGAATGGCATAATGCCATGTGCAGTACTGCTAACTGAACCCTATTGGCATGCCAACCTATCCAAACCAATCTTGTTAGGTGTACTAGGGCATGTTACTCTTTTAAACTTTACAATTCTTGAAATTTAAGTTTAGGTGTTACTATTCATTTCATTAGTCAACTAAAATATTGACTTTTGCATAGACAATAGGTACATTGGTTCTAATACTCTCAACATACCACATTTTGCATTCTAAAGTTGTTGGTATTGGTTGCCAATACCATTTCTAAGCTTATTGTTAATTATTCACAATTTTCAGATTTCAAGCCTTATGTTTACTATTCTATTAGTCATTTGTACAGTAGGAATTTGGTAAAATTGTTTTCATGAAAGTTGTTCCTTATTTTGTCTAGTTACATTTCCTTTTTTGAATCATTCCATTTGGAGTTTTGTAGCTCAAGTTATGGCCTAAAAACCATAACTGGCCGGATTGGATAGAATCCAAAATTCTGGGCAAAACTGGTTCTGCCAGATTTGGTAACCTAAGTTTGGTTGGCAATTTGACTAGGTTATGGTCAGAATTTGGATTTGTATTCTTCATAAAAGTTGTAGGTCTATGTCTCATCTTTCTTTTGGTAAAATTTCAGGTCAATTGGACCTTTCTACACTGAGTTATGACCAAATGAATAAATACTGTTCATTTGGTCATTTTGCCCAGGCAGAATGCAGATCACCCGGATTAGGGCAATTTTTAAGCCAACTTGGTTTGGTTTTCTGGGAAGGGTTTCTATACCAAATTTGTGCCATTATATGTCTAGTTTTATGTCCAATTAGCCTTGCACCAATTGAACCTCTACAAATCCATTTATAGCTGCCCAAACCTGCTGGACTCACATCCAGACTTGCAGGGTAGCCAAGGCAGCTCACCTAAATTCAAATACCAAGCCATAACTCACTTCATTTCTTCATCATACACATCCAAATGGTCACTAATTGACCATTCAAACTTTCATTCACCAACACATGAGCAAACCCTAGGTTTCTTCCAAACCCTAACTCCACAATTTCAATTTGTTCTATTTTCATATTTTCTACTTTAGATTAATGTTGTAACAAAGAATATAAGAGAAAAATTAAACAAAAGTGGCACTAACCTTCACTTAGTCACTTTCCAAGACTTAAAAACTTCACTTTCTTCCTTTCAAATTGCTGCCCAAAGCTTGCTCTAGTGGTAGGGATAATTTTTAATGAAGGCAAGTTAGGGTTTTGAGGGGGTTTAAGGTGGGAAAGGAAGCTTGGTTTAAGGGACAACAATGGTGGAGGCGAGAGTGTGGCTCATCCAGCTGAAGGAGGAGAAGAAATCTGATTGCTTTTGGTTATTTTAGTCTCAATTATCCCTTTTTAATAGGTTAGCTTAATGGTGATTGTTGGGAAAAGTGTTGATGACATCATGTGATATCAAAATTGTCATTTAACCTCATTTTCTTTCTTTTTTTTTTCTACTCATTTTCAATTTAATTTTTAGCAATATTTATTCACATTTTATGTCATAATAATTATTTACTTAATTGGACAAGTCGACCAAAAATCACCTCTGTCGCAAGGGGTTTTGCGGTCGCCTGAACGAACCCTCACCGAAGTGGGAAAAAGTGAGAAGTCGCCAGTTTAATTTTGAGGGAAATTAAAGAAAACCATTTACGAAAATAAATTAAAACGAAACTACTTCAAAAACAGAGATTCTAGGTTCGGGGTCCGTAAACGGGTGGGGAAGGTGTTAGGCACCCCACCTCGTCCCTCAACGAGGGTAAGCAGATTTAACTTCACGTTCTTTATAAATTAGAATTGATAGTTAAGAGGGTTTGAATGGAAATGTTAATCCTTTTGACAAAAAGGAATATTTGATTTTTCACTAATTCGGATTACCCAGATACATAAGTAAATGAGTCGACCCTTAGTGAGTTACTGTTGCATATTAGTTTTGTTTAAGGGGCCATTTTGTATATTTGTTAGAATTCAATTTGAGAATCGGATAAGAACTCTCCTCCGATCTCTTTTAGATTAAAATTAGAATTTTGGATTGAGAATCGAATAAGAACTCTCCTCCGATCTCTTTTAAGTATTTATTAGAGTTTTAAATTGAGAATCGGATAAGAACTCTCCTCCGATCTCTTTTAAATATTTATTAGAGTTTTGGATTGAGAATCGGATAAGAACTCTCCTCCGATCTCTTTTTAGATATTTGTTAAAATTTTTAGGTGAGAATCGGATAAGAACTCTCCTCCGATCTCTTTTTAGTATTTATTAGAGTTTTGGATTGAGAATTGGATAAGAACTCTCCTCTGATCTCTTTTAAATATTTGTTAAAATTTTTAGGTGAGAATCGGATAAGAACTCTCCTCCGATCTCTTTTAGTATTTATTAGAGTTTTGGATTGAGAATCGGATAAGAACTCTCCTCCGATCTCTTTTAAGTATTTATTAGAGTTTTGGATTGAGAATCGGATAAGAACTCTCCTCCGATCTTTTTTAAATATTTGTTAAAATTTTTAGGTGAGAATCGGATAAGAACTCTCCTCCGATCGCTTTTTAGTATTTATTAGAGTTTTGGATTGAGAATCGGATAAGAACTCTCCTCCGATCTCTTTTAAATATTTGTTAAAATTTTTAGGTGAGAATCGGATAAGAACTCTCCTCTGATCTCTTTTATTTTTAATGGAGTCGGATAAGGACTTTTCCGACCTATTGAAATTTGATTACAACTACAGATCATAAGAACGTAAGACTAAGGGATCTGGCATTCAAAGATGCCGGGGATCGGAATAAGACTTCTTTTAACTCTTTGGTACCTCGTGACTAGACAGGGGATACCGAACTGAATTTTACCGACCTCCTAAGTGGTCGCCTGGCCAGTACCTTTTGATACCCGATCTGTTCTATTTATCTATCTGAGATTTGGTTTTTATTCCGCCTTATGGCGTCTTACTCGATCGTCTTCTGTGTTAGCCTAATGATTCAATTTTACTATTTTCCTGACTCATTATTCAGACCTTTCGTTTTTAAATAAACGCTTTAGATACAGTTACCTATATTTTATCCAACTAGAACTCTTGCATTTAGAAGTAACGAAGATTGATAAAAAGAAGTAAACTCGGGAATAACCTTCTACGCATTTTTTAACGCAATATAAACTTGGTGAAAATTACGAACACAGAAATAAAGAAAATACGTAAAATTAAAACAAGCACTTGATAAAGCAGCGATATAAGCACTCACCTGTAGGAAGTCGAATATATTGAACTAACAATGGGATCGCAAAACGTAATGGGACTGCGGGCTGATAATCTGAAGACTAAGGTTCGCCTTGAAATGAAGAATACCTTGCTAAAATGCAGTCCGATCAAAATTATAACCAAGTTTGAATGAAGTTGAGCTAGGACAACGGGAATGGAAATAAAGATAACAAAGACAAAAAGTGAGAGTGTCACGGGATAATGAACGAACTGAAAATGGAGAGTTTCAGTATTCAGAAATCCCTTTGCAAGAAAATGCTTCAGAAAACTGGTTTCAAAAGTTTTTCTTATGAAAGCCTAAAAATAGCAGAGTAACGAGCTGAATTAAGTTTCAGAGTCCTTCCGCTATATTCACTATTCGTCCTTCCTCCTCTGAACAGTTTTCATGCAGGTATTTATAGGAATCGGGTGCTCCCCATGAAGGGTCAGGATTTGTTTTGAGGGAGATGGAGGGTTAAGATTTTAAAGGACACAATCTGAGGCTCGAGAATTAAAGAGAATCAGAACGGACGGCTGAGATCCCTTCCGAAATATTTGTCCTTTCTCTCTTCTAATCTAACGGACCAAAATTTTCTTATCAAGAGCGATCCAAGGGCTAGGAGTGAAAGGCACTAGTCTTATCGTCTTCTTCTTTGATCCAAGGGCTCCGAGTTCGTCCTTACAAGTAAGATCAACAGTGGAGATTAGGATGTACAGCACTGTCATGACATACTCTGGCGCATGTCAGTAATGCGGGCGATTCTGGGGCGTGCGGTGGAGATTTCGTCTGCAACGCTTTAACTACCTCGGCTCTGATTATGACGACAGCGGTAGGCGTTTTATTCTCTTTGTTTTCCGATCTCTCCTCCTTTCCGGTCTTTCCAACATGATGCTTTTCCGATCTTTCATGCCAACCTCCCTTCTTCCGATCTCTGTCACTCCGGTCTTCTCCCTTATCTGGTCTGGTCCAGTCAAAGCATTTATTCCTTTGATTTCCGAGGCGTTCGCTTCGTTTTCTGCTAGCAATAAATGCTTAGACTCACCCTATATATATACATTCAACGGGAAACTCCTCCGCATTTGATTTTCTCCTCTTTCCTTCTCACATTTCCTGTTCTAGCTGCCCCGGTCACAATTCCGGCCATGGTGGCCACTTTTGATCTTTTCCCGATTGTCCTCTTTGTCCCTCGTCTGAAAGTTTATGATCCCGGTGATCGAGGAATCATGATGACCCTATCTGATGACAGTGAGAGAACCGGACTAATTAACCAATCTAGATCGAGGACCTCGATCGTGTCGATCTCGAGTCGTTCGACCGATATAATCGGCGAATCGATTTCGGGCGAGAAGACTGCTAATATTTTCCTTAACATCGGTGATTGCCCCTTGAAGTTCATTTGGCTCCTCACCACATTGGGCGTCCCGATTACAGCTCAGTTCTGGTCGATGACAGTGGATATGACTCTCCATCTTCATGAGACTCATAATCACCCCATCTAAGCTGTACATCTATCCGATGTCAATGGTCGGTCTCCCGATCAAACACATCTTTTGATTCAACCACGAGACTAGGCTTTGACATAGGTCTTTATTAGAGATCCCCCCCTATGATGTAATCAGACCTTCAATGTAATCTGATCTCTAGAGATCACCTAAATGATGTAATTCAACTTTTATGTAATCCGATCTCTAGAGATCACCCAAATGATGTAATTCAACTTTTATGTAGTCCGATCTCTAGAGATCGCCCAAATGATGTAATCCGACCTTTTCGGAAATAAAATTTTATTTTGACCACTATCATTTTATTATCGCATTGATTATTTTCTGATCTCTGATGTGTTTATCCGATCTGGTTCCTAACTAAATAACCCTTAACTGATCCGCACTTCCAAACATTCGCCTTAATTAGCCTATCTCTAACTAGCCGATCTCTCCTTATGGAATTTCTGGAATATTTGCGAGACGTGTCAGAAAAGCTGGCAAGTCCCGCTAACCGATACACCGCCTGGAACACTGTGAGCATTAAATGCTCAGACGGTTATAAATAGGGGATGGGTCAGCCAGTTGCTCTCTTATGTCATTTTCAGCATCCTGCGAGCAATTCCAAAATTCTCTCTATTTCTCAAGTTTTTTCCGACACGGATCAAGCTCTGGTAAGGGTTTTGATCCTTCTTTTAGTTTAAATTCTTTATTTTCTTTGAAAATGAGCAGTGCCGAGGGTCAGAGAGCGGCAAGCCCCCCTTCCATTCAGATCTCGTGGTCGTCTGATGAAGTGGAGGTAGTCGGACCAAGCGTGCGACCTAAATCTCCTAGGGTCTCTGTTCCAGCTCGGGGGCAAGCAGCACCATCAAGGCATGTACCTTCTTCAGGGAGGGAAAATCTTCCCATGGAAGAGCTGCCATCCATCTTGCAAGAAACCGACCTGCAGTCGTTCAGCCAGGAGTACAACATTGAGCCTGATTCATACGAACTTATCCTGTGTCATGGCGATCTCTGAGCCGATCACTTCTTCGAAGAGAACGACATGATTATAGTATATGAAGAGCAACTAAAAGCCGGGCTACGGTTCCCTCTTGACGACTTCTTCAAGGAAGTCTTAAAATTTCACCAAGTGTGCATAGCCCAAGTCCACCCGAACTCGTGGCGAATCCTAGTAGCCTTCAGAGGCCTCTGCCGAGCTAAGGGATTCCGCCCTATAGCTAAGGTATTTGTCGAACTACATAGATTAACTCGTCGAAAGGATGAAGAGTATTGGTTCTTCTAGGAGAAGCCGCATTGCGGGCTTTTCATCGATCTGCCTTCCTCCCTGAAGAATTGGAAGAACCGCTTCTTTATCCTCAGGAGCAAAATTCCGAATGGCTTTGAAGGTTTCCCTCGCAGCTTGCTGCACTAGGGCCCCGTACTTTCGAAGCGCCTCACCCTAAATAGGGAAGAAGGCCTAATAGTGATGGAGCTGAAAGATCAGGCGGGCAAGAAGAAGTTCTCTTGTTTAGATGCGGTGACTGCCGAACTGCATCACTAGACAATGGAGTTGATCACTGGTGAAAATCGGGGGCTTCAGCTCTCTGACCTCGGCATCGGTATTTTTCTATATCTCAGATATTTGAACCTTAGCGATCTCACTGACCTCTTCTTTGTGCAGGTATGGCAAGTGGCGAAGCTTCCAAGGAGAGCTGAAAGCGGAAGAGAGAAATCTCCCGGAAGGTACGAGAGATGAAGCGAGCTGAAGCCCTGCAGACACCCAGCCATGAGCCCGGGGAAATGCAAGGGGGCTCATCTCAACCTTCGGGGCAGCCGATCCCCGAGGTAGAAGTGATCCAATCTCCTCCTCGCCAAGAAGAGCCGCCTCCACCTCCTCCAGTCTCTTCGAGTGCGGAAGGGGGTCCTTCCCAACCTACCCCAAGGACCCTCTCCCGCGGTGCTCAGGTGTTGATCCATTCCTTAGAGAAGAACAAAACTGTTCGGGAGAATCCGGGTTTGGCTAAGGTTCTGGGGGCTTCTATCTGCCTTCGAGAGGATCGGGATAGGCTGTCCCCGGATAATCTTGATGACATCTTGACCCGATCCATGAGCCTGAACGTGGAGTGCTTGGTGAATTAGCACATCGTCCGGGAGAAGGCTCACCGCCTGGGTAAGGAGGTCGAGAAGATGGGTCATGAAGTGACGTCCCTCCGATCCCAACTCTTATCCGCTCAGAACTACATATCTGAAATTGAGGGGCGGATGAAGTTCTACGAGGACAAGCTGGCCGAGCAAGCTTATGTTCTGGCCGAGCGAACCCATGTTCTTGAAGAAGTTCAGGTGCTCCGGGCCAGTGAAGTTGCTCACCTCACTGAGGAGCTCAAAGCAAAAGAGGAAGAGGCGGTAACAAGGGAGGCCAGCGCTTATGTAAATGCTCACAGGGATCTCTTGGCCAAACTCAAGAAGCGTTATCCCGAGGAGGACTTCTGCTGGATGGTCAACCTGGCTCCCCAAGACGAAGAGGAAAGCGAGGAGGAGGCTGAGGGTGAGAGAGGAAGTGAGCAAAATGTAGATTAGGCTGGGGGTGATCCTCCAGCCATATGACTTGTACAAATTTTAATATGAAATGAAATTCCCTTTTTGTTCAGTGAATGGATGTGATCGGAAAAATCTCTAAATTACTTAAGCACTTGATTGTCTGAGCATATTAAAACAACTAAAAGTGATTATTAATCTAAGTGTAAGAGATCGGAAAACACAATAAGCATGAGATCGGCAGGGAACCAACGCTAAACGGGACTTGATTAAAATTGGAAATTTGGCTTGAACACTTAAGATCGGGATCATCATTAAACCAGATTGGAACTTTAACTTGATTATTCCTAAACTTTTAAAAGAGAGATTTGCAATAAAACTGGTGACATAAAGATCTAGTGTTGGTTCAATTTCGTTTGTCAAGAGAGCTCGGGAATGTAATTGACTAGTCAGGAGATTTGACAATTGGTCTGAGAGGTCGGTGAGGCTTTAAATGACATGGGGACTTAGTATTGATTCGATTCCTTTTTGAGGAGAGATCGGAAATATGGTTTTCTGGCAAAGAGAGATCAGAAATGTAATTGGCTGGCAAAGGAAGACTTAATGCTGAGGATCAGTTTCGAAATTTATTGATTCTGGGGATCGACCAAAATATGGTGTCGACAGCTGCCCCTCTTTACATAATTTCTATTAAAGGGAAAAAATTTCCCGTGTAGGAATTATGCAAAGATTCAGACCCATATTTTGGGCGATTAAGTGTTCAAGGTTAGGAAACTAAAACCTACTTAAGTTAGTGACCTAGAGATTGGTAACAAGAGTTAAAATGTTAAAAGATTAAAATCAACTTAGATCAAGGAACCAGAGATTGATAACAGGGAATTTAAAATGCTGAAAATTAAAATCAACTTAGATCAAGGAACCAGAGGTTGATTAACAGGAAATTTAAAATGCTGAATATTAAAATCAACATAGATCAAGGAACCAGAGGTTGATTAACAGGAAATTTAAAATGCTGAAAATTAAAATCAACTTAGATCAAGGAACCAGAGGTTGATTAACAGGAAATTAAAATGCTGAAAATTAAAATCAACTTAGATCAAAGAACCAGAGTTTGATTAACAGGAATTTTAAAATGCTAAAAATTAAAATCAACTTAGATCGAGGAACCAGAGGTTGATTAACAGGAAATTTAAAATGCTGAAAATTAAAATCAACTTAGATCGAGGAACCAGAGGTTGATTAACAGGAAATTTAAAATGCTGAAAATTAAAATCAACTTAGATCGAGGAACCAGAGGTTGATTAACATGAAATTTAAAATGTTGAAAATTAAAATCAACTTAGATCGAGGAACCAGAGGTTGATTAACAGGAAATTTAAAATGATGAAAATTAAAATCAACTTAGATCGAGGAACCAGAGGTTGATTAACAGGAAATTTAAAATGCTGAAAATTAAAATCAACTTAGATCGAGGAACCAGAGGTTGATTAACACGAAATTTAAAATGCTGAAAATTAAAATTAACTTAGATCGAGGAACCAGAGGTTAATTAATAAGAAATTTAAAATGCTGAAAATTAAAATCAACTTAGATCAAGGAACCAGAGGTTGATTAACAGGAAATTTAAAATGCTGAAAATTAAAATCAACTTACAAAGTAAGTTTATCCTCGACGCGAGAAGTTCCTCCCTGATGAAGTGTACTTAACAGGATCCCGAAAGCCGATGATTAATGGAGGACGAGTTGCAAGACTTGACCTACGACCCCATTTCTTCGGATGCCCCTTTTCTGTTCCCGACTTTCTTCTTATTTTACGAAAAGCGCCCTTGCGGGTTTTCACTTTCCTTTTGCCCATTTGACTAGAAGCACCCTTCCAAGTTTTTTTTTTTTTTTGGGCCATTTCCTGCAAATCTCATAGCAAAGTACGTGAGGTTATCAATTTTAAAATCCTAATCTTATGGCAAAATTTTAAATGATTATAGTGCATTAGATAAAGAGATTGAAGAATGACAATATTAAAAGGTGAGTGTACGGGAAGATAAAAGCAAAGTGAATAAAGTATAACTTTATTATGGTTTTAAAAAAACAAAGGTACAGTTTCAAAGAAAACGAGTACAAGGATAGATCTCACATATTCCTTGTGGCTAGCTTTGAAATCCCTTAACTGCCATTATTTCCAGTACTCTGAAGTCTCATGCCATGACGGTTTACTTCCCTTCTCAGTTTCATGCTCCTTTCCTTATTTCTCCCTTTTGGTTCTTGAGATGCCCTTTCGAGTTTTCACCCCTAGATTTTTTTTTTTTTGCTCGCTCTTTCAGGACGCCTTTCGAGTTTTCATCCTTCACTCATTTTGCAGAAAGCGCCCTTCGAGGGTTTTCGCCTTCTTTCACACATTTTGCTAGAAGCGCCTTTTCGGGTTTTTACCCTAACTTTTTTTTTTTTTTAGGCATATTATCTTTTGATGGTGTCGGCATTCACAGGTCTTAGAAATTCTTCACCATCCATGTGGGTCAAGATCAAGGCCCCACCAGAGAATGCTTTTTTAACCACATAGGGTCCCTCGTAGGTTGGTGACCATTTACCCCGAGGATCGTTTTGATTCGGAAGCACTTTCTTCAGGACTAGGTCCTCTGGTTGGAATTCACATGGGCGAACCCCTTTGTTAAATGTCCTGGCCATTCTCCTCTGGTATAACTGCCCATGACATGCTGCTGCTAGCCTCTTCTCGTCCAGCAAGTTTAATTGATCCAACCTCAACTGGATCCACTCTGACTCATCAATCCCTGATTCCTTCAGAATCCTCAGGGAAGGAATTTCAACTTCAAAAGGTAATATAGCCTCCATCCCATAAATCAGCGAGTAAGGAGTTGCACCAGTTGAGGTCCTTACGGAAGTTCGGTATGCGTGAAGGGTGTAGGGGAGCATATCATGCCAATCCCTATAAGTGATAGTCATTTTCCAGATTATTCTTTTGAGATTTTTTTTTGCAGCTTCCACCGCTTCATTCATCTGGGGATGGTATGGGGAGGAATTGAGATGTCGGATCTTGTATTGATCACATAATTTCTGAATCTTTGAACCATTCAAATTCTTGGCATTGTCAGTGATGATTTCATTGGGGAGGCCATGCTTACAGATGATATTATTTCTGAGGAATTTGAGAAATGTGTTCTGTGTAATGTGAGCATATGATGTTGCTTCGACCCATTTAGAAAAGTAATCGATAGCCACCAGGAAAAATCGATGCCCATTGGATGCCTTAGGGTTGATGGGACCAATCACATCGATGCCCCCTATTGCGAAAGGCCATGGTGAGATGAGGTTGAACAATTGGTGAGGTGGAACATTTATCGGATCCACGTAGATTTGACACTTATGGAACTTTCGGAAATACTCGATGCAATCCTTTTCCATGGTAGTCCAAAAATATCCCCGTCTCATGATTTGCTTAGCCATCATATACCCATTGGCCTGGGTTGCACAGTTTCCCTCATGAGTCTCGAAAAGAATTCTCTTCGCCTCTTTTGCATCCACACATCTCAACAATTCGCTGTTAAAGCTCCTTTTGTATAGAGTTTCTCCACTGGGGAAGTATCCCAATGCTAATATCTGAATCATCATTTTTTCATTTTTGCTCGCCCCTGAGGGGAATTCTCTGGTTCTAATGTAAAGCAAGATGTCATGGTACCAAGGTTTACCATCAGGTTCTTCTTCGATCATGAAGCAGTAAGCTGGCTCATTCCTTGCTTTAATCTTTAGTAACTGAGTTGTCTGCCCTTCTTCCATTTGAGCCATAACAGCCAAGGTGGCCAAGACGTCTGCAAATTGATTCTTGTCTTGACTAAGGTGAGTGAAAGAGATTTCTTCGAACTTTTTAATCATCTCCAGTAAGTACTTCTGATATGGGATTAGCTTAGGATCCTTGGTTTGCCATTCTCCTTTGACTTGATAAATGATCAGGGCTGAGTCTCCATATACCTCCAACTTCCTGACCTTCATTTCGATAGCAGCCTGTAGACCCATTACACAAGCTTCATATTCTGTGACATTATTGGTGCAGTCAAATCTCAACTTGATAGCTATCGAAAAGTGTTTCCCATCCGGAGATACCAATACAGCTCCGATTCCATTACCGGACAAATTGATAGCTCCGTCGAAATACATTTCCCATACATCAGCTGGCTCTTCTTCTCCGCAGTCTACTTTATTAATATGCTCATCAGGGAACTCAAAATCCAGAGCTTCATAATCCTGGATAGGGTTTTCTGCTAGGAGATCGGCGATCACGCTACCTTTTACTGCTTTCCGGGTCATATAGACAATGTCATATTGGGAGAGAATGACCTGCCATTTGGCTATCCTTCCTGGCACGAATGGGCTTTCGAACACATATTTTATAGGGTCCATCCTGGAAATGAGCCATGTTTTGTGATTCAACATGTAGTGTTTGAGGCGATTTGCTGTCCAGGCTAGTGCACAGTAAGTTTTCTCTAAGGAAGAATACCTTGACTCACACTCATTGAACTTTTTCCTCAGGTAATAAATAGCCCTCTCCCTTCGGCTGGTATCATCATGTTGCCCCAAAACACATCCCATTGAGCTTTGTTGGACTGCCATATACAGAATTAGAGGCCTTCCTACCACCGGCAGAACCAATACTGGTGGGTTGGACAGATACTGCTTGATTTTCTCAAAAGCCTCTTGACAAACTGAATCCCATTGAGTGGTGTTGTTCTTTCGGAGTAGTCTAAAAATAGGCTCAGCCTTAGCGGTGAGATTTGAAATAAACCTTGATATGTAGTTCAATTTCCCCAAGAAACTGCGCACCTCCCTTTCTGTTTTTGGGGATGGCATCTCTTGAATGGCATCTCTTGAATGGCTCGGACTTTGTCTGGATCAACTTCTATTCCTTTCTCGCTTACTATGAATCCCAACAATTTCCCAGATCTAGCTCCGAATATGCATTTGGCAGGGTTTAGTTTCAGCTGATATTTCCTGAGTCTCTCAAATACTTTCCTCATCACCTACACATGGCTCTCTTCTCCCCTAGATTTGATGATCATATCATCAATGTACACCTCCACTTCTTTATGCATCATATCGTGGAATAATGTGACCATAGCGCGTTGGTAGGTGGCGCCAGCATTCTTCAACTCGAAAGGCATGACCCGATAGCAAAATACCCCCCATTGGGTGATAAAGGCAGTTTTTTCCTTGTTTCCCTCATCCATTGGGATTTGATTGTATCCCGATGCCCCGTCGATACACGAACACCTGCCCAATCCCGCAGCATTGTCTACTAACACATCAATGTGAGGGAGAGGGAAATCATCTTTCAAGCTTGCTTTATTAAGATCCCTGTAGTCAACGCATACCCTAACTCTCCCATCCTTCTTCATTACCGGGACAACGTTAGCTATCCATTGGGAATATTTGACTACTTCCAGAAACCCAGCATCATACTGTTTCTTGACCTCATCCCTAACTTTGAGCAGTGTGTCAGGGTTCATTCTTCTTAATTTCTGCTTTACCGGGATTGTCCCTGGAATTAGGGGAATTTTGTGCGTCACTATATGAGGGTCCAAACCAACCATATCATCATAGCTCCAGGAAAACATGTCTAGGAATTCTTTGAGCAAACTGATCATATCTCCCAATTCTTCACTCTCCACAACCTTAAGTTCCCTTTTTACTTCTTCGGTGCCTAAGTTTATGATGCGTGTTTCGTTTCCACAAGGCACTAGGGAAGGTTCATCCCTTTCATCCTTTTCTTCTGTGAGCTCCACCTCAGAATCACTTGAAGTAATTGCAATTATGGGGATTTCAAAATTAACCAGAGGAATTTCTGAGTCTATTGGATTATTAGGTGTTAATTGATGAATGGTCCTGAATGAACGAAAATAGAATATATTATAAGGATGGAATTCAAAAGGAAAGGAAAAAGAAAAGAATTGGATATAAAATGCACTATTAATTCATTAACATTTATGACATAAGAAAAAGGGTCCATTTACAATGTTACACTTGCCACCATGGACAAAGTGGTCAAGTGTGGATAACCAAAGGTACTTTACTCGAAATTAAGTACAGGATGTCCTCTGCTGTCCAGTTGTCTAGTTCTTGCCCTTCAGCCATTGGCGAGACCAGAGCCTCATACAAGGAATCTAAGTGGATGACATCGATGGATGGTTCATCGGGTGATTCTTCCACCTCTGCTGGATTTTCAATGACCGGTTTAGTGAAGACTTCCGTGATTCTCGGGATTAGCTTTATTCTCCTGATTTTCTGATCGAATCTCTGATCCCGAAGTCTGTTCCTCATCCAGAATGGCCCATCCATGAGGGCATCTTCCTCATAACCCAAACCGCAGTGGCCTACCTTCTGGATAGCCGGTATAGGTTCGACAATCCCTTGTAATGCGGCGCCTAGGCCTTTGCCCTCTTCATACCCATTCCTTGACATCACTTTAGCTACCATAGCCATAGCACCTTCATTTCTTGAAATGTTTTCTTGTAATTCGAGGGCCCGGAAGGAGCTTTCCAACGACTCCTCAGTCGCTTCCACATAAGGAAGTGATTGTGGTTTGGTGACCAATATGGCTTCTTCCCCTCTCACAGTGATGATTTTGCCGTCCATAATGTACTTTATCTTCTGGTGCAAAGTTGAAGGAACGGCATTCGCTAAATGGATCCACGGCCTCCCCAGCAACATAGTGTAGGCAGGTTCTATGTTCATCACTTGGAATGTGACGTTGAAGATGCATGCGCCAATTTGGAGGGGTAAGTCAATGTCTCCTAGCACTTCTCTTCTTGTACCGTCAAAGGCTCTTACCACCATAGCACTCTGACATATATTTGATTGGTCAACAGGCAGTCTGGCCAAGGTGGCACTAGGCAGTACGTTGAGCGCTGACCCATTATCAATAAGGACCTTGGCCACTATACAACCTTTACATTTTACTGTCACATGCAGAGCTTTAGTGTGCGTTAAGCCTGCAGGGTCTATCTCTTCTTCAGAAAAGGTGACAAAACTGGATGCCTGGATTTGTCCCACTATCTTTTCAAACTGCCCCGGTGTGATGTCGGGGTTCACAAAGGCCTGATCCAGAATTTTCTGCGGGGCTTGACGGTGCACCTCAGAGCTCAGAATCAATGACAATAGTGAAATTCTGGCTGGTGTCTTCCTTAACTGCTCAACCACGTCATATTCACTCTACTTCATTATTTGAAGCAGCAGCTCCTCTTCCTCTCTTGGTCCGGTGGGTTCTACTTCCTCCGTTTTCTCAACCTCCTCTTCCGTACTCTCCTGTGACTCTCCCGTTTTTACTTTCCCTTTCTTCTTTTCTTTCTCTTCGTTCCCGTAACATCTCCCACTTCGAGTTATAAACTCGACTTCTTGCTCAGGTGGGGAGGATTTTGTGGCAGCGACGGGCTGAGGATTAGCTTGGGGAGTAGTACTGCTGGTAGGTCCGACATAAGTCATTTTGAAATGCTCATGAGGAGTGAAGCATAGTTTTGGAGGTGCCGAAGGTGAAGCAAGATTAGGAGTTAATGTACTGCTTGACGCTCCTTGAGTGAAAACTTGGAAGTTATAATTCCAAGGTATGGCATGGGTGTTTGTGACAGGGAGCTGAGGTGGGGTTCAGATGATTGTCACTGGAGGTGAGGATACTGGGGGTGAGAAAGTAATTATGTGATTATGGGTGGAGGCATTTTGGCCGAGTCGGGCTGTATTTACCCCCCCCCCCCCCTCCATCTTCGACCTTGTCTGGCATCTCAAGACCTTGAGGGACAGTA
The DNA here is from genome assembly GCF_030052815.1 of Hevea brasiliensis. NCBI lineage: Eukaryota > Viridiplantae > Streptophyta > Magnoliopsida > Malpighiales > Euphorbiaceae > Hevea > Hevea brasiliensis. The sequence goes on from NC_079496.1 coordinate 31,641,925, forward strand.
AGTTCTGAACCTCTTGTTTAAACTCTTCACAATTTTGCAGCTAATGGTTAGCTGCCCTTCCATGATAGGAGCAACCTACCCCATCTTCAGGTTCTGGTGCTTGAGGGTAAAGGTAACCTTCCCTTACTGCCATCCTAAAAAATGCCCCAAAGTGAGGAATCAGCTCATCTATCTCTGGGGTTGACCCTTCTCCATCTGAGTCTATCATATTTACACCATTGCCCGCATTATGATTGGGCAACGGGTTTGAGGTAACATTAGGGAGGGAACCATTTCCCTCAATCTTCAACCACCCGTTCCTGATTAAAGCGTGCACTCTCCCTCTGAGTGCCCCGTAGTTATCGGTTGAATGCCCTTGTGCCCCTCCATGATACTCACAACAGGCAATGGCATCATGCCACCTGGGGTATGGTGGCTGAATTGGGTCAAGGGGAACAGGTACTATCTGGTTTATACCGACGAGGTATCCGTATATTTCGCTGAGTGGGAGGGGAAGGGGCGGATTAGGATTTCTTGGTGGTCTCGGGTTATTTTGAGGTGGTCTAGGTTGGGTGGGTGGAGGAGGCGGTCTGGGTTGGTAATTTGTAGGTGGTGGATGCTGCAGACGTGGGTGTGGATAATTTGGGAAAGGAGGTGGAATGTTTGCAATGGTTTGGCCATGAGGGGGAGGATATGGCCGGTAGTTATTTTGGGTAAGTGGGGAATAATTGTTCTATCGGGTGATGTAATGCACATCACCCTCCTTCTTCTTGCCAAAACTGGCAGTCTTCTTTGCAGGGTTCTCAGCCAACTCCTGCAGTCGCCCCATCCTTAAGTTGGCCTCTATTCTCTCACCAGCTTGGATAATATCCGAGAAGCTGTTGTAAGTGTTTCCAATCATCAAATTGAAGTAAGGAGACTTCAATGTCTCGATGAACAGGGAGCATAGTTCATTGTCGGTCACTGGAAGATATACTTCTGCAGCCTTCTCCATCCATCTTTGGGCATATTCCTTGAAGCTTTCCCTGTCCCTTTGCACCAGGTTTTGGAGGTCCCTCCTTGTGGGGGCCACATCACAGTTAAATTTATATTGCTTCAAGAAGGCATCAGCTAAATCTTTCCAGGAGCGCAGTTTGCTCCTGTCCAACTATATGCACCATCTTAGGGCTGCTCCGGAGAGGCTCTCGTGAAAGAAGTGGACAAGAAGTCTATCATCTTCTGTCAAGGCAGACATTTTGGCAATGTAGGTTGCCAGGTGAATGCGGGGGTCTGAGTTCCCGGTGTACTTGCGAAGTCCGGGACTTTGAATTTGGGTGGCACCACCACATCTGGCACCAATCTCAGTGACGCGACGTCGACTGAACCATACATGTTCAGCCCCTCTATTGCTCTCAATCTCTCCTCTAGAGCAGACAGCTTCTCATTTTCCCTGGTCAAATTTTCTCCTACTGCATGAAATGCTCCCCCAGTTGGGATATGAGGGGTGGAGTGAACTAGAGGAATTAGTATTGAAGGGTATGGGTCGGCATTTGAGATGGCTGGGTAATGGGAGAAAGGTAGGTCATTATTTATGGTAGCCGGATTGACAGTGATTGTCGGATCCGGGATAGGTGACTGAAAGGTGAAGGAGGTTGAAGCCTGATGAGGATCCATTGTTGTAGGTGGCGGGGGAGGTAGTGGTAAGTTAGGTTCTGAAGCGGGTTTATTTTAGGACATCTCCCTCATTAATCTCATGAGTTCTGAGACCTGGTCTTTCAGCTCGGACACTTGCCCTTGTAGGTTCTGAACTTGTTCCTGGTCTTCCATTAGCCTTCTTGTTTGTGATCTTTTTAAGTACACTCTTTTGGGTTGAACCGTGTGCCTGGTCAGACTTGCTTTGTTTAAAGCAATGTTGATTTTCTGTAGGAAAGTAAAAAAAAGCTTTTAATGAATTTTGAATTTCGTAAGAAAAACTAAAGGTCCTGGTTCGGACAAAGGATACAGTGACATTTGGGAGCCAAAATGAAGTCTGCAGAAGGATAATTGTATCAATTTTATCATGGCATCGTTCGATAGTCTGGCTGTGAATGACTGGATTGAATGCGTATCTATGATACCTGTCCATATGGCACATCCAATTTTTTGCATAACCCTGGCGAGGGGGTTCCTACGGGAGTCATACTATTCATTCATAATTTTGCCAAACAATGGACCAAAAATCATTCTATTAACTGGATAATTCATACACAACATTCTTTACATCGGCCTAGGCTCAGGGAGGTTCTTTATAATGAGATTACATTTTCTGAGATACTCATATAACCTTTCTTCCTGTCTTGCAGGGTTGAACACTTTCAGAGCATGTTCGGATTCAGGTAGGAGTTCTTGTTTTCCTTGTGCTATCATTCTCTCCAGCTGGTCAACATTCTGTTTCAGCTCCTGATAGAGAGCAGCTTGTCTTTCTTTTTCCTTTCTTTCCTTAGCACATTCTTTCAGAATATCATTGATGAGTAGTGCTATTCCTTCAATTCGAGCTTCTTCTTTTTGTTTTCTAGTTTATACTCTTCTACGAGTATCTCTTGGTATTTCATTTTTTCCTGAAGCTTACTATTCTGTACTTCTACTTCTTTTACCAGAGCTTGGAGAGAGCTTTTTTCCTTTTCCCACCATGCCTCTTGCTCTTCGAAGCCCATCTTTTCGGCCCTTGCCTCTTCCCTGAGCCTTCTCACTTTTCTTTTAAGGTTCTGCTGTTGATCCTCCAACTGTTTTATTTGTTCTTGCAGTTGCGAGTTCTCGGTGTTTGCCTTTTGTAGGGAATCAGCCAGATGATTATTAGCTTCTTCTGATAGGACGTTTCGGCGAGGGTCGCTGTCTTCGAATTTTGTTGAATCTGCAGTTAAGTGTTCTTGATCCCTATCAGCCCTCCATTTAAGATAATCGCCCGTGGCACTCGGACCTTTAGGTGACCTTTCCATCAGAGTGATGTTTTCCCAAGATTTGCGAGCTATTTTCAACCCTTCCTCTTCCTTGAGCTCATGGTAGAAATGACCTTGGTGGTATTCTTCAATATTGATTCTGAACTGTGTAGAGCCAAACTGTCTCATTACTAATGCCGGAGTGTAACTTGTGTATCCAGTCACTCCGATTAGGGATACCGATTGATTACCCCGTCTTTGATCAAATGGATTGACCTCATCCTTGTCAATCCCTTTGTCTCCACAGGACACATATGGCTGATAATCCAGAGATGCAACAATTGAGAACAACACTTAATGGACCCCTTGCCTTGTTGTCTGCAGTAAGTAAGGGTTAAGAAAGTCTCGGCAAGAATTGCCGGTATTAGATTGACCTTCTGTTTCTCTACTACCTAGAACATTTCCACAATGCCGCAGTTTATGATTTCGGAAGGTCCAAGGAACAAGATCAACCCGTAGACTACTAGAGCGAGCATCAATGAAGCTTGATCCCACTGCTCATCTTGGATGCATTGATCTAACCCCTTCTTGAGATAAGTCCAATACCATCCATGCGTGTTCCCTTTGATAGTTTCCCTCGCCTTTGCTTCTTCTGGTGGAATCCCCAGCATATGTGTAACACCCCTCGCCCGACTACAATGTAGCAGAGCAAAGCGTGCTACATTCGATGCCGGAGCACCCTAACTTATCTTACTTTATTTCTTTAAAAATTTTGTTCTCGTTATATTTAATATCGATTATTTTTCAACGGAGAAACTAACGGAGTTTCCCCTATTTTACTTTCATTTGACGTGTTTTACTATTCACCTATTTGAAAATTCACCAATATTTTCTAAGTATAATCTCATCCACTCATATCATCATTTAAAAAATCATTATGTAATTCAAATCTATACTCATTTATACAAATTCATTCATGCTCCATTCTTATAGCAAAATTCTCAAATTTGCATTAATTTACATCATTTGCAATAATTAAATAAATCCTTAATTTACATGATATACAAATTAATTACAATTTGCTAATTTATATTACAATATAAGAAATAAATAAGATACACAAAATACATGATATATTTAATGTGAGCCCTATCTACATGCATTGCTGAGGAGGTGACAACCTTGAACGCTCTGCAGATCAGAACTCCAAAATCTCTGTTTAGTATTCGCTGGGCTTTAACTTCAGTACCTGTACGAGGAAACAATTCCATCGCGCTAAGCATTGCTGCTTAGTGGTGCAATAATATAACAAGGAAATAATATACAAATAAAGATAGAAATAAAACATAATTTAAATAATTAAGATTTATTTATACTTCACATGCGATTCTAAAATTTAATATGTTTTATCGTAATTTAGTCTTCTTTGGAAGTGTTTATTTCGCCAATGTACAGTAATAATGTACAAAGAAAAATGATCTAAAAATAATAAATTTATGCTTATATTATTATATAAGTCACATTTGCAATATTTATTTATGTTATAATTTTCTTTGCCAATCTTTTAGCATTTTCTCTATACTTGCTAGGTTGTCTCAGATTATCTCATAATAAGTAAATTTTAATATCGGTTCAGTTCATTTCAATTCTTTCTAATAAATAACTATTCTAATTTATTTTAGGTCATCTTACTCATTTATTTTATTTAATTTCTAATATTTTTAATTGCTAGTATTCTTAACTTATTTCCATAAATTTCACTGCCCAAGTAACCTATGACAGGCTGACTAAACTGGATAACGGGTCGTTGGCACTGGACAACGCGGTGTCTCGGGCCGTCATACCATGGGACGCAGAACGTCAACCACGTATGCAGTCAGTATGGCTAAAAAGCCATGATAACACATAATCGGGCATAAAAGCCATGCATGTTGGCATAAAGCCATGGATGCGGGCATAAAGCCATGAATACGGGCATAAAGCCATAAATATCGGCATAAAGCCTTTCGCAGTACTGCTAAAACAATACCCTATTGGCATGCCAAACTATCCAATCTGACATACATGTCTAGGCAATACAAGGGCACATAATATCATTAAATATTAATATATTGTGTTTTATGACTTCATTATTTCATGATAAATTTCAATTATAATTCATAATTCATTTGATCATTTATATGATCACAATTCACATCAATTATCCTTTTATACAAATGTACTCAAAATACTTCTCCTCTCTACAATAATGAGAACTAATGTCTCATTCATACATTAATATGGTTCATTTATTCATTCATTATGTTATTCATATTGATCACATTTCTAAACAATAGTTCACATGTACCATTGTATTCAAAACATTTTTCCTTTCTCATTTATACATTCAAGAATCTACTTATGTAATTACAAATTTTATATTTCAAGTTGAGTTACTAATATTTTATGAATTCCATTTGTGATGGGCATATAAGCCCTAACTATCTATTCACATCAATTAGGTGACTTATTTTTCATGTTTCAAGTAATCAATGAACATTTCATGGATTTCAAATTTATGGTCTTAATTTCCTTTTTACAATTTTGACTAAGATGCATAGTCCACATTTGTCATACAATTCTAAGCATTTAAGCTTAGAATTGGTTCTAAGTCTTTATCTTAGTTTGCTAATCATTTTGATTACTATTCACCTTACTAGTCAACTAAAATGTTGACTTTTTAATACATAATAATTTTATTGAACCTAAGTTCTCCAAGATACCACATTTTGCATTTAAAATTTGTTGGTATTGGTTGCCAATACCATTTCCAAGCTTAATATTAATTGGGCAGAATTTTCAGTTTTCATGCCTTATCTTTACTGTTCCATTAGTCATTTTTGCAGTGGTAATTTGGAAAAATGTTCAACATGAAAGTTGTTCCTTATTTTGTCTAGTTGAATTTATTTTTTTGAATCACTCCATTTGGAGTTTTTTAGCTCAAGTTATGGCCTAAAAACCATGACTGGCCGGATTGGGCAGAACCCAAAATTCTGGGTAAAATTGTTTCTGGCAGATTTAGTAACTCGAGTTTGGTTGGCAATTTGATTAGGTTATGGTCATGATTTGGGTCAGGTTTCTTCATGAAAGTTGTTGGTCTATATCTCAACTTGTTGCTGGTAAAATTTCAGGTCAATTGGACCTTGCTACATTGAGTTATGGCCAAATGACCAAATACTGTTCATTTGGTCATTTTGCCCAGGCAGATTGCAGGTCACCCGGATTAGGGCAAACTTTTGGTCCACTTGGTTTGGTTTTCTGGGCATGGTTTCTTCACAAAAGTTGTGCCATTATGTGTCTAGTTTCACCTCCAATTGGCATCATACCAATTGGAGTCACACAACTTCAGTTATAGGTCAAACAATACCCTGGACTCATAGGTCCGAATTTCCTGCATAAGAGAAGCACTCCCAATTTTCAATTTCACCCAACATCCAAACTTCAATTCACATTTATAACACTTCTAATAGTCAATAATCAACCTCAACATCATCAAATTCAAGTCACAAAACAAAATTCCATATTTGAGCAAACCCTAAATCAACTTGCAATAATTTTAAATTCCAAGAGAATTTCTAGCACTAACCTTTGTGTGCTAGCTTCAATCAACTCCATGCTACTCCAATTAATCTTCAATTCATTCAAAACACTTTGATCTTCTTCCTTGGGCTGCCCACTGAATTTCTTTCTTCTTTTTCTTGGTTTTTCTTGCTTATTCTTGGAGTTCAAGCCTTGATGAAGGTTTTTCTTTAAATTTCTAAGAATTTTGTTCAAGAAATTTGCATGGTTTGGAAGCTTAAGCAAGCTTCAATGGAGGAAATTTTGTTTTGAGAGAGAAATGGGAATGTGGGACGGCAAAGTAGTAGAGAAGAAGAGAAAAATCTGTTTTCTTTCATTATTATAAGATATTTATATAAATTTAAATATTAAATAATGTATTTGTCTTATTAGGCAAATTTGCTAATTAATTTTTATTTAAAATATGTAACTAATTTTTCCATTTTCCATCCACTTTCTTTTTATTTATTTTTAATTAATCTTTTATCAATATTTATTCATATTTTATCCATTTTTATTAGTTTGTCAAATGGTGATTCGGTGGAGGCATTGTTAATGATATCATGTGATGTCATAATTCCCAATTTCTTTCATTTCCTTTTTCTTTTCTTCTCGACTCATTTTAAATTTAATTTTTAGCAATATTTATTTACATTTTAGATCATAATAATTATTTACTTAACTAGACAAGTTGGCCAAAAATCACTTCTGAAGGCGAAATGACCAAAATGCCCTCCGTTTGGCTTAATAGACCAAAATTGTCTGTACCGATCGAAAAATTTTTCTAAACTTTTTTTTTGCATTCTAATGTCATAGAATCGGATAAGAACTCTCCTCCGATCTCTTTTTAGTATTTATTAGAGTTTTGGATTGAGAATTGGATAAGAACTCTCCTTCGATATCTTTTAAATATTTGTTAAAATTTTTAGGTGAGAATCGGATAAGAACTCTCCTCCGATCTCTTTTAGTATTTATTAGAGTTTTGGATTGAGAATCGGATAAGAACTCTCCTCCGATCTCTTTTAAGTATTTATTAGAGTTTTGGATTGAGAATCGGATAAGAACTCTCCTCCGATCTCTTTTAAATATTTGTTAAAATTTTTAGGTGAGAATCGGATAAGAACTCTCCTCCGATCTCTTTTATTTTTAATGGGAGTCGGATAAGGACTTTTCCGACCTATTGAAATTTGATTACAGCTACAGATCATAAGAACGTAAGACTAAGGGTTCTGGCATTCAAAGATGCCGGGGATCGGAATAAGACTTCTTTTAACTCTTTGGTACCTCGTGATGGATAGGGGATACCGAACTGAATTTTACCGACCTCCTAAGTAGTTGCCTGGCCAGTACCTTTTGATACCCGATCTGTTCTATTTATCTATCTGAGATTTGGTTTTTATTCTGCCTTATGGCGTCTTACTCGATCGTCTTCTGTGTTAGCCTAATGATTCAATTTTACTATTTTCCTGACTTATTATTCAGACCTTTCGTTTTTAAAGAAACGCTTTAGATACAGTTACCTACATTTTATCCAACTAGAACTCTTGCATTTAGAAGTAACGAAGATTGATAAAAAGAAGTAAACTCGGGAATAACCTTCTACGCATTTTTTAACGCAATATAAACTTGGTGAAAATTATGAACACAGAAATAAAGGAAATACATAAAATTAAAACAAGCACTTGATAAAGCAGCGATATAAGCACTCACCTGTATGAAGTCGAATCTATTGAACTAACTACGGGATCGTAAAACGTAATGGGGCTGCGGGCTGATAATCTGAAGACTAAGGTTCTCCTTGAAATGAAGAATACCTTGCTAAAATGCAGTCAGATCAAAATTATAACCGAGTTTGAATGAAGTTGAGCTTGGACAATGGGATTGGAAATAAAGATAACAAAGACAGAAAGTGAGAGTGTCACAGGATAATGAACAAACTTAAAATAGAGAGTTTCAGTATTCAGAAATCCCTTTGCAAGAAAATACTTCAGAAAACTGGTTTCAAAAGTTTTTCTTATGAAAGCTTAAAAATAGCAGAGTAACGAGCTAAATTAAGTTTCAGAGTCCTTCCGCTATATTCACTATTCGTCCTTCCTCCTCTGAACAGTTTTCAGGCAGGTATTTATAGGAATCGGGTGCTCCCCATGAAGGGTCAGGATTTGTTTTGAGAGAGATGGAGGGTTAAGATTTTAAAGGACACGATCTGAGGCTCGGGAATTAAAGAGAATCAGAATGGACGGCTGAGATCCCTTCCAAAATATTTGTCCTTTCTCTCTTCTAATCTGACGGACCAAAATTTTCTTGTCAAGAGCGATCCAAGGGCTAGGAGTGAAAGGCGCTGGTCTTGTCGTCTTCTTCTTTGATCCAAGGGCTCCGAGTTTGTCCTTACAAGTAAGATCAACGGTGCAGATTAGGATGTATAGCACTGTCATGACATACTCTGGCGCATGTCAGTAATGCAGGCGATTCTGGGGCGTGCGGTGGAGATTTCGTCTGCAACGCTTTAACTACCTCGGCTTTGATTATGACGACAGCGGTAGGCATTTTATTCTCTTTGTTTTCCGATCTCTCCTCCTTTCTGGTCTTTCCGACATGATGCTTTTCCGATCTTTCGTCCCAGCCTCCCTTCTTCCGATCTCTGTCACTTCGGTCTTCTCCCTTATCTGGTCCGGTCTGATCAAAGCATTTATTCCTTCGATTTTCGAGGTGTTCGCTTCGTTTTCTGCCAGCAATAAATGCTCAGACTCACCCTATATATATACCTTCAATGGGAAACTCCTCCGCATTTGATTTTCTCCTCTTTCCTTCTCACATTTCCTGTTCTAGCTGCCCTGACCACAATTCCAGCCATGGTGGCCACTTTTGATCTTTTCCCGATTGTCCTCTTTGTCCCTCGTCTGAAAGTTTACGATCCCGGTGATCGAAGAATCATGATGACCCTATCTGATGACAGTGAGAGAACCAGACTAATTAACCGATCTGGATCGAGGACCTCGATCGTGTCGATCTCGAGTCGTTCGACCGATATAATCGGCGAACCGATTTCGGGCGAGAAGACTGCTAATATTTCCCTTAACATCGGTGATTGCCCCTTGATGTTCATTTGGCTCCTCACCACATTGGGCGTCCCGATTACAGCTCGGTTCTGGTCGATGACAGTGGATATGACTCTCCATCTTCATGAGACTCATAATCACCCTATCTAAGCTGTACATCTATCCAATGTCAATGGTCGGTCTCCCGATCAAACACATCTTTTGATTCAGCCACGAGACTAGGCTTTGACATAGGTCTTTATTAGAGATCCCCCCTACGATGTAATCAGACCTTCAATGTAATCTGATCTCTAGAGATCGCCTAAATGATGTAATTCAACTTTTATGTAATCCGATCTCTAGAGATCACCCAAATGATGTAATTCAACTTTTATGTATCCGATCTCTAGAGATCGCCCAAATGATGTAATCCGACCTTTTCGGAAATAAAATTTTATTTTGATCACTATCATTTTATTATCGCATTGATTATTTTCCAATCTCTGATGTGTTTATCCGATCTGGTTCCTAACTGAATAACCCTTAACTGATCCGCACTTCCAAACATTCGCCTTAATTAGCCTATCTCTAACTAGCCGATCTCTCCTTATGGAATTTCTGGAATATTCGTGAGACGTGTCAGAAAAGCTGGCGAGTCCCGCTAACCGATGCACCGCCTGGAACACTGTGAGCATTAAATGCTCAGACGGGTATAAATAGGGGATGGGTCAGCCAGTTGCTCTCTTATGTCATTTTCAGCATCCCGCGAGTAATTCCAAAATTCTCTTGATTTCTCAAGTTTTTTCCGACACCAATCAAGCTCCGGTAAGGGTTTTGATCCTTCTTTTAGTTTAAATTCTTTATTTCCTTTGAAAATGAGCAGTGCCGAGGGTCAGAGAGCGACAAGCCCCCCTTCCATTCAGATCTCATGGTCTTCTGATGAAGTGGAGGTAGTCGGACCAAGCGTGCGACCTGAATCTCCTAGGGTCTCTGTTCCAGCTCGGGGGCAAGCAGCACCATCAAGGCATGTACCTTCTTCAGGGAGGGAAAATCTTCCCATGGATGAGCTGCCATCCATCTTGCAAGAAACCGACCTGCAGTCGTTCAGCTAGGAGTACAACATTGAGCCTGATTCATATGAACTTATCCGGTGTCATAGCGATCTCCGAGCCGATCACTTCTTCGAAGAGAATGACATGATTATAGTATACGAAGAGCAACTAAAAGCCGGGCTGCGGTTCCCTCTTGACGGCTTCTTCAAGGAAGTCTTAAAATTTCACCAAGTGTGCATAGCCCAAGTCCACTCGAACTCGTGGCGAATCGTAGTAGCCTTCAGAGGCCTCTGCTGATCTAAGGGATTTCGTCCTACAGCTAAGGTATTCACCGAACTACATAGATTAACTCGTCAAAAGGACGACGAGTATTGGTTCTTCCAGGCGAAGCCGCATTGCGGACTTTTCACCGATCTACCTTCCTCTTTGAAGAATTGGAAGAACCGCTTCTTTATCCTCAGGAGCAAAATTCCGAATGGCTTTGAAGGTTTCCCTCGCAGCTGACTGCACCAAGGCCCCGTTCTTCCGAAGTGCGTCACCCTAAATAGGGAAGAAGGCCTGATGGTGATGGAGCTAAAAGATCAGGCGGGCAGGAAGAAGTTCTCTTGTTTAGATGTGGTGACTGCCGAACTGCATCACTGGACAATGGAGTTGATCACTAGCGAAAATCGGGGGCTTCAGCTCTCTGACCTTGACATCGGTATTTTTCTATATCTCAGATGTTTGAACCTTAGCGATCTCACTGACCTCTTCTTTGTGCAGGTATGGCAAGCGGCGAAGCTTCCAAGGAGAGTCGAAAGCGGAAGAGAGAAATCTCCCGGAAGGTACGAGAGATGAAGCGTGAGCGGAAATGCAAGGGCTCATCTCAACCTTTCCCCGAGGTAGAAGTGATCCGATCTCTTCCTAGAGCCGCCTCCACCTCCTCCAATCGCGGTCCTTCCCAACCTACCCCAAGGACCCTCTGATCCATTCCCTAGAGAAGAACCGAGAATTCGGGTTTGGCTAAGGTTCCGGGGGCTATCCGCGCCCGAGAGAGATCGACAGTCTTTGTTAGACAATCTTGATGACATCCTGACCCGATCCATGAGCCTGAACGTGGAGTGCTTGGTGAATCAGCACATCACCCGGGAGAAGGCTCATCGCCTGGGTAAGGAGGTCGAGAAGATGGGTCATAAAGTGACTTCCCTCTGATCCCAACTCTCATCCGCTCAGAACTACATATCTAAAATTGAGGGGTGGATGAAGTTCTACGAGGACAAGCTGGCCGAGCAAGCTCATGTTCTGGCCGAGTGACATGTTCTTCAAGAAGTTCAGGCGCTCCGGGCCGGTGAAGTTGCTCACCTCACTGAGAAGCTCAAAGCAAAAGAGGAAGAAGCGGTAACAAGGGAGGCCGGCACTTATGTAAATGCTCGCAGGGATCTCTTGGCCGAGCTCAAGAAGCATTATCCCGAGGAGGACTTCTCCTGGATGGTCAACCTGGCTCCCCAAGACGAAGAGGAAAGCGAGGAGGAGGCTGAGGGTGAGAGAGGAAGTGAGCAAAATGTAGATCAGGCTGGGGGTGATCCTCCAGCCGAATGACTTGTACAAATTTTAATATGAAATGAAATTCCCTTTTTGTTCAGTGAATGGATGTGATCGAAAAAATCTCTAAATTACTTAAGCACTTGATTGTCTGAGCATATTAAAACAACTAAAAGTGATTATTAATCTAAGTGTAAGAGATCGGAAAACACAATAAGCATGAAATCAGCAGGGAACCAACGCTAAATGGGACTTGATTAAAATTGAAAATTTGGCTTGAACACTTAAGATCGGGATCATCATTAAACCGGATTGGAACTTTAACTTGATTATTCCTAAACTTTTAAAAGGGAGATCGGCAATAAAACTGGTGATATAAAGATTTAGTGTTGGTTCAATTTCATTTGTCAAGAGAGCTTGGGAATGTAATTGACTAATCAAGAGATTTGACAATTGGTCTGAGAGGTCGGTGAGGCTTTAAATGACATGGGGACTTAGTATTGATTCGATTCCTTTTTGAGGAGAGATCGGAAATATGGTTATCTGGCAAAGAGAGATCGGAAATGTAATTGGCTGGCAAAGGGAGACTTAGTGCTGAGGATTAGTTTCGAAATTTATTGATTCTAGGGATCGGCCAAAATATGGTGTCGACAACCTCTGAAGGCGAAATGACCAAAATGCCCTCCGTTTGGCTTAACAGACTAAAATTGTCTGTACTGATTGAAAAATTTTTCTAAGTATTTTCTTAGCATTCTAATGCCATAGAAACCTCAATGACCCTTCTCTGGAGTCCCAAAAATTATTTTATGAAATTCCCTTAGGTTTAGGGCTACTAGTTACGAGAACCGCAACTTCCTACTAGGTTACCCATCGCTTGGGCACCGGCTCATTTAACTTGGTTGTATTTTATTTCTAAAATTTTTTCTAAATTTTTCTTATTAATATTTTAGTTAATTATGGTTCCTCACTTTAGTTTAAATATTTTTTTGGATGTTCTAACTGTCCGGACCGAAACTAGTCACCGGGACAGTAGAATGTACGGAGTTGCTACGGGGAGGGTGTTACATGACATGTTGCACCATGAGATGGTGACACATGGCATTACATATAAGCTTGCCAAATGTCTTTTAATCATGTAAGATGATTAAAATTAAGATTAAATATAGGTTTGACACTTGGCACAATGTGATTGGGTCAATTAAACCTAGAACCAATCAGAGGGTGACATGTGGCAAGGGTTTAATGTGTTATCCTATCTATATAAGTGTTGTTATGAAAAAAAAAAAAATACAACCAGCTGCTGTTCTCATTTGTGCCACCACCTTGAGGCTCTCCCTTCTCTTCTTCTTCATCTCTCACCAATTCCAAGAGATTAGCAAACAATCTCTTGATTAAAAATACTAGAAATCATTTTTAGTGTCCTGTTTACATCTTTAATCTTTTAAAAGGAAAATTTTGATTTTCTAATTAATAGAAAAGCTTTAAAAGCTGTTCAAGGGTTGCCATAGGTGTTCTTGGTGTGGACAAGCTAGAGGGACAACATTTGGTGTCCTGAAGATGCATCTGAAAGGCATAAATACATTGCAGTGCATCAAGAGGTTAGTGTATTTGTTCTTGATTTAATCTAGGGTTCTAAAATTGATCTGATTAATTTTAAAATCTTAAATGGAAAATACAGATCCAAAAACATATTAAAAGTTTTTTAAAATGTTGTTTATCATTGAAATAAAATAGATAAAAATAAATCTTGCATGATGCATGTGACCCTAGGTGAAAATTTTTGAATTCAATGGTATAAACTTGTGTTTTTCGCGCTTCCGTTCCTTCAATTGGTATCAGAGCCATTATATTTGCCATTTAGATTGTTGTATATGATTTAAATTGTGTGTTTTGATCATGAGATAATTTATCCATTGCTGGTTGCAATGGATGTGTGGCGGCATGCTTGAAGAACACCATCTTTGGTGCGCCAATTTTGGCTTCCATGGGTGGCTCAAGGTTTGGCCTTTTAATTTGCATTTGTTGTATGATCTAAAAGCTCATCCTATGTCTAATTAAATTGTTTAATTAGAATTTTAATCACACAATTAAATTTTGATTCAAATCAGAATTTTAAAAATTGTTTGAATGTGATTCAAATATGAATTTTAAAAGTTGTTTGAATGTGATTCAAATCTGAATTTTTAAAGTTATTTGAATCATATTTAAATCTGATTTTTTAAAGTTGTTTGAATAATATTCAGATCTGAATTTTTAAAAATTGTTTGAATGTGATTCAAATCTGATTTTTTAAAAATTGTTTGAATGTGATTCAAATATGAATTTTTAAGGTTGTTTGAATGTGATTCAAATCTGAATTTTTAAATTTATTTGAATCGTATTCAAATCTGGATTTTTATGTTGAATATGAGATATTCAATTTAATTTAAGTATGTATGTTTTATTTAATTGTTAAATAGTGATATGCATGATGGATGATCATGGACTATAAAAGACCAATGTGATTGGATTTATTTCTTTTATATTTCTTTGGAATTGCAAATTAATTAATTTATTTTAATTTATTTTGGGCATGTATTATTAAGTTTGTAATAATTTTTGGGTTGTAATTTCATTTATTTAAGTTCTTGTAAATTCGCCTTGGTATGCCAAGGTTTACTATGTAATATTGGATTACAAGAAGTTCAAGGAGGTCAAGAGCATTGGTGGGACCAGTGGGAGGAATTCAAGATCAAGTGTTGATTATGTACTCCTTCAGCAACTCTTGTAAAATGAATGAATGAAATGCACCTAGGAATGCCCTAATTCAATTCTTGGTGGCTCAAAATTAAATCCCTTAGAAAGTTCATGATCATACTATATTTACTGCTTATCCATGAATGCATGAGATGTATGGGAATGTATGCAATTATATAATATATGCATGCTAAATGGATAATGTGCAAAGTGAGACCTTAATAGTAATTAGGATGACCATAAAATCTTCCAAACAAATGATTAAGTTGGAAATGCTATAATTAAAGTAATTATAACATAGGCCCTCCATTGAGGCAATTATTTTAAGAAATTTTAAATAGTTACATAAGATGTAATTAATTTAAGAGATTTTCTTAAGAATAATTGTTAAGAATGAGATGTTGTAAATATGTAAATGGTTTGGTGGCCAATATTGGATGTACCTGAGGACATTAAAATTATTTGCATAATTGGATCAACTTAACTAATGCAAGATAAGTCAATAATGGATGTACCTGAGATTTTGAGCATTAGGGACTAGGTAAAGGATTGAACCTCACATGAGATGTGATGGGCAAGGAGTTGCTCACTTATAGTTTATTATAATTTCAATAATGGATGTACCTGAGGATGATCAATAGAATTATAAGAATTCAATCACCCACTAGAAATCCATCCAACTAAGATTTCCGTTTTCTACTTTGGAAGTGTAGGATTCGCTAAGTTAGTGGGAGGACCGATTTGATTAAAAGACCATAATCATTTTGGTTAATTATATGATACATTTACTAATTAATCTGGTTATTTTCTACAGTTAATTTTCTGATAATAATGAGCACAGAACAACCACCACCATCCAATATCCTTGCAAGCATACTTGATCATAATAGGTTAACAAGACCTAATCTGTCTGATTGGCTAAGAAATTTGAAACTTGTCCTGAACCTTGAACATTTAGGATATGTTCTAGATTCAAATGTTCCTGGTCCCTTACCTCTAGAGGCCACTCAAGAGGAACATGAAACTTTGGACAAGTGGAAGGAGCATGATATGAGAGCTAAGTGTTACATGCTTGCTTCCATAAGTAATGAGTTACAAAAGCAGCATGAGAACATGCAGAGTGCGAGTGAGATCCTCCTTCACCTACAAGAGTTGTATGGTGAGCACAGCAGAAATGCTAGGTATGAGATATCTAGGCAGCTATTCCGCATGAGGATGTCTGAGGGACAAAATGTTGGGGATCATGTCCACAAGATGATTCGGCTGATTGAGCAGTTGGAACATGTTGACTTCAACATGGATTTCCAACTACAGACGGATTTGATCCTTTAGTCCCTTCCTGAGTCTTTTGGGAATTTTATGACAAATTTTCATATGACTAAACAGGAATGCACCTTAGCTGGTTTACTCAACATGTTGGTTATTGCCCAAAAGAATATGCCGGGTAATAAAGGAAATGAGGTTGCTTTGATTGCATCTTCTTCTGCTAGAAATTCCAACAAGAAGAAGGGCAATAAGAAAAAAAACCTCAGATTCCTGGTCCTTCTATGAAAATAGCTAAACAGAAAGGGAAGACTAAAGCTAATGGAGGCAAAGGAAAGTGTTTCCACTGCCAGAAGGATGGGCATTGGAAAAGGAATTGGCCAGAGTATCTTGCTTCTCTGAAGGACAAGAAGGATGCACCTTCGGAAGGTATGTCCATATCTGATTATTTAGATTCTGATGATACTCATAGTTTATCTACAGCTTGGGTTTTAGATACTGGTGTGAGTTCTCACATTTCTAATGATATGCAGGAACTAACAAATAGTAGCAGCTTGCGTTCTCGAGATGTTAGACTCCGGATTATCAATGGCTCAACTGTTGAAGCTTTAGTCATAGGATCTAAATCTTTTTACATGTCTGGATATGTTTTGTGTTTAGATAATATTTTATATATACCTAATGCTTTTAAGAACATCATTTCTATATCTAGTTTGATTAGAAATGGCTATGAATTTCAATTCATAAATGATGTTTGCAATATTTATTTTGGAAATAAATATGTTGGTTCGGGTTATATGAATGAAGGTCTTTATTATTTAGATAATAATGACGAACACAAAATGAATGCAAGTGATCTAAATGAATGCAATGCCATGGTGAAAACCAACTCAAGTTCAAAATATATTTGGCACTTAAGGTTATGTCATGTTGTAGAAGATAGGATTGCAAAATGGGAGAAAATGGGGATTCTATCCTCATTGGGCTCTGAGCCTACTCCAACTTGTGAATCTTGCCTTTAGGGCAAAATGACTAGATCACCCTTTGTTGGACAAGGACTAAGGGCTGAAAATATTTTGGAGCTAATACATAGTGATGTATGTGGTCCATTTAAGGAAATGGCTAGAGGCGGTTTTCATTACTTTATTACCTTTACTGATAATAAATCAAGGTATGGGTATTTGTAATTGATGAAATACAAACATGAATCCTTTGAAAAGTTCAAAGAATTTAAATCTGAAGTAGAAAATCAAATAGGAAAGAGTATTAAAGCTCTTCGATCAAATCGTGGAAGTGAATATTTAAGTACTGAATTTGATGAATACTTGAGAGAGCATGGCATTGTTTCCCAGCTGACTCCTCCAGGAATGCCACAGTTGAATGGTGTATCTGAAAGGAGAAATCGTACCCTATTGGATATGGTACGTAGTATGATGAGCTATACTGATATGCCAATCTCCTTTTGGGGATTTGCATTAGAATCAGCTTTGTATATTCTGAATAGGATTCTATCTTCCACACCTTATGAGATATGGCATGGAAAAAAAATAAGTCTTAAGCATGTTAAGATTTGGGGTTGTCCAGCTTATATCAAAAAGCTGAACACTGATAAATTGGAAACCAGATTAGAAAAAGGTCAATTTGTTGGATATCCAAAAGATAGTTTTGGATATTATTTTTATTTGCCTACATCACAAAAGGTTGTGGTGAGTAGAGATGCCACATTTCTTGAACAATAGTTTGTTCAAGAAGGAGGCAAAAGAAGGCAAATAGAGTTGGAATTGGAGAATTCTGACCAACCAACAGATCATATGGATATAGATCCATCTAGTCAACCTACACCCATTGATGAAACATCTACAGCTATTCCTCGTAGAACAACCAGGGTATCTCACCCACCAGTGAGATATGGTTTCCTTCATGAAGAAGAACAAGAGTTGTCTACTCATGAAGAAGTAGATCATGGAGATGATCCACTTACCTATGAAGAAGCTATATCAGATATAGACTCTTCAAAATGGATTGATGCTATGAAATCTCAAATTGATTCCATGCATAAGAATCAAGTTTGGGATCTTATTAACCCACCTGAAGGTATTGTACCTATAGGGAACAAATGGGTTTTCAAGAAGAAAATTGGTTCTGATGGAAAGGTAGAGACCTATAAGGCAAGGCTAGTAGGGAAAGGGTTTCGCCAAAGGCAAGAAATTGACTATGAGGAGACTTTCTCGCCTGTTGTTATGCTTAAATCAATTAGGATTCTATTAGCAATAGCTGCATACTATGATTATGAGATTTGGCAGATGGATGTCAAAACAGCTTTTCTCAATGGATACATTAAAGAAAACATTTTCATGGAACAACCTAGGGGTTTTGAATCCCAAGATGGTTCCAAGGTATGCAAGCTAAAGCGATCCATTTATGGGTTGAAGCAAGCTTCGAGGAGTTGGAACATCCGTTTTGATGAAGCCATTAAATCATTTGGTTTTATCAAAAATGAGGATGAGCCATGTGTATATAAGAAGGTTAGTGACAGTGCTATCACTTTCCTTGTCTTATATGTGGATGATATATTGTTGATGGGTAATGACACAGGTATGTTGACAACTGTAAAGGTATGGTTGTCAAATACATTCTCCATGAAAGACTTAGAGGAGGCAATCTATATTCTTAGGATTCGCATATATAGAGATAGAGCGAAAAGAATAATTGGTTTGTCCCAAAGTCTATACTTAGAAAAGGTGTTAAAGAGGTTTAACATGCTTGATTCCAAGAGAGGATTGTTACCAGTGAGACATGGTATCCATCTTTCTAAAGAGATGTCTCCAAAGACACCTGAAGAAAGAGATAAGATGGCCAGGATTCCATATGCTTCGGCTATTGGAAGTTTAATGTATGCAATGTTGTGTACTAGGCCAGATATCGCATATGCTGTTAGTTTGACTAGCAGGTATCAATCTAATCCAGGTTTGGAACACTGGATAGTTGTCAAGAATATCCTTAAGTACTTGAGAAGAACTAAGGATTTATTCTTGATCTATGGAGGTGGAGACTTGCAATTGGATGGTTATACTGATTCTGATCTCCAATCAGATATCGATGATAGAAAGTCTACCTCTGGATATGTGTTCATTTGTAATGGAGGTGTAGTCAGTTGGAAGAGTTCCAAACAGAGCACGACTGCAGATTCCACTATAGAGGTTGAGTATATTGCTGCATCAGATGCTGCAAAAGAAGCTATTTGGATAAAGAAGTTCGTGACAGAACTTACAGTAGTTCCTTCCATTGAGTCTCCACTTGACAACGTTAAGGAACCCAGGTCTCACCAGAAATCCAAACACATAGAAATGCGCTATCATATTATCAGAGAAATAGTTGGGCGAGGCGATGTAGCCATGCAGAAAATAGCATCTGCTGAAAATCTAGCTGATCCATTCACTAAGCCTATATCACAGACTCAGCTAGATCGACATCTTGAGAAGATGGGTTTAAGATATTGTAATAAATGGCTCTAGTGCTAATGAGAGATTGTTAGTAGTATGCCCTAGAGCATATCATTTAGTATGTATCTTGTGCATGTTTTTATTAATAAAAGGCATTTCCACTTTTCCGTTTACATAAGTTATTCATGTTTGCTCCCAAGTTATTTATATGAGATATAAATAAGATGAAATGGTAAGTCTCATGCCATATGACAAATATGATAGGCACTTATAAATAATAAGTAGGCCGAACTAGTGACACTTATGACAAGCACATAGAGTTTACTCTTGTCAATACATTGTCATAAATCATATCAGTGCATATAATCTTTAGACCTGAGATAGCACAGTTATCTTGTATATAGGTGGTTTGAGTTTGATATTGCTTTCATACTTGTACAGTGTATGGGTATATGGGCATGTGTTGGCTCCTACTAGTTATATATGGAGGTAGGTGTTGATCAAGATGGAATCTGTTCCTCTAAGTAAATAGGGATAAAATCCTATGTTCATTTAATTGTTATTGATGTTTCAAGTTCCTGGCCAGGACAGATAGATTTAATCAGAAAAGAGTTTCTGATGAGAAAATATTTTAATCAAGAAATAGAATTAAAAGAGAACATAATATTCATAGCAAATGGAGTTTGACATAAACCATGACTCCAGCTTGAGTTGGGATTTTGTAACAGAGAGATTCTAGTGCACGGTAACATATGATTATAGGTTCATTTAAGGTAAACCTTATTACTAATTGGGTGACCATAGCATGCTATGCTAGGTGTTAACTATGGTCCATGAAGTGCATAAAATGATTTAGAGAAATCATTTATGGTCAGAAAGAGTTCTGATGATATTAAGAGTTGATATCATATCTCATTGCCAATTAGTGATAAGCCTAGTAAATCACACACACACACACAAGTTATCACCTAATTAAATATGATTTAATTAATTAATTAAAGAGTTTAATTGATTAATTAAATAGATTTGGTTTGCAATTAGATTGCAAAGTCCCTAGCATGACTTGGAACCAAATCTAGATTATTGGATGTACAGTATAAGTTAAATTTATATTTAAAGTGTTTAAATATGAATTTAATTAGTGAGAAATTAATTAATAAAAATTAATTAATTAATTTATATTTGGTATAAATTGATTAGAAGAAGAGAAATAATTATTTTGGGTTGAGAACTCAAAATTAAGACACAGGGGCATTTTGGTCATTTCACAGGGTGACATGTGGCACCATGAGATGGTGACACTTGGCATTACACATAAGCTTGCCAAATGTCTTTTAATCATGCAAGATGATTAAAATTAAGATTAAATATAAGTTTGACACTTGGCACAATGTGATTGGGTCAATTAAACCTAGAACTAATCAGAGGGTGACATGTGGCAAGGGTTTAATGCGTTAACCTAGCTATATAAGTGTTGTTATGAAGAAAAAAAATACAACCAGCTGCTGTTCTCATTTTTGCCGCCACCTTGAGGCTCTCCCTTCTCTTCTTCTTCATCTCTCACTAATTCCAAGAGATTAGCAAACAATCTCTTGAATTAAAAATACTAGAAATCATTTCTAATGTCCTGTTTACATCTTTAATCTTTTAAAAGGCAGAATTTGATTTTCTAATTAATAGAAAGGCTTTAGAAGCTGTTCAAGGGCTGCCATAGGTGTTCTTGTTGTGGACAAGCTAGAGAGACAACATCCGTGTAAGGCACAAATACACTGCAGTGCATCAAGAGGTTAGTGTATTTGTTCTTGATTTAATCTAGGGTTCTAAAATTAATCTGATTAATTTTAAAATCTTAAATGGCAAATACAGATCTAAAAATATATTAAAAGTGTTTTAATATGTTATTTATCATTGAAATCAAATAGATAAAAATAAATCTTGCATGATGCATGTGACCCTAGGTGAAAATTTTTGAATTCAATGGTATAAACTTGTGTTTTTCACGCTTCCGTTCCTTCAATTAATTGGCAAGCTTCCTTCATATTTTAGATATTTAGGTTCTGAAATTATGTTTCATGACCAACGCCATTGGATAGCAGTATTTAAATAGGATTTTTATATTCAAATTTAATTAGAACTAAACTAATGAACTGACAATTAGTTTAAGAATGGCAACGGGGTGGCTCAGGGGCTAGGATCGCATCCTCCGTCCCCATCCCACTAGAGTTCCGAGTTGGGGTAGAGACTTCCTTGTTAGAGAGTGATGTGAGGCAGGTTTCCCGTGGAGACTTACAATAGATAGTAATGTTGACTTAATGTTGATTTTATTGAGATAAGGGTTGGAAATGGATTTACAATAGATAGTAATGTTGACTTAATGTTGATTTTTGAATTATATAAGGAAAATCTGGAAATACTATTACATGACCACAAAGACAGTAACCAATGTTATGCAAGAGGAAGGTGATAGTGATGATGTGAATAGTGCTAATAATGATGTATTAATTACAAATGATAGGTAATATACTCGAAGCGCAAGGGTTATATTTATTAATTTTTCTTATAATAATAAAATTTCAAATTTTCAATAATAAAATATTTATTTTTATATTTAAAATTTAAAAATTATTTATTATTTTTAATCAAAATAAAAATAAAATCATAATTTTATATTTACAAAAATTAAAATTATTTACAATTTGTAATTCAACCAAATTATTCTTTTTATTTTAAAAGAATGATAATTTTATCTTGTTTTTAACGCAAATTTAACATCTTTGTGTTTGGATCTTTTTATTCTCATATTTCAAAGCTTACAAAGACGATTCAGCCACACTCATCTTCGCATAAGTGAAGTACCCATTCATCGTCCTCAAGCTCTACAATCTTATTTTGTTATCACTACTCAACACTGAGCTACCTCTTCTCCCTCTATTCTTGCTCAAGCAGGTTCTAAAGGAAGTTCATACACACAAATGGGATGATATGAACATCTATTATGTTAGGTATGGGTGTTAGTGACAAGAACATCTGTAAGTAACAACTAATTCATCATAATCTTATTTTAGTTTCTTGATGCCATTACTCACTCCTCCGCAAGTCATTCCACCCGTGCCTTAATACACTTGTATTATGTAGATATTTTAAGATACATTTTACTGCATTTCATGAACATTTTGCTAGTTAATTGCATGATTTCTCTTAGTTTTATTATTTTTTAGGATTTTTTGTTGCCCTGGATTAATTCCTTGATTTTTGTGTTTTATCGGATAATTTTGTACAATTCCAAGGCCTAGAGCACATTTGAACAACATAGGAAGTCAAAAGAAACAAAATCTGGACTAAGGAAGATTGTAATTGCCAAGAGAATCAAGAGAAGTAAGCATACAAGCTGTATAAAGGGACCCATATAAAGGTCAATGCCCATGTAACCTTCTGCCACCCTAAGAATTTGCAACCCTCAAGAGCTCTAGAAGATTACATGGCCTACCCCATGTAATGAAGCAAGGGCTGTGTAAAATGCCCCAGCTCAGACTTTAATTCTATTTTGCTCAACTAGGACAGACTTCTAAGGCCTCTAGGACTCTGAATTAAGGGTTTTTATGCTAAATATAAATACAAGAAGTCATGAATAGGCCATTGTTTGCACTCTTTACATTCTACCTTAGTTTTTTTACAATTTGGAGAGACTTGCACCAAGATTTTTGGGAGAGATTTCTAGCCGAACTTCCACAAGTCCAAAGCTACAGAATCTTCTATCTGGGTTTCTTTATTCTATTTCTTCAAATGTTTTGTTATTGTTTCTTTAATTTTTTATTGATTGTTAAAGTCACCATGAGTGAGTAGTTTTTTTACTTCTAGGATTAAGGATGTAGCACTTTTAATTCTATTATGGATTCACATTGATTTTATTTAATAAATTTGAAGATTTATTCTTTGATTCAATTTCTTGTGATCTTATTGCATGCTATGTGTAGAGTTCTACTTAGTTATGATTCCATACATTAATTGAAGGACTGAAAGGTGAAGATTAATATTGAAAAATCAAGATATTGAACTTAGGATTTTTGACTTAAAGATAGGCTAAGATTTTATGTGAAATACATAATTAATCAAAGAGCTTAAAGATCTTAATTAAGATTGATCGCCACGAAAGTAAGGTTAATATTAATTAAGATACACCTTGAGTGTCTTGAGAAAAGACTTAAGATAGTTTAGAATTAATTTTCTTCAAAGTAATAACTTTTCAATTTATTGAATAAATGAGATTAGATGTGTAAAAGGTTAAAGTGTGAACCCCTAATTCTGAAATTCCTTTTAATTATTGGTTTTTTTAATTAAATTATTTAGCTCTCTTTTATTTCATTAGTTTAGAATAATTTAGTTTAGATCCTCATCACTATAATTGATAGTCTAGATGGTCAAAATTGCTGTTTAGTTTAATACTCACCAAGTTTCTTGTAGGAACAATACTCACTTATTACTATATTGCTTATTAACGATCTGTGCACTTGCAAAATTTTGCACAACGTGCCTCTCGTTGCTAATTGAGCCACCATGCCATGATGCCACCACACGAACATTAGGTCTCTCTCACGTCACTACCAAGATTTTGAGTCTCTCTCATGTCACTATGTAAATTTTGGGTCTCTTTTGTTGCCGTATGTCGCTATGGAAATTTTGGGTCTCTTTTGTTGCCACCACACATTTGTTATTTGTTTGTGATTATGATTTGGGTTTGGGTTTGTGATGGTTCTAGGTTGTTCTCATATATATATATATATAGTTTTGGATTTGAGTTTGTGATGGTTATTAAATTTGTTCTCATGGAAAAGCTTCTGGGTTGTGTTCTTGTTGATAGAATTCTCATGTTTTTAACTTTTAATTTTTTCAATTTTTTATTTATATTAAAATAGTATATTAATCTTTAGTACTTAAAAGTAAATTTTAATATTTAAAAATAAAATAATATTTTATTATTAAAAATTAATTTTTTTTTTTGGAAAATTGGATTGTTTTAGCTCAAATTAAAATGTTTTAATTGTTTCGAGCAAACACTTAAAAATGAAATTATTTGGAGATGAACAAAAATGTTTGGGAGCAAATTTTTGAGTTTATTGGCATTTTCATAATAGTTCTCCCTGATGATTATGATTGTACTTAACAAAGAATACTCTTATTAAAATAATGTTTTCTTTAGCAAATTTTCACACCCAAATTCTTAATTTGCGAAGAGAACTCTACTAAGGTCGGCTTTTTTTGAGTAGAACATTATTTTGGTTAATTATTTTAGATTTACTATCTTCGTAAATAAATTTTTATTTTATATTATTCTAATAACTAATCCTTTTTAATTGTTGTGCTTTTAAAAATAGTTTCAAAATAAGTAGTTTTTATTTTCACATTATTTGAATAATTAAGCCTGTCAGACGAGTATGATCCGAATTGGAGCCAAATTAACTCCACCCATCACCTCCACATCCACCCAAAAAAAAAATAATAATAAAATAAAATAATCATTTACAACAGACATGGGCATCGTGGAACTTAGAACTCAATCAAAAGGTAATGGTTTTCTGAACTGAAAGTGAATAAAACCTAACTGTTGGTAAAATGTCCAAACAGTGAAAAAAAAATCTGTTAATTGTGAAAATGTTAAAACCATTGCATAGTTTTTTCAACGTGCTCTAAAAAAAAAAAAAGAATAAAAAAAAAAAAAAAAAAAAAAGAAGAAGAAGAAGAGAAGAAATAATATAGCAAAACACATACATTATTCTTTAGGATATCACGTGCTCATAGACTCTAAGAAGCGGTTGAGATAATTAAAAGGGGAAAAAAAAGAAAAAGAAAAGGACTTCCTATAATATGATACGGCAAATAAACTACATTCCACGTTACATATTCATCTGTTGGCACTCGTTTCTCAGCACAGAATACAACAATTTCTACAAGCCTGGAATGGAAAATTTTGTTGGGAACAGCATTCCATGAGGCCTTCAATCTATATTTTTTATATCCCTCAGCTTGCAATTTCGTAGAATCTCATCTAATCAAAGCCTCAAAAATACACAGAAAATGAATCCTAATGATCAGTAAACTGACCTCGTTTGCTGCCGCGTGTCGTACTAGGTTGCTTATTCTCTGAATGCCCAGAAGCTTCTCCATCTTGACGGGTCACAATTCTGAGGGGATGGGCTTCTGTGTTGAAAACCCACTCATCTAATGAGATGACCGAAGATGGTGAGAACAGAAGATAGAGATACTTCAGTGTCTCTGCAAGGAAAAAGCTTTGCATCATATTGTCTTTGACACCGGTACTTACCTGAGTAACACAAGCGAGGATTTAATTAGCGTAATCCACCTTTGCCAATTACAACATTAGTTGCTCTTCCACAAGTCCGACACCCGTTAAGCCAAAATAGAAATGAAAGGAGATGTATGTAAGATGAAGACAACAAAGATTTGCTATTACTATGGTGTGAGTTCATGGTTTGTCTCATTCAACTATTTAGATTTCTAGTTCAAAACCCTCAAAATAAAATAGGAGAAAACAGAAATTTAGGGTGCATATTGTTTACTACACAAATTTACTAGTACTGCTGCTCTCAACTTCTCCCTTAAAGTCCACTACTACCACAAATTCCAATTGTCGTGCCCTTCATTAACCATCAGTCCAACCCACCACAAGTATACTCCTACTACTACTAAATCAAGAATCCCATTGAGGTATCATATCAAATCCTCCAAATACAAACCAAATTAAGTGTCTCATGTGCATAAGCCACAACAAATCTCCACATGGTCACATCTCAAAGTGTGTATAAAACCTTACAAATCTCAATCAAATGAACAAGGAAAAAAGCATTTTGTAACAAGGAAAATAAACATTTTGTATTCCTATAAATAATATTTTCACACCATTTTGCATCCAAAGGTTAGCAGAGGACCACCTAAATTTTGGTCCTCTCATCTTCTCCCCATTTGGTATATTTGGTATTTTTGTTATTTTGTCAGTGCTCAGACTATTCCTTGTATTGCTTGCAATTGTTTCCTACTTTTGTTTGCAAACTCTTCCTCAAGCCAAGTGTTAGTATCACTTTTGCAGTTTTAACTAGGAGTGTGCACAATTTTTGAGAGTCCCAAACCAAATTGAAGAACCGTACCGAACTGAAATTACACCGAGAATCGAATTTATACATATATTTTTCTATGATTTTTTTACATACATTATATACTTTTAATATAATTATATATATATATATATATATATATATATATATATATATATATATATATATATATATATGGTATAATAGTATATTTATAATTAATAATCATAAGATAATTTATTAAGAAAATATAGATAAATAAAATATAATATTAGGCTATAGTTAGTTCATAATTATATTTATCTATATTTTCTTAATAAATTATCTTATGATTATTAATTATAAATATACTATTATACCACATATATATATATATATTATAGGTAGGCAAAGTTAAGACTGGAGTTTCAGTTAAACACCTCTTTAACTCATTAAAACTTTCCTGGCACCAATCGGCCCACTGAAATTTAACATCCTTCCTAAATAGCTTAGTGTAACACCCCGAAACTCCGAGTTATGAATAGTACCATTTTTGGTCTGTGACTAGTACTATTCAAAGATATCTTGAGAACCAAAAATTGATAGAAAATTAATTGAGATAGACACAATAAAAATTCAAGTGACATAAAAATATAAGGATTCACCAGGTATATTATAAAAGAGGGATTATGACCCGATAAGGGGCATTTTGGTGAATCTACTTTAAGAGTTGATTTTTTGTACCAAAATGTCAATTTAATTAAATAAAAAATAAATTATTGAATTAGGAAGAAATATTGAGGAAAATTTAGTGTAAATATAAAAGGAAAAGAAAGGAAATAAAATTGTAAGTTTTATGACATTTTTGACACAATTAAAATTTTTAATTGAAATAAACTAATTTTGGAAATAAATATATTTAAAAGATAAGATAAATTAAAAAGCAATTTCTTCCCTTTTTTTTCCATTTAGTTACCACCCACTCTCTCTCCTTCTCTCTTTCTTTCTTTCTTCTTCTTCCTTCTTTCTCCATTGACACCCATTCTCAAAACTCAATTCCTTGCTTTTCCTCCATGGGTTTTCCATCTAATTGGTAGAGAACATCAAATTAATCTTTGATTTAGAGATTAAAAGCAAGGGGAAATAAGAGATTAGAAGAGGAACAAGATTTGAAAGAGATTGGAAGTAGGAAAAATCATCAAGTGAGGTAACCTCTCTCTTTCATGCTTGATTTAACAAGTATGCGTTAAATCAAGTTTGGGTATGATGAAATAACATGAGAAATTGAAAGGAAACATGTATGGAAATCTAAACTAGGGTTTTGACCAACTTAAGGAAAATTAGGGTTTTTATGTATTTTAGTTAAATTGATGATAAATCTAAGTTAAATTTCATACACTATGCATGATTGGGAGTAGTAAGATTTCATGGGATTGCATAAATTGAATTATGGAAGATTAGGGTTCATGGGGAATTGGGTTTTGGTGCTAGAGAGTGAAATTGGTGTGTGTAGTGTTAAATTATGATCATTTGAGATTTATTTAGTTTGAATTGACATTGGGTTGATGAATGGAAGTAATGAAATGGTAGGATTAGGGAAAATTGCAAACTTTGCTGTTTAAAAATTGTGGGATTTGTGCTAGAAAGTGCCATTAATGTGTCAATGCTAAATTATAGTCATTTTGGGTGAATTAAATGTGAATTGAGGTTGGTTAATGGAAGTAATTGAAGAAATGAAAAGTTGAACTTAGGGCAGAATTTTGCACACTGAATTCAGTGTGTTTGGAAGCCCATAACATAAGCTACACAACTCCAATTGGTGTGAAACCAATTGGAAACAAAACTTAAGACATAGGGCTAGAATTTTCATGAAGATACCCTGCCCCGAAAATGACCTTAAGCTATCCAAAATGAGCCTTAAACTTAGAGACAAAATTCTAGAACCTGTAGAATTTGACCATATGAACAGTAAATTTTGCATGGCCATAACTCTCTCTAGAAAACTCCGATTTAGGCGATTCTTAAACTAATGGAAACCTAAGACATAGTATAACATTTCATATGAAGAACATGAGGCCAAATTATGGACTGAACCCAATCAAACTGCTAAGTAAAATTGAATCACTGAATCTATAGAAATCTGGAAATCTGCAGATTTACCATATGAACAGTAAATTTTGCATGGCCATAACTCTCTCTAGAAAACTCTGATTCTTGAACCAATGGAAACCTAAGACATAGTAGAACATTTCATATGGAGAACAATAGACCAAATTATGGACTTAACTAGATCAAATTACTGAACGAAGTTGGATCAATAAATCTGCTAGAACTGAATCTGCAGGATGAACATTGACGTAAGCAGTAACCATGTCTTGGTCATAACTTGAGCTACACAACTCCGAATTAGGCAATTCAAAAAGGAAAATAAAGTTAAGACCTAGATGAACAATTTTCATGAAGAAAACCTCACCAAATTATGATCGAAACAAGGTAAAAATTGGGTTCAAAGATTGGGGCACTAAGTTGTCCAAAACCAAAACTCTCTAAAATTTACAAAGCTAATTTGGGATGACTTAGACATTCATGTAATGAGTTCTTGGCAGCAATTGAGATGTGTATTGAGACATTCTATTTGTGTATTTTTAGTAGAAAAAGAGGTTGGGACGAACAAGGAATAGTGAGTAAAGAGAAAGGAGAGAATTAAAGGTTTGTGCACAACTAACCTTTTCTTCGTTTTTAAACTTGTAAATTGCTTGGAATGTGTTAAATTGAATGATTTTGCTTTGAGCAAGTTTACTTTGACTGAAATATGATTTTTCTCTTACATTTAAGAAATTTGGGTGTTGCCACCTTTATATAGATATTATAATAAATTTAAATGTGTTTATTGGTTTATAAATGTGATTGTTGAGTGGAAAATTTTTGGAAACTGTTTTGAAATCACAATTAGCATGATAATCCCTTTCGGAACTCCCAGTAGTAACGGCTACTTGGGGTTGATAATTGATATTGATTATGTCTCCCATTAATAACGGTTAGTGGGGTATGACTACATGAGTACTCATTAGCTAGCTTGCCCTTCCCTCATTAATAATGGTTAGAGAGGTTGAGATTGCTTTGTCGTGGTGTACAACACGGCACTGATCATGAAATTTTGTGTCATGGCCTGAACGGTGTGTTGATGTTGGCAACACTAATGTTTTGTGAATTGTGATTTATAAGTGTGATTTCTCTTTTGAAATGTTATTCCAATAAATGGCTCTTATGGACTTAGAACTATTGTGAAGTTTTCATGCTTAAGAAAAATGTGATTTATTATGCTTTGATAAATTGTATTTTACCTTAAGTTTTAAAGTTATTAGTTGTGCACCACTGAGTGATATACTCAGTGATAGCTTCTTTATGCTGTTGCAGGTAAGGGAAAGGAGAAGGCTGCCGAGTGAGAGACTTGGAAGTAGTATTTTGATATTAATTGTGGGTATTTATGTTAGGTATACCCTTGTGATTCCTTTGGATGTATTTTGTACCTATATGTATAGATGTATGGACATTGAGCAGTTTGTATTAAAAAGTACTGTATTATTAAAGTATTTTGAGTTTGTAACTATTTGTATTTTATTTTGAGACTTATGAAAATGTAACTTTTGCAATATTTAGTTTATCATTATTTCCAATAAATGTTTATATGGAATTTTAACTATTCTCATGCAGTTTTCCACAAAAGAATTGATAAGATAAAAAGCTATGATTTGTTTTAAAATCCTTTGTAACATAACTAATAGGTTATCGGTAGGTGGAGTTCGGTAATTCATTAGGTATGCTACGGGAACATGTCATGCCTTACCAGGGATAAGGTGTGACACTTAGTCAGTAGAGATGCTAGCATGGAGAATCCCTTCACAAACCTTCGATAATACCTGGCTAAATCAAGGAAACTCTGAATTTTAGTGACATTTCTGGGTGGTTTCCCATTAAGAATGGCTTCTACTTTGCTAGGATCCACCTGGATACACTCTGAAGAAACAATATGTCCCAAAAATAAAATCTCCTTTAGCCAAAACTCACATTTCGACAGTTTGGCATATAATTGTTTCTCCTTCAAAGTCTACAACACTATCCTCAAGTGCTTGTCATGTTCCTCTGCATTCTTTGAGTACACTAAAATATCATCAATGAACACCACTACAAACTGATCCAAA
The DNA here is from genome assembly GCF_030052815.1 of Hevea brasiliensis. NCBI lineage: Eukaryota > Viridiplantae > Streptophyta > Magnoliopsida > Malpighiales > Euphorbiaceae > Hevea > Hevea brasiliensis. The sequence goes on from NC_079496.1 coordinate 31,672,732, forward strand.
TATGGCCTGAAGATAGTGTTCATCATGCCCATAAAAGAATCTGGAGCATTAGTCAACCCGAATGGCATCACCAAGAACTCATAATGGCGATACTGAGTCCTAAAAGTAGTTTTAGGAATACTCTGCTCCTGCACCCTCAACTGATAGTAGCCCGATCTCAAGTCAATCTAGGAGAATACAGTTGCATCCTTCAATTGATTAAATAGATCATCAATCCGTGGCAGAGGTGTTAGTAGTATGCCCTAGAGCATATCATTTAGTATGTATCTTGTACATGTTTTTATTAATAAAAGGCATTTCCACTCTTCCATTTACATAATATATTTATGTGTAATAGAAAAGTGCCATTGATATTTTGTTAGAAATTCTATTCTTAAGTTGTTAAGAATATGAGTGATAGTATTTCTATTACAAAGTATCATAAATAGGTTCATAATCGAGGATACTTAACAATAAGGACATGACTTATCCAGTAAGATTATATTCATGTTTGTTCCCAAGTTATTTATATGAGATATAAATAAGATGGAATGGTGAGTCTCATGCCATATAACAAACATGATAGGCACTTATAGATGATAAGTAGGTCGAACCAGTGACACTTATGATAAGCACAGGGAGTTTACTCTTGTCAATGTATGGTTATAAATCATATGAATGTATATAATCTTTAGACCTGAGATAGCACAATTATCTTGTATATAGGTGGTTTGAGTTTGATATTGCTTTCATACTTGTACTGTGTGTGGGTATATGGGCATGTGTTGGCTCCTACTAGTTATATATGGAGGTAGGTGTTGATCAAGATGGAATCTGTTCCTCTAAGTAAATAGGGATAAAATCATATGTTCATTTAATTGTTATTGATGTTTCAAGTTCCTGGTCAGGACAGATAGATTTAATTAGAAAATAGTTTTTGATGAGAAAATCTTTTAATCAAGAACTGGAATTAAAAGAGAACATAAAATTCATAGCAAATGGGGTTTGACATAAACCATGACTCTAGCTTGAGTTGGGATTTTGTAACAGAGAGATTTTAGTGCATGGTAACATATGATTAGAGGTTCATTTAAGGTAAACCTTATTACTGATTGGGTGGCCATGGCATGCTATGCTAGGTGTAAACCATGGTCTATGAGATGCATAAAATGGTTTAGAGAAATCATTTATGATAAGAAAGAGTTCTGATAATATTAAGAGTTGATATCATATCTCATTGCCAATTAGTGATGAGCCTAGTAAGTCACACACATACACAAGTAATCACCAAATTAAATATGATTTAATTAATTAATTAAAGGTTTAATTGATTAATTAAATAGGTTTGGTTTGCAATTAGATTGCAAAGTCCCTAGCATGATTTGAAACCAAATCTAGATTATTGGATGTACAGTATAAGTTAAATTTATATTTAAAGTGTTGAAATATAAATTTAATTAATGAGAAATTAATTAATAAAGATTAATTAATTGATTTATATTTGATATAAATTGATTAGAAGAAGAGAAATAATTATTTTGGGTTGAGAACTCAAAATTAAGACACAGGGGCATTGTGATCATTTCACAGGGTGACATGTGGCACCATGAGATGGTGACACATGGCACTACACATAAGCTTGTCAAATGTCTTTTAATCATGTAAGATGATTAAAATTAAGATTAAATATAGGTTTGACACTTGGCACAATGTGATTGGGTCAATTAAACCTAAAGCCAGTCAGAAGGTGACATGTGACAAGGGTTTTAAGTGGTGACCTAGCTATATAAGTATTGTTATAAAAAGAAAAATAATAACCAACTACTGCCTCCCTTTGTGCTGCCACCCTTGAGGCTCCCATTCTCTCTTCTTCTTCATCTCTCATCAATTCCAAGAGATTAGCAAACAATATCTTGAATTAAAAATACTAGAAATTGTTTCTAGTGTCCTGTTTACATCTTTAATCTCTTAAAAGGAAAAACTTGATTTTCTAATTAATAGAAAAAGCTTTAGAAGCTGTTCAAGGGCTGTCATAGGTGATCTTGGTGTGGATAAGCTAGAGGGACAACATTTGGTGTCCTAAAGATGCATCCCAAACGTGCCAAACACACTGCAGTGCATCAAGAGGTTAGTGCACTTGTTCTTGATCTAATCTAGGGTTCTCAAATTAATCTGATTAATTCTAAAATCTTAAATGGAAAATATAGATCCAAAGACATATTAAGAGAGTTTTAATATATTGTTTATCATTGAAATCAAATAGATAAAAATGAATCTTGCATGATGCATGTGACCCTAGGTGAAAAATTTTGAATTCAATGATATAAACTTGTGTTTTTCATGCTTCTGCTCCTTCAAGAGGATATCTGTTCTTTATGGTCACCTTATTCAACTATCTATAGTCTATGCATAGATGGAGAGTATAATTCTTTTTCTTCACAAAGAATACTGGTGCTCCCCAAGGTGACACGCTAGGACGGATGAAACCCTTATCTAGCAATTCCTGCAATTGCAATTTTAACTCTTTCAACTCAGCAGGTGCCATCCTATAAGGAGTGATGGAGATTGGCTCCACGCTAAGCATAGTTTCTATTTCAAACTGCACCTCTCTTTTTAGAGGCAATCTCAGCAATTCTTTCAGAAAGACATTCAAAAAATTCCATACTATTGGAATATCTTTAAGATTTGGACTCCCCACTTGGGTGTCTATCACATGCTAGATAAGCTTCACATCCCTTTCTAATCATCTTTCTAGCAAGTGCAACTGAAATGATGTTAGATGGTAATAATTGCCTCTCCCTGTGTATCACTACGTCTGCATACTCGGAAAGATCAAAAGTGACTGTCTTCAGTCTACAGTTGATCATGGCGTGATGCTTGGATAGCCTATCCATGCCCAAGATGATATCATAATCTTGGAAGGGCATTTCAATTAAATCTGACAGGAATGTATGTCCTTGGATTACCAAAGGACAATCTTCACACAATTTGTTCACCCTAATCTCTTGTCCTAAAGGACTAGTCACTAGCACATCATAATCCAATTTCACATAAGGAATAGCAACAGAGCATGCAATACTGACACTAGCATAAGAATGTGTAGAACTAGGGTCAAACAACACATATACATCTCTACCAAAGATGGAGAAAGTACTAGCCGCAACATCTGATGTCTCAGCTTCCTCTCTCTGGCGCATGGTGTACACCCTGGCTAGTGCACCACTCTGCTCTAGTTGGCTCACTGTACCCTGGCTACCAGAAGTATTACCTCTACCCCTGCCTCAGCCTTTAATAACTGTCTGTTGTCCTCTGGAAGCAGAACCTTGAACAGACCCCTTAGTGGTGGTAGGTGGCCCAAATCTGCGGGCACTAGTGCAATCTCTAATAAAATACCCACTTCTACCATAGTTGTAACAGGCTCTTATGGCCTTATAACATACTCCTCCATGAGCCCTGCCACAAGTCTCACAGATACGGGCAGGAAAGGAATTCCTAAATGTCTACTGTCCGGATATAGGCAACCTCTGCCCTGAGAATCTTCCCTTATTAGATCCTCTGTTACTTAGTCCTCCAAAACTTTTCCTCTTACCCAAACTGCTGCTAGAAGCTTAAACAGAAGTCTTCCCACTCTTGTCTTTTTCTTCTGTTCCCTTTCTAACAGCCCCTTCTAACTCAATCCTTTCTAATTCCAGGGCTTGGGATATCAACTCTAAGAAGTTCTCATGTCGAAATCCAACCACTTGCATTCGTAAGCTAGGCCTCAATTTGGCTTCAAAGCACTTGTGTCTATCTCTGCTAGTGGTGAGTAAACTCCTAGCATAGTGACTCAGGCGAGAGAACTCTCTCTCATACTCTGCCACAGTCCTATCACCTTGCTTCAGACTCAGAAACTCTTATAGCTTCATATCCACATAGGTATCAGGGACATACTTCTATCTAAACTCCCTTAGAAAATCTTTCCAAGTCAGAACTGGAGGCTCTACCAGGCTGTGGGGAATGGTCTTCCATCATTCATATACATCTCCATGTAGTAGAGAGACTGAGTATTCGAATTTCAAATCATCGGTGCAGTACAGTTTCTTGAATACCCTCTCCATCTATTCTAACCATTGCTTAGCTTCCAATGGGTCCACTGTACCCTTGAACTCTGTTGCCCCATACTTCATTAACTTGTCATATTGTCTGGTTGGGGATAGTGGTTGCACTGGAGGTGCTTGCATAGGAGCTTGGACTGATATATTACCAGCCATTTGCTGAAATAGTGTAGCCATCTGCTAAGCGAACTGAGCAGAAAACTGCATGGGTGGGATTGGTGCAGCTGATCCACTAGCATTCTGAGGAGTTGGGGCCTCCCCCTGTACCTCAACTACTACTGATTGCTCTACTGTGTGATCCCCCTCTTCCATACTGAATCACAAAGAATTCTACTCCCTAGATAACCAACACAAGGAGATTTCCCTCCATCAGTCCATATTTATGATGTAACGCACTATATGTATCAATTAATGACAGTTGAGCAATTGTACTTATCAAAATTTTTCAACCATGAAATTTCAAAACTTGTATAAAAATCATAGCTTTGATACCACTAAAATATATCACACCTATTCCCTTGTAAGGCATGACATGTTCCCGTAGCATACCTAATGAATTACCGAACTACACCTACCGATAAACCATTAATTATGCTATAAGGGATTTTAAACAAATCATAGCTTTTGATCTTATCAATTCTTGTGTGAAAAACTGCATGGGAATAGTTAAAATTCCATTTAACATTCATTGGAAATAATGATAGACTAAATATTGCAAAAGTTACATTTCCATAAGTCTTAAAATAAAATACAAATACTTACAAACTCAAAATGTGATAGCAATGTAATGCTTTTAAATACAAACTGCTCAATATTCGTACATCCATACATATAGGTACAAACTACATCAAAAGGAAATTACAAGGGTATACCTGCGATATATACCCATAATCAAAACTAAAATGCTACTTCCAAGTCTCTCACTCCGCAGTCTTCTCCTTTCCCTTACCTGCGACAGCATAAATAAGCTATCACTGAGTATATCACTCAGTGGTGCACAACTAAGAACTTTAAAACTTAAAGTTAAGTAAAACTTATCAAAGCATAATAAATCACATTTTTCTTAAGCATGAAAACTTCACAATAGTTCTAAGTCCATAAGAGCCATTTATTGGAATAACATTTCAAATGAGAAATCACACTTTATAAATCACAATTCACAAAGTATTAGTGTTGCCAATATCAACACATAGTTTAGGCCATGACACAAAATTTCACGATTAGTGCCATGTTGTACACCATAATAAAGCAATCTCAACCTCACTAACCGTTATTAATGAGGGAAGGGCTAGCTAGCTAATGAGTACTCATGTAGTCTTATCCCACTAACCATTATTAATGGGAGACATAATCAATATCCATTATCAACCCTAAGTAGCCGTTACTACTAGGGAGTTCCAAAAGGGACTGTCATGCTAACTGTGGTTTCAAAACAGTTTTCAAAAGTTTTGCACTCAATAATCGTATTTATAAACCAATAAACACATTCAAATCATCATAATATCCATATAGAGGTGGCAATACCCAAATTTCTCAAATGCAAGAGAAAAACCAAATTTCAGTCAAAGTAAACTTGTGCAAAGCAAACTCATTCAAATAAACACATTCCAAACAATTTACAAGTTTAAAAACGAAGAAAAGGTTAGTTGTGCACAAACCTTCAATATTTCTTCTTTCTCATTACTTACTTCTCCTTACCCATTCTAACTTCTTTTTCTACTGAAAACACACAAATAGAATGCCTTAATACTCATCTCAATTGCTGCTAAATACTCATTACATGAGTGTCTAATGCATCCCAAGTTAGCTTTGTAAATTTTAAGGAGTTTTGATTTTGGACAGCTTGGTGCCCCAATCTTTGAACCCAATTTTTACCTAGTTTCAATCATAATTTAGTGAGGTGTTCTTCATGAAAATTGTCCTTCTAGGTCTCATCTTTATTTTCCTTTTTGAATCACCTCATTTGGAGTTGTGTAGCCAAAGTTATAGTCCAATGTATTTTACTATTCACGTGGGGCTACTTCTGGCAGCTTTGGTGACTCAACTTTGGCCAACAATTTGATCAGGTTACGTTCATAATTTGGCTCCGAGTTCCTCATATGAAATGTTATATTATGTTTTAAGTTTCCATCGATTCAAGAATCACCCAAATCGAAGCTTTCTAAAGAGAGTTATGGCTATTTAAAGTTTACTATTTACGTTACCATTTATTGCTCTAGCAGATTTATCAACTCAAATTTGCTCAGCAATTTGGTTGGGTTAAGTTTATAATTAGGCTTCAAGTCCCGCATAAAAAATGTTCTACTATGTTTTAATTTTCTATCAGTTTAAGAATCACCTAAATTGGAGTTTTATAGAGAGAGTTATAGCCTTGTAAAATTTACTGTTCATATGATCAATTTGCAGATTTCCAGATTTTTGGCAGATTTGGTGACTCAACTTTGCTTAGCAATTTGATTGGATTAAGTCCATAATTTGGCCTTCAGTTCTTCATATGAAATGTTCTACTATGTTTTAATTTTCCATTGGTTCAAGAATTTCCTAAATCGGAGTTTTCTGGAGAGAGTTATGGCCATGTAAAATTTACTGTTCACATGCTTAATTCTGCAGGTTCTAGAATTTTTTCTCCAATTTCAAGGCTCATTTCTGGTAGCTTAAGGTCATTTTCAGGGCAGGGTATCTTCACAAAAATTCTAGCCCTGTGTCTTAAGTTTCATTTCCAATTAGTTTCACACCAATTGGAGTTGTGTAGCTCAAGTTATGGGCTGCCAAACACACTAAATTCAGTATAAAAAATTCTATCCTAAGGTTAAATTTTCATTTCTTCAATTACTTCCACTAACCAACCTCAATTCACATTTAATTCACCCCAAATGACCATAATTTAGCATTAATACATCCATAACACTTCCTAACACAAAAACCCAAATTTTTTCAACACCCAAGTTTGCAATTTTCCCTAATCTATGCCATTCCATTAATTCCTTCCACCAACTAACATCAACCCACATTCAATTCATGCTAATTAGTCATAATTTAGCATTGCCCACATCAATTTCACTCCTTAGCACAAAAGCCCTAATTTCCCCATGAACCCTAATCTTCCATAATTCAATTTATGAATTTCTCATGCAATTACACTACCTCAATCATGCATATTACTTCAACTAAGCTTGATTTCATCATCAATTACATTAAAATATATCAAACCTTAATTTTTTCCAAATTGACCAAAACCCTAGTTTAGGTTCCATGTGTGGTTCTTTTCAAATTTTCATGAAATTTTATCACAATCTAACTTGATTTAAAGTTTGTGTAACTAATCAAGCAAGAAAAGAAACTTACCTCTTATTGATTTCTTTCGAACTTCTATTTTCTTCCAATTTCTCTTGTTCTACTTGCTCTAATATGTCAATCAAAGTTTTTTTTTTTTTTTTTTAATGAGTTATGGGATTTATGAAGGGAATTCAAGGGAATCAAGAACTTGGAAGGTAAAGCAATGATGGAAGAAGATAGGAGAAGAAGAGAAAAAGAAAGAGAGGGAGTGGGAAGGGGTGGCGGCAACAAAAAGGGGAAAGAAGGAGACTTTATCTTCTTTTATACTTATTTATTCCTTTTTAATTAAATAATTAAGTTTAATTATCAAAAGTCCATAAGTTATTAATTTTTATTTTATCATAATGAAAATGAAAATTTAAGTTTTCATTTCTTAAATTTCCCCTTACATATTTTTACTTGAATTTTTCTTTAAATTTTACCCCATAATTTAATTCATTAGTATCATTTAATTTAATTAACATTTTAGTCAAAAGTCAACTCTTGAGATGAATTGATCAAAATGCCACTCATCGGGTCATAGTTCCTCTTTTTTAATATACCCAGTGAGTCCTTATATTTTTGGCTCACTTGAATTTTTATTTTGTCTATCTCAATAATTTTTCATTTTATTTTTAGTCCTCAAGTTGTCTTTGAATAATACAAGTCGCAGACCAAAAATGGTACTATTCAGAGCTCAGAGGTTCGGGGTAGTACAACTTTTAGGTACCTAATATAAATACTAGAAGACCAAAATAGGCAGGGGCAGTTTGGAAGAGAGTTCACTTTACTTTCAAACCCTAGGTTTTCTAAACAATTTGAAGAGAATCTGCATCAAGCTCAAGGAGAAGGACTCTCAGCTGAAGTTCCAAAAGTTCAAGGCTACAAATCTTTGTTCTAGGTTTTTTTATTTTATTTCTTTAGATTGTTTTATGTTCTTTTATTCTAATTTCATTATGCTTATTAAACTCACCATGAGTGAATAGTTTGTTTAATCTAGGATTAGGAGAGTAGCACTATTAATTTCTATTATGGATATATACTAAATTTATTTAATGGATTAGAGTTTTATTCTTTGATTCAATATTTTGTGTTTTTAATGCATGCTATGTGTTAGTACTCGCTTAGTCATGATATAAGATATCAATTGAAGAACTGAAAGGTGAAGATTAGTATTGAAAATCAGGATTTTGAGCCTAGCAATTCTAACCTAGAGATAGGCTAAAATCCTTTGTGAAGTTCCACAATTAATCAAAGAGCTTAAAGGGTTTTAATTAAGATTAATCACCATGAAAGTAGGATTCAGATTAATTAAAATACATCTTAGGTGCCTTGAGAGAGGACTTAAGATATTTTAGGATTAATTTCCATCAAAATAACAATTCTCAATTTATTAAATAGGTAAGGTTAAGTCTATAATAAGATTGAAGCGTGAACCCTTAACTTTGGAATATTATCATCCATTAGTATTTTAGTTTAGTTAGTTTTTTTAGATTTTATTTCTTTTAATTACTATCTCTCCACAATTCGATCATCTAGATAATTAAAATCATTATAGTTTGTTACTCAACACTGTCCTCGTGAAAATGATACTCTACTCACTACTGTATTACTTATTCACAATCCGTGCACTTGTGGGGTTATAAATCAGAAAACAAGTGTGCAACTCCAGAAACTGCAAAAAATTCAAGGTCCAGAGAGTTACATGGGATACCCCATGTAACATTACATAGCCCCATATAACCTTACACAGCCCCGTGTGATGGCTCCTGATAGAATTCTAATTTGACTTTTTTTCCTTCTCACTCTTCTCACCTGTTCCAAAGGACTTCTAAGCCTATTTAGACTTTGAAACAAGGGTTTTTCATCAGATATAAATACAAGAAGTCAATTTTCATCAAAAGAGAGAACCAATTTATATTCAAGAGTGCATTAACTTTAGGAAAGGCAACAGAGAAACAAGATCTATAAGATTGCTAGAAGGGATTTTTAGCTGAAGTTCCAAAAATTCAGGGCTATAATTCTCCATTTGGATTCTTTTATTCTATTTATTCTCATGCCTTTTCTTTATTTTAGAAACTTGATTATAAAACTCACTATGTGTGAGTAGTTTCTATATTCTAGGGTTAGAAATGTAGCACTCTCAATTTAATTATGGATCTAGTTTGATTTTATTTAGTATATTGTGTATTTTGTTCTTTGATTCAATTTCTTGCGATCTTAATACATGCTATATGTTAGTACCCATTTAGTATTGATTCTAGATATTAATTAAATGAATAAAAGGTGAAAATTAATATTAGAAAATCAAGATTTTGAACTTAGGATTCTTGATTTAGAGATAGGCTAAAATTTTATGTGGATCTAATAATTAATCAAAGAACAGAATGAGTTTTAATTAATTTAATCGCCACGAAAATAGGGTTTAGGTTAACTAATATACACCTTGAGTGCCTTGAGAGAGGACTTACGATAACTTAGGATTAATTTTCTTCAAAGTAATAATCTTCCATTTATGGAATGAATTAGATTTATTCCAAAATTAATTGAAATGTGAACCCCTAGCTCTAGAATATTTTTATCAATTGATATTCAAATTTAGTTAGCTGTTTTAGATTTTATTTCTTTTAATTTAGATTTAATTACTATTTCTCTATAACTCGATCATCTAGATAATTAAAGTTACTATAGTTTGGTACTCAACATGGTCCTCATGGGAATAATACTATACTCATTACTTTATTACTTATTAATAATCCGTGCACTTGCAGGGTTGTAAACTAGCAAACACTTGTAAGCATGTTGTACTATATACACTAATAGGGAGAAGCTTGAAATGTACATACACATGCATTATCATAAGCAAACATACTTGGCGGTTTACAATCATGTGCTTCATCCATTACTAAGAAAGCATCAATGGCAAAAAAAAAAAAAGACATGCTTGACATACAACCTGCCATAATAAGAAAGCTAGCAAGCAAACCTAAGAAATGTAAAATTAGGGTTGCTAAAGAACCAAAAAATCCATTCAAATTGTCTAGAGTTGGAGGCAAAGTATATTATGGCAACTGCAATAAAAAAAAAGGCCACAAATTTTAAAGCTGCCTTAACAGGGGAAATCCTTTGGCAAAAGAGACAAAGGTTAAGGAGACTTAAAAAAGCTGCAAAATTAGTTAGTAAATATATTTGAAATATATTTTTTTTAATTTCTTTTTTCATATTTTTTAAATTTCATATAATTGTTATATGCGTTGTATAAAGGTGAGTCAAGCCATATGGAAAGAAAACGTATGTAGTGGATTACTTCTGCACTCCTGCAAGTGAGAAAAGGCATGAAGTGGATTTCTATGACACCACAAATGTTATGGATTTGACATTGCAGACATATACTTATAAAATGTGGGAATTGTTAGGGATACCTTGGAAGCATGTTGTGTTTGATATATACACTAATAGAGAGAAGCTTGAAATGCATGTACACAAATATTATCATAAGCAAACCTACTTGGCGGTTTACAATCATGTGCTTCATCCATTATAAAGAAAGCATCAATAGCAAAAAAAAAAAAAAGAAAAAAGACATGCTTGACATACAACTTGTCACACCTTACCGCTCCGTAAGGCATAACATGATCCCATAGTATACCTAATTAATTATCGAACTTCGCCTACCGATAATCCATTAAATATACTACAAGGGATTTTAAACAATTTCAATTCATTTTAAATGATAGAATAATATTAAAGCATTATTTAAAAGCCTTTAATTGGAGTTTAAATTATAAGTGAGAATTTTAGTCAATTTCATTTTTTGCAATTTTATAAAAATTTTGGCAGAGTGCTGGCTGTAATTTGAGAAAACAGTTCTTCAAAACCTGAAAAGAAAGCACTTCCAATACAAATTTCTCAATCTCAACTTCAATAATCCTCAATTATACACAATCTCAATTCATTTTCAATATCCATCAATACTTAATTCAACACATTTAAAAATAAACATCAATTTTATTTAATATATTCAATATAAACACAAAAGTCTTAATTTTACAGAAAAGAATAAAAAATAATATCATTACAAATTATATTGTATAACTACTCAACTAGTACAAAAGATACATATGAACAAAAATATTTACATCAAACTAAATTTTAAGGGTATAAATAATATACTCATACGAAAATCCTCAAACGGTGCTCTCCTATCACTGTAGCAACTCACTTTGCTGCTTTGTCCTTTCCCCTATCTGCGATAGCATATAAAGCCATCGCTGAGTAACTTTTACTCAGTGGTACATAATAAAAATTTAAAGATATTAAACATCAAACCATACATCAATAAACACATATTTAAACCCTTTCACAACCACATTTCATGAAATTGATGTTAACTTCTATAATACCATTTTATCAAAATAATTTATAAATCATAGTGTTGCCAATCAATACACAACTTAGCTCATGACACAAAATTTCCAATCAATGCCGTGTTGTACACCATGACAAAGTAATCTCAACCTCACTAATCGAAATCAATGAGGGAGGTGGCTAGCTAGCTATATGAGTACTCATCCAATCTCAACCTCAAACTGGCAAGTCAGAGAGGGAGGAACATAGTCTATCTCAATCCCATAAATGAAGGAGGAATACAATGATACTATCATGCTAAGTGTGAATCAAAAACCAATTTTAAAATCATATTATTCAAACATGTCATGCAAACACTAAGCAATTTTCATTTCAAATTTCTATTTACAAAGTAGGCAACACAACATTTCTTAAAGCTATAATAAGTATAAATTGTTCCAAAATATATTCAAATAAATTTTCTAATAGCAAACAAAAAGTGAAAAATTATTGTGCACAAACCTCTTAAATTAGCTTTTCCTTATGTCAATCCCATTGATTTTGTAATACCCCTATTTGCATAGCCTGGTATATTTCACTATTCTGGTGACCGGTGTCAGTCCGGATAATTAAGGGGATTAGAACCACATCTAAGACAACTAGATAAGCCCTAAATACAAATAATTAGTAATTGTCAATTAGTTAAGTATAAATAAGAAAAACAGAACATAATAAGTTAAATGAGCTGAGAGTCACAGCGAGGGGTGACCTTCTCAGGAAGGACTGAGAAGTCGATTTAAACTCAAATTTTGAACCGTAAAATGTGACGCTACGATCCTTACGACTATTGCAAACACAGTGAAAAATAGAAAATCATGAAAAAGAATTATTAAACCGGTCAAATAATTAGGCCAGGGATCCGAAAGAAATATTGAATTATTTGCAAACCGGATCGAATCGGCGAGGGGTAATTTGGTCAATTGACTCCTAGACCTGACTCCTGACCTGACTATCAAATAAAATTGGAGAAAAAAAAATTTCAGAGTCAGAAATTAAATTAAAGAACTAATGAAAAAATAAATAAATAAAAAGGAAAAATGAAGAGTGATGACATCATGCATGACATCATGCATGATGCAATAAACATTATAATAAAAATATTAAATTTAGATTAATTGTGGTCTTCCATATGATTAAAAATTCATAAAAGAAAAAAAGAAAAAAAACAAAAAGGTCTTCATCTTCATCAACAAGCCGTCCTCCATCCCTCACCCATAATCCTCCATTGAAGCTCCTTTTGTGAGCTTGAAAACAACAATCCCACCATAGAAAAATTACTCACCATGATTAGAGTTTCTTTTGGCAACTAGAAGAGGAGATTGAAGAAGAAAGAAAGAAGAAAGGAAGAGGTTTGAAGGGAAAGAATATTCTGCATTCAAGGTTAGTAATTCAAACTTCAAACTTTTAGTTTAATTATTGTATTTATAGCTTAATAAACTTAGAAATATGCTTAAAATGAAATGAAAATAAGTGTTGGAGGACTAGGTATGGATTTTGGCCAGCTAGGGTTTGGGGAATGTATGAATTTGGTTGAATTAAATATGTTAGTAAGCTTGTATGAGTGGTGAAGTGATGTTGGTATGCTTGGAATCAATTAAATGTAACAAATTGGTGAATTAGGGTTTGAACCTAGGGTTTTGGAAGACAAAAATTGGAGAATTGGTGAAATGGTGTGTTTGACCTTGTTTGAGCTGAAAAATGGTCATTTGTGACCAATTGTGGTATGTTGGAAGTGTTGGAATTGAATGGAAATTCGGATTGGATGTGGTCAGTTTTCTGGCAGCATGACCAAGGTCTCTTTCAGGGACCAAAACTAAAATTTACCAACCCAGTTGGTGTGAGGCTGATTGGGATTGAAACTAGACACAAAATGGCACATTTTTCATTTAGGAATCATGCCCAAAAAGTGACCATAGCATAGTGAACAAATTGGCTAAATCCGGAATTTAGTGTTCTGCCCTGTACAAAAATGACCAAATGAACTTGTTCATTTGGCCATAACTTGGGCTAGGCAGGTCTAAATGACCTGAAATTTTATCAGTAGAAATCTAAGATATAGACCTAAAACTTTTATGGAGAATACAAACACAAATTATGCCCTTAACCAAGTCATTTAGCCACCCAAAGTTGGTGACCTAAAATTGCTAGAACCAATTTGGTGCCCAGAAAATCTGGGTAAGTCCAATTTGGCATCCATGTTCAAATGGCTATAACTTGAGCTACAAAACTCTAAATGGAGTGATTCAAAAAGGAAAATAAAGTTAAGACAATAAGGAATAGTTTCTATGAAGAAAACTTAGCCAAATTATAATAGTAACATGACCAATGGAATAGTGCAACATAAGACATCAAAACTGAAAATTTGCAAATTTACCTAAAAGACTTAAAATTTGAGTAAACAACCAAACCCAACAAATTTAGTAACCAGAATGTGTTATGTGAGTGAAATTGGAATTCCCATACCTATTAAGCATTAGAAAGTCAATAAATTAACTTAAATAGTGTAGTGAATAGTAACCCCGAAATACAAATTTTAAAGAATGCCAATTTTAGCATATTAAAGCTAGATATAAGTAGATTTGAATTTATTTTTGGAATTATGATAAGTTGTGATACTGAAACACTGTGAAACTGTATGTTTCAGTGAAAAAGAATACCGAGAAAGAACCCGAGGTGTCGGGTCAAGGCCAAGAGGCGACTCATATAAGGTTTGTGCACAACATAGAATTTCTGTAAATTTTCTTCTGCACATCGTTTTGAATGAATTGAAATATTGAATTGTGATATCATTATCTTAAAATGTTTATTATTCTTTTAATTTAAATTTTTGAAAGTTTAATTGTATCTTTTTGAAATGGCATCAAATGTTTAGTAAATTGTTAAGATAGTTTTGAAACCACAGTGTCATGACCATATATTTGAATACCTCACTAGCATGACTAGTGGGGAAAATTAGTTTCAAATTTTGATTCCTTCTTTGGCTAAAGTGTTGAGGTGTATGCCAGTAGAAGAAGAAAAAGAATGGGTTCCCATATATTTGAGCTAGCTAGCCTTGTGATGTGACTTCTCATAAGCCTCTGGCTATTGAGATGATTATTGTTTTGAATGGCATGATATAACTGTGTGTTTTTATGAAATTTGTTTTGAAACTTTTGAAATGAAATGGTTTGGATTAAAATCTTATAAATCATGTTTTGAATTTATATCGCATGTTCAGTTTAATTTTTGAATAAATATGTTTTAAATTCCGCATAAAGATTACTTTAGTATGTTGTGCACCACTGAGTCCTAGTACTCAGCAGTGGCAGTTATTGCTGTTGCAGGTATTGAAACTAGAGGAGCAGCAGAGTGAGCTGTTGAGGATTGAGGAACTACCTACTCTAAAGTCTATTGGGTATATTTTATACGCTGATTGTAAAAATTATTTTGATGTATGTAAATGTATGTAACTGTATGGACATGTAAAATTGGTTATGAGCAGTTATATAAAGTTTTATAAAGTTGTATAAAGCTTGTAATAAATTTTGGTTTGGATATTTCCTAATGTAAATTTTTGGAATGATATATATAAATTGTTTTATCTTTAATGAAATATGAATGGAAGTATTTTGTTTTAATTTGAATAAAATTGATTAATAGCATTTTGATGATTGTTGAATTTTGGAAATGGAGAAATAATGTTGAAATTGGTTGGGATGGTTATGGAATTGATGAAGTTATTGAGATAAATCTTTGGAAGTGCTTTTTACAGGTATTTGAAGAACTATTTTCTCAAAATACAGATGGCACTCTGCCGAAATTTTTATAAAATTTGCGAAAAAATAAAATGAGACAAATATCTTAACTAGTTTTTAAACTCTAATTAAATGTCTTAATAACTATTAGAAAATGTTCACCACTTATAAAAGTAAGAAAATTGTTTTAAAATTCCTTGCAAGGTACTTAATGAGTTATCGATAAGTGAAGTTTAGTAGTTTATTAGGTATTCTACGGGATCATGTTATGCCTTACAGAAGGGTAAGGTGTGACAGATTTCCTTCCTCGGAAGGCCCTTTCTCCACTGAAACACAAAATTAAGGTGTTTCAATATTTATCCAAATTATGTCTAATCATAATTCTAGTAATTGCATTTTGCATTTTAAAGTCACTTATAAGGTCTTATAAGTAGAGCTCTTTATATTCTTGGTTATGGAGGTTACTATTCATTCAACCAATTGGGTAAAATATTGACTTTCTTATACTTAATAGGTATACTAGTTTTAATTGCACCCACATACCAAATTTTGGGTTATAATTATATTTACATTGACTGCCAATTGAAATTCCAAACTCTCTATGTAAAATTCCAAAATTTTAGTTTTGGGTCACTTGAATCTACTGTTCCATTGGACCTTCTACAGTGGAAATTTGGCCAACTTTCCTTTATAAAAAATGTTCCTTACTGTCCTAGATTTAATTTCCTTTTTGAATCACTCCATTTGGAGTTATGTAGCTCAAGTCTAGCCTCTTTTTCTAAGGCTGGTTGGATTGATCAAAAATCCAGAAATCCTGGACAATTAGTGTTCTGGCAGATTTAGAGACCTAAGTTTGGTTGGCAATTTTGACTTGGTTATGGTCATAATTGGGTTTGTATTCTTCATAAAAGTTGTTGTGCTATGTCTAAGCTTTCCATTGGTATAAAAATCAGGTCATTTGGACCTTTCTACACCAAGTTAGGACCAATTGAACAAGTACTGTTCATATGATCAATTATGTACAATGGCAGGGCACCTAATCTGGATTCAACCCAATTTTTCACCAACTTGTGGTCAGTTTTAGGGCATGATTCCTCCATAAAAATTGTTGCTTTGGGTCTTAGTTTTCATCTCCAATTAGTCTCACACCAACTGGAGCATTAGAATTTCAATTATAGCCATTTAAGTGGACCATGGTCAGGCTGTCTAGAATTGGACATTACCATTCACAACTCAATTCTAATTTTAATCATTCCATCACACTCTAAATCACACCAATTGACCAATTGAAGCCTTAATTAGGTCAATTGGCATCATTTCACTAAACCTTCAAATTTCTAATTGTCAAGAATCCTAATTCACCAATTAGCACAATCCATGAAATCAAAGTATGTAAAACACATTTACATACTCAATTAAGCTTAAATACACCTTTGATTCCAACAAATTCTAGCAAACTCTATGCATACTTAAGTTGGCCGAAACTCCAAAGGTTTCATAACTTGGCATTTTTGTTTCATTTTCAGTAATTTCTAACTTAATTAAAGTACCTAATCATAATTATAAAGAGAGAAATGGAAAGTTACTACTAACTTCTTTGGTAGGATTCCCAAAGCATCACTTCTTCAAATGTCTTCTTTCTTTTTGCTCAAATCTTCTTGCCAAAGCTCAAACACAAGTTTTAATTAAGGGATTTACGGAATTCATCGCAAGAATTAGGGTTTAAAAAAGCTTACAAGTGAGTTTTAATGGAGGTAATGAAAGAGATAAGAGAGAGAAGTGAGAGAGAGGGGCGGCCACAAGGTGGAAGAACGTAAAAATAATTTATTTTTTTAAATTGTCTTTTTATGTTACATTTATCCCCAAAATTTTAAATTTTAAAAATTAAAATTTATTGTATCATGCATGTGTCATCTATAATGTCATATTTTTTTTTCTTTTTGAATTTTCATTTCTTTTTCTTTCACCTCTTCAATTTTAATCTGGTTTTCAATATTTTAATTTCCTACATTTTATTGGACATTTAGGCCAAAAGTCACCTCTAAGGGTGAATTAACCATTTTGCCCCTTACCGGTCTGATCCGTTTCTCCAATAGCATTTTATTGCTTCTAGAACCCTGGTTCAATTATTTGAATTAGTTCTCAATTCTTGTAACACCCCTATGTTCGGTAGTGCGTTCTACTGTTCCGGTGACCAGTGTCTGTCCGGACAGCTAGGATGCTTAGAACTATATTTAAATGTTAGTGACGAGACATAAAATAATGAAATACAAGAAAGGAAAATACAAGAAAAACAAAGGAAAAATAATAGCAATGAAATGAAATGACCACTAGGGGAGTATTTAAACAACTAAATGGACATGTGTAATCCCATAACATCTTATTCTTCCTTATAATTCACTTTGGCCGAATCCCATTTCCTCCCAAAACCACCATTAACGTCCCAAGCAAAAGCTTCATATCCACCATGAATAAGCCATAGTTTTCTCAAGCTCCTTCACTAAAGTTGGTCCACACCTCTTGGGCAGATTATAGGGAATAAAAAGGAAGAGATTTGGTAAAGTTTTAATAAGCTCCAAAAGTGGTAAGTGTCCAATTCTCTTCCTTCCTTTAGTAAAAGTGATGCTTGAGTTAAGGGATGTTGTTTGGTGAAGAAAATTTGATGAATTATTGAGTATTGGAATTGAGCCATTTTTGGCAGCCATGAAGGTTTGTAGTGTGTGAGTTTTTCTTACCTCTAATGGATAGAAATTAAGGTTGATTAACTCAAATGGAAGATGTAGTAAGTTAATATTCAAGGATGTGCATGTTAGTGCTTGAATTAAGGGTTTGAAATAGGACCTTGATGCTTTGGCAAACTATCATGTTTGGCAGCCTATAATATCATGAATTTGTGTGTGTGAATATGAAGTTTATTAATGAAATATGATAGTGTTAAATTATAGGCAGCATGTGTAATTGATATTGAGGTATGAGTATATGGAAGTATATGTGTAATATTAATATTGAGATATGTTGAATTTTGGTGGAAGTGAATGTTGAACTTGAATGGTGAATTGTGTGCATTGAGCACTTGAGTGTTTCGCCCAATATGCTTGTTGGAATTGTGTTTAGTTTTTGTAGAAGTACTATGAATGAATAATGAAGTCACTAGGAGGAGAAGGAATGTCAAATTGGAAGTGTAATTGTCTTGTGCAGGTTGTGTGTTGTTGGCAGTACCTAAATTAGGTTATAAGTGCAAAATTGTGAACCCAATTGGTATGAGGCCAATGGGGGGTGAAACTAGACACCAAATAGGCCAACTTTCATGTAGAAATGTTGCCAAAATTCTGCCTAGAAACTAACCTTAAAAATTATGGATTAGTGACTTGAAAGCCTAAAAATTGACAATTTGGGCAGCAGTTAGTGTTTTGGCCATAACTCACTCAAAACAGGTCCAAATGACCTGAAATTTTTTACCATGAATAGAGTAGAAATAGAGCTACAACTCTTATGAAGACACTAAAATCCAGAAATGACCATAAGCAAGTCAAATAGCTTGCACAAGTTTGGGTACTAAAACTGCCAGAACTAAAAGTGACCTAAAACTGACCAAATTTTTGCACTAAAGGTGCAACTTGTCCAGTTTTAGTAAATTGGCCATATCTTGATCTATACAACTCAGAATGACCTGAAATTTTGCCCCGAGTGCAATAAGACATAGAGCTAAAATTTTGCTTCTTTGACTAGAAGCTAAAAACCAAGAGAAATAGGACTTTAAGCTAGACCAATTTAGCACACAAAACTTGAGAACTTGATATTTACATACAATGATGCTTGAAATAATTTGGCAATGAATGCCAACTTGTAAAAATGGTAAATTGCACTATATTGGTAGCATATTGAAATGCAAAATGTGACATATTGGTAACGTTAAACCTAATTCACCTAGAGTGCATCAAGGGTCAATATTATAGGTTGACTAAGGAAAACAATAGAATTAAATAAATTAATTATTGAACCTTATTATTAAAGACAGTTTAAATGAGTACTGAAACACTTCAAATTATGTGTTTCAGTTAGCAAAGACGCAGGAAAGGGGAAGGAAATACTGAGCCAGGGCCAAGAGGTTACTCTTCAGAGGTTTGTACACAACAGTTATTTCTTTTGAATTTTCAATTGAAATAAATTATGACAATTTGTATGTTATTGTTTTAAATTGTGAAAAATTGTTTGAATGGAAATTTGATGGATTCTTATTACTTGAAAAATATTGCAAATGATTTGAAACCATAGCTATTATGTATATTTGATTGAATTCCTCACTTGCTTGTCTAGTGGGACGAATTGACTTTGAATTCCCTCTCTGGCTGAAGTGTTAAGGTGTGTGCCAGTTGAGGACAAATAGGATGAGTCCTCATATAATTGCTAGCTAGCTATGTTATTTCTCATTAGCCATCGGCTTTTGGGACGAATTGGACTATGGAATTATGATTAAGATGTGTGTGTGATTTATTGAAATTTATTGTGTTGAACTGTTATTGGAGTTTGGGGATTGAACAAATTTATTGGAAGTGTTTTTTTTTTACATATTTTTGAAGAACTGTTTTATTCAAAATACATATAGCACTATGCCAAAATTTTTACAAAAATTATTGCTACTCAGATTTGTTATTTGGCTTCACTCCAGTAAAAATTTTTTTAACACCTGTCAAAAGTGCTCACCACTGTAAAAAGAAATAAGAAAATATTTAAAATCCCTTGTAGTGTATTTAATGAGTTATCAGTAGGCGAAGTTTGATAATTTATTAGGTATACTATGGGATCATGCCATGCCTTACAGAGGGGCAGGGTGTGACATGTTTTAGTGGTATCAGAACTAGTTTTTAAATTCTGTTTTCACCTGTAATTTGAATATTCTTTCTTCATAGTACAACTGCTCAATGTCACTGTTTGATACATACAGTACATTACATTATAAATATGTACTAACGGGAGGAAATCTCCTTATGTTATTTGTTCAGGAGGTATAATATCCTCTAATTGACTATGGAAGAAGGGGACCATTCAGTCGATCAATCAATAGAGGCTGAGGTACAAGGGGAAGCCCCAGCCCTTTATAATGTGAGTGGATCAGCCGCTTTTGATCCTCTCGAGACTATAGTTTCCTACCCGGTTGCTCGTGAGATGGTGTAATGTTCCAACAGATGGCTGGTAACATGCCTACTCAAGCCCCACTACAGACACTAGTGGTACAACCACAGTCTTCAGCTAGGCAGTATGACAAGCTAATTAAATATGGGGCTACTGAGTTCAAAGGGATAGTAGATCCACTAGAGGCAGAACAATGGTTGGTGAGAATGGATAGGGTGTTCAAGAAACTGCACTGCACAGAAGAGCTGAGATTTGAGTATTCAGTGTCACTACTACAGGGGGATACATATGACTAGTGAAAAACCATTCCCCATAGTTTGGTGGAACCTCTAGTACTAACCTGGGATAACTTTCTGTGGGAGTTCAGACAAAAATATGTCCCAGATGCCTATGTGGACCAGAAGTTATAGGAATTCTTAGGTCTGAAACAGGGAAGTAAGTCAGTGGCAGAATATAAAAGAGAATTTTCCTGCCTGAGCCACTATGCAGGGAGTCTCCTTTCTACCAGCAAGGAAAGATGTAAAAGGTTTAAAACCGGCTTGAAGCCTTGTATCAAATTACAAGTGGTCGGATTCAAAAAACTAACTTCTCTGAGCTTATTTCTCAAGCACTTGAATTAGAGAGAATTGAGTCAGAAGCAGCCCCAAAGAAAAAGAAATCAGAGAAGACAGAAAAAGAGAAAGAGGAGAAGACAGTAGATCAGAGTTCCAATGGTCCTACTGGGAATAGGAAGAACATTGGAGGACACAGCAGAGGTGGTAAGAAGTCCAGTAGGGGAAGATATTCAGGACAGAAACCTCCTTCATCTGGTCAGCAGACTACCAAAAGTTCTGACCCTCCCCGCCAATGTGAAACTTGTGATAGAAACCATGGTGGGGTATGCTATAAGGCCACAGGAGCCTATTATAACTATGGAGGCACAGGACACTTTGCCAAGGACTGCACTAGTGCCCATAGAGTTGGGCCACCTCCTACTACTGCAGAAGGGTCATTTCAGAATCCTGCCACCAGAGGTTCACAACCACCAACCAGAGGTAGAGGCAGGGGTAGAGGTAGTCCAGTAGGCAACCGAGGTAGTCCAGTAGGCAGCCAAGGCTGTACCACCCCTATTTGCGTAGCCTGGTATATGTTACTGTTCCGGTGACCGGAGTCAGTTCGGATAATTAAGGGGATTAAAATCACACTTAAGATAACTAGATAAGCCATAAACACAAATAATTAGTAATTGTCAATTAGTTAAGTATAAATAAGAAAAACAGAACATAAGAAGTTAAACGAGCCGAGAGTCACAGCGATGGGTGACCTTCTTGGGAACGACTGCGAAGTCAATTTAAACTCAAATTTCGAACTGTAAAATGTGACGGAGCGGTCCTTAGAACTGTTACGAACACAGTGGAAAAGAGAAAATTGTGAAAAAGAATTGTTAAGTCAGTCAAATAATTAGGTCAGGGAGCCAGAAGAAATATTGAATTATTTGCAAATCGGGTTGAACCGACGAGGGGCAATTTGGCAATTGACCCCGAGAGCTGACTTCTGACCTAACTGTCAAATAAAATCGGAGAAAAGAAAATTTCGGAATCAAGAATTAAATTAAAGAACTAATAGAAAAATTTTTTAAAAGAAAGGAAAATGAAAAAGTGAAGGGAGATGACATCATGCATAATATCATGTATGATGCCATAAATAGTATAATTAATAATTCAATTAATTAGATATTTCAGTCTTCCTAAGACATAAAAAAAGAAAGGAAAAGAAAAGAAAAAAAAAATAAAGAAAAGTCTTCTTCTTCCTTATCCCTTACCGCCCTCACTCTCTCCCTCATATCTCCATTTTTAAACTTCCATTAAAGCTTACACTCAAGCTTAAATCCCCTCACTTAACCTTAAGATTTTCCATAAACACCTCATTAGAGCTTGTTATCTCAACCTAAGAAGAAGATTGAAAGAGGAAAGAAGAACAAAAGATAAAGATTTGAAGGATTTGAAGTTCTAAGAAAGGTTAGTAAGCAAACTTGATAATCTTAGTTTGATTTCTACATTTTTAACTTAATTAACTTAGAAATAAACTTAAAATGAAATGAAATTAATTGTTGGAGGACCAAACCTAAATTTCGGTCAACTAGGGTTTGATGTGTGTATGTATGAGTTTGATAGATTTAAAAGTATATGTGATCTTGTTTGAGATGAAGAAACATGTATATAGGCATTGAATCAATCAAATGTAAAGAATTGGTAAACTAGGGTTTGGACACTTAGGGTTTAGAGACAAAAGTGTGAGAATTTGGTAAATGATGTCTTTGACCTAGTTTGAAGTGAGAAATGGTCAATTGTGACCAATTTAAATGTGTTGGAAGTATTAGAGTTAAGACTAAATTTGGATTCAATGTGGTCATGCTGCTGGCAGCAAGACCAAGGTCCCTTTGAGGGACCAAAACTGAAAATTTACAAGTCCAATTGGTATGAGACCAATTGGGAATGAAAATAGACACCAAATGACACAATTTTCATTTAGGAATCATGCCTAAAAAGTGACCAAAACCTAGAAAACAAATTGACCAAATCCGAAAATTCTCAGTCTGCCCTATACAAACTGACCAAATGAATAGTGTTTGTTCATTTGGCCATAACTTGAGCTAGGCAGGTCTAAATGATCTGAAATTTTACCAGTGGACAGATGAGATATAGACCT
The DNA here is from genome assembly GCF_030052815.1 of Hevea brasiliensis. Lineage (NCBI taxonomy): Eukaryota > Viridiplantae > Streptophyta > Magnoliopsida > Malpighiales > Euphorbiaceae > Hevea > Hevea brasiliensis. The sequence continues at coordinate 31,696,082 of NC_079496.1, forward strand.
AAAACTTTCATGAAGAACACAAACCCAAATTATACCATCAACTAAGTCATTTGGCCACCCAAATTTGGTGACCTAAAACTGCCAGAACCAAAATTTGCCCAGAAAATCTGGGTTAAGTCCAATCCAGTTGCCATGGCTCAAATGGCTATAACTTGAGCTAAAAAACTCCAATTGGAGTGATTCAAAAAGGAGAATAAGCTTAAGACAATAAGGAACATTTTCTATGAAGGAAGTTCTGCCAAATTCTAACAGAAAAGTAACCAATGGAACAGTGCAACTTAGGACACCAAAACTGAAAATTTGCCATTTTGCCTAAAAGACTTAGAATTTGAGTAAACAACCAAAACCAACAAATTTAGTGACGAAAATGTGGTATGTGGGTGAAGTTGGAATTCCCATACCTATTAAGCCTTAGAAAGTCAACAAATTGACTTAAATAGTGTAGTGAATAGTAACCCTGAAACACAAAATTTAAAGAACGTTAAGTTAGTATATTAAAGCTAGGTATAAATGAATTTGAATTTATTTTTAGATTGATGATGAGTTATGATACTGAAACAATGTGAAACTGTGTGTTTCAGTGAAAAGAATATCGGGAAGGAACCTGAGGAATCGAGTCAAGGCCAAGAGGTGACTCGTTTAAGGTTTGTACACAACTAACTCTTTTGTTATTTTTCAATTCAAAATTGATTTGAAATAAATTTATTGTATGATTTATGATTTTTTTTGTGTTGAGAATTTTAACTTAGTGAATGAAATTCATTAATAGTATTTTGATAATTGTTGGATATTGGAAATGGTGAATTTGAATTTTGGAAGTTGATAAATGTAGTGAAATTGATTGAGATGATTGTAACTTTTGAAGAAGTTGTTGAGAAAAATTATTGGAAGTGCTTTTTATAGGAATTTGAAGAACTGTTTTCTCAAAATACAAACTGCACTCTGCCGAAATTTTTATAAAATTTGCAGAAAAATAAATTGGGCCAAAAATTTTAACTAGTTTCAACTTTGAATAAATGATTTTAATACCTATTAGAAAATGCTCACCACTTATCAATAGTAAGAAAATTGTTTTAAAATCCCTTGTAGTATATTTAATGGGTTACCGGTAGGCAAAGTACGGTAATTCATTAGGTGTACTATGGGAGCATGTTACATCTTACGAGGTGTAGGGTGTGACATGTTTTAGTAAGTCCCTTAGGCAAATCCCACATTGGCAAAGCACGGAGATGGTCTTGGGTACAAAAAGTAATGATATATAAAATGGGGGAAATAATCACTAGAGGCTCCTTTTGGTGGAATGGCCTGGAGAGTTGGAAGAACTCTAGGGTTAAGCGTGCTAGCTTGAGAGAAATCCTAGGATGGGTGACCTCCTGAGAAGTTCTCCATTCCACCTATGGGACAAAACCGTGAGGTTTATGGCTAAAGCGGACAATTTCTCTAGTGGTTAGAGCCCGATCGTTACAATTGGTATCAGAGCCGCTCACATGTCCTCTTGGGCAATGGTGGGGCAAACCTCAGCGAGGATACTGAGTCCCGAAAGGGGGGAAGAAAGGTCCCTTAAGCAAATCCCACATCGGCAAAGCATGGAGATGGTCTTGGGTACAAAAAGTAATGATATATAAAATGGGGGAAATAATCACTAGAGGCGCCTTTTGGTGGAATAGCCTAGAGAGTTGGAAGAACTCTAGGGTTAAGCGTGCTCGCTTGAGAGAAATCCTAGGATGGGTGACCTCCTGGGAAGTTCTCCATTCCACCTATGGGACAAAACCGTGAGGCTTACGGCCAAAGCAGACAATTCCTCTAGTGGTTGGAGCCTGATCATTCCAAAGGCACAGTGAATTAATCAGAGCAAGGCAGTGCTCCAGTCAGAGTCTACGCAATGAGACAGAGAGAAGAGGCAGAGACATCTGATATTGTGGCTGGTACCTTCTTAACTTTTAATCAAGATGTGTTTGTATTATTTGATCTGGGTTCTACCCATTCCTATATGAGTACTAGCATCATTGATTGCATTGTTGTTTCGTGTGTGAAAATGGATTTTGAGGTACTAGTAACAAATCCACTAGGACAAGAGGTCAGGGTTAATAGAATGTATAGGGATTGTCCTTTGGTGATCCAAGGACATACTTTTCTATCTGATCTCATTGAAATGCCCTTCAGAGAATATGATATCATCTTGGGCATGGATTGGTTAGCCAGGCATCACGCCATGATTGGCTGTAGACTAAAGACAATCACTTTTGGTCTCCTCAGTACAGTTATGTGGTAATACATGGGAAGAGGCAGCTATTACCATCAAACATCATTTCGGCTGCACTAGCCAGAAAAATAATAAAAAAGGGGTGTGAAGCATACTTAGCACATGTAGTAGACACCCAAGTGGGGAGTCCAACATTGAGGGACATCTCTACAGTATATGACTTTCCATATGTGTTTCCTGATGAATTGCCAGGATTACCTCTAGAAAGAGAGGTGCAGTTTGAGATTAATGTTATGCCTAGTGTGGATCCAATCTCCATAACACCATACAGAATGGCACCAGCAAAGTTAAAGGAGTTGAAGGTATAGTTGCAAGAACTACTTGAAAAGGGCTTCATCTACCCTAGTGTGTCATCTTAGGGAGCACCAGTATTGTTTGTTAAGAAGAAAGATGGCACTCTTCGCTTATGTATTGACTACCGGTAGTTGAATAAGGTGATAATAAAAAACAGATACCCATTGCCTCGCATTGATGATCTGTTTGATCAGTTGAAGGGTGCAGCTGTATTCTCCAAAATTGATTTGCGATCTGGTTATTATCAGTTGAAAGTGCAAGAGCAGAGTATTCCAAAAACTACTTTTAGAACTCGATATGGCCACTATGAGTTTCTGGTAATGCCATTTGGATTAACTAATGCTACAGCTGCTTTTATGGATCTGATAAACACTATCTTCAGATAATATCTCAACTAGTTTATGGTGGTGTTTATTGATGATATTTTGATATATTCGAGGAATGCAGAGGAGCATGACAGACATCTGCGGATTGTACTGCAGACTTTAAGGGAGAAACAGCTGTGCGTCAAATTGTAGAAATGTGAATTTTGGCTAAAAGAAATCTCTTTCTTGGGACATGTAGTGTCAGCTGAAGGGATCAAGGTAGATTTTAGTAAGGTAGAAGCTATCCTTAATTGGAAGCCACCCAAGAATATCACAGAAATTCACAGTTTTCTTGGTTTAGCTAGATATTACTGCCGGTTTGTGAAAGGGTTTTCTATGTTAGCTTCTCCACTGACCAAGCTGCTTTGGAAAGATGTAAAATTTCAGTGGACAGATAAATGTCAGTAGAGTTTTGATGAGTTGAAGAGGTGTTTGACTGAAGCTCCAGTCCTTACTTTACCTACCCCGGGTAAAGAATACACAGTTTATAGTGATGCTTCTCACAATGGGTTAGGCTGTGTACTGATGCAAGATTGGAATGTCATTGCTTATGCATCACGCTAGCTGAAACCACATGAGAGAAACTATCCAACACATGACTTAGAGCTAGCAGCTATTGTATTTGCTCTGAAGATCTGGAGACATTACTTATATGGGGAGAAGTGTTATATCTACACAGATCACAAGAGCTTGAAGTACTTGGGCACTCAGAAGGAATTGAACTTAAGGCAGAGGAGATGGTTAGAACTGATTAAAGACTATGATTGCTTAATAGACTATCAGCCAGGGAAAGAAAATGTGGTGGCTAACGCCTTAAGTCGTAAGACTATGGCAAGTCTCAAAGTTTCTCCTTTATCCATGGTACATGAATTGAAAGCATAGAATGCCAGTTTGGAGATTGATGATGAGGGACAGACCGTAGTTGCATGGCATGTACAGCCAGTGTTGATTAATCAGATCAGAATGGCTGCTCAGAGTGATGAAAAATATCAGAAGCTACTGAAAGAAGTCTAGCAGGGCAAAAATCCTAAATTCTCTGTGAGAGATGATGGTTTACTACTACATCAAGGCAGAATCTGCATTCCTAATAATGTGGAATTAAGACAGATCATTCTAAAGGTAGCACATGAGTCTCCTTTTACTATGCACCCTGGTGGAACTTGTAACATCCTCACTTTAGCTAATCCGTACAGTCTACTGTTCCGGTGACCAATGTCGGTCCGGGCAGCTAGAATGTTTGAAATTATAATTAGACTAAAGTGAGGAGTTATAAAGAAACTAAATAATGCTCATAAAAATCAAGGAAAAATTTTTTAGAAACAAAATACACTAAGGTTAAACGAGCCGAAACCCCAGTGATGACTAACCGAAGGGGAAGTGACGGTGAAGGCCGTTAACAACCCTAGACCCGAGGGAAAATATTATAAAATAATTTTTGAGACTCCAGAGAAGGGTCATTGAGATTCTTATGGCATTAGAATGTCAAGAAAATGCTTAGAAAATTTTTTCTATCGGTACACATAATTTTGGCTCGTTAAGCCCAACAGAGGGCATTTTGGTCATTTCGTCTTCAGAGATGATTTTTGGCCAACTTGTCCAGTTAAATAAATAATTTATATAACATAAAATGTGAATAAATATTGTTTAAAATTTAATTAAAATTAAATAGACAAGAAAAGGACAGAAAATGAGAAAAAAAGAGGATTATGACATCATTATGATGTCATTACTATTCTCCCACCCAATCAAATGTTGACACATGGCACTAATTTGTTTAAAAAGACTTAATGGGCAGAAAACAAAAGAAAAAAAATATATCAAAAAGGCCTTATCCTTCTTCCTTACCATTTCACTTCTCTCCCATGGCCACCATTGTCATGCTTTTCAAAGCTTGATTTCTATAGTTTTTCACCCACTAAACCCTAACTTGTCAATACAAAAACTTATTCTTTCATCTTTTTAAATCTTTTGGGAGAAAAAAGAAAAGAAAAAGAAGAACCCTAGCAAGTTGGAATTTCACTCCATTAGAGGTTAGTGACCTAAACTTGATTTTCTCTTTAAATTCATGTTAAAGGAGTATGATTGAGTGCAAAAAATACAAAGAATTTAATAAATACCATGTGTATTCTCATCCCATATTTTTGGCAACCTTGATTGGGGTAAGATTTTGATGGTTTTCATGGAACTAAAATGGTAGTATGGCTGCCCTTGGTATTAATCTCTTAAGTGGAGTAATGAAATACAAGTTATAATGCATGGTTTGAGATAGTTGAGTTAGGGTTTGGGATGAAGATGAGACTTTGATCATGTGATGAGGAAAGTAGGTTTTAATGGTCAATTAGTGACCATTTGGTTCTATTTGAATAAAAAATGAAATGGGTTGTGTAGTGGGAATTGAGTTTGGTGTGGCTACCCTTGGTGACCTGTAGGACTGGGCATGAGTTCAGTAGGTTTGGGCAGCAATAACTAGAGTTGTAGAGGTTCAATTGGTGCAAGGCCAGTTGGAAATGAAACTAGACACATAATGGCACAACTTTGGTGAAGAAACCATGCTCATAAAACCAAAACAAGTTGACCTAAAGATTGCCCTAATCCGGGTGACCTGCAATCTACCTGGGTAAAATGACCAAATGAACAGTGTTTAGTCATTTGGTCATAACTTAATGTAGAAAGGTCCAATTGACCTGAAATTTTACTAGCAACAAGCTGAGATATAGAACTACAACTTTCATGAAGAAATCTAACCCAAATTATGACCACAACATATTCAAAAAGTGACTTGCAGTCACTGCTCAAATTACTATAGATTTGGTCAGTCAAGAAATTCTGGAAAAATTATAATCCGGCCAGTTGTGGTTTATGGGCCATAACTTGAGCTAAAAAAACTCCAAATGGAGTGATTAAAAAAAAAGAAATGTAACTAGACAAAATAAGGAACAACTTTCATGTTGATCAATTTGCCAAATTCCCACTGCAAAAATGACTAATGTAACAGTAAACACAAAGTTTCAAAACTAAAAATTTTGAACAATAAATATTAAGCATAGAAATGGTATTGGCAACCAATACCAACAATTTTAGAATGCAAAATGTGGTATGTTAGGAGTATTAAAACCAATGTACCTATTGTTCATGTAAAAGTCAACATTTTTTTGACTAATGAATTAAATAGTAACACCAAAACTTGAATTTCAAGAATTGTGAAACTTAAAAGTGTAATATGCCCTAGCATATCTAGCAAGATTGGTTTGGATAGGTCGGCATGCCAATAGGGTTCTATTAGCAGTACTGCATATGGCTTCATGCCATTCTGTGTTTCATGGCCTCCTATGCCATTCTGTGATTAAATAGCCTTTGGCTATGGTAATTGAGTTATTATACTTGAATTATATCCTTAATGATTATTACAGCTTATTAGCTATTCTCTTGCACACCGGGAGACATAATGTGACCGATGGTGTGATGGTCCGAGATACTTAGTACCCAGTGCCAGTTTACCCATTTATCCAGTCTAATCGACTAGTATGGGTTACTCAGGCAACAATAATGAATTTTATAAAATTTTAATCAATTTATACTGCAATAAATGCCATAAATTAAGTCTACCTAAAATGTAAATATACATTCTGCATATTTATATTATTTTAGTTATTTTATTTTATATTGTCACCATTAAGCAGAATTGCTTAGCGTGTCGCTTTTGCTGCAGTCTTTGAGACATAGCGGGAGTCCAAAGAAACCTCATACTGGGTGAGCTTTCAGATCTGCACACAGAGTTCAGAGTCACCTCACATTGCAGTGCATTTAGTAGGGCATTAGGCCACTTTTGATATTTTGATATTTTGTATTTTGTAAACTTTTGTAATATATATTATAAATTTATGTAATTATACTTTTGATATAATTATCTATGAACTATGTTCAGTAATAAATGTAAGCATTTTTCATTGAGTTGACTATGATATGAATTTAATTTAATTTTGAGATACTAAAGTCATTTGAGAAATTGTTGAGAATATATTGGTGGTTGATTGAGAATGATGTGATGATTTTATTGGAAGTATTTTTAACAAATTCAGAGGAACTGTTTTTCCAATTTACAGCTGGCACTTTGCCGAATTTTCTATAAAATTTGCGGAAAATTCAGATTAATCAAAAATTGTAAATAAATAAGTAAAAAGGGTAAATTGAATTGAAATATGATTTGGTGCTCTGGCACACTGTGTAGCATATCTTGCTCGGCTACACTGTAGACGGGTAAGGGGTAGAGTATGAGCGTGAGTTTGTTATACTGAGCCGATATGGGAGGGAGATAGTCCCTACAAAGGCAGAAAGGTGCAGAAGGTTCGAAGAAGGGCTCAATGACAATATCAAAATCATGATCACAGTATTGGAGATTATGGATTTTGCTAAGCTAGTTGATGTTGCAACAAAAGTAGAAAGAGTCCGAATAAATGAACAAAATAGAAGGGAAAGACAACAGAAGAGGGGTCCAGGTCAGACCAGTACATTTTCTACTCCCAGTAAGAAGAGTAAAGGTCCTCCTGCTCAGGGTTCAGGACAACTACAAGGTCGAAGTCGGTCGAGGCGGACCACGATTTACACCTAGGAGAGGCCAGTCCACACCATCAGTGGGCAGCTCTCCAGGGTCGATATTTAGGGGACCAGCCCGGCATCTTACACTGTCAGTCTTGCGAAGTGGCATAAGGGGGACTGTTAGCGAGTGACTGGTGCATGCTTACGGTGTGGATCTATAGAACATCAGATCAAGAATTGTCCGAAGAGGACTACTACAGTTGCTCCAACACAAACTGACAGACCTGCTCCTGCACCACAAAGGGGTAAGAAACCTGGTAAATCTGAGGCAGCTGGTCCATCTCTGAGGCCTGCATCCGAGTTAGCTGAGGGGGCTAGAGACTCGAGTACCTGCCAGGGCCTATGCCATCAGAGCTCAGGAGGAGCAAGATGCCTCGGATGTCTTCAGGGGTATGTTCTCCCTCTACAACACTTTTGTACATGCATTGGTGGATCCAGGATCCACTCATTCATACATCTGCATCAAACTACCCGTAGAGAGGGGAGTTCTAGTAAAGGAGAGTGATCAAGACATTCTGATCACAAATCCACTAGGCCACAGTGTGGTAGTCAATAAGGTGTATAAAGGTTGCCCGTTGAGGATTCAGGAGTATGAATTCTCGGCAGACCTAATTGAATTGCCCTTCCACGAGTTTGAAATGATTTTGCGTATGGAATGGTTATCATGTCATCAGGCAATAGTTGATTGCAAATTGAAGAGGATTTCTTTGAAAACTTCTGAGGGTAATGAGATTACTGTTGTGGGTGAAAGGACAGGTTTCCTGTCCAATGTTATTTCAGCCACAGTTGTAAGAAGATTGAAGATAAAAGGCTGTGAAGCTTACCTAGCACACGTGGTTGATACTACGCAGACTAAGCCGAACCTGTGTGATATACCCACAGTAAGAGACTTCCTAGATGTATTTCCTGAAGAGTTGCCTGGTTTACCACCAGAAAGGGAAGTCGAGTTTGTTATTGAGGTAATACCGGGTACAGTACCAATTTCCATTGCCCCTTATAGGATGGCACCCACTGAATTGAGGGAGTTGAAAATTCAGTTACAGGAGTTACTCGATAAGGGATTCATATGCCCCAGTGTGTCACCATGGGGAGCTCCGGTGCTGTTTGCAAAGAAGAAGGATGGAACCTTGAGATTGTGTATTGATTACCAGCAGTTGAACAAAGTAACTGTGAAGAATAAATATTCGTTGCCCAGAATTGATGATTTGTTTGATCAGTTGAAGGGAGCCGGTGTATTTTCAAAAATTGATCTCAGATCAGGGTATCATCAGTTGAGGGTAAAGGATACAGATATGTCAAAAACTGTATTCAGAACCCGATATGGGCATTATGAATTTCTAGTGATGCCGTTTGGGTTAACAAATGCACCAGCAGCATTTATAGACCTTATGAACCGTATCTTTCATCCATTTTTAGATCGATTTGTAGTGGTCTTTATTGATGATATTCTGGTGTATTCCAAGACCAGGGAAGAACATGATGAACATTTGAGGATTATTCTGCAAACCCTACGAGAAAAGAAGTTGTATGCTAAGTTGTCCAAGTGTGACTTCTGGATGAGTGAAATCTCCTTTCTTGGACACATAGTATCAGCTGAAGGGATTAGAGTGGATCCCAAAAAGATAGAAGCAGTGATGGAATGGAAGCCTCCCAGAAATACAGCTGAGGTTAGAAGTTTCTCGGGGCTGGCTGGGTATTATAGAAGATTTGTGAAGGGGTTCTCTCTTATAATTGCTCCAATGACCAAGTTGTTGCACAAGAATGTGAAATTTGGCTGGAACGACAAGTGCCAAGCCAGTTTTGAGAGGCTGAAGGCTATGTTGACAGAAGCACCAGTGTTAACACAGCCAGTGTTGAGAAAAGACTTTATGGTATACAGTGATGCCTCACATAATGGGCTAGGGTGTGTATTGATGCAAGAGAGGAAAGTGGTTGCCTATGCTTCCAGGCAGTTAAGGCCACATGAACAAAACTACCCTACTCATGACTTGGAGTTAGCAACAATTATCTTCGCACTGAAGATATGGAGGCATTATTTATATGGTGAAAAATGCTAAATCTATACAGACCACAAGAGTCTAAAATATTTGCCAACTCAGAAGAAGCTCAATCTTAGACAGAGGTGATGGATTGAGTTCCTAAAGAACTATGATTGTGTGATAGATTATCATCCTGGGAAAGCAAATGTAGTTGCTAATGCCTTGAGCGGAAAATCCATCACAGCTTTAATATCACTAAATGCCTGTCTGTCCTTAGCTCAAGATGGAGTTATTTTGGCTGACTTACAAGTGAGGCCATTCCTACTACAGCAGATACAAGATGGGTAGAAGGCCAATGACAAATTGATGGCTATTGTGGGTAAAATTCCAGAGGGAAAGAAAACTGATTATGAGATGAAAATAGATGGGTGTCTGTACTACAGAGGAAGAGTGTGTGTACCAGATAATGGGAAACTGAAGATTAGTATTCTGAAAGAAGCACACACTAGTGTTTACGCTATGCACCCGGGAAGCACAAAAATGTATAATGATTTGAAGCCTCATTATTGGTGGCCTGGTATAAAGAAGGATATAGCTGACTATGTGACTAAGTGTTTGACATGTCAGCAAGTTAAAGCAGAACATCAAGTTCCATCAGGATTGCTACAACCTATAAACATACCTGAATGGAAATGGGACCGGGTCACTATGGATTTTGTTAGTGGTCTACCTCTCACCCAGAAGAAGCATGATACAGTATGGGTGATAATGGATAGATTGACGAAGTCAGCACATTTTTTGCCAGTTAGGACTGACTACTCACTAGCGAAGTTAGCAGAATTGTATATAAGTGAGATAGTTAGACTGCATGGAATCCCACTTTCCATTATATCTGACCGAGAACCAAGGTTTACATTGAGATTTTGGAAAAAGTTGCAAGAAGCATTGGGCACATAACTCCATTTTAGCACGGCTTTTCATCCTCAGACGGATGGACAATCAGAACGAGTAATCCAGGTAAACCTAAGAACTAATTGAATTTTCATGGTTAATAAATTGAAATGATAGTAACAATGTGAATTATGTGATAGAACCTGGAGGATATGCTAAGGAGTTGTGTCATTGAGTTTGAAGGGAGTTGGGATAGATACCTCCCACTGGCAGAATCGCATATAACAATAGCTACCAAGCTAGCATTCAAATGGCTCCGAATAAAGCACTGTATGGGAGGAAATGTAGAACCCCAGCGTGTTGGACTGAATTGGGCAAAGATAAGCTGGTAGGACTAGACCTGGTGAAACAGAATGAGGAGAAAGTGAAGATAATCAAAGCTAACTTAAAGGTTGCCATAGATAGACAGAAATCTTATGCCGACTTGAAGAGAAAAGAGATAGAGTATACAGTTGGTGATAAAGTGTTTCTCAAAGTCTCACTGTAGAAGAAAATACTGAGGTTTGGAAGAAAGGGTAAGTTAAGCCCTAGGTTCATTGGCCCATATGAAGTCATTGAATATGTGGGACCAGTGGCCTATCGGCTAGCTTTACCACCAGAACTAGATAAAATCCATAATGTATTCCATGTTTCTATATTAAGAAGATATCGCTCAGACCCTTCACATGTCATTTCCCTGGAAGAGATTGAAATCCAACCGAACTTGATATGTACAGAAAAACCTATACAGATCCTAGCTCGGGAAGTGAAGGAACTGAGAAATAAACAAATTCCACTGGTGAAAGTGCTTTGGAGGCACCACAACACTGAAGAGGCAACTTGGAAAAGTGAAGAGATGATGAGGCAACGTTCCACTGAACTATTTGCATCGAGTAAATTCGAGGACGAAATTTTTATGAGAGGAAGAGTTGTAACATCCTCACTTTAGCTAGTCAAATGCAGTCTCTTATTAGGTGACCAATGTCGGTCCAGGCAGCTAGAATGTTTGAAATTATAATTAGACTAAAGTGGGGAGTTATAAAGAAACTAAATAATGCTCATAAAAATCAAGGAAAAATTTTTTAGAAACAAAATACACTAAGGTTAAGCAGTGAAACCCAGTGATGAGTAACTTGAAGAAGTGACTAAAGGCGTTAATAACCCTAGACCCAGGGAAAAAATTATAAAATAATTTTTGAGACTCCAGAGAAGGGCCATTGAGATTCTTATGGCATTAGAATGCTAAGAAAATGCTTAGAAAAATTTTTCTATTGGTACACACAATTTTGGCTCGTTAAGCCCAACGGAGGGCATTTTGGTCATTTCGTCTTCAGAGATGATTTTTGGCCAACTTGTCCAATTAAATAAATAATTTATATAACATAAAATGTGAATAAATATTCTTAAAAATTTAATTGAAATTAAATAGACAAAAAAAAAGATAGAAAATGAGAAAAAAAGAGGATTATGACATCATTATGATGTCATTTCTATTCTCCCACCCAATTAAATGTTGACACATGGCACTAATTTGTTTAAAAAGACTTAATGGGCAGAAAACAAAAGAAAAAAAAAATCAGAAAAGCCTTATCCTTCTTCCTTGCCGTTTCACTCCTCTTCCATGGCCACCATTGTCAAGCTTTTCAAAGCTTAATTTCCATAGTTTTTCACCCACTAAACCCTAAGTTGTCAATACAAAAACTTGTTTTTTCATCTTAATTAATCTTTTGGCAGCAAAAAGAAAAGAAAAAGAAGAACCTTAGCAAGTTGGAATTTCACTCCATTAGAGGTTAGTGACCTAAACTTGATTTTCTCTTTAAATTCATGTTAAAGGAGTATGATTGAGTGCAAAAATTACAAATAATTTAATAAATACCATGTGTATGCTCATCTCATATTTTCAGTAGCCTTGGTTGGGGTAAGATTTTGATGGTTTTCATGGAACTAAAATGGTAGTATGGCTGCCCTTGGTATTAATCTCTTAAGTGGAGTAATGAAATGCAAGTTATAATGCATGGTTTGAGATAGTTGAGTTAGCGTTTGGGATGAAAATGAGACTTTGATCATGTGATGATGAAAGTAGGTTTTAATGGTCAATTAGTGACCATTTGGTTTTATTTGAATAAAAAATGAAGTGGGTTGTGTAGTGGGAATTGAGTTTGGTGTGGCTGCCCTTGGTGACCTGTAGGACTGGGCATGAGTCCAGCAGGTTTGGGCAGCAATAACTGGAGTTGTAGAGGTTCAATTGGTGCAAGGCAGTTGGACATGAAACTAGACACATAATGGCACAACTTTGGTGAAGAAACCATGCCCATAAAACCAAAACAAGTTGACCTAAAGATTGCCCTAATCCGGGTGACTTGCAATCTGCCTGGGTAAAATGACTAAATTCACAGTATTTAGTCATTTGGTCATAACACAGTGTAGAAAGGTCCAATTCACCTGAAATTTTTCTAGCAATAAGCTGAGATATAGACTTTCATGAAGAAACCTAACCCAAATTATGACAACAACATACTCAAAAAGTTACTTTTAGTCACTGCTCAAATTACTATAGATTTGGTCAGTCCAGAAATTCTGGAAAAATTATAATCTGGCCAGTTGTGGTTTGTGGGCCATAACATGAGCTAAAAAACTCCAAATGGAGTGATTCAAAAAAAGAGATATAACTAGATAAAATAAGGAACAACTTTCATGTTCATCATTTTGCCAAATTCCCATTGCAAGACTGACTAATGGAACAGTAAACACAAAGCTTGAAAACTGAAAATTTTGAACAATAAACATTATGCTTAGAAATGGTATTGGCAACCAATACCAATAATTTTAGAATGCAAAATGTGGTATGTTGGGACTATTAAAACCAATATACCTATTGTCCATCTAAAAGTCAACATTTTGTTGACTAATGAATTGAATAGTAACACCAAAACTTGAATTTCAAGAATTGTGAAACTTAAAAGTGTAATATGCCCTAGTATACCTAGCAAGATTGGTTTGGATAAGTTGGCATGCCAATAGGGTTCTGTTAGCAATACTGCATATGGCTTCATTCCATTCTGTGTTTTATGGCCTCCCATGCCATTCTGTGATAAAATAGCCTTTAGCTATGGTAATTGAGTTATTATACTTGAATTATATCCTTAATGATTATTACGGCTTATTAGCTATTCTGTTGCACACCAGGAGACACAATGTGACCGATGGTGTGATGGTCTGAGGTACTTAGTACCCAGTGCTAGTTTACCCGTTTATCCAGTCCAGTTGACTAGTATGGGTTACTCGGGCAAAGATAATGAATTTTACAAAATTTTAATCAATTTATACTGCAATAAATACCAGAAATTAAGTCTACCTAAAATGTAAACATACATTCTGCATATTTATATTATTTTAGTTATTTTATTTTATATTGTCACCACTAAGCAGAATTGCTTAGCACGTCGCTTTTGCCATGTGCAGGTATTGGAGACATAGCTAGGGAGTTTAGCAGACCACATACTAGGTGAGCTTTCAGATCTGCACACAAAGTTCAGAGTCACCTCACATTACAGTGCATTTGGTAGGACATTAGGCCACTTTTGATATTTTCCTATTTTGCATTTTGTAAACTTCTGTAATGTATATTATAAATTCATGTAATTATGCTTTTAATGTAATTATCTATGAACTATGTTCAGTAACAAATGTGAGCATTTTTCACTGAGTTGACTGTGATATGAATTGAATTTAATTTCAAGTTACTAAAGTCATTTGAGAAATTATTGAGAATATATTGGTGGTGGAGTGAGAATGATGTGATGATTTTATTGGAAGTGTTTTTAACAGATTCAGAAGAACTGTTTTTCCAATTTACAGCCGGCACTCTGCCGAATTTTCTATAAAATTTGCAAAAAATTCAGATTAATCAAAAATTGTAAATAAATAAGTAAAAAGAGTAAATTGAATTGAAATATGATTTGGTGCTTTGGCACACTGTGTGGCATATCTTGTTTGGCTACACTATAGATGGGTAAGTGGTGTCACAGAACTAAAATGTATAGAGGGATGAAAGAGCATTACTGGTGGATGGGTATGAAAAGGAATGTAGCTGATTTTGTCTCCAAATGCCTAACTTGTCAACAAGTGAAGGTAGAACATCAAGTACCAGTAGGTTTGTTACATCCATTGCTAGTACCAGAGTGGAAATGAAAATGGATAACTATGGATTTTATTATGGGACTTCCGAGGACACAGAATAGTCATGATGCAGTATGGGTTATAGTTGACAGACTAACCAAGTCATCTCACTTTTTGCCAGTCCGAATGGACTATAGTTTGGAGAGATTGGTCTGATTATACATAAATGAGATTGTAAAACTGCATGGAGTGCCAGTATCGATTGTATTAGACAAAGAACCTAGGTTCACTTCTAGATTCTGGGGTAGTCTTCAGAGAGCCTTAGATATTGGAGGATATGCTATGGGCTTGTATGATTGAGTTTAAAGGTAATTGGGATACACACTTGCCTTTGATTGAGTTTGCTTATAACAACAGCTACCAATCAAGCATTGGGATGCCTCCATATGAAGCATTGTATGGCAGAAAGTGCAGAACTATCCTATGTTGGGATGAAGTAGATGAAAGAAAGATGATTGGCCCATAAATTGTTCAACAGATAGAGGAAAAGATCAGATTGATCAGAGATCGACTCAAGGCTGCATCAGACCTTCAAAAGTCCTATGTTGATCAGAAAAGAAGAGATATTGAATATGCAGTGGATGATAAGGTATTCCTCAAAGTTTCTCCTTGGAAGAGGATTATGAGATTTGGTAAAAAGGCGAAACTGAGTCCTCGCTTTATCGGACCATATGAGGTTCTGGAAAGAGTGGGTCCTTTAGCATATCGGTTGACATTACCTCCAGAGCTAGAAAGGATACACAGTGTCTTCCATGTGTCCATGTTAAGGAGGTACAGATCTGACCCATCTCATGTTCTATCAGTTCAAGAGATTGAGGTAAATCCAGACCTCTCATATGAGGAAGAACCCATAGAAATTTTGGCATATGAGGTGAAGCAGCTGAGGAATAAACAGATACACGCGGTTAAAGTGCTGTGGAACCATCATTCAGGCCAGGAAGCCACTTGGGAATGTGAAAAGGACATGAGGAGACAGCACCCACAGCTGTTCAGAAACTGATACCAGGTAAAATTTTGAGACAAAATTTATTTTAAGGGGGGGAGAATTGTAACACCCCTATGTTCGGTAGTGCGTTCTACTATTTCGGTGACCAGTGTCTGTCCGGATAGCTAGGATGCCTAGAAATACATTTAAATGTTAGTGAGGAGACATAAAATAATGAAATATAAGAAATGAAAATACAAGAAAAACAAAGGAAAATAAGTTAAACGAGCCAGCACCGCAGCGATGGGTGACCGCACGGGAAAGTTACGGCGCAGGCAATAGCCGACCCCAGGACTGTAGGGAACCCTCAGAATTTAGGTTTGAGACATAATTAAAGACTTATTGAAGTATAAATATCATTATAAATATCAAATAAAAATTAATAAATTAGTACAAAGAAAAATAAAAAATCGAGAAACATATAAAAATCGGTGTTACCGAAAAATCGAAAATACAACCCGAAGAGGGGCATTTTGGTCATTTAACACCTAGAGATGCCTTTTAACCTCAATGTCCATTAAAAATAAATGATATTACACTTAGAAAATGTCATGAAAAATTAAATTGTGATATATTATAAGAATAGTGAGAGAAATGGGGGGTAAACTTAGGACAATTAAAAGTTTAATTATATTAATATATATTATAAGTTAGTGGACCACTAGGGGAGTATTTAAACATCTAAATGGACATGTGTAATCCCATAACATCTTCTTTTTCCTTATAATTCACTTTGGCCGACTTCCATTTCCTCCCAAAACCACCATTAACGTCCCAAGCAAAAACTTCATATCCACCATGAATAAGCCATAGTTTTCTCAAGCTCCTTCACTAAAGTTGGTCCACACCTCTTGGGCAGATTATAGGGAACAAAAAGGAAGAGATTTGGTGAAGTTTTAACAAGCTCCAAAAGTGATAAGTGTCCAATTCTCTTCCTTCCTTTAGTAAAAGTGATGCTTAAGTTAAAGGATGATGTTTGGTGAAGAAAATTTGATGAATTGTTGAGTACTGGAATTAAGCCATTTTTGGCAGCCATGAAGGTTTGTAGTGTGTGAGTTTTTCTTACCTCTAATGGATAGAAATTAAGGTTGATTAACTCAAATGGAAGATGTAGTAAGTTAATATTCAAGGATGTGCATGTTAGTGCTTGAATTAAGGGTTTGAAATGGGACCTTGATGCTTTGGCAAACTACCATGTTTGGTAGCCTATAATATCATGAATTTGTGTGTGTGAATATGAAGTTTATTAATGAAATATGATAGTGTTAAATTGTGGGCAGCATGTGTAATTGATATTGAGGTATGAGTATATGGAAGTGTATGTGTAATATTGATATTGAGATATGTTGAATTTTTGTGGAAGTGAATGTTGAACTTGAATGGTGAATTGTGTGCATTGAGCACTTGAGTGTTCTGCCCAATATGCTTACTGGAATTGTGTTTAGTATTTGTAAAAGTGCTATGAATGAATAATGAAGTCATGAGGAGGAGAAGGAATGTCAAATTGAAAGTGTAATTGTCTTGTGCAGGTTGTGTGTTGTTGGCAGTACCTAAATTAGATTATAAGTGCAAAATTGTGAACCCAATTGATATGAGGCCAATGGAGGGTGAAACTAGACACCAAATAGGCCAAATTTCATGCAAAAATGTTGCCAAAATTCTGCCTAGAAACTGACCTTAAAAATGACCAAATCCGGATTAGTGACTTGAAAGCCTGAAAATTGACCATTTGGGCAGCAGTTAGTGTTTTGGTCATAACTCACTCAAAACAGGTCCAAATGACCTGAAATTTTTAACATGAATAGATTAGAAATAGAGCTACAACTCTTATGAAGATGCTAAAACCCAGAAATGACCATAAGCAAGTCAAATAGCTTGCACAAGTTCAGGTACTAAAACTGCCAGAACTAAAAGTGACCTAAAATTGACCAAATTTTTGCACTAAAGGTGCAATCTGTCCAGTTTTAGTAAATTGACCATATCTTGGTCTATATAATTCAGAATGACCTGAAATTTTGCCTCGAGTGCAATAAGATATAGAGCTACAATTTTGCTTCTTTGACCAAAAGCTAAAAACCAAGAGAAATAGGACTTTAAGCTAGACCAATTTAGCACACAAAAATTGAGAACTTGACATTTACATACAATGATGCTTGAAATAATTTGGCAATGAATGCCAACTTGTAAAAATGGTAAATTGCACTATACTGGTAGCATATTGAAAAGCAAAATGTGACATATTGGTAATGTTAAACCTAATTCACCTAGAATGCATCAAGGGTCAATATTATAGGTTGACTAAGGAAAACAATAGAATTAAATAAATTAATTATTGAACCTTATTATTAGAGACAGTTTAAATGAGTACTGAAACACTTCAAATTGTGTGTTTCAGTTAGCAAAGACTCAGGGAAGGGGAAGGAAACACTGAGTCAGGGCCAAGAGGTTACTGTTCAGAGGTTTGTGCACAACAGTTATTTCTTTTGAATTTTCAATTGAAATAAATTATGACAATTTGTATGTTATTATTTTAAATTGTGGAAAATTGTTTGAATGGAAATTTGATGGATACTTATTGCTTGAAAAATATTGCAAATGGTTTGAAACCACAGCTATCATGTATATTTGATTGAATTCCTCACTTGCTTGTCTAGTGGGACAAATTGACTTTGAATTTCCTCTCTAGCTGAAGTGTTGAGGTGTGTGCCAGTTGAGGACAAATAGGATGAGTTCTCATATAATTGCTAGCTAGCTATGTTATTCCTCATTAGTCATCAGCTTTTGGGACGAATTGGACTATGGAATCATGATTAAGCTGTGTGTGTGATTTATTAAAATTTATTGTGTTGAAATATTATTGGGGTTTGGGGATTGAACAAATTTATTGGAAGTATTTTTTTTATAGGTTTTTGAAGAACTATTTTATTCAAAATACAGATAGCACTCTGCCAAAATTTTTACAAAAATTATTGCTACTCAGATTTGTTATTTGGCTTCACTCCAGTAAAAATTTTTTTAACAAAAGTGCTCACCACTGTAAAAAGAAATAAGAAAAGGTTTAAAATCCCTTGTAGTGTATTTAATGGGTTATCAGTAGGCAAAGTTTGGTAATTCATCAGGTATACTACGGGATCATGCCATGCCTTACAGAGGGGTAGGGTGTGACAATTCTTTTTTGTGGTTTTCATATTACCGTTAGCTTCACAATAATTCTTAGGCCTGGGATACCGTAAGGTCCCACTCAAAAATAGGGCAGCGTCTAAGCTTGCAGTCACTTTCTGGTTCGATCACCCATCGCTGTGGCCTTGGCTTATTTAACCCATTATGCTTTGTTTTCTTTATTTCCATGTTACCTTCATATAACTGCTATTAATTTTTATTCAGGGCTTTTCTGGGTGACACAGATATAGTTCTAGACATCTTGACTGTCCGGACAGACACTAGTCATCGAAACAGTAGAATATATAGACTGCTTAGTATAGGGGTGTTACAATTCTCTCCCCCTTAAATAAATTTCATCTCGAAATTTTACCTAATATTAGTCTCTGAACAGCTGTGGGTGCTGCCTCCTCACATCTTCCTCATGCTCCTAAGTAGCCTCCTAGCCTAAATGATGGTTCCACAACACCTTAACCAATGGTATCTGCTTGTTTCTCAGCTGCTTCACCTCATATGCCAGAATCTCTATGGGTTCTTCCTCATATGTGAGGTCTGGATTCACCTCAATCTCCTTAATAGGTAGAACATGAGATGGGTCTGATCTATACCTCCTCAACACAGACATATGGAAGACATTATGTATCTTTTCTAGCTCTGGAGGTAGTGCCAATCTATAAACCAAAGGACCCACTCTTTCGAGAACCTCATATAGTCTAATAAAGCGAGGACTCAGTTTTCCCTTTCTGCCAAATCTCATAATCCTCTTCCAAGGGGAAACTTTGAGGAATACATTGTCACCCACTGTGTACTCAATATCTCTCCTCTTCAAATCAATA
Organism: Hevea brasiliensis; assembly: GCF_030052815.1. Lineage (NCBI taxonomy): Eukaryota > Viridiplantae > Streptophyta > Magnoliopsida > Malpighiales > Euphorbiaceae > Hevea > Hevea brasiliensis. The sequence goes on from NC_079496.1 coordinate 31,715,668, forward strand.
AAAGAGTTCAGCTGGTTTGATGCAACCTTGAGTCTATCTCTGATGAGCTCAATCTTCTCCTCTGTTTGTTGAACAATCTCTAGGCCAATCAGCTTCCTTTCACCCACTTCATCCCTACACAGAGGAGTTCTGCACTTCCTACTATACAGAGCTTCATATGGAGGCATCCCAATACTTGATTGGTAGCTATTATTATAAGCAAACTCAATCAAAGGCAAGTGTGTATTCCAACTACCTTCAAACTCAATTACACAAGCTCATAGCATATTCTCCAGTATCTGAATCACCCTTTCAGACTGACCATCTGTCTGTGGATAGAATGCCATACTAAAGTTCAATCTAGTTCCTAGGGCTCCTTGCAAACTACCCCAGAATCTAAAAGTGAACCTTGGATCCCTATCTGACACAATCGATACTGGCACTCCATGGAGTCTCACTATCTCATCAAGATACAACTTAGCCAATCTGTCTAGGCTATAGTCTATTCTTACTAGCAGTGTAACACCCCTCACCCGACTACAGTGTAGCCGAGCAAAGTGTGCTACATTCGGTGCTGGAGCACCCTATCTTATCTTACTTTATTCCTTTCATAATTTGATCTCATTATATTTTAATATTAATTATTTTTAAATCGGAGAAACCAGTGAGTTTCCCTATTTTATTACCAGTTGACGTATTTTACTATTTACCTGTTTGAAAATTTCAATAATATTTCCAAAATAAAATCTTATCCATGCTAATCATAATTATCTCATCAATCATTCTCATAATTTTCTCATATTTCAAATCTCATCCATACATTTCAATTTCATAATCATTTCCACACATTTCCATTCATACTCAATTCATATGTAAACATTCTCAAATTCAATGAGCAAAATTTTCAAATTTCCTTAATTTACATAATTTACAAAATAATTACAAAATTTCATAATTTACATGATGTATAAACTAATTACATATGAAAGAGCTAATTTATTAATTTACATCACATTTATATTAATTACCTATTCCTAATCTACATTATAATGCAATATCTAGCATTTTATACAAAATACAAAATATGATCTATATGGGCCCTATCTACATGCATTGCTGAGGAGGTGACAACCTTGAATACTCCAGCCACTTCTGCAGATCTGGACTCCAAAAATCTTAGTCAAAGTACCTGCGCGAGGGAACAAATCCATCGCGCTAAGCATTGCTGCTTAGTGGTGCAATAATATAACAAGAAAATAAAATATACAAATAAAGAGAGAAAGAAGCATAATTTGAATATTTAATAATCAATTTAATTTAATAGAATGTGTCTAATATTAATTATCTTTTGTTCTCATTTGTTTCGCTTTGGAAGCGTTTAATTCCAAAATTCACAGTGATAATGTACAACATACAGAATTAATAAAAATACTCAGATTATATTTATATGGCAATAGAAGGTACATTTAAAATATTTAGTTAAGTTATACCTATTTTTGCAACTCTTTTGTCATTTTACTTAACAATTTTTATGTGGTTTGGATCATTTCATAATTCTAACTAATTCTTTGAAGTCTTATTAACTCATTTATTTGATTTCTAATATTTTTAATTACTAATAGTCTTAATTTATTTCAATAAATTACACTGCCCAAGTAACCTATGACAGGCTGACTAAACTGGATAACGGGTCGTTGGCACTGGACACCGCGGTGCCTCGAGCCGTCATACCATGGGACGCAGAACGTCAACCACGTATGCAGTCAGTATGGCTAAAAAGCCATGATATCACATAATCGGGCATAAAAGCCATGAATACGGGCATAAAAGCCATGAATATGGGTATAAAGCCATGAATACAGGCATAAAGCCTTTCGCAGTACTGCTAAAATAATACCCTATTGGCATGCCAAACTATCCAATCTGACACACATGTCTAGGCAATACAAGGGCACATAATATCATTAAATATTAATATATTGTGTTTTATGAGTTTATTATTTCATGATAAATTTCAATTATAATTCATACATTCATTTGATCATTTATATGATCACAATTCACATCAATTATCCTTTTATATTATTGTGCTCAAAATACTTCTCCTCTCTACAATAATGAGAACTAATGTCTCATTCATATATTAATATGGTTCATTTATTCATTCATTATATTATTCATATTGATCACAATTCTAAACAATGGTTCACATCTTCCATTGTATTCAAAACATTTTTCCTTTCTCATTTATACATTCAAGAATCTACTTATGTAATTACAAATTTTATATTTCAAGTTGAGTTACTAATGTTTTATGAATTCCATTTGTGATGGGCATATAAGCCCTAACTATCTATTCACATCAATTAGGTGACTTATTTTTCATGTTTCAAGTAATCCATGAATATTTCATGGATTTCAAATTTATAGCCTTAATTTCTTTTTAACAAATTTGACTAGGATGCATAGTCCATATTTGTCATACAATTCTAAGCATTTAAGCTTAGAATTGGTTCTAGGTCTTCATCTTAATTTACTAATCATTTTGATTACTATTCACCTTACTAGTCAACCAAAATGTTGACTTTTTTATACTTAATGGATATATTAATTCTAATTACATCAAGATCCCACATTTTGAGTTTTACATTTGCTAGTATTAATTGCCAATTGCAATTTAAAGTCCCCTAAATGCATTTCTAATTTCACATTTGAATTTCAAGTTTTGGTGTCACTATTCACCTCATTGGTCAACAAAAATATTGACTTTTGGATTGAAAATAGGTACATTGGTTTTGACACTCCAAACATACCACATTTTGCATTTAAAACTTGTTGGAAGTGATCACCATTACCATTTCTAAGCCTAACACTAAGTGGCAGAATTTTCAGTTTTTGTACCATAAGTTTACTGTTCTATTAGGGACTGTTACAGTGGAAATTTGAGGAAATGGTAAACATGAAAGTTGTTCCTTATTTTGTCTAGTTGAATTTCCTTTTTTTAATCACTCCATTTGGAGTTTTGTAGCTCCAGATATGGTCCAAAAACCACAGCTGGCCGGATTTCAATTCTGTAGAATTTACCAAATCTACAGTACCATGAACAGTGACTGTGACTGCCATTTTGATTAAGTTTTGGTCATAATTTGGGATAGGTTTCTTCATGAAAGTTGTTTTTCTATGTCTTAGCTTGTTTCTGTAAAAATTTCAGGTCAATTGACCATATCTACAGTGAGTTATGGCCAAATGAACAGTTACTATTCATTTGGTCATTCTGCAGAATTGGCTTGCAGGGTACCCGGATTGGGGCCAATTTTTGGTCCTCTTTCTTTGGTCTTTTGGGCATGGTTTCTTCAGCAAAAATGTGCCATTATAAGTTTAGTTTCATGTCCAATTGGCCAAACACCAATTGGACCAACACAGCCAAAGATATGGCAGTCCAAGTGGGCTGGAATCACAGTCATCCTACTGCACTCACTAGGCAGCATACTCATTCACTTTGCCATGCTATATTTCAGTCCAAATTATGGTCAAATTTCCTCAAATGGTCACTAATTGACCATTAGAATGTTCTTTAATAATTTCATAAGCCAAGTCAAATTTTCACCCCCAAACCCTAGCCCAAATTCAAGGTTCACCCATATTACCTTAGTTTAACTCACTAATTCATTATCCACATGTATATATTCTTTAATCATGATCTTTAGTCCACTTTAAGTCCATCAAAACAATCAATCTTATCCCTTCCTTAGGGGTGCCAAAATTCAGGGCATGCATACACATAAATTTCATTCATTTGGCTTTAAAATTCTTACTCCTTTTTAAGTCTTTAACATGAAAATAAAGAGTTCTAAGTATATATGTGCACTAACCTTTAAGTGGCACTTCTTGGACTTGTATTCTCCTTAGAATTTCTCCTCTTTGTGGCTGCCTAGAGTTTCCTTAGGGTGTGTGGATAAGTTTAAGTGAAGGTGACTTAGGGTTTTGGGGTGAGGAAAGCATGGAAATTGAAGCTTTAGAAAGTTTGTTAATGGAGGAGTGAGGGAGGAGGTGTAAAACGTTTTGAAGAAGAAGGAAAAGGGCTACTGTTTTTTTCACTTCAATTTTCTGCCCATTTGACTCATTTTAATTGGTTTATGGACATGTGTCACAAGGTGATTTGGTGAGAGTGCTTAGTGACATAAGCATGAGGTCTAAATTGCAATTTTAATTCATTTTCTTTTCTTTTCTTTGCTACTCATTTTCAATTTAATTTTTAGCAATATTTATTCATATTTTAGATCATAATAATTATTTACTCAACTAGACAAGTCGGCCAAAAATCGTCTCTGAAGGCGAAATGACCAAAATGCCCTCCGTTTGGCTTAACGGGTCAAAATTGTCTGTACCAATTGGAAAATTTTTCTAAATATTTTCTTGGCATTCTAATGCCATAGGAACCTCAATGACCCTTTTCTGGAGTCCCAAAAATTATTTTATGAATTTTCTCTCGGGTCTAGGGCTCCTAGTTGCGAGAACTACAACTTCCCTCTGGTTACCCATCGCTAGGGCACCGGCTCATTTAACTTGGTTGTATTTTATTTCTAAAATTTTTCCTAAATTTTTCTTATTAGTATTTGAGTTAATTATGGTTCCTGACTTTAGTTTAAATATTTTTTCGGACGTTCTAGCTGTTCGGACCGACACCGGTCACCGAAACAGTAGAATGTATGGGGTTGCTACCGGGAGGGTGTTACAAGCAGAAAGTGAGCAGACTTGGTTAATTTATCAACAATGACTCATACTGCATCATGATTATTCTGTGTTCTCGGAAGTCCCATCACAAAGTCCATCATGATTCTTTCCCATTTCCTCTCAGGTACTAGCAATGAGTGTAACAACCCAGTTGGCGATTGATGTTCTGCCTTCACTTGCTGACAAGTTAAGCATTGGGCTACAAACTCTGCTATATCTTTCTTCATCCCATTCCACCAATAATGCTCTTTTATGGCTCTATACATCTGGGTTCCACCAGGGTGCATAACAAAAGGAGACTCATGTGCTTTTTTCATGATAATTTATCGCAATTCTACATTATTTGGAACACACATTCTGCCCTGGTGTAGCAGTAAGCCATCATCATTTATCGAAAATCCAGGTTTCTTGCCATTTCGAGGTTCCTCCATCACTTTCACATACTTTTCATTCTATGCAGCTGTTTTTATCTGATCAATCAACATTGGCTTCACTTGCCAAGTAGTTATCATCTGTCCCTCATCATTTATTTTCAAACTAGCATGTAGTGCTCTCAACTCATGTACCATAAACAAATGAGAAACTCTTAAACTAGCCATAGTCTTACGACTTAAGGCATCTACTACCACATTTGCTTTTCCTGGCTGATAATCTATCAAGCAGTCATAGTCTTTAATTAGTTCTAACCACCTCCTCTGCCTCAAATTCAGTTCCTTCTAGGTGCCCAAATACTTCAAGCTCTTGTGATTTGTGTAGATATAACATTTCTCTCCATATAAATAATGTCTCTAGATCTTTAGAACAAATACAATGGCTGCAAGCTCCAAGTCATGTGTAGGATAGTTTCTTTCATGGGGTTTCAGCTGACGAGATGCATAAGCAATGACATTTCGATCTTGCATCAGTACACAACCTAGCCCATTGTGAGAAGCATTGCTATAAACAGTGTATTCTTTACCCAGAGTAGGTAAAGTCAGGACTAGAACTTCAGTCAAACATCTCTTCAATTCATCAAAACTCTATTGACATTTGTTAGTCCATTGAAATTTCACATCTTTCCAAAGCAGCTTGGCTAGTGGAGATGCCAACATAGAAAATCCCTTAACAAAATGATGGTAGTATCCAGCTAAACTCAAAAAACTATGAACTTCTGTAACATTCCTGGGTGGCTTCCAATTAAGGATAGCTTGGTGGCTTCCAATTAAGGATAGCTTCAACTTTACTGGGATCTACCTTAATGCCTTCAGCTAACACAATATGCTCCAAGAAGGAGATTTCTTTTAGCTAAAATTCACACTTCGATAGCTTAGCATACAACTATTTTTCCCTTAAAATCTGTAGCACAATCTGCAAGTGCTTATCGTGCTCCTCTGCATTCTTCGAATATACCAATCCGTCATCAATAAACACCATAACAAATTGATCTAAATATGGCCTAAAGATCGTGTTCATCAGGTCCATAAAAGCAGCTGGAGCATTAGTTAACTCGAATAGCATAACCAGAAACTCATAATGGTCATATCAAGTTCTAAAAGTAGTTTTTGGAATACTCTGCTCATGCACCTTTAACTGATAATACCCTGACCTTAACTCAATTTTAGAAAACATAGTTGCACCCTTCAACTAGTCAAACAAATCATCTATGCGGGGTAGTGGATATCTATTCTTTATTATCACCTTATTCAGCTGTTTGTAGTCAATAAATAAGTGGATAGTGCTATCTTTTTTCTTAACAAACAATACTGGCTCTCCCCAAGGTGACACACTAGGGAGAATAAAGCCCTTGTCTAGCAATTCTTACAACTGCACCTTCAACTCCTTCAACTCTATAGGTGCCATTCTGTAAGGTGTAATAGAGATTGGGTCCACACCAGGTATAACCTCTATTTCAAACTGCACTTTTCTTTCAGGATGTAACCCTGGTAATTCTTCAGGAAACACATCCAAAAAATCACATACTGTAGGAATATCCCTCACTACGGGACTCCCTACCTGGGTGTCTATGACATAAGCTAAGTAAGCTTCACATCCCTTTCTGATCATTTTTCGAGCTAGTGTAGTAAAAATAATGTTTGATGGCAATAACTGCCTCTCCCCATGTATGACCACATCACTGTACTGTGAGAGATCAAAAGTGACTGTCTTCAATCTATAGTTAATCAAGGCATGATGCCTGGCTAACTAATCCATGCCCAAAATGATATCATAATATCTGAAGGGCATTTCAATCAAGTCGGATAGAAATATATGTCCTTGGATCACCAAAGGACAATCTTTATACATTCGATTCATCCTAACCTCTTGTCCCAAAGCATAGTCACTAAAACCTCAAAATCCATTTGCATACAAGGAACAACAGTAAGGCAAGCAATGCTGGCACTAAAATATGAATGTGTAGACCGCGGGTCAAACAAGACATATATATCTTGATTAAAGATTGAGAAAGTACCAGTAACAATGTTAGAAGTCTCAGCCTCTTCTCTCTATTTCATTGTGTACACTCTGATTGAAGTATCACCTTATTCTGGTTGATTCACAGCACTCTGACTTCCAGGTGTACTACCCCTATCTCTACCTCTGCCTCTGCTAACTGCTGGTGAACTCCTCGGTATAGAAGCTTAGGCTGATCCCTCTGATGTAGCAGATGGTCCAAAACAGTGTGCACTTGTACAATCCTTAGCAAAATGACTGCTCTCTCCATAGTTGAAATATGCTCCTGTGAATCTATAGCATACTCCACTGTGTGTCTTGCCACAGGTTTCACAAAGTCGGACCGGCAGTGCATTTGTGAGTGTCTGCTGGGTTTGCTGATTAGATTAGGGTGGTCTCTGTCCAAAAAATCTGCCTTTACCAGACTTGTGTGAACTAGATCCCCAAAAGTATTTCCTCTTTCTTGATCCACTATCAGTAGCTTGACCAGTAGCCTTTCCACTTTTCTCTTTCTCTTCAGTACCCTTTTTAACTGTTCCTTCTCTTTCAATCCTCTCTAGTTCCAGGGCTTATGAGATTAGCTCTAAGAAATTCTGGTGTCGGAACCCCACTACTTGCATTCTCAAATTAGGCCTTAACCCGGCCTCAAAATGTTTACACCGATCTCTGGTAGTGGTAAGTAGGCTTCCAGCATAATGACTCAGCCTGGAGAAGTCTCTCTCATACTCTGCTATTTTTTTGTTCTCCTGTTTCAGACTTAAGAATTCCTGCAGTTTCATGTCTACATAGGCATTTGGGACGTATTTCTGTCTGAACTCTCTGAGGAAGTCATCCCATGTCAATACTAGGGGTTCCACCAAGCTATGGGGGATGGTCTTCCACCAATCATATGCATCCCCCCGTAGTAATGAGACTGAATATTCAAATTTCAACTCCTCAGTGCAATGTAAGTTCTTGAACACTCTTTCTATTCTTTCCAACCACTACTCTACTTCCAAAGGGCCCACTGTACCCTTAAATTCTATCGCCCCATACTTTATTAGTTTGTCATACTGCCTAGATGGAGGCTGTGGTTGTTTTGCTGGGGTTTGAATTGGGGCTTGGGTGGGCATGTTTCCAACCATTTGCTAAAATAAGACAGCCATCTGCTGAGCGAATTGAGCAGGAAACTGCAGCATTAGTGGAGCTAGAGTAGCCAACCCACTCACATTCTGGAGAGCTGGGGTTTCTCCCTGTGCCTCTACCTCAACAGACTATTCAACCGAATGATCCCTTCTTCCATTTCAATTCAAAGAGATTATCTACTCCCTGATAACAAACATAAGGAGGATTATCTCCATTAGTTCATATTCATGATGTAAATGTATCATATGTATCAATAAATGACATTGAGTAGTTATACTAATCAAAGAAACTATTCAAATGCATAGTTCAAAACTCATTCAAAACATAGCTCTGATACCACTAAAACATATCACACCTTACCTGTAACACCTCGAACCTCCGAGCTCTGAGTAGTACTATTTTTGGTCTGTGACTAGTACTATTCAAAGACACCTTAAAGACCAAAAATATTAGGAAAATTAATTGAGTTAGACACAATAAAAATTCAAGTGAACCAAAGACCTAAGGACTCATCGGGTATTATGAAAAAGAAGAATTATGACCCAATGAGGGGCATTTTGGTCAATTCACTTCAAGAGTTGATTTTTAATCAAAATGTAAATTTAATTAAATGAAAATAATATATTGAATTATGAAGAAATTTTGAGAAAAATTAAAGTATAAAATAAAAAGAAAAGAAAAGAAAAGGAATAAAAATTTAAGTTTAATTACCCTTATAAGATAATTAAAATTTATAATTTTAAACTAAATTTAGAGATAAATATATAAGACAAGGAAAATTAACTAAAAAAAAAAAAAGCCATTTTCCTTTTTCCATTCCTCATTGTGCCACCACCCTCCCCACCCTCTCTCTCTCTTCTCTTTTCTTCACTTCCTCCATTAACACTTCTTCCCCATCTTTGATTTTCGCACTTTCCTTCCATAGGTCCTTCATCTATTTAGTAGGAAACATAAAAAAAAAAAAAGAAAACTTTAATTGAGAGATTTAAATAAGAAGAACAAGAAATTAGAAGAGATTGGAAGTGGGAAAAATCATCAAGTGAGGTAAGCTCTCTCTTTCATGCTTGATTAACCAAGTATGCTTTGAATCAAGTTTGGGTGTGATGAATTTACATGAGAAAGCATGAAAAATATGCATGAATCTTGAAAGGGATTTTTGGCTAGCTTGCGTAATCTAGGGTTTTGATGGTTTTGATTTAAATTTAACATGAACCCTAACTTAAATGAGGTAGTATGTAGGATTTGTGAAGGGAAACTGCATAGAATTTGCTTGAATTGGAAAATGGAAAATTAGGGTTCATGGGAAAATTAGGGCTTTTAATGTATGAAGTGTAATTAGTATTTATAATGACAAATTATGGTTATTTGAAGTCCCTTGAATGTGAATTGACATTGAGTTGATGAATGGAAGTAATGAAAAGGTAGGATTGGGGAAAATTGTAAACTAGGGTTTTGAAAAATTAGGGGTTTTATGCTAGAAAGTGCCATAGATGTGTTTAATATTAAATTATGGTCATTTGGGGTGGATTAAATGTGAATTGAGGTTGATTAATGGAAGTAATTGAAGAATTGAAAATTTAACCATAGGCAGCATTTTGCACACTAAGTTCAGTGTGCTTAGCAGCCTATAAGTTGAGCTACACAACTCCAATTGGTGTGAAACCAATTGGAAATGAAACTTAAGATATATTGCTAGAATTTACATAAAGATTCCCTGCCTAGAAAATGACCATAATCTACCCTAAATGAACCTAGAAATTGAAAGTGAAATTCTAAAAATCTGCAAATTGACCATATAAATAGTAAACTTTGCAAGGCTATAACTTTCTCTAGAAAACCCCAATTTAGGTGATTCTTAAACCGATAGAAACCTGAAATATAGTAGAACTTTTCATTTGAAGAACATAAGGCCAAATTATAAACTTAACCCAATCAAATTTCTAAGCAAATTTGAGTCACCAAATCTGCCAAAATCTGGAAATCTGTAAATTGATCATATGAATAGTAAATTTACAAGGCCATATCTCTCTCTAGAAAACTCTAATTTAGGTAATTCTTGAATTGATAGAGGCATAAAACATAGTAGAACATTTCATATGAGGAACTTGAAGCCTAATTATGAACTTAACCCAACTAAATTGCCAAGCAAAGTTGAGTCGATAAATCTGCCAAAACATAAACAGTAATTTTTGCATAGCCACAACTTTCTCTAGAAAACTCCAATTTAGATGATTCTTAAACCGACAGAAACCTAAAATATATTAGAACATTTCATATGAAAAATATAATGCCAAATTATGAACTTAACTAAATCAAATTGTTGGACAAAGATAAGTTACCAAATCTGCCAGAATTAACCTACGTGAATAGTAATTACTCTTTTGGTCATAACTTGAGTTACACAACTCTGAATTAGGCGATTCAAAAAGAAAAATAAAGTTAAGACTTAGATGAACAGTTTTCATGAAGAATATGTCACCAAATTATGATTGAAACTAGGTAAAAATTGGGTTCAAAGATTAGAGCACCAAGCTGTCCAAAAATTTCAAAACACTTTGAAATTTCAAATCTAACTTAGGGAGGCATTAGACATTTATGTAATAAGTACTTGGCAGTAATTGAGATGAGTATTGAGGCATTCTATTTGCATGTTTTCAGTAGAAAAAGTAGTTGGAACGGACGAGAAAAAGTAAGCAACGAAAAAGTATTGAGCACAACTAACCTTTTTCTTCGTTTTTAAACTTGTAAATTGTTTGAAATGTGTTTATTTGAATGAGATTGCTTTGAACGAGTTTACTTTGAATGAAATATGATTTTTCTCTTGCATTTGAGAAATTTGGGTGTTTCCACCTCTATATGGATTTTATGATGATTTGAATGTATTTATTGGGTTGCAAATGGGATTGTTGAGTGGGAAACTTTTGGAAACTGTTTTGAAACCACAGTTAGCATGATAGTCCCTTTTGGAACTCTCCAATAGTAATGGCTACTTGGGGTTGATAATTGATATTGATTATGTCTCCCATTAATAATGGTTAGTGGGGTAAGACTATATGAGTACTCATTAGCTAGCTAGCCCTTCCCTCATTAATAACGGTTAGTGGGGTTGAGATTACTTTATCGTGATATACAACACAACATTAATCATGAAATTTTGTGTCATGGTCTAAACTGTGTGTTGATGTTGGTAACACTTATGCTTTGTGAATGGTGATTTGTAAAGTATGATTTCTCATTCGAAATGTGATTTCAATAAATGATTCTTATGGACTCAGAAAGTTTTGTGATGCTATCATGATTATGCAAATATATGATTTCTTATATTTTGACAAGTTTTGTGTGACACCCCTTACCCGTCTACAGTGTAACCGAGCAAGATATGCCACAAAGTATACCGGAATACCATAACTTATCCCATTGATATTTATCCGTTCTTAATTTATTTATTTATAGTTATTAAGTGAAATTTATGAAATTGATCTCATTTAGATCATTTATTGAAATTATAAATTAATTTGCAGTTCCAAAAATTTTACAGAAAATCCGACAGAGTGCCGGCTAAAAATAGAGAAAATAGTTCTTTGGAACCTGTAGAAAACACTTCCAATAATTTTCTTAACCCATAACTCCAATTAATCATCATTTCTCAATAAATTTCTTATCAAATTCTCAATAATTCCTCAATTTGTCATTCATTCATTCATTTCATATCAAAATCATACTCAGATTTTGAATAAATACTCAAATTTTATCTCTAAACACAAATTTACAGATAATCACATTAATATAAAATTACATTACAAAAGTTTTAAATATACATAATAAAATAAAAGTTTAATTACAAAATTTAACAAAAATTACAAAATACAAAATGAGACCTAGTGTCCTACCAATGCACTGTAGCCTGAGAGGTGACTCTGACTCTATGCAGATCTGTGGCCTCGCCCAGTTTGTGGTCTGCTAGGCTCTCTATCAGTCTCTCCAGAACCTACGCGTGGCAAAAGCAACGCGCTAAGCAATACTGCTTAGTGGTGCCAATAATCAAATAAAAAGAACTAAAATAGAACAAGCATGCAGAGTGTATGCAGGTTTTCCATACGTACAATTTTTGGTACTTATTTGTAGTATTATTAATTTGTTACTGTTTATATCAATTATTTAATTAAATTTATCAACTTCCATTTTTGGTTGCCCAAGTAACCTATACTGGATGACTGGACTAGATAAACGGGTAAACTGGCACTGGGTACCAAGTACCTCGAGCTATCACACCATCGGTCACGGTGTCTCCCGGTGTGCAACAGAATAGCTAATGAGTTGTAATAAATATTAGGCACAAGGTCAAGTATCACAGCAATATCAGAATGGTTAAAAGCCATAAAATCACCGAATGGCCACTTAAGCCATAAATCACAGAATGGCATGATGCCATATGCAGTACTGCTATCCGAACCCTATTGGCATGCCAACCTATCCAGCCCAATCTTACTAGGTCTATTAGGGCATTACAAAATTCTTGATTAAATTTTTGTGTTTAACATGTAAGATTACTATTCATTTTACCATTTAAGTCAAAATATTGACTTTCCCATACATAATAGTTACATGAGTTCTAATCACATGAAATTACCACATTTTGGTTCCCAAAAGTGTTGGCAATAGTTGCCAATCAATACTTCAAACCAATAGGAAATAAATAAAAAATTTTAATTTTGTGTGCTAGAGTTCACTATTCCATTAGGCCATTCTACAGTGAGAATTTGGCCAAATGTTCTTAATCAACATTGTTCTTCATTGTGTATTTTTTAATTTCCTTTTTGAATCACTCCATTTGGAGTTTTCTAGCTAAAGTTATGGCTATTTTACCATAACTGGTCGGATGGACTTTTACCCAGAATTTTTGGGCAATTTATGGTTCTGCCAGATTTGGTAGCTCAACTTTGGTTAGCAATTTCATTTGGTTAAGTTCATTATTGGAGTTTGTGTTCTACATGAACGTTGTTCTAAATTGTCTAAGCTTTTTATTGATATAAATTTCAGGTCAATTAGACTTTTCTACACTGAGTTATGACCAAATGAATGAACATTGTTCATTTGGTCATTTTGCCCAGGCAGAATATATGGTATCCGGATATGGTAAATTTTAAGGTCAGTCTATTGTGGTTTTCTGGGCAGGGTTCCTTCATTAAAGTTGTGCCATTATGTATTTAATTTCATGTCCAATTGACTTTGCGCTAATTGAACCTACACAACTCCAGTTATAGTTGCCCAAACTTGCTGGACTCACATCTAGCCCTGTAGGTCACTCAAGGCATCACATCTAACCTCAATTCCCATGGCACAAATCACTTCACTTCCTAATCACACATAGGCAAATGGTCACTAATTGACCATTATAACTTCCTTTCACCAATACATGAGCAAAATCCCAAATTTGGTGTCCCAAACCCTAACTCCAACAACTTCAATTCACCATATACATGCAATCAATGAATTAAGACATCAAATTCATGTTCAATGGTAGCCATGTACAACTATAATTCAATCTAATCAATGAAACCCTAATGTACCCTAAGGCTACTGAAATTTGTAGAAATTAATCATGAAAAATTTATTCAAATTCTCTTAATTTCACACTATATTCATACTCCACATGATGTATGCACAAAGTTTTAAAGATTAATTGGCACTAACCTTGACTTAGTCAATCTCCAAGACTTGAAAACTCCACTCTTTCTCTTTCTAATGGCTACCTAGAGGTACTTTAAGGTGTGGGGTAAAGTTTTAATGAAGAGAAGTTAGGATTTTATGGTGAAATAAGGTGGGAATCAAGCTTGTGAAATGAGTTTCAATAGAGGTTGAGAGAGAAGAGAGAGGCTGCCGATTCTTTTGGAGAGGAAGAATAGAATTTGTTTGATTTTTTAACTCATTTTTCTTTTTAATTGATTTAAGGGTGGTTGTTGAAAGGTGATTGGAGGAGCTCTTTTTAATGACATCATAATGATGTCATAATTCATGTTTTCCTTTATTTTCCTTTCTTTTCTTTTCTACCCAATTTCAATTCATTTTTTAGCGATATTCATTCATATTTTATGCCATATAAATTATTTATTTAACTGGAAAAGTTGGCCAAAAATCATCTTTGAAGATGAAATGACCAAAATGCCCTCCATTTGGCTTATTGAGCCAAAATCGTCTGTACCGATCTAAAAATTTTTCTAAGCATCTTCTTGGCATTCTAATGCCATCGAAACCTCAATTACTCTTCTTTGGAGTCTCAAAAATTATTTCATGAATTTTCTCCCGGGTTTAAGGCTCCTAGCTGCGAGGACTGCAACTTCCCACTAGGTTACCCATCACTAGGACACCGGCTCATTTAACTTGGTTGTATTTTATTTCAAAAATTTTTCCTAAATTTTTCTTACCATTACTCCTTACTCTAGTCTAAATATTTTTCCAGACGTTCTAGCTGTTCGAAAAAATTCTACACTAATAACCAATCTTCTATGCCATGGTGTGGACATTCCCTCTGCAGGTCTTTTTATCTTTCCCATGCGTCATAGAGTGATTCTCCTTCCTTTTGTCTGAAGGTGTTAAGCTCAAACCTTAGTTTTGCAGTCTTTGCATGTGGAAAATTCCTTGGTAGAAAAGCTTGAGAAAGGTTCTCCCAAGTAGGGAACGTTCCAGCTGGTTGAGAAAGTAACCACTTCCTTGCTCTATCTTGAAGGGAGAATGGGAATGCTCTGAGTCTTATTGCTTGATCAGACACTCCATTCATCTTGAATGTATCGCATAAGGTAAGAAAGCACTGGAGGTGAAAGTGCGGGTCTTCTATAGGTGAACCTGCAAACTGGGTTTGTTGAATCATTTGGAGCCATGCTGGTTTTATTTCAAAGTTGTTGGCTTCCACTGTGGGTTTAGTAACACTAGGCTGAAATCCTTGGACAGATGGAGTTCCGTAGTGTCTCAAGAGTCTTGGTCTGTCATTATTATCGGCCATGGTTGGAATTTCAGGATCTCCTTGACTGTGCTCTTGATGTTTCCTTTCCCTGCTGATGGCTTTCAGATTTCTGTCTATCTCTAGATCACAATTCAAAATTTCTTCTTCTGGCCTTGTTCTGGTCATATACCAGATTGACACCTGAGAGAAAAGAAGAAAAATATAACCAGTAAAATAAAATTATATAATAAATATAATTGCCTAAATCAGTTAAATTGCCTATCGCTTGATATCACTATAGCCAAAAAAATCCCCAGCAATGACACCAAAAACTTGTTTACTAGTTTTACAACCTCGCAAGTGCACGGATTGCTAACAAGTAATAAAGTGATAAGTAGAATATCGTTCCCACGAGGACCTTTGTTTAGCAAGTACCAATCTAC
The DNA here is from genome assembly GCF_030052815.1 of Hevea brasiliensis. Taxonomy (NCBI): domain Eukaryota; kingdom Viridiplantae; phylum Streptophyta; class Magnoliopsida; order Malpighiales; family Euphorbiaceae; genus Hevea; species Hevea brasiliensis. Next base: position 31,731,319 of record NC_079496.1, read on the forward strand.
ACCGTAATTTTAACTGTTTAGGCTATTAAATATTTAGGGAATGAAGTTTGTTAACTTTAAACACTAGAATAGTAAACTTACAATGAAGTAATCTATTTTTGGAACAATTCTGGAGTTAAGATTTCAACTTGAATCTTATTAGGGATGTTATCTCATTTATTTACTAAATTGAGGATCATTTTCCTTGATGGAAATTAGCCCTAAGTTATCCTAAATCCTCTCTCAAGGCATCTAGGGTGTATTTTAATTAACTCAAACCCTACTTTCATGGTGATCAAATTAATTAAAATCCTTTAAGACCTTTGACCAAATTTTAGGTTCCACAGAGGTATCAGCCTATGTCTAGGTCAGAATCCCTAGGTTCAAGATCTTGATTTTCTACTGTTAATCTTCACCTTTTAATCCTTCAATTAACATCTACAATCATGTCTAAGTGGGTACCAGCACATAGCATGCATTAAGATCACAAGAAATTAAATCAATAAACGAATCTCAAATCCAGTAAATAAAACTTAATGTTCATCCATAATAATAATAATTACAAGCATTACTCTCCTAAATCCAGAATAAGGAAACTACTCACTCATGGTGAGTTCAGCAAATATCATGATAAAAGGTAAAAACAGTAAAAAGAAAATCATATAAAAGAAATAAAGCAATAGAAATCTGTCTAGGGGGATGAAACGAAGGAACCGAAGATGGTTTGCAGCTTTGATCTTTTGGAGCTTCAGCTGGAAAAACTTCTTTTGGTACTGATGCAGAGCCTGATGGCAGCAGCCTTCAGCAGCACTCCCTGCAACCGTCCCCTTTTTCTGATGTTTTCTTTTCTATTTATATTGGTTGCTCTAGGATTAGGTCACTTTGAGTCCAAAGGGCCTTAGGAGTCTCGTTTTTATCTGAAAACAAGAGGGGAATCCAAGTTATAAGACTGGCTACAGCATAGTATATGGCCCGTGTGTCACTACAAGAGTCCCGTAATGTAGGGCAGTGTAACTTGCTGGAGGAGAATTACGAAACCTTATTTTGGCATAGAAATTTACACAGGTTTGCGCCAACTACACTAGCCTGGTTACACGGGCCGTGTATTGTTGTTCCCATAAGATTCTTTAAGCTTGCGCCCGACAGAGACTTACACGGGTCCCTGCAAATTACACGGGTCTACTTACACGACCAGTGTACTTGTGTTTCTCATCGATTCTCTTGGCTTTCTTCTAGCAGAGAGTTACACGGGTATGAGGCTTGGTTTACATGACCCATGTACTTTGCATCAGCAACAATTCTCTGTCTCTTGACTCCTCCAAGCTTTCCTTTGTAATCCTATACTTCTGGGGCTTCACCCAAACACCTGAAATGATGCAGAAAACATAGAATTAAGGGTTTTATAATAGAAATTACAAAAACTAATGAAATCAACTATTATGCATGAAAATACTTGCCTAAATGCTATAAAATAGTATGCAAATGTGCTTAAAAACATCTATACAATTCGAGTGTATCAAATACTCCCAAACTCAAACTTTTGCTTGTCCTCAAGCAAAACAAAACTCTGTTTTAAAGCACATTTCAGGGGATACTTAGGAATATAACCATCAATTTAATAAGCATAGAATTTAACTCCTCCAACCTTCATACCAATTTCCCTCTTTCAAGGCATAAGGGTTCTAATAGCTGCCTGTTTAGAATCTTCACCTCCTTTCATGGTGTTTTGACTAATTATTCCTCTATACAAGATCATTAATAAGCCATAAATAACCTATTTTATCAGGATAGAATTGAGAAACACTAACTCCCCCGAATTTGCCTCTTTTGTGAGTAATTGTGGAGAAGTAATTCAATTCCAACTCCATAAGCATATCTCAATTTTCTATCTTCACTAATGTAGCATATGCTTTTCAAAAGATCAAAAGGTCTTTAAAAGGGTTGTAATGGGGCTAAAGGGATAATGACTTGGTTGCCAATGAAAGGTTTTTAGGGAATTTAAATATGAGGATAGCATGTATGCATAAAATACTGACTTTGTATGGAGAGGAAAGGCTTTTGGCTTTTTACAGTGCCAAGCATACTTCCATGATACTTATTTTGGGACTTCTTCTCTTCTTTTTTTTTTTTTTTTTGTGTGTCCTCTCCCCCAAACTCATTGCTTTTGCTAGGTTGAAAAGGTAAATTTTTCTTTGAATTTCAATTTCACATTTGCATTCCTTCTTGAGTTCCTCATCCTCTCTTCATTTTCTTTATGCATTTTGCTTCCTCAAAAGGGTATGGTAGGTGTTTAGGCTAGGGGCTAGGTAAATAACATGGGTAAGCAATAAATTCTAAGGGATAAACATAGGCTTCAAGTTGGCTACAAGGGATATACATTTTAATTAGGGGTGGCTAAGGCTTAGTGAGGCTATATTAAAGAATGCCTTAATCATTTCCTTATCAAGCATAAGCTAGGATTTCGCCTTGATAGGTCCAAGAGATATGTTCTAGAGCTAGTGAGGCATTTTTAAGTTTGTTTGTATTTCAAAAATTTTTCCCTAATTTACAAGTTTAATGTGATAAATTAATAGTTATGGAGAGGTTTAACTAGTCTAGTTCTATTAGAGAGATTAGTTTCTTTACAAACAACATGTTAGAATCCCTTTTTGCCTATCTAGATACGTTCAGTTCTCTATCTCGTGGAGTTCAATTATTAGCTTACTAAAATTTGGTTATAGTGCTAAGTTTCACAATTTAAAATACAAAGTTTTTCAAAAATTCTCAAAAATTTTGATACACAAGAATAATGTAGCTGAATTTAAACAATGCAATGATGTGTATGTAATGATATGCAAATGCAATTGTATCCTCCCCCAAACTCAAATCAGACATTGTCCTCAATGTTAACACAATGTGCAAAATCATAGCAAACGTACAAAAATCTTAACGAAGCATATTATTTATTAAGCATGGAAAATTTTTGAACATAAATCAAATAAAAGAGACCTAAGTTAGGAATAAGGTATGTAAGATATTACAAAAAAGATCCTATCCTATAGTCTTAGCTCTAAAAGGCCTCTGATGATGATGATAGTGATACTGGTGATCCTGGCTCCTCTTCCTCCTCATCCTCCTCATCTAACTTGTCCATTAGCATGTCCAACTTTTTGTGTGCTTCTTGGAGGCTGTCCTCGATAGCTCGCACCCTGCCGTATATTGTGGTCTCCATGCGTTATAGGTATGCGAGGACCAGATCTGTCGGTGGTGGCGTGTATGGAGGCACTCAGATAGGAAACTCTTCGAACATCCGCCCTTGCCCTTCTTTTTGAGGTTGTGAAGTTTCGTCGGGTCCTTCTCTTCCTTCATCTCTTTGAGGGATGGTGTTTCCTTCGACATGCACCAAGTAGCATGTGTTGCCCACCTTCTTGAAGGAGCGGAAGCGTGAAAAACACAAGTTTATACCATTGAATTCAAAATTTTTTCACCTAGGGTCACATGCACCATGCAAGATTTATTTTTATCTATTTGATTTCAATGATAAACAACATATTAAAACTCTTTTAATATGTTTTTGGATCTGTATTTGCCATTTAAGATTTTAAAATTAATCAGATTAATTTTAGAACCCTAGATTAAATAAAGAACGATTACACTAACCTCTTGATGTGCTGCAGCATGTCTGCGCCTTTGAGATTCGTCTTCAGGACACCAGATGTTGTCCCTCTAGCTTGTCCACACCAAGAACACCTATGGCAGCCCTTGAACAGCTTCTAAAGCCTTTTCTATTAATTAGAAATTCAAGTTCTGCCTTTTAAGAGATTAAAGATGTAAACAGGACACTAGAAACAATTTCTAGCGTTCTTAATTCAAGAGATTGATGGCTAATCTCTTTGAATTGATGAGAGATGAAGAAGAATGGCTGGAGAGGCTCAAAGTGGCGTGACATATGAGAGGAGAGGCTGCTGGTTATGTTTTCTTTTCATAACCACACTTAAATAGCTAGGTTAACACATTAAACCCTAGCCACATGTCACCTTTTGATTAGCTCTAGGTTTAAGTGACCCAATCACATTGTGCCAAGTGTCAAACCTATATTTAATCTTGATTTTAATCATCTTACATGATTAAAAAACATTTGGCAAGCTTATGTGTTATGCCATGTGTCACCATCTCATGGTGCCACATGTCACACTACAAAATGACCAAAATGCCCCTGTGTCTTAATTTTGAGTTCTTAACCCAAAATAATTATTTTCTTCTTCTAATTAATTTATATCAAATATAAATTAATTAATTAATCTCTATTAATTAATTTCTCATTAATTAAATTCATATTTAAACACTTTAAATATAAATTTAACTTATATTATACATCCAATAATCTAGATTTGGTTTCAAGTTATGCTAGGGACTTTGCAATCTAATTGCAAACCAAACCTATTTAATTAATCAATTAAACTCTTTAATTAATTAATTAAATCATATTTAAATAGGTGATAACTTGTGTATGTGTGTGACTTACTAGGCTCATCACTAATTGGCAATGAGACATGATATCAACTCTTAATATCATCATAACTCTTTCTTACCATAAATGATTTCTCTAAATCATTTTATGAACCTCATAGACCATGGTTAACACCTAGCATAGCATGCCATGGCCACCCAATTAGTAATAAGGTTTACCTTAAATGAACCTATAATCATATGTTACCATGCACTAGAATCTCTCTGTTACAAAATCCCAACTCAAGCCGAGTCATGGTTTATGTCAAACTCCATTTGCTATGAATATTATGTTCTCTTTTAATTCCAGTTCTTGATTAAAAGATTTTTCTCATCGAAACTCTTTTACGAATAAATCTATCTGTCTGGCCAGAACTTGAAACATCAAGAACAATTAAATGAACATAGGATTTTATCTCTATTTACTTAGAGGAACAGATTCCTTCTTGATCAACACCTACCTCCATATATAACTAGCAGAGCCAACACATGCCCATATACCCATACATAGTACAAGTATGAAAAGATCAAACTCAAACTACCTATATACAAGATAACTGTGCTATCTCAGTCTAAAGATTATATGCATCGATATGATTTATGACAAAACATTGACAAGAGTAAACTCCATGTGCTTGTCATAAGTGTCACTGGTTCGACCTACTTATCATTTATAAGTGCCTATCATGTTTCTTATATGGCATGAGACTCACCATTCCATCTTATTTATATCTCATATAAATAACTTGGGAACAAACATGAATACAATCTTTCTGGATAAGTCATGTCCTTATTATGAAGTATCCTTGATTGTGAACCTATTTATGATACTTTGTGCTAGAAATATTGTCACTCATATTCTTAACAACTTAAAAATAATATTTCTAACAAAATATCAATGGACCTTTTCTATTACACATAAATATATTATGTAAACGGAAAAGTGGAAATGCCTTTTATTATTAAAAATATGTACAAGATACATACTAAATGATATGCTCTAGGGCATACTACTAACAATCTCCCACTAGCACTAGAGCCATTCATTACAATATCTTAGACCTATCTTCTCAAGATGTCGGTCTAATCGAGTGTGACATAGGCTTAGTGAATGGATCAGCTGGATTTTCAGCTGATGCTATTTTCTGCATGGCTATATCGCCTTGCCCAACTATATCTCTGATAATGTGGTAGTGCCTTTCTATGTGTTTGGATTTTGGTGAGACCTTAGTTCCTTAGCCTGTATGACTGCTCCATTGTTGTCACAGTGAAATGGAACTGCTGACTCAATGGAAGGAACTACTGTAAGTTCTGTCACGAACTTCTTTATCCAAAGCCTTCCTTTGCAGATCTCGATGCAGAATATACTCGACCTCGTAGTGGAATCTGCAATCGTGCTCGCTTGGAACTCTTCCAACCGATCGCACCTCCATTACAAATGAACACATATCTAGAGGTAGACTTTCTATCATCGATATCGATTGGAAATCGAATCGTGATAACCATCCAATTGCAAGTCTCCACCTCCATAAATCAAGAATAAATCCTTAGTTCTTCTCAAGTACTTAAGGATATTCTTGACAGCTATCCAGTGTTCCAAACCTGGATTGGATTGATACCTGCTAGTCAAACTAACAGCATATGCGATATCCGGCCTAGTACACAACATTGCATACATTAAACTTCCAATAGCCGAAGCATATGGAATCCTGGCCATCTTATCTCTTTCTTCAGGTGTCTTTGGAGACATCTCTTTAGAAAGGTGGATACCATGTCTCACTGGTAACAATCCTCTCTTGGAATCAAGCATGTTAAACCTCTTTAACACCTTTTCCAAGTATAGACTTTGGGATAAACCAATTATTCTTTTCGCTCTATCTCTATAGATGCGAATCCCAAGAATATAGGTTGCCTCCCCTAAGTCTTTCATGGAGAATGTATTTGACAACCATACCTTTATAGTCTTCAACATACTTGTATCATTACCCATCAACAGTATGTCATCCACATATAAGACAAGGAAAGTGATAGCACTGTCACTAACCTTCTTATATACACATGGTTCATCCTCATTTTTGATAAAACCAAAAGATTTAATGGCTTCATCAAAACGGATGTTCCAACTCCTCGAAGCTTGTTTCAACCCATAAATGGATCGCTTTAGCTTGCATACCTTGGAACCATCTTGGGATTCAAATCCCCTAGGTTGTTCCATGAAAATGTTTTCTTCAATGTATCCATTGAGAAAAGCTGTTTTGACATCCATCTGCCAAATCTCATAATCATAGTATGCAGCTATTGCTAATAAAATCCTAATTGATTCAAGCATGGCAACAGGCGAGAAAGTCTCCTCATAGTCTATTCCTTGCCTTTGGCGAAACCCTTTCGCTACTAGCCTTGCCTTATAGGTCTCTACCTTTCCATCAGAACCAATTTTCTTCTTGAAAACCCATTTGTTCCCTATAGGTATAATACCTTCAGGTGGGTCAACAAGATCCCAAACTTGATTCTTATACATGGAATCAATCTCGGATTTCATAGCATCAATCCATTTTGAAGAGTCTATATCTGATATAGCTTCTTCATAGGTAAGTGGATCATCTCCATGATCTACTTCTTCATGAGTAGACAACTCTTGTTCTTCTTCATGAAGAAAATCATATCTCACTGATGGGTGAGATACCCTGGTTGTTTTACGAGGAACAGCTGTAGATGTTTCATCAACGGGTATTGGTTGACTAGATGGATCTATATCCATCGATGCATTGGTTGGTCAGAATTCTCCAATTCTAATTCTATTTGCCTTCCTTTGCCTCCTTTTTGAACAAACTGTTGTTCAAGAAATGTGGCATCTCTACTTATCACAACCTTTTGTGAAGTAGGCAAATAAAAATAATATCCAAAACTATCTTTTGGATATCCAACAAATCAACCCTTTTCTGATCTGGTCTCCAATTTATCAGTGTTCAGCTTTTTGATATAAGTTGGACAACCCCAAAACTTAACATGCTTAAGACTTGGTTTTCTTCCATGCCATATCTCATAAGGTGTGGAAGAAACTGATTTTGATGGAATCCTATTCAGAATATACAAAGCTGATTCTAATGCAAATCCCCAAAAGGAGATTGGCATATCAGTATAGCTCATCATACTACGTACCATATCCAATAGGGTACGATTTCTCCTTTCAGATACACCATTCAGCTGTGGCGTTCCTGGAGGAGTCAGCTGAGAAACAATGCCATGCTCTCTCAAGTTTTCATCAAATTCAGTACTCAAATATTCACCTCCACGATCTAATCGAAGAGCTTTAATATTCTTTCCTGTTTGATTTTCTACTTCAGATTTAAATTCTTTGAACTTTTCAAAAGATTCATGTTTGTATTTCATCAAATACAAATACCCAAACCTTGATTTATCATCGATAAAGGTAATAAAATAAAGAAAACCCCTCTAGCCATTTCTTTAAATGGACCACATACATCACTATGTATTAGCTCCAAAATATTTTAAGCTCTTAGCCCTTGTCCAACAAAGGGTGATCTAGTCATTTTGCCCTGAAGGCAAGATTCACAAGTTGGAGTAGACTCAGAGCCCAATGAGGATAGAATCCCCATTTTCTCCAATTTTGCAATCCTATCTTCTGCAACATGACATAACCTTAAGTGCCAAATATATTTTGAACTTGAGTTGGTTTTCACCATGGCATTGTATTCTTTTAGATCACTTGCATTCAATTTGTGTTTGTCATTATTATCCAAATAATAAAGACCATCATTCATATAACCCGAACCAACATATTTATTTCCAAAATAAATATTGCAAACATCATCTATGAACTGAAATTCATAACCATTTCTAGTCAAACTAGATATAGAAATGATGTTCTTAAAAGCATCAGGTACATATAAAATATTATCCAAACACAAAACATGTCCAAACATGTAAAAGATTTAGATCCTATGGCTAAAGCTTCAACAGTTGAGCCATTGCCAATCAGGACTCTAATATCTTGAGAACACAAGTCTCTTGTTTGCTAGTTCTGCATATCATTAGAAATGTGAAGCGGCACCGATATCTAAAACCCAAGTTGTAGATGAACTATGAGTATCATCGAATCTAAATAACAAGATATGGACATACCTTAGAAGGTGTATCCTTCTTGTCCTTCAGAGAAGCAAGATACTGCAGGCGGTTCCTTTTCAGTGCCCATCCTTTTAGCGGTGGAAACACTTTCCTTTGCCTCCATCGACTTTAGTCTTCCTTTTACTGTTTAGCTATTTTCTTGGAAGGACCAGAATCGAGGTTTCTTTTTCTTATTGCCCTTCTTCTTGTTGGACTTTCCAGTGAAGAAGATGCAACAAAGCTACCTCTTTTCCTTTATTGCACAGCATATTCTTTTGGGCAATAACCAGACATGTTGAGTAATTCGGCTAAGGTGCATTCTGTTTAGTCATATGGAAATTTGTCACAAAATTCCCAAAAGACTCGTGAAGGGTGAAGGATCAAATCCGTTTGTAGTTGGAAATCCATGTTGAAGTCAAGATGTTCCAATTGCTCAATCAGTGAATCATCTTGTGGACATGATCCCCAACATTACATCCCTCAGATATCCTCATACGGAATAGCTGTCTAGATATCTCATACCTAGCATTCCTGCTGTGCTCACCATACAACTCTTGTAGGTGAAGGAGAATCTCACTCGCACTCTGCATGTTCTCATGTTGCTTCTGTAACTCATTACTCATAGAAGCAAGCATGTAACACTTAGCTCTCATATCATGCTCCTTCCACTTGTCCAAAGTTTCATGTTCCTCTTGTGTGGCCTCTGGAGGTAAGGGACCAGGAACATTTGAATCTAGAACATATGCTATATGTTCAAGGTTCAGGACAAGTTTCAAATTTCTTAGCCAATCAGACAGATTAGGTCCTGTCAACCTGTTGTGATCAAGTATGCTTGCAAGGATATTGGATGGTGGTGGTTGTTTTGTGCTCATTTTTATCGAGAAAATTAAGCTGAGAAAATAACCAGATTAATTAGTAAATGTATCATGTAATTAACCAAAATGATTATGGTCTTTTAATCAAATTGGTCCTCCCACTAACTTAGCGAATCCTACACTTCCAAAGTAGAAAACGGAAATCCTAGTTGGATGGATTTCTAGTGGGTGATTGAATTCTTATAATTCTATTGATCATCCTCAGGTACATCCATTATTGACTTATCTTGCATTAGTTAAGTTGATCCCATTGAGCCAGTAATTATGCAAATAATTTTAATGTCCTCAGGTACATCCAATATTGGCCACCAAACCATTTACATATTTACAACATCTCATGCTTAACAATTATTCTTAAGAAAATCTCTTAAATTAATTGCATCTCATGCAACTATTTAAAATTTCTTAAAATAATTGCCCCAATGGAGGGTTTATGTTATAATTACTTTAATTATAGCATTTCCAACTTAATCATTTGTTTGGAAGATTTTATAGCCATCCTAATTACTATTAAGGTCTCACTTTGCACATTATCCATTTAGCATGCATATATCATATAATTGCATACATTCCCATACATCTCATGCATTCGTGGATAAGCAGTAAATATGGTATGATCATGGACTTTCTAAGGGATTCAATTCTGAGCCACCAAGAATTGAATCTGGGCATTCCTAGGTGCATTTCATTCATTCATTTTACAAGAGTTGCTGAAGGAGTACATAATCAACACTTGATATTGAATTCCTCCCACTGGTCCCACCAATGCTCTTGACCTCCTTGAACTTCTTGCAATCCAATATTACATAGTAATCCTTGGCATACCAAAGCGAATTTACAAGAACTTAAATAAATGAAATTACAACCCAAAAATATTACAAACTTAATAATACATGCCCAAAATAAATTAAAATAAATTAATTAATTTACAATCCCAAAGAAACATAAAAGAAATAAATCCAATCACATTGGTCTTTTATAGTCCATGATCATCCATCATGCATATCACTATTTAACAATTAAATAAAACATACATACTTAAATTAAATTGAATATCTCATATTCAACTTAAAAATCCAGATTTGAATATGATTCAAATAAATTTAAAAATTCAGATTTGAATCTCATTCAAACAAATTTAAAAATTCAGATTTGAATCACATTCAAACAATTTCAAAAATTCAGATTTGAATCACATTCAAACATTTTTTAAAAAATCAGATTTGAATCACATTCAAATATTTTTTAAAAAATCAGATCTGAATTTTATTGAATCAATTTTAAAAAATCATATTTAAATATGATTCAAACAACTTTAAAAATTCAGATTTGAATCACATTCAAACAACTTTTAAAATTCAGATTTGAATCACATTCAAACAATTTTTAAAATTCTGATTTGAATCATAATTTAATTGTGTGATTAAAACAACTAATTAAACACTTTAATTAGTTAAAGAATAGGCCTTAGATCATACAACAATTGCAGAATTAAAAGCCAAACCTTGAACCACCCAAGGAACCATTGTTGCCGCCACCAATGGTGGCTTCACCATGTGTGACGCCACACCTCATGATCCAAACAGCAATGAATCTCTTGATCTCATGATCAAACACACAATTAAATTATATAATCATCAATCTAAATGGAAAATATAGTGGCTCTGATACCAATTGAAGGAACGGAAGCGTGAAAAACACAAGTTTATACCATTGAATTCAAAATTTTTTCACCTAGGGTCACATGCACCATGCAAGATTTATTTTTATCTATTTGATTTTAAAATTAATCTAAAGTGTTTAAATATGAATTTAATTAATGAGAAATTAATTATACATCCAATAATCTAGATTTGGTTTCAAGTTATGCTAGGGACTTTGCAATCTAATTGCAAACCAAACCTATTTAATTAATCAATTAAACTCTTTAATTAATTAATTAAATCATATTTAAATAGGTGATAACTTGTGTATGTGTGTGACTTACTAGGCTCATCACTAATTAGCAATGAGACATGATATCAACTCTTAATATCATCAGAACTCTTTCTTACCATAAATGATTTCTCTAAATCATTTTATGAACCTCATAGACCATGGTTAACACCTAGCATAGCATGCCATGGCCACCCAATTAGTAATAAGGTTTACCTTAAATGAACCGATAATCATATGTTACCATGCACTAGAATCTCTCATACAAAATCCCAACTCAAGCTGAGTCATGGTTTATGTCAAACTCCATTTGCTATGAATATTATGTTCTCTTTTAATTCCAGTTCTTGATTAAAAGATTTTCTCATCGAAACTCTTTTACGAATAAATCTATCTGTCCTAGCCAGGAACTTGAAACATCAAGAACAATTAAATGAACATAGGATTTTATCTCTATTTACTTAGAGGAACAGATTCCTTCTTGATCAACACCTACCTCCATATATAACTAGCAGGAGCCAACACATGCCCATATACCCATACATAGTACAAGTATGAAAGCGAGATCAAACTCAAACTACCTATATACAAGATAAGCGTGCTATCTCGTGTCTAAAGATTATATGCATCGATATGATTTATGACAAAACATTGACAAGAGTAAACTCCATGTGCTTGTCATAAGTGTCACTGGTTCGGCCTACTTATCATTTATAAGTGCCTATCATGTTTGTTATATGGCATGAGACTCACCATTCCATCTTATTTATATCTCATATAAATAACTTGGGAACAAACATGAATACAATCTTTCTGGATAAGTCATGTCCTTATTATGAAGTATCCTCGATTGTGAACCTATTTATGATACTTTGTGCTAGAAATATTGTCACTCATATTCTTAACAACTTAAGAATAATATTTCTAACAAAATATCAATGGACCTTTTCTATTACACATAAATATATTATGTAAACGGAAAAGTGGAAATGCCTTTTATTATTAAAAATATGTACAAGATACATACTAAATGATATGCTATAGGGCATACTACTAACACTTCTTACATATCCCCATGGATATGAAGATAGTTTGATCAATTCTCAACGTTCCAATAACAAAGCGTAGTCTGTGATGTCCTGGAACGAAGCCGAAGTGGAGGGCAGTGGTGGTGACAAGGCCACCAAGTACAATGTGCCCAGTAGATTGATGGCAAAGGCGTCGGAGATGGTTGCATAAGAAGAAGTCAGTGCTGCACCGCTGTCCTGTGACCATACACCACAAAAAGAAGATCTCGTTGGCATTGACAATGCCAAGGCTATCGCCACAGCCCATTATGGTGTGGGCGGTGAACCGGTGCATATATCGCAGTGTTGGACTAGTGATTCTTGTGGATTTAGATTTGCTGGAGTTGTATGGCTCTGTGTTTGGTGCAATGGAATCCCAGAAGTTGATGTTGTTGTACAGCATGCGGTTCCTTAGGATCTCTTGGTGGCCGACAGTGTCAAAGCCAAAGATGGCATTAAACTCGTCCATATTCATTACCTGGTCGACACCAAGTAGGCGAAACTCAATCCTGCCCGTGTCCTTCCTATCGGTAGGCCACAAGTTGGCCTTAAAGCTACCCAAAAATTCTAGCGTGGTGTCTTTGTAGGCCAGAAATTGGAGTTGGGGGAACCTTGTCCACCCAATGCTGTCAAGTAGCCCATTGATTTCATCTTACAACCCGATTTGCTCCAAAAGCGGAAAATCCATGTATTTGGTAGAGGATATTTTTCTGGCGTGAAGTTTAGTGCACATTGCTTTATGGGCATCATCTCGAAGTCCCCAAGGAATAGAGATTTCGGGTTGTAGAGCAACTTGTGGCTGTGGTTGCAGTGGAGGAGGGGCTTGTTGAGATGGTTGGGGAGTGGCTACTCTCGTTCTTGGGCATTGGGTTGGAGGCTGGGGTAGAGAAGGTGAGGATTCTCTTCTTTGCCTTAAAAAAGAGTCGATCCTTCTTGCAGATCTCTTCACAAGAGCCATGGATGGGTTTTTGGGAAAGAGAATAGTAGGATTTTGGGGAAGGGAGATGAGATTTGAGAGGTTTTTATAGGCTAGGAAGGGAGGAGATGAAGGGTTTTGTGTGTATGAAGGGTTTTAATGTTAGGGGTGCATTTAAAGAGCTGTTAGGACTCTTCATTTCTCACATTTCATAACCCAGGAGTTGTGTTTGCGACGAAATACATGGGTCGTGTATCACTACACGGGTCCCGACATGTAGGGCCATGTAAAATTATGCCCAAAATTTTCAAAATTTGTCGTAGTACACGACCCGTGTAAATGGGCTCTGGGACCTATGTAACTTTCTGTCTCTCGAGTTTCTTTACTAGACATGTTGCATGGCCCGTGTCAAATACTAGGAGGCCCGTGTAAATTTCTGGCTTTAAGTTATTCTACTAGAGACATTACATGGCCCGTGTAAATTGGGCTATGGACCCATGTAACTTTCTGTCTCTCGAAGAGTTGAAAATGTATGGAACCTATGGACTTCCAAAAAGTTACACGAGGCATGTAAAACCAGTACACGATCTGTGTAATTTTTTGATTTTTCAAATCCTTGGCAAATGAAAATTTTCATCATCACAACGCATGAAATGGATGTAAAGTTGAGTAATGAAGCTACTTCACTGGTTTTCTCCAAATTCCTTTTTGTGGTTTTGACTTAGTGATTCATTTCCTCTCTTGATCTCTACTCTCCTTTCCAAAAATTCCTACAAAGTGAAATGCTAATAAGTATAAAACAAAAATCAATATGAAAAAGGAGAAAAAGAAAAGAAAAGTTTAGAAAAATTTTGGGTTGCTCCCAAAAAGCGCTTATTTATAGTCTTTAGCTGGACTTTGCTTGTTTAAGGTCTGTCGGTAGGATGGTCGAGATTGCAATTGGTTCCCATTTCTATGGGTTCTCCCTGAAAGTAAGGCTTCAGCCTCTGCCCATTTACTTTGAATGCACCTGTGGTTTTGCTCCATACCTCTACTGCTCCATGTGGGAAGACTTGGGTGACGTTGAAAGGTCCAGACCATCTTGATTTAAGCTTTCCTAGAAAGAGTTTAAATCTAGAGTTGAATAAGAGGACAAGATCTCCTTCTTTTATCTCTTTTCTTGCTATGCGCTTGTCATGCCATCTTTTGGTTTTATCCTTAAAGATTTTGGCATTTTCGTATGCATCTTGTCGGATTTCTTCCAACTCATTCAGTTGTAAGAGCCTTTTCTCACTAGCAGCTTTGAGGTCAAAGTTTAGGATCTGAATTGCCCAATAGGCTTTATGCTCAAGTTTAACAGGGAGATTGCATGATTTTCCATAAACCAGTCAGAAGGGTGTTATGCCAATTGGGGTTTTATATGCAGTGCGGTATGCCCAAAGTGCATCATCTAACTTCATGCACCAGTCCTTCCTGGATCTGTTTACAATTTTCTCCAGAATCTGCTTTAGTTCCTTGTTTGAGATCTCTACTTGACCGCTGGTTTGAGGATGATAAGGTGTGGTCACCTTATGAGTCAGTCTGTACTTTTTCATTAGTGTTTCGAATTGTTAGTTGCAGAAGTGACTTCCTCCATTACTGATTATTACTCGTGGTGTGTCAAATCTTGTGAAGATGTTCTTTTTAAGGAACCTTGTGACCACTCTAGCATCATTGGTTGGTGTCGCAATCGCTTCTACCCATTTTGATGCATAATCAACTCCAACCAGAATGTACTTGTTTCCATGAGAGGAGGGAAATGGGCCCATGAAGTCTATTCCCCATATATCAAACAATTCTATCTCAAGTATACCATGTAGTGGCATTTCATTCCTTCTTGAACTGCTACTTGTTCTTTGGCATTGATCACAACCTAGCACAAAGGATCTTACATCCTTAAACAAATGTGGCCAGTAAAACCCTGCTTGCAAAATTTTTTCTGTGATTTTTAAGGTGCTGAAATGTCCTCCATATAGCGATGAATGGCAGAGATAAATGATACTTTCCATATCTTCTTCTGGTATGCATCTTCTTATCAGCCCATCATTACATCTCTCATACAGTAGAGGTTCCTCCCATAAGTAATATCTCACATCATGTAGGAATTTCTTCCTTTGCTGATAAGTCATGTTTGGAGGCAGTACCCTGCATACAAGAAAATTAACAAAGTCAGCGTACCATGGAGCCTTGGAGAATGCAAGTAATTGCTCATCAGGAAATGAATCATCAATTGGCAAATCTTCGAAGTCCTCCATGTACTCCAATTTTAGTCTGAAAAGATGGTCAGCTACTATATTTTTAGATCCCTTTTTGTCTTTTATTTCAAGGTCAAATTCTTGTAGGAATAGGATCCATCGAATCAGCCTTTGTTTTGTTTCCTTCTTGTTCAAAAGGTACCAGATTGCAGCATGATCTGTGAATACAATGACTTTTGACCCAATGAGGTAAGATCTGAACTTGTCCATTGCAAACACCACTGCTAGGAATTCCTTCTCTGTGGTGGCATAATTGATTTGTGCATCATCTAATGTCTTGCTAGCATAATAAATAGCATGGAGCTTTTTATCCTTTATTTGCCCAAGCACTACTCCAATTGCATAGTCACTCGCATTGCACATTACCTAGAATGGTAGCTCTCAATCTGGTGGCTGTATTATTGGTGCTGATATCAGGGCTTCTTTGATCCTGTTAAAGGAGACAAGGCAATTTTCATCAAAATCGAAGGGAAAATCTTGACTTAACAAGTTAGTAAGTGGCTTAGCTATTTTGGAAAAGTCCTTAATAAATCTTCTGTAGAATCCTGCATGTCCCAAAAAACTTTGCACTCCCTTGACTGATATTGAAGGTGGCATGTTTTCAATGATCTCAATTTTTATCTTATCAACTTCAATTCCTCTTTCTAATATTAAATGTCCCAGAACTATGCCTTCCCTTACCATGAAGTGGCATTTTTCCTAATTTAGGACCAGGTTTGATTCTTCGCATCTTTGCAACACCTTAGATAAATTAGCTAGGCAATCATCAAAATAGTTCCATAGATAGAAAAATCATCCATAAAAACTTCCATGATATCTTCAATATAATTAGAAAAGATAGCCATCATGCATCTTTAAAAAGTAGCAGGGGCATTACAGAGACCAAAAGGCATTCTTCTGAATGAGTGGAAGCATGAAAAACACAAGTTGATACCATTGAATTCAAAAATTTTCACCTAGGGTCACATGCATCATGCAAGATTTATTTTTATCTATTTGATTTCAATGATAAACAACAAATTAAAACACTTTTAATATGTTTTTGGATCTGTATTTGCCATTTAAGATTTTAGAATTAATTAGATTAATTTTTAGAATCCTAGATTAGATCAAGAACAAATACACTAACCTCTTGATGCACTACAGCGTATTTGTGCCTTTGGGATGCGTCTTTAGGACACCAGATATTGTCTCTCTAGCTTGTCCACACCAAGTTCACCTATGGTAGCCCTTGAACAGCTTCTAAAGCTTTTTCTATGAATTAGAAAATCAAGTTTTGCCTTTTGAGAGATTAAAGATGTAAATAGGACACTAGAAACAATTTCTAGTATTTTTAATTCAAGAGAATGTTTGCTAATCTCTTGGAATTGATGAGAGATGAAGAAGAAAAGAGAATGGGAGCTTCAAGGGTGACGGCACAAAGGAGGCAATAGCTGATTGTTATTTTTTTCTTTTCATAACAACACTTATATAGCTAGGTCACCACTTAAAACCCTTGCCACATGTCACCTTCTTATTGGCTCTAGGTTTAATAGACCCAATCACATTGTGCCAAGTGTCAAACCTATATTTAATCTTAATTTTAATCATCTTACATGATTAAAAGACATTTGACAAGCTCATGTGTAATGCCATGGGTCACCATCTCATGGTGCCACATGTCACCCCATGAAATGACCAAAATGCCCCTATGTCTTAATTTTGAGTTCTCAACCCAAAATAATTATTTCTCCTCTTCTAATCAATTTATATCAAATATAAATTAATTAATTAATTAATCTTTATTAATTAATTTCTCATTAATTAAATTTATATTTAAACACTTTAAATATAAATTTAACTTATACTATACATCCAATAATCTAGATTTCGTTTCAAGTTATGCTAGGGACTTTGCAATCTAATTGCAAACCAAACCTATTTAATTAATCAATTAAACTCTTTAATTAATTAATTAAATCATATTTAATTTGGTGATTACTTGTGCATGTGTGTGACTTACTAGGCTTATCACTAATTGGCAATGAGACATGATATTAACTCTTAATATTATCAGAACTCTTTCTTACCATAAATGATTTCTCTAAATCATTTTATGCACCTCATAGACCATGGTTAACACCAAGCATAGTATGCCATGGCTACCCGATCAATAATAAAGTTTACCTTAAATGAACCTATAATCATATGTTACCATGCACTGGAATCTCTCTGTTACAAAAATCCCAACTCAAGCTGGAGTCATGGTTTATATCAAACCCCATTTGCTATGAATATTATGTTATCTTTTAATTCCAGTTCTTGATTAAAAAGATTTTCTCATCAGAAACTCTTTTCTGATTAAATCTATCTGTCCTAGCCAGGAACTTGAAACATCAAGAACAAGTAAATGAACATAGGATTTTATCCCTATTTACTTAGAGGAACAGATTCCATCTTGATCAACACCTACCTCCATATATAACTAGTAGGAGCCAACACATGCCCATATACCCATACACAATACAAGTGTGAAAGCAGTATCAAACTCAAACTACCTATATACAAGATAACTGTGCTATCTCAGGTCTAAAGCTTATATGCACTGATATGATTTATGACAATACATTGACAAAAGTAAACTCCATGTGCTTGTCATAAGTGTCACTGGTTCGACCTACTTATCATGTATAAGTGTCTATCATGTTTGTCATATGGCATGAGACTCACTATTCCATCTTATTTATATCTCATATAAATAACTTTGGAACAAACATGAATACAATCTTTCTGGATAAGTTATGTCTTTATTATGAAGTATCCTCGATTGTGAACCTATTTATGATACTTTGTGCTAGAAATGCTGTCAATCATATTCTTAACAACTTAAGAATAGAATTTCTAACAAAATATCAATGGACCTTTTCTATTACACATAAATATATTATGTAAACAGAAAAGTGAAAATGCCTTTTATTAATAAAAATATGTACAAGATACATATTAAATGATATACTCTAGGGCATACTACTAACATCTCCTATATGCAAACGTTCTATAGGGACAAGTGAATGTTGTCTTTTCTTGGTCTTCTAGGTGAATAGGAATTTGAAAGAATCCCGAATACCCATCTAAATAATAGAAATAAGAGTGTTTTACTAACCTTTCTAACATTTGGTCGATGAAGGGAAGAGGGAAATGGTCTTTTCTGGTAGCACTGTTCAATTTCCTATAATCTATGCACATTCGCCAACCAGTGACTACTGTAGTAGGGATTAGTTTGTTGCTTGCATTTTAGATAACAATTGTCCCACCTTTCTTAGGAACTACATGTACTGGACTAACCCATTTACTATCAGAGATTGTATATATGATACCTGCATCTAATAGTTTTAAAATTCCTATCTTGACTACTTCTTTCATGTTTGGGTTAAGTCTTTTTTGGTGTTCGATTGTGGGTTTACTGTTTTCTTCCATGGGTATCCTATGCATGCAAATCGAAGGGTTGATTCCCTTCAGGTCTTCTATCTTATACCCTATGGCTTTGCTATAGATCCTAAGTTCTCTTAGCAAATTTTCCTCTTCTAACTTAGATAGGCCAGTGTCGCAAGGGATTTTGCGGTCGCCTGAACGAACCCTCACCGAAGTGGGAAAGAGTGAGGAGTCGCCACCTTAGTTTTCAGGGAAACTAAAGAAAACCATTTGTGAAGATAAATTAAAATAACACCACTTCAAAACAGAGATTCTAGGTTCGGGGTCTGTAAACGGGTGGGGAAGGTGTTAGGCACCCCACCTCGTCCCTTAATAAGGGTAAGTAGATTTAACTTTGTATTAGTTAGGAGGGCTTAAATGGACATGTTAATCCTTTTGACTAAAGGAACATTTGATTTTTCACTAAATTTGGATCACCCAGATACATAAGTAAATGAGACAACCTTAGTGAGTTACTGTTTGCGTGTTAATTCTATTTAAAAGAACTATTTTATTCAAATTTAATTTAAGAATTGGATAAGGACTCTTCTCCGAACTCTTTAATATTTATTAAAATTTTGAGTTGAGATCAGATAAGAACTCTCCTCCGATCTCTTTTAAATCATTAAAAATTTTGAGTTGAGACCGGATAAGAACTCTCCTCCGATCTCTATTTAATGTTTATTAAAATTTTGAGTTGAGACCGGATAAGAACTCTCCTCCGATTTCTATTTAATATTTATTAAAATTTTGATTTGAGACCGGATAAGAACTCTCTTCCGATCTCTTTTAAATTAACAGGAACCTGAATGGGATCTTTCCGATCTCCCGAATTTTAATTTCAGCTACATGTCATAAGGTCCTAAAGCTAAGGATTCTGGCGTTCTAAGGTGCTGGGGATAAGGCTTCTTTTAACTAATTGATATTTTGTGACTAAATAAGAGAAGCTGGACTAAATTTTGCCAACCTCCCCTAAGGTCACTTTACCAGTACCTATTAATGTCCGATCTATTCTGTTTCGTTTGCTTTGGTTTTATTCCAGTTTATGGCATCTTGCCGAATTGCCGTTTACGTCAGCCTAATAGTTTGGCTATTTTCCTGACGTGTTATTCAGGCTTTCTCTCTTAAAAGAGACCCTTAAGTTGCAGTTACCTACGTTTTACCCAACCACTTACACGCTACTAGGAGCTAGAAAACTTGCATTCAGAAATGACAAAGATTAATAAAATGATGGACTGATCACTAAAGAGATAACTCGAGAGTAACATTCTTTGGGGTTCTTTTGCACAAAATGAACTTGGAGAAAATCGCATACGTAAGAAGAACAAAGAAAGTGCGAAAAGTAAACGTAAACACTTAATAAAAGCGACAATATGAGCTCTTACCGTAGGAGCCAAATCTATTGAAATGACTACGGGGTGACAAATAGTGATAAGGCAATGGTGATTAGCTTTGAGGGCTGATGTTTGTCGTGAACTGAAGGGTGCTTAGCTAAAATGCAATCAGATTAAGATAAAAACCGAGTGGAATGAAGTTGAGCTTGGACAATGAGAATGAAAACAGAGATGATAAAGGGCTGAAAGTGAGAGTGTGATCAGATAATGAACAAACTGAAAATGTAGAGTTCCAGTATTCAGAATCCTTTTCAAGAAAACACTTCAGAAAACTAGTTTCAGAAGTCTTTCTAATCAAAACTTCTAAGTAGCAGAGTAACAAACTGAATGAAGTTTCAGAGTTCTTCCGCTATAATAACTACCTCTCCTTTTTTGCCCGTCCCTTGAACAGTTTTTCATGCAGGTATTTATAGGAATCGGGTGCTCCCCATGAAGGGTCAGGATTTATTTTGAGGGAGATGGAGGGTCAAGATTTCGAAGGACATGATGGGATGTTCAGGAATTAAAGAGAATCAAAATGAATGGCTGAGATCACTCTTCAGAATATTTGTCCTTTTCTTCTTTCAATCTGACGGTCCCAAATCTTCTTGTCCGGAAAGATCTGAGGGCTAAGAGCGAAAGACGCTGGTATTGTCGTCTTCTCTCTTGATCCAAGGGTTCCGGGTTTGTCCTTACCAGTGAGATCAACGGTGGGGATTGGGATGTACAGGACTATCATGACATACCACGGCACTGTCGACGTGCGGGCGATTCTTAGGCGTGCGGTGGAGATCTCGTCTGCAACGCTTTAACTACCTCGGCTCTGATTTTGATGACGGTTATTTGGGATTTGTCTTATTCTCTTTGTCTTCCGATCCCTCCCCCTTCTCGATCTTCTTGACACGCTCCTATTTCGATCTCTCATGCTGATCTCCCATCCTCCGATCTCTATTATTCCGATCCCTTAATCAGCCTTGGTCTGGTCAAAGCATTAATTTCCCCTCGATTCCCGAAGCGTCCGCTTCGTTTTCTGCTCAGTAATAAATGCCCGTTTTCCCCTATATATACCCCAGACGAAAGAGACTTCCCTTCATCCTATTTCCTCTCTTCCTTCTTACTTCCCAGTTCTAGCTGCTCCGGCGGAAGTTCCGGCTACAACTGTGGCTTTGATCCTTTTCCGATGGACTTCCTTACTCCTCGACTGAAAATTTACGACCCTGGTGATCGCATAACCTTGTATGATGATGGTGAGGGAACTGGATCAATTGACCGATCTGGATTGCGGACCTCGACTCTACCGATCTCGAGTCGCTCAACTGAGTTTATTCGGCTTCTCATCACATTGGGTGTTCCGACAGCGGCTTCCCTCCACATTGGGTGTTCCGACAGCGTCTCAGTTCGCTGTCGGTTACACCCTTTGGATCAGTCATAATGTAGGCTTTGACATAAGCCTCTTTTAGATAGGATGTTCTGCTGGTCTTTAGAGATCGGCCTTTTGATGTAATCAGATCTCTAATGTATTTCGATCTTGAGATCGCCCAAATTATGTAATCTGACTTTTGGAAATGTATTCCGATCTCTTGAGATCGCCCAAATGATGTAATCCGACTTTTGGAAATGTATTCCGATCTCTTAAAAATAAAAATCTTATTTCGCCAACTATCATCTTATTGATTATTTTCCGATCTCTGATATATTTGTCTGATCTGGTTCCTAACAAAACGACTCTTAACTGATCCTTTATTCAAAATATTCAACTTAATATGCCGATCTCCAGTTAACCGATCTCTTTATGTAATTCGGAATGTTCGAGAAACGTGTCAGAACAGCTGGCGAGTCCCGTTAACCGATGCACTGCCTGGAACCCCGTGAGCATTAAATGCTCGGACGAGTATAAATAGGGGTGGGGGGTTAGCCATTTGCTCCTGTATGTCATTTCAGTCTCTTGCTCACAACTTCAAAGTTCTCTCGTTTTCTCAAGTTCTTCCGACGCCGATCAGACTCCGGTAAGGGCTTTGATCTTCTTTTTAGTTTAAATTCTTTATTTCCTTTGAAAATGAGCGGCGCCGAAGGTCAGAGAGCGACGAGCCCTCCTTCCATTCAATTCTCGTGGTCGTCTGATGAAGAAGAGGTAGTCGGGCCAAGCGTTCAACAAGAACCTCCTAGGGTCTCCGTTCCAGCTCGGGGGCGGATCGGACCATCAAGGCACGTACCTTCTTCAGGGAGGGAGAATCTCCCTATGGACGAGCTGCCATCGATCTTGCAAGAATCCGATCTGCAATCGTTTAGCCAGGAGTACAACATTCGTCCTGATTCGTACGAACTTATCCGGTGTCACGGCGATCACCGAGCCGATCACTTCTTTGAAGAGAATGACATGGTTATGGTATACGAGGAACAGTTAAAGGCCGGTCTTCGATTCCCTCTGGATGACTTCTTCAAGGAGGTCCTAAAACTTCACCGAGTGTGCATTGCTCAAGTTCACCCTAACTCGTGGTGGATCTTAGTAGCCTTCCGAGGCCTATGCCGAGCTAAGGGAATCAGACCTACGGCTAAGGTGTTCGCCGAACTGCACAGGCTAACTCACCGAAAGGACGACGAGCACTGGTTCTTTCAGGAGAAGCCTCATTGCGGACTCTTCACCGATCTGCGCTCCTCCCTTAAAAATTGGAAGAACCGCTTTTTTATTCTGAGGAGCAAAAATCCGACCTGCTTTGAGGACTTCCCCCGTAGCTGGTGGCACCAGGGGCCCTTGCTTCCAAAGCGCATTACACTGAACCAGGAGGAAAGCTTAATAGTGATGGATCTGAAGAATCAGGTTGCCACTCAAAAGTATTCCTATTTAGATGCGGTGACTGCCGAGCTGCACCATTGGACCATACAGCTGCTCACCGGCCAAGATTGCGAACTTCCGCTCTCTGACCTCGGCACTGGTATTTTCTACATCTCAGATCTCAGGACCTTAGCGATCTCACTGACCTCTTCTTTGTGCAGGTATGGCGGGTGATGAGGGTTCTAGGAAGCGGAAGAAAGAAAGAGAGATCTCCCGGAAAATAAAGGAGATGAAGCGTTCGGAAATCTTGGGGTGATGAGGGTTCTAGGAAGTCTTGGGGTCTTCCATCTGCCTTCGGGAGGATCGGGACAGGCTATCCCCGGACAGCCTTGACGATATCTTGACTCGATCCATGAGCCTGAACGTGGAGTGTCTGGTGAACCAGACCATAGTTCGGGAAAAGGCTCATCGCCTGGGCAAGGAGGTCGAGAAGAAGAATCAGGAAGTGACATCCCTCCGATCCCAACTCGCACCCGCTCAGGATTACATATCTCAAGTTGAGGGGCGGGCGAAGTTCTATGAAGACAGTGGCGAGCAGAATCATGTTACGGTGAAAGGGATCGTGCTCGGGAAGTCCAGCGCTCAAGCCAACGAAGCTTCTCGGTCGCTCAACTTATCGAGGAGCTTAAGGCGAAAGATGAAGAAATGGTGACAGGATAGCTGGTGCCTATGTGAATGTTCACAAGGACCTCTTGGCGAACTCGAGCGTTACCAGAAGAGGACTTCTCTTGGATGGCCGACCTGGCTCCCGGGGGCGAGGGTGAGGATAGTGAAGAGGAGGGAGAGGATGAGCGAAATGTAGATCAGGCTGGGGGTGATCCCCTAGCCGAATAACTTGTACAAATTTTGCAATGAAATGAAATAGAATGCCTTTTTGTTCGATGAATGGTTGTGATCGGAAAATTTCTAAACACTTGATTGTCTGAGTATATTGAAACAACTGAAAACTATTATTATCCTAAGTGTGAGAGATCGAAAAATACAACATGCATGAGATTGCTAAACGGAACTTAATTGAAAATTTTGGCTTGAACATCTAAGATCGGGACCTTAATTAAACCGGATTAGAACCTTAGCTTGATTATTCCTAAACTTTTAAAAGAGAGGTCGACCATAAATATTGGCAGCAAGGTTCTAGTGTTAGTTCAATTTCGTCTGACGAGAGAGATCGGGAATGTAGTTGACTGGTCAGGATATTTAACAATGGACTTGAGAGATCGGTGAATGATTTGAGAGACCGGTAAGGCTTTGACTGATATGAGGACTTAGCATTAACTCAACTTTCTGTGAAGAGAGATCGGAACCGTGGTTAGATGGCAAGGAGAGACTTAGTGCTAGGGATCGGTTTCGAAGTTTATTGATTCTGGGGATCGGCCAAAATATGGTGTCGACAGCTGCCCCTCTTTACATAATTTCTATTAAAGGAAAAATTTCCGTGTAGGAATTATGTAAAGATTCAGACTCATATTTTGGACGATTAGGTGTTCGAAGTTAGGGAATCAAAGCACACCTAAGTTAGTGACCTAGAAACTGGCAATGGAAGTTAAATTAAAATCAACTTGGATCTAGGAACCAGAGGTTGATAGCAGGAAATGTAAATTGCATTAAAATCAACTTAGATCAAGGAACCAGAGGTTGATAACAGGAAATTTAAATTGCAGGAAATTAAAATCAACTTAGATCAAGGAACAAGAGGTTGATAACAGGAAATTTAAATTGCAGGAAATTAAAATTAACTTAGATCAAGGAACCAGAGGTTGATGACAGGAAATGTAAATTGCAGGAAATTAAAATCAACTTAGATCAAGGAACCAGAGGTTGATAACAGGAAATTTAAATTGCAGGAAAATTAAAATCAACTTAGATCAAGGAACCAGAGGTTGATGACAGGAAATGTAAATTGCAGGAAATTAAAATCAACTTAGATCAAGGAACCAGAGGTTGATAACGGGAAATGTAAATTGCAGGAAATTAAAATCAACTTAGATCAAGGAACCAGAGATTGATAACAGGAAATTTAAATTGCAGGAAAATTAAAATCAACTTAGATCAAGGAACCAGAGGTTAATGACAGGAAATGTAAATTGCAGGAAATTAAAATCAACTTAGATCAAGGAACCAGAGGTTGATAACAGGAAATGTAAATTGCTGGAAATTAAAAATCAACTTAGATCAAGGAACCAGAGGTTGACAACAGGAAATTTAAATTGCAGGAAATTAAAATCAACTTAGATCAAGGAACCAGAGGTTGATAACAGGAAATGTAAATTGCTGGAAATTAAAATCAACTTAGATCAAGGAACCAGAGGTTGATGACAGGAAATGTAAATTGCAAGAAATTAAAATCAACTTAGATCAAGGAACCAGAGGTTGACAACAGGAAATGTAAATTGCTGGAAATTAAAAATCAACTTAGATCAAGGAACCAGAGGTTGACAACAGGAAATTTAAATTGCAGGAAATTAAAATCAACTTAGATCAAGGAACCAGAGGTTGATAACAGGAAATGTAAATTGCTGGAAATTAAAAATCAACTTAGATCAAGGAACCAGAGGTTGACAACAGGAAATTTAAATTACAGGATATTAAAATCAACTTAGATCAAGGAACCAGAGGTTGACAACAGGAAATTTAAATTGCAGGAAATTAAAATCAACTTAGATCAAGGAACCAGAGGTTGATAACAGGAAATTTAAATTGCAGGAAAATTAAAATCAACTTAGATCAAGGAACCAGAGGTTGATGATAGGAAATGTAAATTGCAGGAAATTAAAATCAACTTAGATCAAGGAACCAGAGGTTGATAACAGGAAATGTAAATTGCTGGAAATTAAAAATCAACTTAGATCAAGGAACCAGAGGTTGACAACAGAAAATTTAAATTGCAGGAAATTAAAATCAACTTAGATCAAGGAACCAGAGGTTGACAACAGGAAATTTAAATTGCAGGAAATTAAAATCAACTTACAAAGCAAGTCTATCCCTGACACATGAAGTTCTTCCCTGATGAAGCGTACTTAACAAGATACCGAAGGCCGATGATTAATGGAGGAGGAGTTGCAAGACTTGACCTATGACCCCATTCCTTCGGATGCCCCTTTTCCGTTCCCGACCTCTTTCTTACTTTACGAAAAGTTCCCTTGCGGGCTTTCACTTTCCTTTTCATCCATTTTACTAGATGCGCCCTTCTGGGTTTTCACCTCTAGTTTTTTTTTTTTTTTTTTTTTTTTGCCCGCTCTTTTAAGGATGCCCTTTCGGGTTTTCACCTTCTTTCACACATTTTACTAGGAGCGCCCTTTCGAGTTTTCACTCCTACCCTTCTTTTTTGGTCATTCCCTGCAAATCTCATAGTAAAGTACGTAAGGTTATCAATTGTCAAATCTTAATCTTATGGCAAAATTTTAACTAATCAATAGCGCATTAAACAAAGAGAAAGGATAGTATTAAAAGGTGAGTAAACAGGAAAATAAAAGCAGAGGGAATAACGTATAACTTTATTATGGTTTTAGGAAAAGCAAGGATAGACTTCCAAAGAAAAAAGGGTACAAGGATAGATCTCACATATCCCTTATGGTTGGTTTTGAATTCTTTTAACTGCCATTATTTCAAGTTCTCTGAAGCCTCATGCCGTGACAATTTCCTCTCCATCCTCAGTTTCATGCCCCCCCTTCCTTATTTCTCCATTTTGGTTCTTGGGAGCCCTTTCGGGTTTTCACCCCAAGCCTTTCCCCCCTCTTTTTTTTTTTTTTTTTTTTTTTTTTTTTTTTTAGGCCGCCCTTTGGGGTTTTCATCCCTCACTTTTTATGCATAGTATCTTTTAACAGTGTCGGCGTTCACAGGTCTTGGAAATTCTTCACCGTCCATGTAGGTCAAGATCAAGGATCCTCCAGAGAATGCCTTTTTAACCACATAGGGTCCCTCATAGGTCGGTGACCATTTGCTCCGGGGATCATTTTGATTTGGAAGCACTTTCTTCAGAACTAGGTCCCCAGGTTGGAATTCGCGTGGGCGTACGTTCTTATCAAACGCCCTAGCCATTCTCTTTTGGTATAATTGCCCATGACATGTTGCTGTTAATCTTTTCTCATCCAGCAGGTTTAACTGATCCAACCTTGACTGGATCCATTCTGATTCATCAATCCCTGATTCCTTTAGAATCCTTAAGGAAGGAATTTCAAATTCAATAGGTAATACTGCTTCTATCCCGTAGACCATTGAGTATAGAGTTGCCCCAGTTGAGGTTCTTACGGAAGTCCGGTATGCGTGAAGAGCGTAGGGAAGCATATCGTGCCAATCCCTATATGTGACTGTCATTTTCCGGATTATCCTCTTGAGATTTTTGTTTGCAGCTTCCACCGCTCTATTCATCTGGGGACGGTATGGGGAGGAATTGAGATGTCGGATTTTGTATTGATCACACAATTTCTGAATCCTTGGACCATTCAGATTTTTAGCGTTATCAGTGACAATTTCATTCGGGAGACCATGCCGGCAGATGATGTTGTTCTTAAGGAATTTAAGAAACGTGTTCTGCGTAATATGGGCGTATGACGCTGCTTCGACCCATTTGGAGAAATAGTCGATGGCTACTAGGATAAATCTGTGCCCATTAGATGCTTTGGGGTTGATGGGACCAATCACATCGATGCCCCACATTGCGAAAGGCCACGGTGAGACGAGGTTGAACAGCTTATGAGGTGGCACATTTATCGGATCGGCATAGATCTGACACTTATGGCACTTCCGGAAATACTCGACGCAATCCTTTTCCATTGTGGTCCAAAAATACCCACGTCGCATGATTTGCTTAGCCATCATGTGCCCATTGGCATGGGTTGCACAATTTCCCTCATGAGTCTCAAAAAGGATTTTCTTCGCCTCTTTTGCATCCACACATCTCAACAGTTCACCGTTGGACCCTCTCTTGTATAGGGTTTCACCACTGGGGAAGTATCCCAATGCTAATCTCCGAAGCATCCTCTTTTCGTTTCGGTTTGCCCCTGAGGGGAATTCTTTGGTTCTGCAGTAGACCAGGATGTCATGATACCAAGGTTTACCGTCGGGTTCTTCCTCAATCATGAAGCAATATGCTGTCTCACTTCTTGCTTTAATCTTCAATGTCTGAATCATCTGACCCTCTTCAATTTGAGCCATAACGGCTAGAGTAGCTAAGGCATCAGCAAATTGATTCTTGTCCCTACTAAGGTGAGTGAAAGAGATTTCTTCGAATTTCTTGATTAACTCCAATAAGTACTTCTGATACGGGATTAGCTTGGGATCCTTGGTTTGCCATTCTCCCTTGACTTGATAAATAATCAGGGCTGAGTCTCCATATACCTCCAGCTTCCTGATTTTCATTTCGATGGCAGCCTGTAGACCTATCACACAAGCTTCGTATTCCGCGCCGTTGTTGGTGCAGTCAAATCTCAACTTAACGGCTATCGGAAAGTGTTTTCCATCCGGGGATATTAATACAGCTCCAATTCCACTACCGGACAAATTGACAGCTCCGTCGAAATACATTTCCCATACATCGGCTGGCCCCTCTTCTTCGCAGTCCACTTCATTAATATGCTCATCAGGGAACTCAAAATCCAGAGCTTCATAATCTTGGATAGGATTTTCTGCTAGGAGGTCAGCGATCACGCTACCTTTCATCGCTTTCTGGGTCATATAGACTATGTCATATTGGGAGAGTATAACCTGCCACTTGGCTATCCTACCTGGCACGAATGGGCTTTCGAATACATATTTGATAGGATCCATCCTGGAGATGAGCCATGTCTTGTGATTCAACATGTAGTGCTTGAGGCGATTATTTGTCGGGCTAACTTGTGACAAGTCTTTTCTAAAAAAGAGTACCTTGACTCACAATCATTGAACTTCTTGCTCAGGTAATAAATGGCCCTCTCTTTTCGGCCGGTATCATCATGTTGTCCCAAAACATATCCCATCGAATTCTGTTGGACTGCCATGTACAGGATAAGAGGCCTCCCTGCCACGGGGGAAACCAACACTGGTGGGTTTGACAAATACTGCTTGATTGTCTCGAAAGCCTTTTGACAAACTGAATCCCATTGGATGGAATTATTCTTCCGGAGTAGTCTGAAAATAGGCTCAGCTTTGGCAGTGAGATTAGAAACAAATCTCGAAATGTAGTTTAACTTTCCCAGAAAACTGCGCACGTCCCTTTCTGTTTTTGGGGATGGCATTTCTTGAATAGCTCGAACCTTGTCTGGATCAACCTCTATTCCCCTCTCGCTTACTATGAATCCCAATAACTTTCCCGATCTAGCTCCGAATATGCATTTGGCAGGGTTCAGTTTCAGCTAGTATTTCCTGAGCCTTTCGAATACCCTCCTTATCACCTGTACATGGCTTTCTTTTCCTCTGGATTTAATGATCATATCATCTACATACACTTCCACCTCTTTATGCATCATATCGTGGAATAATGTGACCATTGCACGCTGGTAGGTAGCACCAGCATTCTTCAACCAGAAAGGCATGACCCGATAGCAGAATACTCCCCATTGAGTGATGAAAGCAGTTTTATCCTTGTCTTCCTCGTCCATCGGGATCTGATTGTACCCTGATGCCCCATCAATACACGAACACCTACCCAATCCTGCAGCATTGTCAACTAACACATCAATGTGAGGGAGAGGGAAATCGTCTTTCAAGCTCACTTTATTGAGATCCACATGTCGGCCTTTTGAACTCTCCCGTCCTTCTTCATTACCGGGACCACATTAGCTATCCATTGGGGATATTTGACCACTTCCAGGAACCCAGCGTCATACTGTTTCTTGACTTCATCCCGAACTTTGAGCAGTGTGTCGAGATTCATTCTCCTTAACTTCTGCTTTACCGGGACTGTCCCTGGAATTAGGGGAATTTTGTGCGTCACTATCTGGGGGTTCAAACCAACCATATCATCATAGCTCCAGGAAAATACGTCGAGGAATTCTTTAAGCAGACTGATCATATCTCCCAATTCTTCACTCTCCACTACCTTAAGTTCCCTTTTTACTTCTTCCGTGCCTAAGTTTACGGTGCGCGTTTCGTCTCCACAAGGCACGAGGGAGGGCTCATCCTTTTCACTGTCTTCTTGTGTAGGGTCTTCCTCAGAATCATTTGAAGTAATGGCAGTTATGGGGATTTCAAAATTAACCAGAGGAATTTCTGAGTCTATTGGATTATTAGGTGTTAATTGATGAATGGTCCTGAATGAATAAAAAAATGTATTATAAGGATGGAATTCAAAAGGAAAGAAAGAGAAGATTGGATTTTAAAATGCGCTATCAATCCATTAATATTTATGCCATAAGAAAAGGTCCATTTACAGTATTACACTTGTCACCATGGACAAAATGATCAAGTGTAGATAACCAAAGGTACTTTACTCGAAATTGAGTACAGGGATGTCCTCTGTTGTCCAGTTGTTCAGCTCTTGCCCCTCAGTCATTGGCGAGACTAGGGCCTCATACAAGGAATCCGGTTGGATGACATCAATGGATGGTTCATCAGGTGATTCTTCTGTATTTGCCGGATGTTGAATGACTGGCTTAGTGAAGATCTCCGTGATTCTCGGGACTACCCTTCCTTTGCCCATTTTCTGATCGAACCTCTGATCCCGAAGTATTTTCCTCATCCAGAATCTCCCATCCCTAAGGGCATCTTCCTCATAACCCAAACCGCAGCGGCCCACCTTCTGAATAGCCGGTATGGGTTCCACGATTCCCTGTAATGTAGCGCCCAAGCCTTTGCCCTCTTCGTATCCTCCCCTTGTCATTATTTTGGCTACCATAGCCATAGCCCCTCCATTGCCTGAGATGGTTTCTTGTAACTCGAGGCCTTGGAAGGAGCTTTCCAATGACTCCTCAGCTGCCTCCACATAGGGAAGTGATTGCGGCTTGGTGACTAGCAAGGCCTCCTCTCCTTTTACTGTGACGATTTTGCCATCCATGATGTATTTTATTCTCTGGTGCAGAGTTGAGGGAACGGCATTTGCAGAATGGATCCAAGGCCTCCCCAACAACATAGTGTAGGCCGGCTCTATATTCATCACCTGGAATGTGACGCTGAAAGTGCATGCGCCAATCTGAAGTGGCAAGTCAATATCTCCCAACACTTCTCTCCTGGTACCGTCAAAGGCTCTTACCACCATAGCACTTTGACGTATGTCTGATTGGTCAACTGGCAATCTAGCCAAGGTAGCACTGGGGAGTACATTGAGTGCTGATCCGTTATCAATAAGTACCTTGGCTACTATACAACCCTTACACTTCACTGTTACATGCAGAGCTTTAGTGTGCCTTAAACCCGCAGGGTCTATCTCGTCCTCCGAGAAAGTAACAAAACTGGATGCCTGGATTTGTCCCACTATCTTTTCAAACTGCCCCGGTGTGATGTCGGGGCTCACAAAGGCCTGATCCAGGATTCTCTGCAAGGCTTGTCGGTGCATTTCCGAACTCAAGATCAGTGATAACAGCGAAATTCGGGCAGGCGTCTTTTTCAACTACTCCACCACATCATACTTGCTCTGTTTCATTATTTGGAGCAGCAACTCCTCCTCTTCTTTATGCTCAGCAGGCTCTACTTCCTCTGTCTTCTCCACCTCCTCTTCAGCATTCTTCCATGACTCTCCCATCTTTACTTTCCCTTTTCTCTTCTCTTTTTCGTCTTTCCCGTAGCACCTCCCACTTCGAGTTATGAACTCGACCTCTTGCTCAAGGGAGAAGGGTTTTGTGGCAGCGACGGGTTGGGGATCAACTTGGGGAGTAGCACTGGTAGCAGGTCCGGCATAAGTCATTTTAAGATGTTCATGCGGGGTAAAGCATGGTTTTGGTGGTGCTGGAGGTGAGGCCATATTAGGAGCTGATGTACTGCTTGATGCTCCTTGGGTGAAGACTTGGAAATTATAGTTCCAAGGTATGGCGTGGGTGTTGGTAACAGGGAGCTGAGGAGGAGTTCGGATAACAGTTACTGGTGGTGAGGCTACTGGTGGAGAGAAGGTGATTCTGGGTTTGGAGGTAGAAGCATTCTGATTGTATCTAGTCGTGTTTACTCCCACTTCTGTCTTTGACCTTGTCTGGTATCTCAGAACTTTGAGAGATAACAAGTTCCGAACCTCTTTCCTGAATCCCTCACGATCCATGACTCATGATCATTGCCGCCTCCATGATAAGGACACCCCGTACATTCTTCTACTCTCGTTACCTGAGGGCAAAGGTAGCCTTCCCTCATTGCCACAGCAAAAATTTCTTTAAAGTAAGGAACCAGCTTTTCTACTTCCGGTGTTGATCCTTCTCTATCAGACTCTATCATATTTACACCACCGCCCGCATTATGGTTAGGCAGTGGGTTTGAGGTAACATTGGGGAGGGAACCATTTCCCTCGATTTTCAGCCACCCGTTTCGGATTAAAGCGTGCACTCTCCCCCTGAGTGCACCGTAGTTGTCAGTTGAATGCCCTTGTGCCCCTCCATGGTACTCACAACGGGCAGTGGCATCATACCACCTGGGATACGGCGGCTGGATCGGGTCTAAGGGGACTGGTACAATTTGGTTTATACCGACAAGGTATCGGTATATTTCACTGAGAGGGAGGGGAAGAGGTGGATCAGGGTTCCTTGGAGGTCTTGGGTTATTTTGTGGTGGTCTTGGTTGAGCAAGAGGAGGAGGTGGTCTCGGTTGGTAATTTGTAGGTGGGGGATATTGTGGGCGTGGGTGTGGATAGTTAGGGAAAGGAGGTGGAATGTTTGCGACTGTTTGGCCATGAGAGGAAGGATATGGCCGGTAGTTATTTTGGGGAAATGGGGAGTAATTATTCTGACGGGTGACGGAATGCACATCACCCTCCTTCTTCTTGCCAAAGCTGGCAGTCTTTTTCGCAGGGTTCTCAGCCAACTCCTGCAACCGTCCCATTCTTAGATTGGCCTCTATTCTTTCACCAGCCTGTATGATGTCAGAGAAGCTGTTGGAAGTGTTCCCAATCATCAAGTTGAAGTAAGGGGCCTTCAAAGTTTCAATGAACAGAGAGCATAGCTCATTGTCGGTCACCGGGGGATGCACTTCTGCCGTCTTTTCTCTCCATCTCTGGGCATATTCCTTGAAGCTTTCTCTGTCTTTCTGTACCAGGTTCTGGAGGTCCCTCCTTGTGGGGGCCACATCGCAGTTAAATTTGTACTGCTTTAAGAAGGCATCAGCTAAATCCTTCCAGGAGCGCAGTTTGTTCCTGTCCAACTGAATACACCACCTCAAAGCTGCCCCTGAGAGGCTCTCATGAAAGAAGTGGACCAGCAGTCTATCGTCCTCTGTCAGAGCAGACATCTTGGCGATATAGGTGGCCAAGTGAATATGAGGATCTGAATTCCCTGTGTACTTGTCGAAATCAGGGACATTGAACTTGGGAGGCACCACCACATCGGGAACCAATCTAAGCGATGCCACGTCGACTGAACCATACATATTTAGCCCTTCAATTGCTCTCAATCTCTCCTCTAGAGCAGATAGTTTCTCACTTTCTTTTGACTTATTTTCTCCTCCCACTGCGTGGAATACTCCCCCAGTTGGGAGATGAGGGGTGAAGTGAATGGGAGGGATTATATTTGAAGGGTATGGGTCGGTGTTTGGAACGGTTGGGTAATGAGAGTAAGGTAGGTCATTATTTGTGGTAACCGGATTGACAGTGATTGTCGGGTCCGGGATGGGAGACTGAAAGGTAAAAGAAGTTGAAGCTTGGTGAGGATCATTTGTTGGAGGTGGTGGAGGAGGTAACGGTAGGCTAGGCTCTGCTGTGGGTTTATTCTGGGACATTTCCCTCATTAGTCTCATAAGTTCTGAGACCTGATCTTTCCATTCGGAAACTTGCCCCTGTAGGTTCTGTACTTGTTCCTGATCTTCCATTATCTTCTTTGTCCGAGATCTTGTTAAGTACACTCGCTTGGGTTGAACCGTGTGCTTGGTCAGACTTGCCTTGTTTGAAGCAATATTGATTTCCTGTAAGGGGGAAAAAGGTTTTTAATGAATTTTGAATTTTGTAAAAACTAAAAGTCCTTGTTCGGACGAAGGATACAGTGGCGTTTGGGAGCCAGAATGAAATCTGCGAAAAGATAATTGC
Source organism: Hevea brasiliensis (assembly GCF_030052815.1). Classification (NCBI taxonomy): domain Eukaryota; kingdom Viridiplantae; phylum Streptophyta; class Magnoliopsida; order Malpighiales; family Euphorbiaceae; genus Hevea; species Hevea brasiliensis. Next base: position 31,765,758 of record NC_079496.1, read on the forward strand.
ATCAATTTTATCATGGCATCGTTCAATAGTCTGACTGTGGATGACGGGATTGAATGCGCATTTATGATACCAGTCCATATAGCGCACTCAATTTTTCACATAACCCTAGCGAGGGAGTTCCTACGGGAGTCATATTATTCATTCACAAATTTGCTAAACAATGGTCCAAAAATCATTTCATTAACCGAATAATTTGTACACCGTACTCTTTACATTGGCCTAGGCTCTGGAAGGTTCTTTATAATGAGATGACATTTTCTGAGATACTTATATAACCTTTCTTCTTGTTTGGCAGGGTCGAATGCTTTCAGAGTGTACTCGGATTCAGGTAATAATTCTTGTTTTCCCTGTGCTATCGTTATTTCCAGCTGGTCAACATTCTCTTTCAGTCCTTGATAGAGAGCAGCTTGTTTTTCTTTCCCTTTCCTTTCCTTAGCACACTCTTTCAAGATATCGTTGATGAGTAGTGCCTGTTCTTTTAATTCGAGCTTCTTCTTTTTGTTTTCCTGTTTATACTCTTCAATGAGCACCTCTTGGTATTTCATCTTTTCCTGAAGCTTACTATTCTGCACTTTCACTTCTTTTACCTCAGCTTGGAGAGAGTCTTTTTCCTTTTCCCACTGTTCCTCTTGCTCTTCGAACCCCATCCTTTTGGCCCTTGCCTCTTCCTTGAGCCTTCTCAATTTTCTTTTAAATTTCTGCTGTTGGTCCTCCAACTGTTTTATTTGTTCTTGCAGTTGTGAGTTCTCGGTGTTTGCTTTTTGTAGTGAGTCGAGCAGACGATTATCAGCTTCTTCTAATAGGACGTTTTGGCGAGGGTTGCTGTCCTTGAATTCTGTAGTTGAATGTTCTCGGTCCCTGTCAGCTCTCCATTTAAGATAATCGCCCGAGGCACTTGGGCCTTTAGGCGATCTCTCCATCAGAGTAATGTTTTCCCAAGACTTGCGAGCCAGTTTCAATCCTTCCTCTTCTTTGAGCTCATGGTAGAAGTGACCTTGGTGGTATTCTTCAATGTTGATCATGGACTGCGTTGAGCCAAACTGCCTCATTACCAATGCCGGAGTGTAACTTGTATATCCGGTTACTCCGATTAGGGATACCGACCGATTACCTCCCGTACCGATCAAAACGGGTTGGCCTGACGTCCACAGCTTCCTCCAACAGTATTCATGGCTATTGAAACTCAAAATCCGTTCCCGCCACTGCTGTTCATTCTTCGGACTGATTACTAACCGGGTCATCTTCTCGATGGGAGGCTGGTCAAGGTACCAGGTCAATCCTTTGGTCTCCACAGGACACATGTGGCTGATAATCCAGAGGTATAACAATTGAGAACAACACTTGATGGACCCTTTACCCTGTTGTCTGCAGTAGGTAAGGGTTAATAAGGTCTCCGCAAGAATTGCCGGTATCGGATTGACCTCCTGCCTTTCTACCGCCCAGAATACTTCCACCGTGCTGCAGGTTATGATTCCTAATGGTCCCGGGAACAAAATCAGGCCATAGATTCCCAATGCGAGTGCTCAAGCTTGATCCCACTGTTTCTCTTGGAGGAATTGATCTAACCGCTTCTCGAGGTAGGTCCAATACCATCCATGCGTGTTTCCTTTGACCGTTTCTTTTGACTTTGCCTCCTCCGAAGGAATACCCAACAAATGTGTTAATCGTTTCCAGGTCTGCCTTTGCTCAAGGTGTAGGTAGATCCGATTCTGTGTTGAGTAAGGAATCTCTAGTAATGCCTGATATTCTTCCATAGTGGGAACTGTATCAATGTCATTGAAAGAGAATACCCGTACTTAGGATTCCAAAGCGATGAGATGGCCTTTAATGCCGGGATTTGGACCTTGACTCGCATTAGGGTTGCAATTTTCCCGTATTTCCTTTCAAATCGTGCCTTGACCTGATCGGGAAACGACCTCCATCCATTAGACAGACCCTCGAGGCTATTCATTCTGACCTCAATTTTATTCAGATCCCATGAGGGTAGTAAGCTAGCATGTGCCTTGGAAACATTATTTTGCGAGGGCACTGGAGTATGAGTTGACTTGGACCGAAGTTTAGCATTCTGAACTTCTTCTGCCGACTGACTCGAGGATGCCATGATAAAAATGATGCCTTATCCTTTTCACAGACTCTTGGTTTGATGATGCCTGCGGAAAAACTCATTAGCAAGATAAATTTGGGTAATTTTGAATTATACTGTTGGCAGGGTGACACATACACATTTATCAAAGTAGGAAAATGTGTAGGTGTTTCAGTAGAATTCAAGATTACCCTCACAAAAACGAACAAAAGGAAATTAAAGCAGAACAGGGTAAGAGTAAGTATGCCCCTTTTTGTCCTAACATAGGGAGACTCCTGATACCGGATGAGTGCTACCTAATTGGATAGTTCTATCTTATAAGGTAGCTTACTACGGCTTTCAGCTATTGTGATAGTTTTAGCTCAATGTCTAATTTTCTAAAAGCCACAGGTTCCCAAATTGCCCCTACTGTAACAGTAGAGCCCCATTCTATAACCATGATATTATCGAGAAAATTCCACGAGTATCATAGTGGATAGAACGAGTTTCAATCTGAGCAGAAGCCTTCACGGATACTAACGGGGTAAAACCCACGGGTACCGCTACATGACCCCCTCCTATTTTCCTAAAAGGGTAAGAAAGCCTGGGTATAGGACCGAAGTGTGTGAGGACATCGTGTGAGTGTTCAGTGTGTGAAGGGACACCTTTACCTCTTCCTAATTTAGGGGGATTTTATTCTTTCCATTTTCCTTTTTCCTTTTTTTTTTCGAAACGAAGAGCACTGTAGGAGGATAAAATAAGCAAAACAAGCAAAACAAGAGGAACAGTTAGTAGGAATAAACAAAAATTAACATGTAAACTATCGCCGGGTGAGCCCACCTAACTATAATTTGATTGGAAAATTAAATCTACTTTTTAGACCTCTAGACCGGGGTTAAATTCGGATATCAATATCCCCAGCGGAGTCGACAAGCTGTCGCAAGGGATTTTGCGGTCGCCTGAACGAACCCTCACCGAAGTGGGAAAGAGTGAGGAGTCGCCACCTTAGTTTTGAGGGAAACTAAAGAAAATCATTTGTGAAGATAAATTAAAATAAAACCACTTCAAAACAAAGATTCTAGGTTCGGGGTCTGTAAACGGGTGGGGAAGGTGTTAGGCACCCCACCTCGTCCCTTAATAAGGGTAAGTAGATTTAACTTTGTATTAGTTAGGAGGGCTTAAATGGACATGTTAATCCTTTTGACTAAAGGAACATTTGATTTTTCACTAAATTTGGATCACCCAGATACATAAGTAAATGAGACAACCTTAGTGAGTTACTGTTTGCGTGTTAATTCTATTTAAAAGAACTATTTTATTCAAATTTAATTTAAGAATTGGATAAGGACTCTTCTCCGAACTCTTTAATATTTATTAAAATTTTGAGTTGACATCAGATAAAAACTCTCCTCCGATCTCTTTTAAATCATTAAAAATTTTGAGTTGAGACCGGATAAGAACTCTCCTCCGATCTCTTTTAAATTAACAGGAACCTAAATGGAATCTTTCCGATCTCCCGAATTTTAATTTCAGCTACATGTCATAAGGTCCTAAAGCTAAGGATTTTGGCATTCTAAGGTGCTGGGGATAAGGCTTCTTTTAACTAATTGATATTTTGTGACTAAATAAGAGAAGCTGGACTAAATTTTGCCGACCTCCCCTAAGGTCACTTTACCAGTACCTATTAATGTCCGATCTATTCTGTTTCGTTTACTTTGGTTTTATTCCAGTTTATGGCATCTTGCCGAATTGCCGTTTACGTCAGCCTAATAGTTTAGCTATTTTCCTGACGTGTTATTCAGGCTCTCTCTCTTAAAAGAGACCCTTAAGTTGCAGTTACCTACGTTTTACCCAACCACTTACACGCTACTAGGAGCTAGAAAACTTGCATTCAGAAATGACGAAGATTAATAAAATGATGGACTGATCACTAAAGAGATAACTCGAGAGTAACATTCTTTGGGGTTCTTTTGCACAAAATGAACTTGGAGAAAATCGCATACGTAAGAAGAACAAAGAAAGTGCGAAAAGTAAACGTAAACACTTAATAAAACAGCAATATGAGCTCTTACCTGTAAGGAGCCAAATCTATTGAAATGACTACGGGGTGACAAATAGTGATAAGACAGCGGACTGATTAGCCTGAGGGCTGATGTTTGTCGTGAACTGAAGGGTGCTTAGCTAAAATGCAATCAGATTAAGATAAAAACCGAGTGGAATGAAGTTGAGCTTGGACAATGGGAATGAAAACAGAGATGATAAAGGGCTGAAAGTGAGAGTGTGATAAGATAATGAACAAACTGAAAATGTAGAGTTCTAGTATTCAGAATCCTTTTCAAGAAAACACTTCAGAAAACTAGTTTCAGAAGTCTTTCTAATCAACACTTCTAAGTAGCAGAGTAACAAACTGAATGAAGTTTCAGAGTTCTTCCGCTATAATAACTACCTCTCCTTTTTTGCCCGCCCCTTGAATAGTTTTTCATGCAGGTATTTATAGGAATCGGGTGCTCCCTATGAAGGGTCAGGATTTATTTTGAGGGAAATGGAGGGTCAAGATTTCGAAGGACATGATCGTATGTTCAGGAATTAAAGAGAATCAAAATGAATGGCTGTGATCACTCTTCAGAATATTTGTCCTTTTCTTCTTTCAATCTGACGGTCCCAAATCTTCTTGTCCGGAACGATCTGAGCGCTAAGAGCGAAAGACGCTGGTATTGTCATCTTCTCTCTTGATCCAAGGGTTCCGGGTTTGTCCTTACCAGTGAGATCAACGGTGGGGATTGGGATGTATAGGACTGTCATGACATACCCTGGCACCTGTCAGCATTGCAGGCGATTCTTAGGCGTGCGGTGGAGATCTCGTCTGCAACGCTTTAACTACCTCGGCTCTGATTCTGACGACGGTATTTGGGATTTGTCTTATTCTCTTTGTCTTCCGATCCCTCCCCCTTCTCGATCTTCTTGACACGCTCCTATTGCGATCTCTCAAGCTGATCTCCCATCCTCCGATCTCTATTATTCCGATCCCTTAATCAGCCTTAGTCTGGTCAAAGCATTAATTTCCCCTCGATTCCCAAAGCGTCCGCTTCGTTTTCTGCTCAGTAATAAATGCCCGTTTTCCCCTATATATACCCCAGACGAAAGAGACTTCCCTTCATCCTATTTCCTCTCTTCCTTCTTACTTCCCAGTTCTAGCTGCTCCAGCGGAAGTTCCGGCTACAACTGTGGCTTTGATCCTTTTCCGATGGACTTCCTTACTCCTCGACTGAAAATTTACGACCCTGGTGATCGCATAACCTTGTATGATGATGGTGAGGGAACTGGATCAATTGACCGATCTGGATTGCGGACCTCGACTCTACCGATCTCGAGTCGCTCAACTGAGTTTATTCGGCTTCTCATCACATTGGGTGTTCCGACAGCGGCTTCCCTCCACATTGGGTGTTAAACGGCGTCTCGATTATCGGTTACACCCTTTGGATCAGTCATAATGTAGGCTTTGACATAAGCCTCTTTTAGATAGGATGTTCTGCTGGTCTTTAGAGATCGGCCTTTTGATGTAATCAGATCTCTAATGTATTTCGATCTTGAGATTGCCCAAATTATGTAATCTGACTTTTGGAAATGTATTCCGATCTCTTGAGATCGCCCAAATGATGTAATCCGACTTTTGGAAATGTATTCCGATCTCTTAAAAATAAAAATCTTATTTTGCCAACTATCACCTTATTGATTATTTTCCGATCTCTAATATATTTGTCTGATCTGGTTCCTAACAAAACGACTCTTAACTAATCCTTTATTCAAAATATTCAACTTAATATGCCGATCTCCAGTTAACCGATCTCTTTATGTAATTCGAAATGTTCGAGAAATGTGTCAGAACAGCTGGCAAGTCCCGTTAACCGATGCACTGCCTGGAACCCCGTGAGCATTAAATGCTCGGACGAGTATAAATAGGGGTGGGGGGTTAGCCATTTGCTCCTGTATGTCATTTCAGTCTCTTGCTCACAACTTCAAAGTTCTCTCGTTTTCTCAAGTTCTTCCGACGCCGATCAGACTCCGGTAAGGGCTTTGATCTTCTTTTTAGTTTAAATTCTTTATTTCCTTTGAAAATGAGCGGCGCCAAAGGTCAGAGAGCGACGAGCCCTCCTTCCATTCAATTCTCGTGGTCGTCTGATGAAGAAGTGGTAGTCGGGCCAAGCGTTCAACAAGAACCTCCTAGGGTCTCCGTTCCAGCTCGGGGGCGAATCGGACCATCAAGGCACGTACCTTCTTCAGGGAGGGAGAATCTCCCTATGGACGAGCTGCCATCGATCTTGCAAGAATCCGATCTGCAATCATTTAGCCAGGAGTATAACATTCGTCCTGATTCGTACGAACTTATCCGGTGTCACGGCGATCACCGAGCCGATCACTTCTTTGAAGAGAATGACATGGTTATGGTATACGAGGAACAGTTAAAGGCCGGTCTTCGGTTCCCTCTGGATGACTTCTTCAAGGAGGTCCTAAAACTTCACCGAGTGTGCATTGCTCAAGTTCACCCTAACTCGTAGCGGATCTTAGTAGCCTTCCGAGGCCTATGCCGAGCTAAGGGAATCAGACCTACGGCTAAGGTGTTCGCCGAACTGCACAGGCTAACTCACCGAAAGGACGACGAGCACTGGTTCTTTCAGGCGAAGCCTCATTGCGGGCTCTTCACCGATCTGCCCTCCTCCCTTAAAAATTGGAAGAACCGCTTCTTTATTCTGAGGAGCAAAAATCCGACCTGCTTTGAGGACTTCCCCGTGGTGGTGGCACCAGGGGCCCTTGCTTCCGAAGCGCATTACCCTGAACCAGGAGGAAAGCTTAATAGTGATGGATCTGAAGAATCAGGTTGCCACTCAAAAGTATTCCTGTTTAGATGCCGTGACTGCCGAGCTGCACCATTGGACCATACAGCTGCTCACCGGCCAAGATTGTGAACTTCCGCTCTCTGACCTCGGCACTGGTATTTTCTACATCTCAGATCTCAGGACCTTAGCGATCTCACTGACCTCTTCTTTGTGCAGGTATGGCGGGTGATGAGGGTTCTAGGAAGCGGAAGAAAGAAAGAGAGATCTCCCGGAAAATAAAGGAGATGAAGCGTTCGGAAATCTTGGGGTGATGAGGGTTCTAGGAAGTCTTGGGGTCTTCCATCTGCCTTCGGGAGGATCGGGACAGGCTATCCCCGGACAGCCTTGACGATATCTTGACTCGATCCATGAGCCTGAACGTGGAGTGTCTGGTGAACCAGACCATAGTTCGGGAAAAGGCTCATCGTCTGGGCAAGGAGGCCGAGAAGAAGAATCAGGAAGTGACTTCCCTCCGATCCCAACTCGCATCCGCTCAGGATTACATATCTCAAGTTAAGGGGAGGGTGAAGTTCTATGAAGACAGGCTGGCCGAACAGAATCATGTTCTGGCTGAAAGGGATCGTGCTCTCGGGGAAGTCCAGGCGCTCCGGGCCAACGAAGCTTCTCAGGTCGCTCAACTTATCGAGGAGCTTAAGGCGAAAGACGAAGAAATGGTGACAGGGATAGCTGGTGCCTATGTGAATGCTCACAAGGACCTCTTGGCCGAACTCCAGAAGTGTTACCCAGAAGAGGACTTCTCTTGGATGGCCGACCTGGCTCCCGGGGGTGAGGGTGAGGATAGTGAAGAGGAGGGAGAGGATGAGCGAAATGTAGATCAGGCTGGGGGTGATCCCCCAGCCGAATAACTTGTACAAATTTTGCAATGAAATGAAATAGAATGCCTTTTTGTTCGATGAATGGTTGTGATCGGAAAATTTCTAAACACTTGATTGTCTGAGTATATTGAAACAACTGAAAACTATTATTATCCTAAGTGTGAGAGATCGGAAAATACAACATGCATGAGATTGCTAAACGGAACTTAATTGAAAATTTTGGCTTGAACATCTAAGATCGGGACCTTCATTAAACCGGATTAGAACCTTAGCTTGATTATTCCTAAACTTTTAAAAGAGAGGTCGACCATAAATATTGGCAGCAAGGTTCTAGTGTTAGTTCAATTTCGTCTGACGAGAGAGATCGGGAATGTAGTTGACTGGTCAGGATATTTGACAATGGACTTGAGAGATCGGTGAATGATTTGAGAGACCGATAAGGCTTTGACTGATATGAGGACTTAGCATTGACTCAACTTTCTGTGAAGAGAGATCGGAACCGTGGTTAGATGGCAAGGAGAGACTTAGTGCTAGGGATCGGTTTCGAAGTTTATTGATTCTGGGGATCGGCCAAAATATGGTGTCGACAGCCAGCATTGATTATACTATGATATTTAGAATTTGAGTCCAGAAATGGGTACTTTAGAGAGGATGGGAGAGGTTTAAGCTCTGCCCATTTGCATTTTCTTGGAGCTTACCTTCGGTTTATTCCTCCTTCAACTTCTCCATCTCAGAGGCCTTAGCTAAGGGTAGGGGTGGATGAGCTACTAACTGTTGTGAACAGGCTACTATTTCTATATTTTCATTATCCACTGTGTGGCTGTGCATAATACATGCTTCAAGAGGATCTTTAGGATGTGTCTCATGAAATTCCTTTTCAACATATTCGTCAATTGTGTCAACTTTGAAGCATTCATCAAGTTCAAATTTGTGTTTCATCGTGTCGAACAAGTTGAACTCTACTTCTTCTTCCACTACCTTAATGGTTAGTCGCCCATTTTTGACGTCTATATTAGCTCCGGTAGTTGCCAAGAATGGTCTTCCCAAGATGATAGGAATTTTAACATCTTCTTCCATCTCAAGGACAAAAAAGTCCACTGGAATGAAGAATTTGCCCACTTTGATCGGAATGTTCTCCAGTATTCCTACGGAATATTTAACAGATCGATCAGGCAACTGCAATGAGATTGTTATTGGTTTCAATTCCTCGATCTCCAGCTTCTTGCATATTGATAGAGGCATTAAACTAATGCTTGCTCCAAGATCGCAGATGGCCTTATCTATTTTCTTATCTCCAATGAGGCAAGGTATGGAGAAGCTTCCTGGATCTTTTAATTTTGGAGACAGTTTGTTTTGCAGTATGGCACTGCATTCCTTTGTTAGAGCTACTGTTCCATAGTCTTCTAGCTTTCTTTTCTTTGACAGAATTTCCTTAAGAAATTTGGCATAGGATGGCATCTGAGAAAGTGCTTCAGTGAAGGGAATGTTGATGTAAAGCTTCTGTAAAACTTTCAAAACTTCCCAAACAGCTTGCCCAATTTGGCTTTCTGAAATCTATGAGGAAAAGGTAGGGGAGGCTGGTATGGCTCTGGTAGTTTCTTTGCCTTCCTCGCTTCCTCTTCCTGATCTTTCTTAGCTTCTTTCTCCTTTTTCTCTGCTTGGTCTTTGGATTTTTCTATGGTTTTCTCTGTCGGTTCTACCTCTAGTTGTACTAGAGTTCTCCCACTCCTCAGTGTAACTGCCTTACAATGCTCGCTTGGGTTCATTTCTGGTTGGCTAGGCAGTTTGCCAGTAGCCTTACTTGAAGAGCTTGCTTGCTAAGCAATTTGATTCTTTAGCATCTTATTGTGAGTAGCAAGTTGGTCCACTCTGGAAGTTAACTGTTTAATCAATTTAGTTTGTTGTTGTTGAGCTGCTAGGAACCCTTCCATCATGGTTTCCATAGTCATTTTCGGTTCAGGTTGTTGAAGTTGGAGAAGTAGTGATGACTGTGCAAAGTTTTGACCTCTGTTCTGAAATCCAAGGCATGCTGGTGGCTTGTACCCTTGTTGCTTGTTTATTGGCTGGTTCTGCTGATTGGACCATGAGAAATTTGGGTGGTTCCTCCATCCAGGGTTGTAAGTATTTGAATATGGCTGCCTTGGGTTGAAGTTTCCTCCATTATTCACATAGTTCATCTGTTCTGAGGAAGGTTCATTGAAATTGCTGTATTCTGAACTCATGTATCCTCCTCCATAGCTGTCTTCAGGTTGATTGTTTGTACCAACTGCGTTGGCTTGCATCTTTTTGAGTTTCCTTATGAGCTAATCAAATTGAGCATTTATAATGCTTAGGGCATCTACTTCCAGTACCCCTGCAGTTTTTCTTGCATTTCCTCTTTCATTTGACCACTCATAATTATGGTATGCAACCCTTTCTAGAAGTTCAAGTGCTTGTGGCACTGTTTTCTCCATTAGATCACCTTCTGCAACTGAATCAACTGTGCTCCTTGTAAAGAGTAGTAATCCATTATAAAAATTCTGCACTAATAGCCAATCTTCTATGCCATGGTGTGGACATTCCCTCTGCAGGTCTTTATATCTTTCCCATGCGTCATAGAGTGATTCTCCTTCCTTTTGTCTGAAGGTGTTAAGCTCAAGCCTTAGTTTTGTAGTCTTTACAGGTGGAAAATACCTTGCTAGAAAAGCTTGAGAAAGGTTCTTCCAAGTGGTGAACGTTCCAGCCAGTTGAGAAAGTATCCACTTCCTTGCTCTGTCCCAAAGGGAGAATGGGAATGCTCTGTAACACCCTCACTATTTTATTTTGAAAATATTGTTGAATTTTCAAATAGGTGAATAGTGAATCACCTCAAAGGTAAATAAAATAGGGGAAACTCCGTTAGTTTCTCCGTTGAAAAATGATTGATATTAAAAGATAATAACTTGAAAATGATTAAAGGAATAAAGTAAGATAAGATAGGGTGCTCCGACACCGAATGCAGCATGCCTCGCTCGGCTACACTATAGTCGGGTGAGGGGTGTCACATTTATTGGTATCAGAGCACGGTTTAGGCATTCCTAGGCATAGATAGATGGAGAGGAATAGTGTGCATAACATGCATTGCATTCATATGAGTCGATGTGACACTAATGTAGATCTGTTTTCTCTGGTAAGGTGAACAAATAAGGAAGTGGTAGCTCCTCGACTATTTACATTGGGTAAATTTTGAGGACGAAATTTTTGGTAGAGGGGAAGAATTGTAACACCCTCACTGTAGCCATTCCATACATTTTACTGTTTCGATGACCGGTGTTGGTTCAGATAGCTAGAACGTCAGAAAAAATATTTAGACTAAAATTTTAGAAAAATTTAGCAAAAATTTCTCAAATAATAATAAGAAAAATTTAGCAAAAATTTTAGAAACAAAATACAATCAAGTTAAATGAGCCGGTGCCCTAGCGATTTGTAATCCAGTGGGAAGTTGTGGTTTTTGCAGCTATAAGCTCTAAACCTAGGAGAAAATTCATGAAATAATTTTTGGGACTCCAGAGAAGAGTCATTGAGGTTTTGATGGCATTAGAATGCCAAGAAAAGGCTTAGAAAAAATTTTTTGATCAGTACAGACGATTTTGGCTCAATAAGCCAAACGGAGGGCATTTTGGTCATTTCGTCTTCAAAGATTATTTTTTACCAACTTTTCCAGTTAAGCAAATAATTATTATGACATAAAATAAGAACAAATATTGCTACAAATTAAATTAAAAATGAGTAAAAAAGAAAGAGAAAAAGAGAAGTTATCAAGCTTTAGGAATTGGCTAAATCAAGGTTAGTACCATATTCTTTGCTTTTACATCTTTCTAAACATGAATTTAAGCTAAGTTAAGTTGAAAATTTGATAAAAATTGAATTCATGAGGCATGATTATGTTCCATGAAATTTTTACAGCCTTGATGAGTTAGGTTTAGCAGAATTCTTTAATTTAAAGTGACATATTAGCTACCCCTAGTATAAATTATATGATTAGTATAGCAAATTAGGAGTAAGATGCATGAATTGGAGGCTTGGTCAATTAGGGTTAGGGTTTTGAACATTAATTTTTTCAATGGATGAAAATGGACATAAACTAAAGTTGTAATGGTCAATTAGTGACCATTTGGCTATGATTAATGAGGAATTGAAGTAATTTGTGCCAATGGAATTGAGGGTAGATGTGCTGCCGTGAGTGTCCTGCAGGTCTGGATGTGAGTCCAGTAAGTTTGGGTAGCAATAACTTGGGTTGTGTAGGTTCAATTGGTGCAAGGCCAATTGGACATGAAACTAGACATATAATGACACAACTTTGATGAAGGAACCCTATCCATAAACCAAACATAAGATGCCCTAAAAATTGACCAAATCCGGGTAACACACATTCTGCCTGGGCAAAATGACCAAATGAATTCATTCATTTGCTCATAACTCAGTGTAGAAAGGTCCAATTGACCTAAAATTTTATATCAATGGAAAGCTTAGGCAAATTAGAATAACTTTCATGCAGAACACAAACTTAAATTCTGGACTTAACTAAATGAAATTGCTAGCCAAAGTTCACCTACCAAATCTGGCAGAACCTGAATTGCCCAGAAATTCTGGGTAGAGACTAATTCAGCCAGTTATGGTAATTTGGCCATAACTTGAGCTACAAAACTCCAAATGAAGTGATTCAAAAAGGGAATTAAAGAAGACACAATAAGGAACAACTTTGATAAAGAAAAGTTAGCCCAGTTTCCACTGTAAAATTGTTCAATGGAGCAGTAAACTTAGGTAATCAAAACTAAAAATTTAGAAATGCACCTAGGGGACTTTAAATTGCAATTGGCAATTAATACTAGCAAATGTAAGACTCAAAATGTAGGATCTTGGTGTAATTAGAATTAACATATCCATTAAGTATGAAAAAGTCAATATTTTGGTTGACTAGTAAGGTGAATAGTAATCAAAATGATTAGCAAATTAAGATGAAGACCTAGAACCAATTCTAAGCTTAAATGCTTAGAATTGTAGAACAAATGTGGATTATACATCTTAGTCAAAATTGTTAGAGGGAAATTAAGGCCATAAGTTTGAAATCCATGAAATGTTCATGGGTTACTTGAAACATAAAAAGTAAGTCACCTAATTGATGTGAATAGGTAGTTAGGGCTTATATGCCCATCACAAATAGAATTCATAAAATATTAATAATTCAACTTGAAATATAAAATTTGTAATTACATAAGTAGATTTTCGAATGTATAAATGAGAAAGGAAAAATATTTTGAATACAATGGTACATGAGAACATTTTTTTGAATTATGATCATTATGGATAACATAATGAATGATAAAGTATGGATTGGCAACTAACACTTTTGAGAACCAAAATGTGGTAAATCTATGTGATTAAAACTCATGTAACTATTATATAGGAGAAAGTCAATATTTTAACTTAAATGACTAAATGAATAGTAACCTCACATGTTAAGTATAAATATTCAAGAAATAACTTTATGCTCTAGTAGGCCTAATGCGATTGGTTTGGATAGGTTGGCATGCCAATAGGGTTCTGATAGCAGTACTGCATATGATGTATGCCTTATTGCTTTTATGGCTTATTAGCCATTCTGTTGCACACTGAGAGACACATTGTGACCGATGGTGTGACGGCCCGAGGTACTTGGTACCCAGTGCTAGTTTACTCGTTTATCCAATCCAGTCAATTTGTATAGGTTACTTGGGCATGGAAAAGTATAAATATAATGAAATTGAGAATTTTGATATATGTAATAAGCATGAATGAATTTGTACAAATGATGATGGATTTGAATTGCATAATGATTTTTGAAATGATGATATGAGTATGGATGAATTATTGTATGGAAGAGTATTAATAAAATTAAACTAAGTTTAAAGGCAACAAATTGATGAAACATTAAGTTAAGAAACAAGAATGATTCCAATAAAAATAAATGTTCTTAAGGGTCAGAAAATGAAGATAAATAAATACACGAGACATAAAATCATTATAATATTGATTAATAACATGCTAGGAAGAGTTAATATCATAAGCAAAACAAAAATTTGGAAATTATTTATTATTCTTATAAGCACAATAACTAAGAAATTATTATTTTTATTTGTATATTATATTTTTTTGTATTATTGGCACCACTAAGATTTATGCTTAGCGCATCGCTGTTTGCAACGCGTAGGTACTGAAGATTTGGCCAGAGAACTCAGTAGACCACAGATTAGGATTTTGGAGTCCGGATCTGCATAAGTGACAGAAGTGTATAAGGTTATCACCTCCTCAGCAATGCATGTAGATAGGGCCCATATAAGTTATTTTATGTATTTTCTACATTATGTAAATTATGAACTTATGTAATTAGTTTATAAATCATGTAAATTTATGTAATTTGAACATTTTTACATATGAATTGAGTATGAATGGAAATGTATGGAAATGATTATGAAATTGAAATATATGGATGAGAATTGAATTATGAGAAAATTATGAGAATGATTGATGAGATAATTATGATTAGCATGGATAAGATTTTATTTTGAAAATATTATTGAATTTTCAAATAAGTGAATAGTGAATCACATCAAAAGTAAATAAAATAGGGGAAACTTCGTTAGTTTCTCCATCGAAAAAATGATTGATATTAAAAGATAATAACTTGAAAATGATTAAAGGAATAAAGTAAGATAAGATAGGGTGCTTTGGCACCAAATGTAGCATGCTTCACTCGGCTACAATGTAGCCGAGTGAGGAGTGTCACATTTATTGGTATTAGAGCACAATTTAGGAGTTCCTAGGCATAGATAGATGGAAAGGAATAGTGTGCATAACATGCATTGCATTCATATGAGTCGAGGTGACACAAATGCAGATCTGTTTTCTCTAGTAAGTTAAAGAAATAAGGAAGCAGCAGCTCCTCAACTATTTACACCGGGTAAATTTTGAGGACGAAATTTTTGTTAAAGGGGAAGAATTATAACACCCTCACTGTAGCCATTCCATACATTCTACTGTTTCGGTGACCAGTGTCGGTCCGGACAGCTAGAACGTTAGAAAAAATATTTAGACTAGAGTGAGGAGTCATAAATATCTCAAATAATAATTAAAAAATTTAGAAATAAAATACAACAAAGTTAAATGAGCTGGTGCCCTAGCGATGGGTAACCCAGTGAGAAGTTGCCATTTTCGCAGCTAGAAGCCCTAAACCCAGGAGAAAATTTATAAAATAATTTTTGGGACTCCAAAGAAGATTTATTGAGGTTTTGATGGCATTAGAATGCCAAGAAAAGACTTAGAAAAATTTTTCGACCGGTACAGATGATTTTGGCTCAATAAGCCAAACGGAGGGCATTTTGATTATTTCGTCTTCAGATATGATTTTTGACAAACTTGTCTAGTTAAGTAAATAATTATTATGATATAAAATATGAATAAATATTGCTAAAAATTAAATTAAAAATGAGTAGAAAAGAAAGAGAAAAAGAGGAGTTCTCAAGCTTTGGGAATTGGCTAAATTAATGTTAGTGCCACATTCTTTGCTTTTACATCTTTCTAAACATGAATTTAAGCTAAGTAAAGTTGAAAATTTGATAAAAATTGAATTAATGAGGCATGATTATGTTCCATGAAATTTTGGCAGCCTTGACGTGAGTTAGGTTTAGGAGAATTCTTTGATTTAAAGTGACATATTAGCTACCCCTAGTATAAATTATATGATTAGTATAGCAAATTAGAAGTAAGATGCATGAATTGGAAGCTTGGTCAATTAGGGTTAGGGTTTTGAAATTTAATTTTGGGAGTGGATGAAAATGGACATAAACTAAAATTGTAATGGTCAATTAGTGACGATTTGGCTATGATTAATGAGGAATTGAAGTGATTTGTGAGAATGGAATTGAGGGTAGATGTGCTGCCTTGAGTGCCCTACAGGTCTGGATGTGAGGCCAGCAAGTTTGGGCAGCTATAACTTGGGTTGTATAGGTTCAATTGGTGCAATGATAATTAGACATGAAACTAGACACATAATGGCACAACTTTGATGAAGGAACCCTGTCCAGAAACCAAACATATGATGCCCTAAAAATTGACCAAATCCGAGTAACACACATTCTGCCTGGGCAAAATGACCAAATGAACAGTGTTCATTCATTTGATCATGACTCAATGTAGAAAGGTCCAATTGATCTGAAATTTATATCAATGGAAAGCTTAGTCAAATTAGAACAACTTTTATGCAGAACACAAACTCAAATTCTGGACTTCACTAAATGAAATTGCTAGCCAAAATTCACCTACCAAATTTGGCAGAACCTGAATTGCCCAGAAATTCTGGGTAGAGACCAATCCGGCTAGTTATGGTAATTTGGCAATAACTTGAGCTACAAAACTCCAAATGGAGTGATTCAAAAAGGGAATTAAAGAAGACACAATAAGGAACAACTTCGATGAAGAAAAGTTAGCCTAGTTTCCATTCTAAAATTATCCAATAGAACAGTAAACTTAGGTAATCAAAACTAAAAATTTAGAAATACATCTAGGGGACTTTAAATTGTAATTGGCAATTAATACTAGCAAATGTAAAACTCAAAATGTGGGATCTTGGTGTAATTAGAATTAACATATCCATTAAGTATGAAAAAGTCAACATTTTGGTTAACTAGTGAGGTGAATAGTAATCAAAATGATTAGCAAATTAAGATGAAAACCTAGAACCAATTCTAAGCTTAAATGCTTAGAATTGTATGAAAAATGTGGATTATGCATTTTAGTCAAAATTGTTAGAGGGAAATTAAGGCCACAAATTTGAAATCCATGAAATGTTCATGGGTTGCTTGAAACATGAAAAGTAAGTCACCTAATTGATGTGAATAGGTAGTTAGTGCTTATATGTCCATCACAAATAGAATTCATAAAATATTAATAATTCAACTTGAAATATAAAATTTGTAATTACATAAGTAGATTTTCGAATTTAAAAATGAGAAAGGAAAAATATTTTGAATACAATGGTACATGAGAACCATTGTTTTGAATTGTGATCATTATGGATAACATATTGAATGATAAATTATGGATTGGCAACTAATGCCAACACTTTTGAGAACCAAGATGTGGTAAATCTGTAACATCCTCACTTTAGCTAGTCTGTACAGTCTGCTGTTCCGGTGATCAATGTCGGTCCGGGCAACTACAATGTTTGAAATTATAATTTGACTAAAGTGGGGAGTTATAAAGAAACTAAATAATACTCATAAAAATCAAGGAAAAATTTTTAGAAATGAAATACACTAAGGTTAAACGAGCTGAAACCCCAGTGATGAGTAACCCGAAGGGGAAGTAACGGTGAAGGCCGTTAGCAACCCTAAACCCGGGGAAAAAATTATAAAATAATTTTTGGGACTCCAGAGAAGGGTCATTGAGCTTCTTATGGCATTAGAATTCCAAGAAAATGCTTAGAAAAATTTTTCTATGGGTAGACAATTTTGGCTCGTTAAGCCAAATGGAGGGCATTTTGGTCATTTCGTCTTCAGAGATGATTTTTGGCCAACTTGTCCAGTTAAATAAATAATTTATATGACATAAAATGTGAATAAATATTGTTAAAAATTTAATTGAAATTAAATAGACAAGAAAAGGATAGAAAATGAGAGAAATGAGAATTATGACATCATTATGATGTCATTAGTATTCTCCCACCCAATCACATGTTGACAAATGGCACTAATATGTATAAAAAGACTTAATGAGTAGAAAACAAAAGAAAAAAAAAATCAAAAAGCCTTATCCCTTCTTCATTGCCATCTCACTCCTCTTCCATGTCCACCATTTTCAGGCTAATCAAAGCTTGATTTGCTTGGTTCTCACCCATTAAAACTTAAGTTTCTCAACACAAAAACTTGTTCTTTCATCTTGGTGAGTCTTTTGGCAGTAAAAAGAAGTGAAAAAGAAGAACCCTAGCAAGTTGCAATTTCACTCCATTAGAGGTTAGTGACTTAAACTTGATTTTCTCTTAAAATTCATGTTGAAGGAGTATGATTGAGTGCAAAATTATAAAGAAATTTAATAAATACCTTGCATATGCCCTTCCCATATTTTTGGCAGCCTTGGTTGTGGTAAGATTTTGATGATTTTCATGGAGCTAAAATGGTAGTATGGCTGCCCTTAGTATTAATCTCTTAAGTGGAGTAATGAAATACAATTTTTAATGCATGGTTTGAGATAGTTGAGTTAGGGTTTGGGATGAAAATGAGACTTTGATCAAGTAATGGTAAAAGTAGGTTTTAATGGTCAATTAGTGACCATTTGGTTTTGTTTGAATAAGAAATGTAGTGGTTGGTTTAGTAGGAATTGAAGTTGGTGTGGCTGCCCTTGGTGACCTGCAGGACTGGGCATGAGTCCAGCAGGTTTGGGCAGCAATAACTAGAATTTTAGAGATTCAATTGGTACAAGGCTAATTATACATGAAACTAGACACATAATGGAACAACTTTGGTGAAGAAACTATGCCCAGAAAATCAAACCAAGTTGATCTAAAGATTGCCCTAATTCGGGTGACCTGCAATCTACCTGGGTAAAATGACCAAATGAATAGTGTTTAGTCATTTGGTCATAACTCAGTGTAGAAGGGTCCAATTGACCTGAAATTTTACCAGCAATAAGCTGAGAGATAGACCTAAAACTTTTATGAAGAAACATAACCCAAATTATGACCATAACATATTCAAAAAGTGACCTGTACTCACTGCTCAAAATACTATAGATTTGGTTAGTCCAGAAATTCTGGAAAAATTATAATCCGACCAGTTGTGGTCTTTTGGCCATAACTTGAGCTACAAAACTCCAAATGGAGTAATTCAAAAAAGGAAATGTAACTAGACAAAATAAAGAACAACTTTCATGTTGACCATTTTACCAAATTTCCACTGCAAAAATGACTAATGGAACAGTAAACACAAAGCTTAAAATCTAAAAATTTTGAACAATTAACATTAAGCTTAGAAATGGTATTGGCAACCAATACCAAAAATTTTAGAATGCAAAATGTGGTATGTTGGGAGTGTTAAAACCAATGTACCTATTGTCCATGTAAAAGTCAACATTTTGTTGACTAATGAATCGAATAGTAACCCAAAACTTGAATTTCAAGAATTGTGAAACTTAAAAGTGTAATATGCCCTAGTATACCTAGCAAGATTAGTTTGGATAGGTTGGCATGCCAATAGGGTTCTGTTAGCAGTACTGCATATGGCTTCATGTCATTCTGTGTTTCATGGCCTCCCATGCCATTCTGTGATAAAATAGCCTTTGGCTATGTTAATTGAGTTATTATACTTGAATTATATCCTTGATGATTATTACAGCTTATTAATTGTTCTGTTGCACACTGGGAGCACAATGTGACCGATGGTGTGATGATCCGAGGTACTTAGTACCCAGTGCTAGTTTACCCGTTTATCCAGTCCAGTCGACTAGTAGGGATTACTCGGGCAATGATAATAAATCTTATCAAATTTTAATCGAATAATACTGCAATAATTATCAGAAATTAAGTCTACCAAAAATGTAAACATACATTTTGCATATTTACTTTATTTTAGTTATTTTATTTTATATTGTCACCACTAAGCAGAATTGTTTAGCGTGTCGCTTTTGCCACGCGCAGGTACTAGAGACATAGCTGGGGAGTCCAGCAGACCTCATGCAGGGTGAGCTTTCAGATCTGCACACGGACTCTAGAGTCACCTCACATTTGCAGTGCATTTGGTAGGACATTAGGCCACTTTTAGTATTTTGGTATTTTGCATTTTGTAAACTTCTGTAATGAATATTATAAACTCATGTAATTATGCTTTTGATGTAATTATCTATGAACTATGTTTAGTAATAAATATAAGCATTTCTCATTGAGTTGACTGTGATATGAATTGAATTTAATTTTGAGATACTGAAGTCATTTGAGAAATTGTTGAGAATATATTGGTGGTTGACTGAGAATGATGTGATGATTTTATTGGAAGTGTTTTTAACAGATTCAAAAGAACTGTTTTTCCAATTTACGGCCGGCACTCTATCGGATTTTCTATAAATTTTGCGAAAAAATTCAGATTAATCAAAAATTGTAAATAAACAAGTAAAAAGGGTAAATTAAATTGAAATATGATTTGGTGCTGTGGCACACTGTGTGGCATATCTTGCTCGGCTACACTGTAGACGAGCAAGGGGTGTCACAAAATCTATATGATTAAAACTCATGTAACTATTATACACGAGAAAATCAATATTTTGACTTAAATGATCAAATGAATAATAACCTCACATGTTAAGCATAAATATTCAAGAAATAACTTTGTAATATGCCCTAGTAGGCCTAATGTGATTGGTTTGGATAGGTTGGCATGCCAATAGGGTTCTGATAGCAGTACTGTGTATGATGTATGGCTTCATGCCATTCTGTAATATGATAGCCTATGGTTATACAGATTATGATGTTATACTTGGCTTTATGCCTTATTGCTTTTATGGCCTATTTGCCATTCTGTTGCACACCGGGAGACACATTGTGACCGATGGTGTGACAGCCCGAGGTACTTGGTACCCAGTGCTAGTTTACCCGTTTATCCAGTCCAGTCAATTTGTATAGGTTAACTGGGCATGCAATAGTATAAATGTAATGAAATTGAGAATTTTGATATATGTAATAAGCATGAATGAATTTATACAAATGAGGATGGATTTGAATTACATAATAATTTTTGAAATGATGATATGAGTACGTATGAATTATTGTATAGAAGAGTATTAATAAAATTAAATTAAGTTTAAAGGCAACAAATTGATGAAATATTAAGTTAAGAAACAAGAATGATTCCAATAAAAATAAATGTTCTTAAGGGTCAGAAAATGAAAATAAATAAATACATGAGGCTTAAAATCATTATGAGATCGATTAATAACATGCTAGGAAGAGTTAATATCATAAGATTTGATTAGCCTTAAACAAAATAGAATTTGGAAATTATTTATTATTCTTATAAGCACAATAACTAAGAAATTATTATTATTATTATTATTTATATATTATATTTTCTTGTATTATTGGCACTACTAAACTTTATGCTTAGCGCGTCGCTGTTTGCAATGCGTAGGTACCGAAGATTTGGCCAGAGAATCCAATAGACCACAGACTGGGATTTTGGAGTCCAAATCTGCATAAGTGATAGAAGTGTATAAGGTTGTCACCTCCTAAGCAATGCATGTGGATAGGGCCCATATAAGTTATTTTATGTATTTTGTACATTATGTAAATTATGAACTTGTGTAATTAGTTTATAAATCATGTAAATTTATGTAATTTGAACATTTTTACATATGAATTGAGTATGAATGGAAATGTATGGAAATGATTATGAAATTGAAATGTATGGATGAGATTTAAAATATGAGAAAATTATGAGAATGATTGATGAGATAATTGTGATTAGCATGGAAAAGATTTTATTTTGAAAATATTATTGAATTTTCAAATAGGTGAACAGTGAATCACGTCAAAAGTAAATAAAATAGGGGAAACTCTGTTAGTTTCTTCATCGAAAAATGATTAATATTAAAAGATAATAACTTGAAAATAATTAAAGGAATAAAGTAAGATAAGATAGGGTGCTCCGGCACCGAATGTAGCACACCTGGCTCAGTTACACTGCAATCGGGTGAGAGGTAGCACATGCTCTGAGTCTTATTGCTTGATCAGACACTCCATTCATCTTGAATGTATCGCATAAGGCAAGAAAGCACTGGAGGTGATAGTGTGGGTCTTCTGTAGGTGAACCTGCAAACTGGGCTTGTTGAATCATTTGGAGCCATGCTAGTTTTAATTCAAAGTTGTTGGCTTCCACTGTGGGTCTAGTGACACTAGGCTGAAATCCTTGGACAGATGGAGCTCCGTAGTCTCTCAAGAGTCTTGGTCTATCATTATTATTAGCCATGGTTTGAATTTCAGGATCTCTTTGACCATGCTCTTGATATTTACTTTCCCTCCTAATGGCTTTTAGAGTTCTGTCTATCTCCAGATCACAGTCCAAAATTTCTTCTTCTGGCCTTGTTCTGGTCATATACCAGATTAAGCACTAGAGAGAAAAGAAGAAAAATATAACCAGTAAAATAAAATTATATAATAAATATAATTGCCTAAATCTGCTAAATTACCTATCGTTTGATATCACTATAGCCAAAGAATCCTCGGCAACGGTGCAAAAAACTTATTTACTAGTTTTACAACCCCGCAAGTGCACGGATCGCTAATAAGTAATAAAGTGATAAGTAGAGTATCGTTCCCACGAGGACCTTTGTTTAGCAAGTATCATTCTACACCGTAATTTTGACTGTTTAGGCTATCAAATATTTAGATAATGAAGTTTGTTAACTTTAAACACTAGAATAGTAAACTTAAAATGAAGTAATCTATTTTTGGAACAATTCTAGAGTTAAGATTTCACACTTGAATCATATTAGGGTTGTTATCTCGTTTATTTACTAAATTGAGGATCGTTTTTCTTGATGGAAATTAGCCCTAAGTTATCCTAAATCCTCTCTTAAGGCATCTAGGGTGTATTTTAATTAACTCAAACCCTACCTTCGTGGTGATCAAATTAATTAAAATCTTTTAAGACCTTTGACTAATTTTTAGGTTCCACAGAGGTATCAGCTTATGTCCAGGTTAGAATCCCTAGGTTCAAGATCTTAATTTTCTAATGTTAATATTTACCTTTCAGTCCTTCAATCAACATCTACAATCATGTCTAAGTGGGTACTAGCACATAGCATGCATTAAGATCACAAGAAATTAAATCAAGAAACGAATCTCAACTCCAGTAAATAAAACTTAATGTTCATCCATAATAATAATTACATGCATTACTCTCCCAAATCTAGAATAAGGAAACTGATCTTAATTTTCTAATGTTAATCTTCACCTTTTAGTCCTTCAATCAACATCTACAATCATGTCTAAGTGGGTACCAGCACATAGAATGCATTAAGATCACAAGAAATTAAATCAAGAAACGAATCTCAAATCCAGTAAATAAAACTTAATGTTCATCCATAATAATAATTACAAACATTACTCTCCCAAATCTAGAACAAGGAAACTACTCACTTATGGTGAGTTCAGCAAACATCATGATAAAAGGTAAAAAAAGTAAAAAGAAAATCATGTAAAAGAAATAAAGCAATATAAATCTATCTAGGGGAATGAAACGAAGGAACCGAAGATAGTTTGCAGCTTTGATCTTTTGGAGCTTCAGCTGGAAAAACTTCTTTTGGTACTGATGCAGAGCCCGACAGCAGTAGCCTTCAGCAACACTCCCTGCGACCGTCCCTTTTTCTGATGTTTTCTTTTCTATTTATATTGGTTGCTCTAGGGTTAGGTCACTTTGAGTCTAAAGGGCCTTAGGAGTCTCATTTTTATCCGAAAACAGGAGGGGAATCTGAGTTATAAGACTGGCTGTAGCATAGTACACGGCCCGTGTGTCACTACATAGGTCCCGTAATGTAAGGCCATGTAACTTGCTAGAGGAGAATTGCGAAACCTTATTTTGGCATAGAAATTTACACGGGTCTATGCCAACTACACGGGCCTGGTTAAACAAGTCGTGTACTATTGTTCCCATAAGGTTCTTCAACTTGCACCCGGCAGAGACTTACACGAGTCCTTGCAGATTACATAAGTCTACTTACACGACCCGTGTACTTGTATTTCTCATTGATTCTCTTAGCTTTCTTCTGGCAAAGAGTTACACGGGTCTAAGGCTTGGTTTACACGACCCGTGTACTTTATATCAGCAACAATTCTCTGTCTCTTGACTCCTCCAAGCTTTTCTTTGTACTCCTATACTTCTGGGGCTTCACCCAAACATTTGAAATGATGTAGAAAACATGGAATTAAGGGCTTTACAATAGAAATTACAAAAACTAATGAAATCAACTATTATGCATGAAAATACTTGCCTAAATGCTATGAAATAGTATGCAAATGTGCTTAAAAACATCTATACAATTCGAGTGTATCACCTACCAAGTTAGTTTCACCCAATTCAGTCCAACACACTAGGGTTCTATATTTCCTTCCATACAATGCTTCATATGGGGCCATTTGGATGCTAGCTTGATAGCTATTGTTGTATGCAAATTCTGCCAGTGGGAGGTATCTATTCCAACTTCTCTCAAACTCAATGACACAACTCCTCGGCATATCTTCAAGGACCTATCATATGTTTCATGTTATTATTATCATTTCAGTTTAATATTTGTACTAATTCAATAAGTTTCAATATTTACCTGGATTACACTTTCTAATTGCCCATCCGTTTGAGGATGGAAAGCTGTACTAAAGTAGAGTTGTGTGCCCAAGGATTCTTGCAACTTTTTCCAAAATCTCAATGTAAATCTTGGGTCTCGATCAGATATGATGGAAAGTGGAATTCTATGCAGTCTAACTATCTCACTGATGTACAATTCTGCTAGCTTCTCCAGTGAGTAGTCAGTCCTAACTGGCAGAAAGAGTGCTAACTTCATTAATCTATCCACTATCACCCATACTGTATCATGCTTTTTATGGGTGAGAGGTAGACCACTTATAAAATCTATAGTGACCTGATCTCATTTCCATTCAAGTATGCTTATAGGCTGTAGCAAACCCGATGGAACTTGATGTTCAACCTTAACTTGCTAACATGTCAGGCATTTAGTCACATAATTAGCTATGTCCTTCTTCATACCAGGCCACCAAAAATGAAGCTTCAAGTCATGATACATTTTTATGCTTCTTGGGTGCATAGCATAAACGCTAGTTTGTGCTTCTTTCAGAATACTGGCTTTTAATTCCCCATCATCTAGTACACATACTCTTCTTTTGTAGTACAGGCACCCGTCTGCTTTTATTGCATAGTCAGTTTCCTTCCCGTCTGGGATTTTGCCCATAATAGCCATTAGCTTTTCATCTACCTTCTGCCTATCTAGAATCTGCTGTAGCAGGTTTGGCTTCACTTGCAACTCAGCCAAAATAGCTCCATCTCGAGCCAAGGATAGACAGGCATTCAAAGATCTAAAGGCTAGAATGGATTTTCTACTCAAGGCATCAGCAACTACATTTGCCTTCCCAGGGTGGTAGTAGATCATACAGTCATAGTCTTTTAGGAACTCAATCCATTGCCTCTGTCTAAGGTTAAGTTCCTTCTGGGTTGGCAAGTATTTCAGACTTTTGTAATCTGTGTATATGTAACACTTTTCACCATACAAGTAGTGCCTCCATATCTTCAATGTGAAGATAATTGCTGCAAGTTCCAGATCATGGGTAGAGTAGTTTTGTTCATGTGGCCTCAACTGCCTAGAAGCATAGGCGACCACCTTCCCCTCTTACATCAATACACACCTTAACCCATTATGCGAGGCATTACTGTAGACCACAAAGTCCTTTCTCGACATCAAGCTATGTTAATAACAGTGGTGCCTCTGTCAACATAGCTTTCAGCTTCTCAAAACTGGCCTGACATTTATCGTTCCAGTCAAATCTAACATTCTTGTATAACAACTTGGTCATTGGAGTAGTTATTAGAGAAAATTCCTTCACAAATCTTCTATAATAGCTAGCTAGCCCCAAAAACCTTCTGACCTCAGTTGTATTTCTGGGAGGCTTCCATTCCATCACTGCTTCTATATTTTTGGGATCCACTCTAATCCCATCAGCTGACACTATGTGTCCAAGGAATGCAATTTCACCCAACCAGAAGTCACACTTGGACAGTTTAGCATACAGCTTCTTTTCTCTCAGAGTTTGTAGAATAATCTTCAAATGTTCATCATGTTCTTCCCTGGTCTTGGAATACACCAAAATATCATCAATAAAGACCACTATGAACCAATCTAGGTATGTGTAACATCCTAGGCAGAGGGCTTCAGCCCAGAGTGGACAATATCACTAGTGGGTTGGGCTGTTACATTTGTGGTATCAGAGCCGCTCCACGTGCAACCTTGAGCGATGGTGGGGCAAACCTTAGCGAGGACGCTGAGTCCCATAAGGGGGGTGGATTGTAACATCCTAGGCAAATCCCACATCAGCAAAACACGAGAGAGATGTTGGGTTTATAAGTTGACGGTTTGTAACCCCTAGTGACGCATTTTAAAATCGTGAGGGCTTCAGCCCAGAGTGGACAATATCACTAGTGGGCCGGGCCATTACAGTATGGATGGAAGATACAGTTTATAAAGTCCATGAATGCTGCTGGTGCATTTGTTAGGCCAAAGGGCATCACTAGAAACTCATAATGCCCATATCAGGTTCTGAATGCAGTCTTTGGCACATCTACATCCTTTACCCTCAATTAATGATACCCTGATCTGAGATTAATTTTGGAAAATACTCTAGCTCCCTTCAACTGATCAAACAGGTCATCAATTCTAGGCAACGGATACTTATTCTTCATAGTCACTTTATTCAACTGCTGGTAATCAATGCATAGCCTCAAAGTCCTATCCTTCTTCTTTACAAACAGCACTGGAGCTCTTCGTGGTGACATACTGGGGCATATAAACCCCTTATCCAGTAACTCCTGCAACTGGATTTTCAGCTCATTTAACTTCGTGGGTGCTATCCTATAAGGAGCAATAGAAATTGGTGTTGTACCCGGCAGTAACTCAATAGCAAATTTGACTTCCCTTTCTGATGGCAAACCAGGCAATTCTTCAGGGAACACATCTGGGAAGTCTCTTATTGTAGGTATATCACACAGATCTAGCTTAGCCTGTCTAGTATCAATCACATGTGCTATGTAGGCTTCATAGCCCTTTTTCATTAGTTTTCTTGTAACTGTGACTGAGATGACATTGGACAAGAAATTTATCCTTTCCCCCACAACTGTGATCTCATTACCATCAGGAGTTTTCAAGGATATCCTCTTTAATTTACAGTCAACCATTTCTTAATGATGTGACAACCAAACCATTCCCAAAATCACATCGAACTCGTGAAAGGCAATTCAATCAAGTCTGTCGAGAATTCATATCCCTGAATCCTTAACGGGCAACCTTTGTACTCCTTATTCACCACCACACTGTGGCCCAATGGATTAGTGACCAAAATGTCTTGGTCACTCTCCCCTACTAGTATGCCCCTTTCTGCAGGTAGGTTGATGCAGATGTATGAATGAGTGGATCCTGGATCCATCAATGCCTGCACAGATGTGTTATAGAGGGAGAACGTAGCCCTGATGATGTCAGGGGCATCTTGTTCCTCCTGAGCTCTCATGGCATAAGCTCTAGCAGGTGCTCTGGCCTCTGGCCTCTCGGCTGTCTCAGATGCAGGGTCTTTGTGATGGACCAGCTGCCGCAAATTTATCGGGCCTTCTACCCCTTTGAGGTGTAGGGGTAAGCCTGTCTGCTTGTGCTGGAGCAACTGTAGCAGTTATGCGTGGACAGTTTCTTAGCTGATGCTCTGTAGACCCACACCTTAGGCAAGCACCCATCACTCTCTAACACTTCCCCTTATGCCACTTTAGGCAGTGTGGGCAGGCAAAAAATACTGGGGCTGGTCCCCTATATACCGTCCCTGGAGAGCTGCCCACTGATGGTGTGGACTGGCCTCTCCTAGGTGTGAACTGTGGTCTGGGCCCCTGGGACTGACCCTGACCTTGAGCTTGACCCGAACTCTGAGTAGGTGGACCTTTAAATTTCTTCCGAGGTGCAAAAGATGAACTGGACTGACATAGACCCCTCTTCTGTTGTCTCTCCCTTCTGTTCTGCTCATTTATTCTGACTTTCTCAACCTTTAAAGTAGCTTTCACTAATTTGGTGAAGTCTATAATCTCCAAGGCAGTGATCATTATTTTTATGTTGTCATTTAGTCCCTCTTCAAACCTTCTGCACCTCTTTGCTTCTATGGAGACTATCTCTCTCCCATACCTACTCAGTCTCATAAATTCCCGTTCATATTCTACTACAGTCAGCTATCTCTGCCTCAAGCTGATAAACTCTCTTCTTCTATCTTCCAGATACACACTTCCCACATACTTCTTCCTGAACTCAGTGAGAAAGAAATCCCAAGTTACTAGTTCTGGCTGGACTTCACTAGATACAGTGTCCCACCACTGACAGGCATCATCTTGCAACAGAGACACTGCACCCTCCAAGTTCTGCTCTAGGGTGCAATGCAATTGCTTCAATACCCGGATGGTTCTGTCTAATCAATTTTCAGCTGCCACTGAGTCTTCTTCTCTCTTACCCAAAAAGTCCATAGCTCCAAATTTTCTCAGTTTTTCCAGGTGAGATTTCTACTGTGGAGGTGGTGGTGGTGGCATAACCCCAGCCATTTGTCTGAAGAAATCCGTCATGTGCTGAAACATAGTTAGCGGAGGTCAGGCAAACACTCATCAGTGCCGTGGAGCAGTTCTCCTCGACCCCAGTCTTAGCTGCAAGTGGAGCATAACTCTCCACTTCCTCATCTACTGCTCTCTGTGACGTAGAGTCCATATCCTAATCAAAATAAAAAAAACAAACAGATCTGCATTAGTGTCACCTCGACTCTTACAAGTGCAATGCATGGTATGGACTCTATCTAGACCTAGAAACGCACTAAATCATGCTCTGATACCACTAAATATGACACCCCTTATCCGTCTACAGTGTAGCTGAATAAGATATGCCACACAGTGTACCAGAACACCATAACTTATCCCATTGATATTTATCCGTTCTTAATTTATTTATTTATAGTTATTAAGTGAAATTTAAGAAATTGATCTCATTTAGATCATTTATTGAAATTATAAATTAATTTGCAGTTCTGAAAATTTTACAGAAAATTCGGCAGAGTGCCGGCTAAAAATGGAGAAAATAGTTCTTCGGAACCTATAGAAAACACTTTTAATAATTTTCTCAACCCACAACTCCAATTAATCACCATTTCTCAATAAATTTTTCATCAAATTCTCAATAATTCCTCAATTTGTTATTCATTCATTTCATATCAAAATCATACTCAGATTTTGAATAAATACTCAAATTTTATTTATAAACACAAATTTATAGATAATCACAATAATAAAAAATTACATTACAGAAGTTTTAAATATACATAATAAAATAAAAATTTAATTACAAAGTTTAACAAAAATTACAAAATACAAAATGGGACCTAGTGTCCTGCCAATGCACTGTAGCCTGAGAGGTAACTCTGACTCTATGTAAATCTGTGGCCTCACCCAGTCTGTGGTTTGCTAGGCTCTCTATCAGTCTCTACAAAACCTATGCATGGCAAAAGCAACGCACTAAGCAATACTGCTTAGTAGTGCTAATAATAAAATAAAAAGAACTCAAATAAAACAAGCACGCAGAGTGTATGCAGGTTTTCCATACGGACAATTTCTGGTAATTATTTGTAGTATTATTAATTTGTTACTGTTTATATCAATTATTTAATTAAATTTATCAACTTCCATTTTTGGTTGTCCAAGTAACCTATATTGGATGACTAGACTAGAAAAACGAGTAAACTGGCACTGGGTACCAAGTACCTCTGGCCGTCACACCATCGGTCACAAGGTGTCTCCTGCAGCAAATGTAATAGCTAATGAGCTGTAATAAATATTAGGCACAAGGCCAAGTATCACAATAATATCAGAATGGCTAAAAGCCATAAAATCACCGAATGGCCACTTAAGCTAAAAATTATAGAATGGCGTAATGCCATATGCAGTACTGCTATCCGAACCCTATTGGCATGCCAACCTATCCAACCAAATCTTACTAGGTCTACTAGGGCATATTACAAAATTCTTGATTAAATTTTTGTGTTTAACATGTAAGATTACTATTCATTTTACCATTTAAGTCAAAATATTGACTTTCCCATACATAATAGTTACATGAGTTCTAACCACATGAAATTACCACATTTTGGTTCCCAAAAGTGTTGGTATTAGTTGTCAATCAATACTTCAAACCAATAGGAAATAAATCAAAAATTTCAGTTTTGTGTGCTAGAGTTCACTATTCCATTAGGCCATTTTACAGTGAGAATTTGGCCAAATATTCTTAATCAAAGCTTTTCTTTATTGTGTATTCTTTAATTTCCTTTTTGAATCACTCCATTTGGAGTTTTCTAGCTCAAGTTATGGCCATTTTATCATAACTGGTCGGATGGACTATTACCCAGAATTTCTGGGCAATTCTGGTTCTGCCAGATTTGATAGCTCAACTTTGGTTAGTAATTTCATTTAGTTAAGTTCATTATTGGAGTTTGTGTTCTACATGAAAGTTGTTCTAAATTGTCTAAGCTTTTCATTGATATAATTTTAGGTCAATTAGACCTTTCTACACTGAGTTATGACCAAATGAATGAACACTGTTCATTTGGTCATTTTGCCTAGGTAGAATGTATGGTATCCGGATTTGGTAAATTTTTAGGTCAATCTATTGTAGTTTTATGGGCAGGGTTCCTTCATCAAAGTTGTGCTATTATGTATTTAATTTCATGTCCAATTGGCCTTGTACTAATTGAACCTACACAACTCCAGTTATAGCTGCCCAAACTTGCTAGACTCACATCCAGCCCTGTAGGTCACTCAAGGCAGCACATCTAACCTCAATTCCCATGATACAAATCACTTCACTTCCTAATCACACATAGCCAAATGGTCACTAATTGAACATTAGAACTTCCTTTCACCAATACATGAGCAAAATCCTAAATTTGGTATCCCAAACCCTAACTCCAACAACTTCAATTCACCATATACATGCAATCAATGAATTAAGACATCAAATTCATGTTCAATGGCAGCCATGTACAACTATAATTCAATCTAATCAATGAAACCCTAATGTATCCTAAGGTCTTTAAATTTGTAGAAATTAATCATGCAAAATTTGTTTAAATTCTCTTAATTTCACACTCAATTCATACTCCACATGATGTATACACAAAGTTTTAAAGATTAATTGGCACTAACCTTGACTTAGCCAATCTCCAAGACTTGAAAACTCCACTCTTTCTCTTTCTAATGGCTACCTAGAGGTACTTTAAGGTGTGGGGTGAAATTCTAATGAAGAGAGGTTAGGGTTTTGTGGTGAAATAAGGTGGGAATCAAGCTTGTGAAATGAGTTTTAATGGAGGTTGAGAGAGAAGAAAGAGGCTACTGATTCTTTTGGAGAAGAGGAATATAATTTATTTGATTTTTAACTCATTTTTCTTTCTTTTTAATTGATTTAAGGGTGGTTGTTGAAAGGTTATTGGAGGAGCTCTTTTTAATGACATCATAATGATGTCATAATTCATGTTTTCCTTCATTTTCCTTTCTTTTCTTTTCTACCCAATTTTAATTCAATTTTTAGCAATATTTATTCATATTTTATGTCATATAAATTATTTATTTAACTGGACAAGTTGGCCAAAAATCATCTCTGAAGACGAAATGACCAAAATGCCCTCTATTTGGCTTATTGAGCCAAAATCGTTTGTACCGATCTAAAAATTTTTCTAAGCATTTTCTTGGCATTCTAATGCCATTGAAACCTCAATGACTCTTTTTTGGAGTCCTAAAAATTATTTCATGAATTTTCTCCCGAGTTTAGGGCTTCTAGCTGCGAGGATCGCAACTTCCCACTTGATTACCCATCGCTAGGACACCGGCTCATTTAACTTGGTTGTATTTTATTTCAAAAATTTTTCCTAAATTTTTCTTATCATTATTTGAGTTATTTATGACTCCTCACTCTAGTCTAAATATTTTCCCAGACGTTCTAGCTATCCGGACCGATACCAGTCACCGGAACAATAGAATGTACGGAATTGCTACAGTGAAGGTGTTATATTGTGTTTTATCTTAAGTTTTAAAGTTATTAGTTGTGCACCACTGAGTGATATACTCAGCGATAGCTTATTTATGCTATCGCAGGTAAGGGAAAGGAGAAGGCTACTGAGTGAGAGGCTTAGAAGTAGCATTTTGGTTTTAACTGTGGGTATATATCGTAGGTATACCCCTGTAATTTCTTTTTGATGTATTTTATACCTATATGTATGGATGTATAGACATTGAGCAGTTTGTATTTAAAAGCATTATATTGCTATCATATTTTGAGTTTGTAACTATTTGTATTTTATTTTGAGACTTATGCAAAATGTATCTTTTGTAATAATAAGTTTATTTCCTCTAATGAATGTCTACTTGATATGTAATTAAATTTTAACTATTCCCATGCAGTTTTCCGCAAAAGAATTGATAAGATAATAATATATCATTTGTTTAAAATCCCTTGTAGTATATTTAATGGGTTATCGGTAAGGGTAGCTTGGTAATTCATTAGGTATGCTACGAGAATATGTCATGCCTTACAAGGGATAAGGTGTGACATGTTTTAATGGTATAAGAGCTTTGGTTTTCATACAAGTTTTGAAAATTGCATATTTAAAAAATTTTGATAAGTACAACTGCTCAATTGTCATTAATTGATACATGTAGTGCATTACATCATAAATATGGACTAATGGAGGGAAATCTCCTTGTGTTGGTTGTTCAGGAAGTAGAATTCTTTGTGCTTCAGTATGAAAGAGGGGGATCGCACAGTAGAGCAATCCGTAGTAGCTGAGGTACAGGAGGAGGCCCCAGCTTCTCAGAATGCCAGTAGGTCAGCTGTACCCATCCCACCCATGCGATTTCTCGCTGGGCCTCGCCAGATGGCTGTACTATTTCAGCAAATGGTTGGCAATATACCAGTCTAAGCTCCTGTGCAAGCACCTCCAGTGCAACCACCACCCCTAGCTAGACAATATGGCAAGTTAATGACGTATGGGGCAACAGAGTTCAAGGGTACAGTGGACCCATTGGAAGCTAAGCAATGGTAAGAATGGATGGAGAGGGTATTCAAGAAACTGCATTGTGCCAATGAATTGAAGTTCTACTACTCAGTCTCTCTACTGCATATAGATGCATATGGGTGGTGGAAGACTATTCCCCACAGTTTGGTTGAGCCCCCTATGTTGACATGGGATGACTTCCTCAGAGAATTTAGACAGAAGTATGTTCTCGACACATACGTAGATATGAAGCTACAGGAGTTTCTCAGTTTGAAGCAAGGGAACAGGACTGTAGACGAGTATGAGAGAGATTTTTCCCATCTCAGCCACTATGCTAGAAGCTTACTCAATACCAGCAAAGACAGATGCAAATGGTTTGAGTCCTAGTTTGAGATTACAAGTGGTTAGGTTTCGGCATGACAACTTCTCTGAGTTGATATCACAGGCCCTTGAGTTGGAAAGGATAGAACTGGAAGGGGCATCTGAGAAGGTAACCATTGAAAAATAGAAGAGCAGTAAGCCTACAGGTCAGAGTCCAAGTAGCAATCCGGGTAAGAGGAAGAGAGCTTTGGGGGACCAAATAACAGAGGATCTAGTAGGGGAAGATTCTCAAGGTAGAGGCCACCTAGATCCTATCAGCAGACATCTAGGGGTTCCTTTCCTGTTTGTACCTGTGAAACCTATGGCAAGACTCATAGGGGAGTATGTTATAAGGCCATAGGAGCTTGTTACAACTGTGGTGGAAGTGGGCGTTTTGCTAGAGATTGCACTAGTGCCCGCAGGTCTGGGCCGCCTACCACCACAGAGGGATCTATTCAAGGTTCTGCTTCCAGAAGACAACAGACAGTTAGTAGAGGCCAAGGCAGGGGTAGAGGTAACACTTCTGGTAACCAGGGCATAGTGAGCCAACCAGAATAGAGTGGTACACCGGCCAGGGTCCACACCATGTGCCAGAGGGAGGAAGCTGAGACATCAGATATTGTGGTTAGTACTTTCTCCAACTTTGGTAGATATGTATATGTGTTATTTGACCCTGGTTCTACACATTCTTATGCTAGTGCCTGTATTGCATGTTCTATTGCTATTCCTTGTGTGAAATTGGATTATGATGTGCTAGTGACTAGTACTTTAAAACAAGAGGTTAGGGTGAACAAATTATATGAAGATTATCCTTTGGTGATCCAAGGACATACATTGCTGTCAAACTTAATTGAAATGCTCTTCCGAGATTATGATATCATCTTGGGTATGGATTGGTTAGCCAGGCACCACGCCATGATTGACTGTAGACTGAAGACGGTCACTTTTGGTCTTCCTGAGTATGCAGACGTAGTGATACATGGGGAGAGGCAGTTATTGCCATCCAACATCATTTCAACTACACTTGCTAGGAAGATTATTAGAAAAGGATGTGAAGCTTCTCTAGCTCATGTGATAGACACCCAGGTGGGGAGTCCAGATATTAAGGATATTCCTATAGTATGGGATTTTTCGGATGTCTTTCCGAAAGAGTTACCGGGATTGCCTCTAAAAAGAGATGTGCAGTTTGAAATTGAGACTATGCCTGGTGTAAAGTCAATCTCCATCACTCCTTATAGGATGGTACCTGCTAATTTGAAAGAGTTAAAAGTGCAATTGCAGGAATTGCTAGATAAGGGTTTCATCCACCCTAGCATGTCACCTTAGGGAGCACCAGTATTGTTTGTGAAGAAGAAGGATGGTACTCTCCGTCTATGCATAGACTATAGACAGTTGAATAAGGTGACCATAAAGAATAGATATTCTCTGCCACGGATTGATGATCTATTTGATCAGTTAAAGGATGCAACTGTATTCTCCAAAATTGACTTGAGATCGGGCTATTATCAATTGAGGGTGCAGGAGCAGAGTATAGCTAAAACTGCCTTCAGGACTTGGTATGGCCACTATAAATTCTTGGTGATGCCATTCGGGTTGACTAATGCTCCAGCTGCTTTTATAGGCCTGATGAACACTATTTTCTTAAACAGAAAATTAGAGCCAAAGAGACTGCATAAGAGTTAAAGGCCCTTACATAGGGTAAAAGGCTAAAGAGCTATGTAATTGTATAGATTTATTTTATTAAAAGGGCCTTTTTAATTTGATTTAAAGATTAATTTCAATTCTCTTCCCTTTCTTTTAGTTTTAGGTTTATTTTCATTATTTCTTGTCTATCGTTTAATTTAACATGGTATAAATCTTTAGGTTTCTAACTTGTATGTTTAGTCCCTTAACTTAAAAATATAACATAAAATTCCCTTAACTTTTAAATTTTGCATAGTAAATTCCCTTTGAATTCTAGTCACTAGTTTCCCAGTTAAACACTCACATGGACAAATTTAACGTAGTGCTTAGTCAATATTTTTTTCCTCTCTCATGCCACATGTAACAAGACTGTCCTTTAACTTTACTGGTTATAACACTATTGTCCTTCAATTTTATTATTTGTAAAACCATTGCTCTTCAACTTTGTCATTTGTAATGCTATTATCCCTCCACTTTACATCAATGTAATACAATAATCAATATAACATAATTGCTATTTAAAATCGCATTTTCATGATCCCATTTAATATAAATATACCATAGAAATTTTTATCTTAATTTGTCTATTGAGCAATATAATTTTTTTAAACTATTGTTGATTTAACTTTTTTATATTTTTTATTATAAATAGTATATTGTTAAAAAAAATAAAAATAAAAACTATGGTTAATTAGTTTTTTTTTTTTTTAACACTATGCTATTCATTTATATTATATATAAATGTAGGAGGGAGAGGGGACATTGGTTTTGCTAAAAACACACTTCATTTTTCAAATTAATCATAATTATATTTTTATTATTTAAATTAATTTTATTGTTTGTAAAAATCTAAAACTCTTAATTTTATAGTTCATATCAATTTAAAATTTTTAGTCTTATATATACTTAACTTTAATTAAATATAAAATTTTATAAGAAGTAATTAATTAAAATTAAAAAATTAATAATTAGAAAAAAAAATACAATTATCTAAAATTGATACAAGTAATAAATATTTTTCTATCAATACGAAACTTGCTAAAATTAATGAAAATATTTCAACTTATTAAATAAATTAATAAAATTAGAAGGATCGACTGCAATTAATAATAAGCAAAAAGAATTAAATGATTTTTGTTAATTGATAAATTTAATTGTTTAATTAAATTTATTAATAAAATTGAAAATAATATGAAAGGTTTAAGATCAAATTAATAAAATTAAAATATTTGACTAAAATTAGAAAAACTTACAAATATTAGAATTTTTTTTATCATTTAGCCAAAGTTAAAAAAAAAAAACTAATAATAAGAATTCTTTTTATAGTACAATTTCTCTTTAATGTAGTAAAACATAATTTATGTGAAAAAATATTATCTTTAGTTTTTTAATCTTTTTTAAATAATTTTTTATAATCTTATTACAATACTAATAATACTTTTAAATTATTTTATATTTGAAAAGTCTAAAAATATTATCTTTAATTTTTTAATTTTTTTTAAATAATTTTTTATAATCTTATTATAACATTAATAATACTTCAAAATTATTTTGTATTTAATATAATAAGAATTAAAATTTTATAATATAATAATCTATTTTTTTTTATTTCCCTTTAATAAATGATATATAGGGATTGTATTAATATATAATTCACTAGGATTAAAATTTTTATTCTATTTTACATACTTAATAATTTCTTGTAGTTTGTTAAAATAATATATCTATTATTAGTAATGCTACAATCAAATACCATATATATATAATATAAAGAGCAATAAAATATATTAAAATTAAATTAAATTTATTTAATTTAAAATAAGAATAATACTTATAAAATTATGAATGTAAAATAAAATAAAATCTTTTAACTTCTTTCAAAACTATGAATCATAAATCAAATAAAAAAAAAAGAAAAGCAAAAATCAATGTAAGATGACTATTGTATAAGAAATTTCTAAAACATAATGAATTAAATAAGTAAGAAATTTCTAAAACATAATGAATTAAACAAGTATGATTGATTACGGTCAAAACAAAAAAATAAGGTGAGAAATATATTGTATAAATACAACAAATTTGATAGAGAATGAGAGTTACTACTTAAGACTGCTCTTGAAGGTTCAAAATCATTTGACAACCTACTGACAATAGAAGGTGTTCAATGCTCAATATTCAAAAAAAAAATTGAGAGAAATGTAATTCACGTAAAATTAATGGTTGGACAATATGTTGAAAAGAAAATATTTTTATTCAGGATGATATTGCTATTGCACACATAAAATAAAAGATACATATTCCACTTAAAAAGAAAAAAAAGCAACTCTCAATTCATGTATGTTTTACGATGATAATAAATAAAGGTTAAGAACAAACAATATCAAATATCAGTATATATTTATTGTAGAATGTTTTCTACCATTGACAACTATACGTAATGATAACACTATTAAGAAGAGTATCGATGTAAGAGAATAAAATATATATTCAAATATATTTAAAATATTTGGCACTTATATTAAAATAGTGATAACTAATATAATAATTTGAACACTATAGTGAACTTGTATTTCTGGAATGGATTGATCTACTAAAATAATATCATAGAAGAAACTAAAAAAGGCTATAAAATTGAATGTGATATCATATTATTTATTATATTGTTACTTATATTATATGTAACGTCCCGGGAATTTCGAGCTCTAAATAGTACTATTTTTTATTTGTAAATAGTATTATTTAAAGCCAATTATAGAACTAAAAATGAGATGAAAATTAATTAAGATAGTAGAATAAAAATCGAAGTGACTATCGGATTATGGATTTAATCGGTATTATTGAAAAAGATAGATTATAACCCGATGAAAGGCATTTTGGCCAATTAACTTGAAGAGTTGACTTTTTGATCGAAATGTTAATTAAATTAAGTGAGATTAATGTATTAGAATGGGATTAAATTAACAAAAAGAAGTATGAAAATTTAATGGGGATAAAAGAGGAATTATTGAATTATAATAATTATAATTATAATTATAATTATTTGGATATTTTGTAAATAAGACAAAATTAATTAATTAAAGTAAAATATCTCATTAAATACATCACCTCAACATCATCATCTTCATCTTCTTCTTTCTTTTTCATGTGCCTTCCCATGCTCTCTCTCTCTACCTCCATGAAAGCTTCCTTTCCTAGCTCTAAACTCACAATTCCTCTATAATTTCCGTAGAAAATCAAGAGAAAACCTAGCATCAAACCTTGATTTGAAGAAAGCAAGCAAGCATTGAAAGTAATTTGGAAGATTTGTGAAGAAGGAGAGTTGGCCAATTGAGGTAAGTGATGATTCAAGTTTAATTAGTTATGAATTTATGGAATTTAAGTTTAATTGTGGAAATTACTATGGAAATTGATTGAAATTATGTATGTTATGAAAGAAGGGAATTTCGGTCATGGAGGAAGGAGTTAGGAGTTTTGAGTTTTGAGTTTTGATGTAATTAACTTGATTTCTAGTCTTAAATGAAGTAATAAACATGGTTTACGAACTTAAAATTGATTGAATTTGGAATATGGGAGCTAGGGTTTTATGCAATTAAGGTTTTTATGGCATGAAACCTATTTAATGCTATTATGGTTATATTATGATGATTAGAGGTGTATTTATAGAGAAACATTAATGATTTGGTAAAGAAATTTAATAAATGGATATTGTGCATTAAGTGTTGGATCTGGATAGCTTGAGTCTAGTGAGGTTAAATGCTCATAACTTGAGCTACATAATTCCAATTAAGGTAAAACCAAAGGAAAATTAAACCTAAGACAATATACTAAAACTTTCATGAAGGATGCTTGCTCTGAGATTGACCGAAAAATACCTAAATTAGGACTAGAATTCGATCATGCAAAACTAAAACCTTACAAACTGAACAAATGAACAGTACATACTAAATTGAGCATAACTCACTCTAAAAAACTCCAAATTGAGTAATTTTTGAACCTGTATAATCCTGAGATATAGGGAAATAATTCATATGAGGACCATGACGCTAAATTATGATTGTAACCTATCCAAATTTGCTTCATAAAGTAAGTCTAGAAATCTGCTAGGATTCTAAAATAGACCTGAAACCTGAGAATTTATTACCTGAACAGTTTTGGGAAAATGACCATAACTCAAGATACATAAATGCAAATTAAATTATTCCAAAGCCAAAATAAACATAAGGCATAAACCTACAATTTCTATGTTTTGACCGGACTTAATTCTTAGGGAAAAGTGGTTAAAATTTTAGAGAAATTCGGAATTGCAAAACTGAAATTCCTGCAATTTAGCAATTTAGCCCTGTGACCTCCGTGTAGTTAACAGGGCCTATCTTTCTTTGTACATCTCCAATTGAGGTGCTACAAAATGATTTGAAAACTTAAGATAAATGCCTAAAACTTTGCTTTAGAAACCTAGTACAAATTCTGGATATAAAGTGCTTGGATATTGAGTATAATTTCAGGTAAAAATCTAGAAAACATGAAAATCTCAAGATAAGGCATCCTAAAATAGTACCTGATATTTTGGCTATAACTAATGATCTAGACCTCCAAATTGAGTGATTCAAAATGATAATTAAAGCTAAGACATAGAGGAACAACTTTCATGAAGACTAATTTGACAAATTATGACTGGAACTTGACTCAAATTGAGTTCTAAAAACATGTCCAAATTTTTCCCTGTAATCTAGAATAGTTAGAATGTGAAGTTATCTTAGGAATTTCACTAGGAATTTAATTGGTTATCTACTAGTGGTAGTTAGAATAAGTATTGAAGCTTTTGAAATTGTGTGTTTCAATGGAGAAGAGAAGTTTGAAGTAAAGAGAGAAATAGGTCAATGAAAGAAGACTAAGATAAGGTTCGTGCATAACTCTAATTTTCTTGTGCTTTAAATTTGAAAATGAAAAGAATTTATTATTTTGATGAAAAAGCAGACGTTTGGCCATTTATGATATTGTAGCATGGGGGTGGCCGGATGTATATGATTTAAAAGTGTTTATAAAATTGATGTGTCGCCAACCATTTATGATGATTTGTGATGATTTAAAAATATTTGTTGTTTGAATGTAAATTATTTTAAAATTATTTTAAAACCACAGTTGGCATGACAGACTTTGATTGCTTCCTTCATTTTATGAGATTAAGATTGGATATGTTCCTCCTCCACTTGAGGGGCTGAAATTGGTTATATTATCCTCCCTCTATGGTTTACCAGTTGAGGTTGAGATCGGATGGGTGCACTCATATTTGCTAGCTAGCTTTGCTTCGCTTATTAGTTTCAGCTAGATGGCGTTGAGATAGCTTTGTCATGGTGTACAACACAGCATTGATTGAAAATATTGTGTCATTGCTTAAACCTGTGAGATGTTGGTAACACTAGCTATTTTTAAATGTTATAATAAATGTGTTGTTAAAAATAAATGATTTGTTGATAATTGTGAATATTATTATTTTCATGTTTCATGAAAAATTTGAACATATTAAATACTTTGTTATGGTTTAACATCTTATATTTTATATTGGCTTTATAAATTGATGGTTGTACACAACTGAGTCCTTGTACTCAGCGATGTCTATTTTTATGCTGTTACAGGTAGAGAAAAAGAAAAGATAGCTGAGTGAGCATAGTAGAAGCCGTATACATTTTACAAGCGGGGTACAACTCTAGGTTTATTCTTTTGAATTTTGTTTCAGATGTAAATAATGACTATATGTATGTAAGAAATATTTGAGCAGTTATACAAAAGTAATGTAATATTATTTTAATTGATATCAAATGAATGTAAATTTGTAAGAATGTATTTCTTTTGGTTGTGAATGAAGAAAAGCATTTGATGAAATGTTGATTTGATGAATTTGTGATATATATATATTGCTATAGGTTTTATTTAACAGGTTTAAAATTTATGGGTTGACCAATTTTTAATCGTCACCACGCCAAATTTTTTTTTAGTTTTAAAAATACTTAATTTTTTTTATTAATTCCATGGTATTTTTCTTAAATCTTAGTATAACTATTAAACCTTTTATCGATAAGTTTAATTTAAAAATGAATTTGAAATCGTTAAATCCCTTATGTTTAATGGATTATCGGTAGAGAATGTTTCGATAATTCATTAAATATATTACGAAAGCATGTCATATCTTATGAAAGGGTAAGGTGTGATATTATATTAATTGTCTTCTTAAATTTTTAATAACGCAAAAAGTCTATAAAATTATATAATATATGAAAATTAATAAAAATTATATATATAAAAATTAAATAACGAGTATGTACAACGAAACAAATAACGTGCAACACACGTTAGAAAAAAAAACTAGTAATAAAAAAAGTAAAAAAGTAAAATATACTAAAAAAAGTTTAAAAAATATTAAAAAAATTATATTGCTCAATGGACAAATTAAGATAAAAAATTATATGGTATATTGGAAAGTGATGGCTTTTAATCTTTAGGTAGAGGCTTAAGCCTTGGTTTAATTTATATTACTAAAGGTGTGGTTTAGCTAACAAGTCTTATTCACGATACAATTTATGATTCATGTTATGCAAGTAATAGCATATTTAAAGCTTAAAAACATGATTCTTAGACTATTTACCGGTTAAATAAATAAAAACTTTAATACAAAATGTCACACCCTACTCCCCTATAAGATGTAACATGATCCCGTAGTACACCTAATGAATTACCGTACTTTGCCTACCGATAATCCATTAAATATACTACAAGGGATTTTAAAACAATTTTTATGAAATTTAAATCATCGATTAAAATTTAGAGTTACAAATTTTTTTACAAAATTTTGGCAAAGTGCCGGTTGTATTTTGAGAAAACAGTTCTTTAAAACCTGCAAAGAACACACTCCCAATATGTTTTCTCAAATACAACTTCAATAACTTCATTTGAACCCATAATTTAAATCTCAATAATCAAATCAATCTCCTCATAAAAGAAATATTTCATTGATTACAAGACTCAAAATTAATATTACAAAACTATTCAGATAAATGAAATCCCAAATTTACATTTACAATAATTTACATTTAATTACATACTAAAATATTTTATAAGAGTTTTTATATAACTGCTCAAATAATTTACATACATATTATTACATGCATACATCAAAACCTATGTACATGGGTATACCTATGATATACCTGGAGCTGATCCGAATATGTCTTCAAAGAAACTTACTCACCGCTCTATGCTCTTCTTACCTGCGACAACATACAAAGCTATCGCTGAGTGGTGAACTCAGTGGTGCACAACTATAATTTAAAACATAGTACAATATACATTGACAAAATTTACAGCAAATAATTTGGAAATCTGAATACTTATCAAATTCCAAAACTCACAACATTCAATGCCAATAATGTA
The DNA here is from genome assembly GCF_030052815.1 of Hevea brasiliensis. NCBI lineage: Eukaryota > Viridiplantae > Streptophyta > Magnoliopsida > Malpighiales > Euphorbiaceae > Hevea > Hevea brasiliensis. The sequence goes on from NC_079496.1 coordinate 31,807,866, forward strand.
AATTATTTATATAAAATGACTTTGATCACGAAATTCAATTTATCAAATCATAACTAACCATTTAAGGTAATTCCAACAAAATCAATTATACATGAATCATAATTGAAATCACAATTCTTTACTATTCAAAATCATTATGTATCTCAAAAATCATTATGTATCTCACTAACTATGCAAGACTAATCTGAAAGGGCCATGTTCGAAGTGATTCTAACTCCCTATGGTCGGGGGGGTCGAATCATCGTGCACAGTACACACCACAAAAATGAATCTTCTGCAAGGGCCATAACGATAAAAAAAAAAAAAAAAGCCTTAGATCTAACCTCAAATCAGAGGAAAATCTAAGCCTGTGCACGTACCATGGTAACCAAAACACAACTAATTCCATTGTCTTCTCAACAAATGAGAGAGACGGGTAATAACCTAGTCAAGCATCTATACTGAGATATAAAACAATATCACAATCCTTTTAGTGAGCATAAATCACAATATAATTCAATTCAAAGTCAATTCCAATATCCAATAATTTTTATGCTCATCACAATTCAAATCATAAATTTGCATTTTTCTATGAAAATTACCATCACAATTCAAAACATGTTCTATCACAATTTTCCAAAACATAATTTATTCAATCCATAACAATGCTTAATACTTATGGAAATACCATTTCACAAAGCTAAATTCATACATACTATAAAAATTTCAATAATCATTGAATTAAATCCAATGCTTGTCAAACATAATACATAAGAAAATATGTCATTTAATCATATGAAATATTCAAAACAAAATCAGTTAAAAACTAGTTGTGCACAAACCTCTGATAACTGTCTCTTGGCTCTGACTCAGTGTTTCCTTCCCTTTCCCTGTGTCTTTGCTAACTGAGAAACACAATTTGAAGTATTTCAGTACTCATTTAAACTGTCTCTAAGAATAAGGTTCAATAATTAATTCATTGAATTCTATTATTTCCTTAGTCAACCTAAGATGTTGACCCTCGATGTAGTCTAGGTGAATTAGGTTTTAATGTTACCAATATATCACATTTGTAGCCTTTTAGGGTTGGTAAATGTTACCCAATTTATTTCCATGTATATTGCATTTTATAGCAATTTATCGGATCTCGGTACACCAATTTGACCTAGCCGGACGACCTAGTTTCCTCGATTTTCGAGTTTTGGTCAAAATTACAAACTTGTAGACTTATGTCTTATTGCACGCTGGGCAAAATTTCAGGTCATTCTGAGTTTACTAGACCAAGTTATGGTCATTTTACTGTTGCTGGTCAGAATGTACCAAAATTAGTCACTTTAGGTCATTTTAGGTTCGGCCAGTTTTTGGACCCGAACTTGTGCAAGCTGTTTGACTTGCTTATGGTCATTTCTGGGCTTTGGTGTCTCCATAAGACTTGTAGATATAGGTCTTAACTATTCATGGTCAAAATTTCAGGTCAATTGGACCTTTTTTGAGTGAGTTATGGCCAAAATACTAACTGCTGCCCAAATGGTCAATTTTCAGGCCTTAATTGCACTAATCCGGATTTGGTCATTTTTCAAGTTACCTTACAAGCAGAATTTTGATAAGCTTCCTTCATGAAAGTTGGCACATTTTGTGCCTAGTTTCACCTCCAATTGGTTTCATACCAATTGGAGCCACACACTTAAGGTTCTAAGCCAAAACATAAACTGCCCTATTGCATTTTGTTCATTACTCATCAAAGGTCACTTTTAACACTTACCAAACTACACATTCATGCCAATTCTGGTTTGTACCAATACCTAAACACATTTCACAACATATTATCGGTCATTTTGGCAGCTTACAATCACACTCAATATGCACCATTTAGTACAGAATTTTTCAAGCTCAAATTACAACAATTCAATCACCTAACCCAGCTCATTTACATGTCCAACCTCACACCATCATATATATAACCAAGCTACCATAAAAACTACTACAATTCAACATTAATATTCCATAAACCAAACATGAAATAACATTTTTATGGTTCAGCAAATCAAGCTGCCGATTCATACATCACACTCCATTAATGTCCAAGCTTCCAAATTCAAGTATACATTCACAATATACTTAGTATACATCACCCAATTCATTCCTACACATATAAACACATAATCAACCCTTTAATCTATCATTTACAAGCAAGAATAAACTTCCCTTAAGGAGTTTCCATGGCTGCCAAAAATACACCTCTCCCTTTAAACATCAAACCTTAAAAATCTCTCCATAATTCAAGTACCCATAACATTCTTACTAACTTTAATTAAGGACTAACCAAAAACACAAACTTACCACTTTGGAAACTCTTCAAAATCTCTCCAAAACTTGGTCTTCTTGTTGCCTATCTACTGCCCAAGGTGTATCGACAACTTTTAATGAAGGAAGGTGGAAGGAAAGAAGCTTGAATCTCACATGCATGGAGCTTCAAACCATGCGTCAATGGAGTTTTTTTTTTGGAGCAATTTTCTGCTGGTTCTAAGGTTGAAGATGAAGATGTATATTCTGCCCAAGATGATGAGTTAGTGGTCCACTTTGATGAGTGAGTGGAGCACGAAGCTTAATTTAATATTAGTTTAATCTTAACTTTCATTTTCCCACATTTAACTCTCCATTTTTGCTATTTACATTAGGTACCACTAATTTAATTTTTCATTATATTTTCCAAGTGTAATATCATGTATTTTTAATGAACATTCAGGTCAAAAGACAACTCGGGATGTCAAATGACAACAATGCCCCTGTTCGGGTTGCATTCCCGATTTTTCGGTAACACCGGGTTTTGTCCGTTTTTCAATTTCTCACTTTTTTTGTACTAATTAATTAATTTTTCTTTGATATTTCTAATGGTATTTATACTTCAATAGGTGTCTATTTAAGTTCTAAAAATATTTTCTAGGGTTCCCCGCAGTCCAGGGCTAGTCAACGGTCCACGCTGCGACTTCTCGGTACAGTCACCCATCACTAGGGTTCTCGGCTCGTTTAACTTGGTTACATTTCTTTGCTATTATTTTTCTTTAATTTTCTTGTATTTTCTTTTCTTGTATTTCATTATTTTATATCTCCTCACTCATATCGGAGTGTAGTTCTAGGCATTCTAGCTATCCGGACAACACTGGTCATCGGAACAGTAGAACGCACTACCGAACATAGGGGTGTTACAATTCTCCCCCCCTAAAATAAATTTCATCTCGAAATTTTACCTGGCATTAGTCTCTGAATAGCTGTGGGTATTGTCTCCTCATATCCTCTTCATGTTCCCAAGTAGCTTCCTAGCCTGAATAATGGTTCGACAGCACTTTATCCAGGCGTATCTGTTTGTTCCTCAGCTGCTTCACCTCATAAGCCAGAATTTCTATGGGTTCTTCATCATATGAGAGGTCTGGATTTACCTCAATCTCTTCAACTGATAGTACATGAGATGGGTCTGATCTGTACCTCCTTAACATGGACACATGGAAGACACTGTGTATCCTTGCTAACTCTGGAGGTAATGCTAACCGATATGCCAAAAGACTCACTCTTTCCAGAACCTCATATGTTCCGATGAAACGAGGACTCAGTTTCCCCTTTCTGCCAAATCTCATAATCCTCTTCCAAGGAGAAACTTTGAGGAGTACCTTATCACCCACTGCATTTCAATATCTCTTTTCTTCAGATCAACATAGGACTTCTGACGGTCTGATACAGCCTTGAGTCTATCTCTGATCAATTTGATCTTTTCCTATGTCTGCTGAATAATTTTTGGCCCAATCATCATTCTTTCACCAACTCCATCCCAACATAGGGGAGTTCTGCACTTTCTGCCATACAAAGCTTCATATGGAGGCATCCCAATGCTTGATTGGTAGCTGTTGTTATAAGCAAACTCAATCAAAGGCAAGTGTGTATCCCGACTATCTTCAAACTCAATCACACAAGCCTGTAGCATATCGTCCAATACTTGAATTACCCTCTCAGACTGGCCATCTATTTGTGGGTGGAATGCTGTGCTGAAGTTCAATCTAGTTCTTAGGGCTCTCTGAAGACTACCCCAGAATCTAGAAGTGAACCTAGGATCTCTATTTGATACAATCAATGTTGGCACTCCATGCAGTTTTACAATCTCATTTATGTACAATCTGGCCAATCTTCCCAGGCTATAGTCCATCCGGACTGGCAAAAAGTGAGCAGACTTGGTTAGTCTATCAACTATAACCCATACTACATCATGACTATTCTGTGTCCTCGAAAGCTTCATCACAAAATCCATAGTTATCCATTCTCTTACTATGTTTCATAGGGTACTATGTGTATGCTAGCTTGACACTTATTAATGTATATAAATTCTGTTAGTGGGATGTATCTATCCCATCTCCCCTCGGATTCAATGACACAAGTTCTCAGTATATTCTTGAGGGCTTATCACATATTACAGGTTATTATTATCATTTCATTTCATTATTTATAGAAACTCAATGAGTTTCAAAATTTACCTGAATCACTTGTTTCGACTGTCCATCCATCTGAGGATGATAAGTCGTACTGATATCTCTAAGCTTATAGCAATTACTGTGGTACAAGTAATTCACATTAATGTAACCGAGTCACTGACTCTAGCTACCTTACAAGTGTAGTCGTTTGATAGGCTAGTTCTAAAGTTTTAAATTTATGACTAAAATTTTCACATTTATTTCCAGTAATAGTACTTTATTCGGGCGCAACTGTATCAATTTATAGATTACTTACAAATATTCTAAATTTATTATATCACGAGGAAGCATGTAGCTCTACACAATAATCCCATGTCGGTACAATAATCTGCAGCTTACAATACAAACATCGAGAACATTACATAGTCACTACGTTATAACCTCATGGACTAGGTTTTCTAACATCTTATCTTTCTCGAATCCACTAATATCCTAAACCGATTCTGATTACAATATCCATTAATAATTACTAACAGTAACATCTTTGCCCTCATCTAGAGGAATTCTATTACTGTAACTTACTTTTAGGTCCTCTTGCCTTCCATTAAGTAGGCTCGCCAATTAGCTTTATAATTTATGGTATGTTAGAAAATACTTTTAGCTAACAATTCTTCCAAAATTAATGTCAATCATACTTGTTATTGTAGTTTTGATCCTAAAAGACTAGTCACTAACGCATCAAAATTTATTCCCCTGTAAAGGAATAGCAACAAGACATAGAATTCTAACACTAACATATAAATAAGTAGTGCTGGGATCAAATAATAACTCATTGTTTCCTTCAAAAATTAAGAACTTACTAGCAGTTACATCCGAAGTTTCTGCTCTTTCTCCTTGGCGCATAGTGGATGCTCTGATTGGTGCGCTACTATATTCGAGTTGATTCACTGTGTTATAGTGGTGAGGAGTACCAACTCTATTTCTATCTCGACTCTGACTGACGGTCTGTGGACTCTGGAGAGCAGATCGAGGTGCTCTAGTACAATCTTTAGCAAAGTGTCCAAGTTTTCCACAATTGTAGCAGGCTCTAGAGGCCTTACGATAAATACCTCCATGTAGCTTACCACAAACATGGCAGAAACGGGCAGAATAGGAACTTCTGGTTGTTCAACGACTAGATCTTGGTGTTCTCTGCCCTAATGATCCGCCTCTGTCATATCTCTGAGCTCGAGGTTCCTCAAATTCTTTTCTCTTCCCCAAATTACTGCTCGAGCTTTGACCCGTAGATTTCTCCCTCTTCTCTATTTCACACTGCCCTTATGGGGGTTGGGTCTGTACTTGAGCTTAGCCTGACAGATTATCAACCATTTGTTGGAAGAAAGTGGCCATTTGCTAGGCCATTTGTGCAATAATTTGTACTGGTAAAACTGGTACAGTCGGGCCTTCGACACTTTGTGGAGTTGGGGCCTCAATTTGTACTTCTGCCATCACGGACTGTTTTATTATCTCATTCTTCTCTTCCATATCTTTTCACAAGATTTTCTATTCCTGTACAACCAACATAAGGAGATTCATCTCCATTAGTTCATATTTATGATGTAAATGTACTATATGTATCAAACATTTGAGCAGTTGTAGTTACCGATAAAAAGATTTCAAATTCACAGTTCGAAATTTACTTTAAAACCATTGCTCCGATACCACAAAACATGTCATACCCTACTCCCCTGTAAGATGTAACATGATCCCGTAGTACACTTAATGAATTATCGTACTTCGCCTACCGATAATCCATTAAATATACTATAAGGGATTTTAAAACAATTTTCATGAAATTTAAATCATCGATTAAAATCTGGTGCTATAAATTTTTTTTCAAAATTTTGGCAAAGTGCCGGTTGTATTTTGAGAAAACAGTTCTTCAAAACCTGCAAAGAACACACTCCCAATATGTTTTCTCAAATATAACTTCAATAACTTCATTTGAACCCATAATTTAAATCTCAATAATCAAATCAATCTCCTCATAAAAGAAACATTTCATTGATTACAAGACTCAAAATTAATATTACAAAACTATTCAAATAAATGAAATCCCAAATTTATATTTACAATAATTTACATTTAATTATATACTAAAATATTTTATAAGAGTTTTTATACAACTACTCAAATAATTTACATACATATTATTACATGCAAACATCAATACCTATGTATATGGGTATACCTATGATATACCTGGAGCTGATCCGAATGTGTCTTCAAAGAAACTTACTCACCGCTCTATGCTCTTCTTACCTGCGACAACATACAAAGCTATCGCTGAGTGGTGAACTCAGTGGTGCACAACTATAATTTAAAACATAGTACAATATACATTGACAAAATTTACAGCAAATAATTTGAAAATCTGAATACTCATCAAATTCTAAAACTCAAAATATTCATTGCCAATAATGTAAATTATTTGTATAAAATGACTTTGATCACGAAATTCAATTTATCAAATCATAACTAACCATTTAAGGTAATTCCAACAAAATCAATTATACATAAATCATAATTGAAATCACAATTCTTTACTATTCAAAATCATTATGTATCTCAAAAATCATTATGTATCTCACTAACTATGCAAGACTAATCCGAAAGGGCCATGTTCGAAGTGATTCTAACTCCCTATGGTCGGGGAGGTCGAATCAGATTCTAACTCCCTATAGTCGGGGGGGTCGAATCATCATGCACAGTACACACCACAATAATGAATCTTCCGCAAGGGCCATAACGATAAAAAAAAACTTAGATCTAACCTGTGCATGTACCATGGTAATTAAAACACAACTAACTCCATTGTCTTCTCAACAAATGAGAGAGACGGGTAAAAACCTAGTCAAGCATCTATAGTGAGATATAAAACAATATCACAATCCTTTTAGTGAGCATAAATCACAATATAATTCGATTCAAAGTCAATTCCAATATCCAATAATTCTTATGCTCATCACAATTCAAATCATAAATTTGCATTTTTCTATGAAAATTACCATCACAATTCAAAACATGTTCTATCACAATTTTCCAAAACATAATTTATTCAATCCATAATAATGCTTAATACTTATGGAAATACCATTTAACAAAACTAAATTCATACATACTATAACAATTTCAATAATCATTGAATTAAATCCAATGCTTGTCAAACATATTACATAAGAAAATATGTCATTTAATCATATGAAATATTCAAAACAAAATCAGTTAAAAACTAGTTGTGCACAAACCTCTGATAACTGTCTCTTGGCTCTGACTCAGTGTTTCCTCCCCTTTCCCTGTGTCTTTACTAACTGAGAAACACAATTTGAAGTGTTTCAGTATTCATTTAAACTGTCTCTAAGAATAAGGTTCAATAATTAATTCATTGAATTCTATTATTTCCTTAGTCAACCTAAGATGTTGACCCTCGATGCAGTCTAGGTGAATTAGGCTTTAATGTTATCAATATATCACATTTATATCCTTTTAGGGTTGGTACATGTTACCCAATTCATTTCCATGTATATTGCGTTTTATTGCAATTTATCGGATCTCTGTATACCAATTTGACCTAACCGGACGACCTAGTTCCCTCAGTTTTTGGGTTTTGGTCTAAACTACAAACTTGTAGATCTATGTCTTATTGCACATGGGTCAAAATTTCAGGTCATTCTGAGTTTACTAGACCAAGTTATGGTCATTTTACTATTGCTGGTCAGAATGTACCAAAATTAGTCACTTTAGGTCATTTTAGGTTCAGCCAGTTTTTGGACCCAAACTTGTGCAAGCTGTTTGACTTACTTATGGTCATTTTTGGGCTTTGGTGTCTTCATAAGACTTGTAGATATAGGTCTTACCTATTTATGGTCAAAATTTCAGGTCAATTGGACCTGTTTTGAATGAGTTATGGCCAAAATACTAACTGCTGCCCAAATGGTCAATTTTCAGGCCTTGATTGCACTAATCCGGGTTTGGTCATTTTTCAAGCTACCTTACAAGCAGAATTTTGGTAAGCTTCCTTCATGAAAGTTGGCACATTTTGTGCCTAGTTTCACCTCCAATTGGTTTCATACCAATTGGAGCCACACACTTAAGGTTCTAAGCCAAAACATAAACTGCCCTATTGCATTTTATTCATTACTCATCAAAGGTCACTTTTAACACTTACCAAACTACACATTCATGCCAATTTTGGTTTGTACCAATACCTAAACACATTTCACAACATATTGTTGGTCATTTTGGCAGCTTACAATCACACTCAATATGCACCATTTAGTATAGAATTTTTCAAGCTCAAATTACAACAATTCAATCACCTAACCTAGCTCATTTACATGTCCAACCTCACACCATCATACATATAATCAAGCTGCCATAACAACTACTACAATTCAACATTAATATTTCATAAACCAAACATGAAATAACATTTTTATGGTTCAGCAAATCAAGCTACCGATTCATACATCACACTCCATTAATGTCCAAGCTTCCAAATTCAAGTATACATTCACAATATACTTAGTATACATCATCCAATTTATTCCTACACATATAAACACATAATCAACCCTTTAATCTACCATTTACAAGCGAAAATAAACTGCCCTTAAGGAGTTTCCATGGCTGCCAAAAATACACCTCTCCCTTTAAACATCAAACCTAAAAAATCTCTCTATAATTCAAGTACCCATAACATTCTTACTAACTTTAATGAAGCACTAACCAAAAACACAAACTTACCACTTTGGAAACTCTTCAAAATCTCTCCAAAACTTGGTCTTCTTGTTGCCTATCTACTGCCCAAGGTGTATGGACAACTTTTAATGAAGGAAGGTGGAAGGAAAGAAGCTTGAATCTCACATGCATGGAGCTTCAAACCATGCGTCAATGGAGTTCTTTTTTGGGAGCAATTTTCTGATGGTTCTAAGGTTGAAGATGAAGATGTATATTCTGCCCAAGATGATGAGTTAGTGGTCCACTTTGATGGGTGAGTGGAGCACTAAGCTTAATTTAATATTAGTTTAATCTTAACTTTCATTTTCCCACATTTAACTCCCCATTTTTGCTATTTACATTAGGTACCACTAATTTAATTTTTCATTATATTTTCCAAGTGTAATATCATGTATTTTTAATGGACATTCAGGTCAAAAGACAACTCGGGATGTCAAATGACCACAATGCCCCTGTTCGGGTTGCATTCCCGATTTTTCGGTAACACCGGGTTTTGTCCGTTTTTCGATTTCTCACTTTTCTTTGTACTAATTAATTAATTTTTCTTTGATATTTCTAATGGTATTTATACTTCAATAGGTGTCTATTTAAGTTCTAAAAATATTTTCTAGGGTTCCCCGCAGTCCAGGGCTAGTCAACGGTCCACGCCGCGACTTCCCGGTACGGTCAGCCATCGCTAGGGTTCTCGGCTCGTTTAACTTGGTTACATTTCTTTGCTATTAATTTTCCTTTATTTTTCTTGTATTTTATTTTCTTGTATTTCATTATTTTATATCTCCTCACTCATATCGAAGTGTAATTCTAGGCATTCTAGCTGTTCGGACAACACTGGTCACCGGAACAGTAGAACGCACTACCGAACATAGGGGTGTTACACAAAATTACCTGCAAAATAATATTTCTCTACTTTCTCTTGTGATGCAAGATGGAGAATTTGTTTATTACTTGATTAATGCTTGAAATTAGTTGCAACACATGGTATGTTAGATTATCCAAGTTTGCACTCTTGCTTTATTTTTTCTTGTTTTATTATTATTGTTATTCTAGTTGGCTTTTTTACCTTATGATTGAGATACATCTTTTCTGGTTCTTGGGTTTACACAATTCATTAATAATGCATGCCTTAACACTGCTTTAACAATTTCATAGCTTTTGAATAAGTGATTTTACTTTTCTATCATTAGATTATGTCTTAACACTCCACAAGAAAATTATCAAATGAAAAGTGTTCCTTATGATATTGTGATCAGAAGTCTAATGTATGCTATGATGTGTACGAGACCTAATATTTGTTATACAATTAGCATGGTAAGTAGATATCAATTTGACTTTGGTCGAGCACATTAGAAAGTAGTGAAAAGAATACTAAGGTATCTCAAGGGCATAATTGATTACTCATTGTGTTATCAAGGAAAAGATTTCCAATTAAGAAGCTATGCGAATGCTTATTGGGAAGGAGATTTGGATGAGAGAAAATTTATCCCCGAATATGTTTTCTTACTGAATGATAGTGCCATATCATGAAGCAATAAGAAGCAATCATGTATAGCTTTATCCATAATGGAAGCTGAGTTTGTAGTGTTTTCAACTACTTTGTAAGAAGCTGTTTGGTTAAAGCATCTTCTAGTATACTTGGGAATGTCTGATATTGCTGTTAAGCCACTGATTGTATATTATGATAGTCAAGCAGTAACAACTTACACGAATGATCCCAAATATCATTAAAGACTTAACATGTTGACATCAAATATAATTTTGTGAGGGACATAGTTACACTTAAAGAGTGAACATGAAATACATTTCTATGCACGAGATGATAGCATATCTATTAATAAACCTATTGTAAAAGATATTTTCTATAGGCATGCAAAATCATTAGGTTTGCATAGATGTTAATGCACTGGTACATATTATTACTAAGAATGTTCATGTAAATGACATTGTTTATGGTATTGTTATTTTTCATTATTGCTACTTATTACAGAACATACATACATATTCATGTTAAGTACCTAAATCAACTTTTAAGGGAAATATGTCAGTCAAATAAATAGATTGGTCTTCTCACACAGGTAATCATTTTGATTGCTTATGAGGTAATGAAAATAAGACTGTTATTATTATTATTATTATTATTATTATTATTATTATTATTATTATTATTATTATTATTATTATTATTATTATTATTATTATTATCATCATCATCATTATCATCATCATCATCACCATCACTATATATTAAGAGTACAAACTTGCGATACATAAAGTTGTTTCAAGTGAAATGACAATAAATAGTCATTGTAATAATTACATTGACACTATGTAAATAAGTCACATTATATGTCTTAAACGTAAGATGTGAATTGCGTATAATATTAAGTAGATAAGGAAACTCAAACTTTAGGCATTAGATATCTGAATCATCATCTATACAGTATTTAGAATAGACATACACTCCATGGGAAAGGAGATGATACCTATATGTGATTCCTACTACATGTGCTTGTGTTCAAAAGGAAATGCAAGTTAAGATCTCTACTTGTTATTATGTGAGACCCTAAAAATTATAAGTAATTTTTTTCATATACCTTGATGGCATTGATATGTTACTTAAGACTTAGTTAAATATTTGTATGTTACTTAAGACTTAGTTGAATATTTGTTATCTCAAGGCGTCTTTAAAGGACTATGTGAGATATAATCTGATGGGACATTCTTAGAAAAATGAGTTAAATTAAGGCTAAGAGCATCAGGAGAGAAGGAAAATCATTAAATACTATCACATTAATTTGTGTTCATTGACTAGTCAATTATGTTTATCTTTAGACATAACATAATTATGAACTCAAAATACATTTAGTGAGATATGGAGAGATGTACATGTGATAAGATGATATAGGGTACTGCATACTGCATTTACTCCATATTTTGCCAATCGAGCAGTTATATTATCATAACAGATATATAGGATTTGAGCTTTTAAAGTATGCATTGGCCACATATTTTTTTTTTAATATGAAAATTGTAGTGATTGAGAATGAAAATTAATCCCATCAAGTGTGAGTGCCAAATGAAGAGATTTGAGCTGTACACGAGATGGGTTAATGTTTATACGTGAGCCCATAAGGATCAAGATTACAAAAAAGCCCATTGCATTCAAGAAAATTTAAACTTAAGGGCCATTTCTTATCCTCATTTGTGGGAGCAACATGGCCATGAGTTGGTTTTATCAAGATCACAAAAAGGTGGCTATGTACACATAAATTTTGTGTCTAGAATTTTAATATAAGCAAACAGTGAACAAATATCAATTTATATGAATTTAATAAAAAGCAGGATACAACCTCCGTTGTGGAATTTCCTAAGATTAAGAAATTCAATCCTTTGAATTTTCCTTTGGAGAGTGCTATTCAAGGGCTTAGAGAGCTTGTTCTTGAATCGATGGGGGAAAACCTCTTCGATTTGTTGAAGAAGGTCTTGTAGTATTTGGGTAGTCTCACTCCTTAAGTGGAAGAAGTGTAAAACTTATAGCTTATGGCTTGAATAGAGCTTTGGCTGCTTGAGATTTGATATTCTAATCTCCTTTATTGATCTTTCTAAAGACAAGAGCACCTTTATTTATAGTGAATTTGGGAGGAGATACCCCAATTGCCATTTGACAAGTCACAATTTTACTGGTCAACTTTTCCTTTTTTTAATAAGTGACATGCATGCCTTAATTGGCCACTCATATCACATATGGCAATATTTAAATGGGCTTATTTAATGAAATTAATTTAATTTAAAAATTACTAAATAAAAATTATAGGCCCAGAAGGACATGTGACGATTTATAATTGGAATTTAAAATTTTCATTCCTACAAAGGCCCCCTCAAAACTTTATTACTATTTTGTTTATTTAATAAAGATGTCTCAAAAATTTGAATTTCATTTGATTATAATATTTTTAAGAAAATACTTTAATTTATTTCTTCAAAATATTATAATTATATTTTAGGAATAGGTGTTAGCAGTATGCCCTAGAGCATATCATTTAGTATGTATCTTGTATATATTTTTATTAATAAAAGGCATTTCCACTTTTCCGTTTACATAATATATTTATGTGTAATAGAAAATGTCCATTGATATTTTGTTAGAAATATTATTCTTAAGTTGTTAAGAATATGAGTGACAATATTTCTAGCACAAAGTATCATAAATAGGTTCACAATCGAGGATACTTCATAATAAGGACATGACTTATCCAGAAAGATTGTATTCATGTTTGTTCCCAAGTTATTTATATGAGATATAAATAAGATGGAATGGTGAGTCTCATGCCATATAACAAACATGATAGGCACTTATAAATGATAAGTAGGCCGAACCAGTGACACTTATGACAAGCACATGGAGTTTACTCTTGTCAATGTTTTGTCATAAATCATATCAGTGCATATAATCTTTAGACCTGAGATAGCACAGTTATCTTGTATATAGGTAGTTTGAGTTTGATACTGCTTTCATACTTGTACTATGTATGGGTATATGGGCATGTGTTGGCTCCTACTAGTTATATATGGAGGTAGGTGTTGATCAAGATGGAATCTGTTCCTCTAAGTAAATAGAGATAAAAATCCTATGTTCATTTAATTATTCTTGATGTTTCAAGTTCCTGGCCAGGACAGATAGATTTATTCAGAAAAGAGTTTCTAATAAGAAAATCTTTTAATCAAGAACTAGAATTAAAAGAGAACATAATATTCATAGCAAATGGAGTTTGACATAAACCATGACTCCAGCTTGAGTTGGGATTTTGTAACAGAGAGATTCTAGTGCATGGTAACATATGATTATAGGTTCATTTAAGGTAAACCTTATTACTAATTGGGTGGCCATGGCATGCTATGCTAGGTGTTAACCATGGTCTATGAGGTGCATAAAATGATTTAGAGAAATCATTTATGGTAAGAAAGAGTTCTGATGATATTAAGAGTTGATATCATGTCTCATTGCCAATTAGTGATGAGCCTAGTAAGTCACACACATACACAAGTTATCACCTATTTAAATATGATTTAATTAATTAATTAAAGAGTTTAATTGATTAATTAAATAGGTTTGGTTTGCAATTAAATTGCAAAGTCCCTAGCATGACTTGAAACCAAATCTAGATTATTGGATGTATAATATAAGTTAAATTTATATTTAAAGTGTTTAAATATGAATTTAATTAATGAGAAATTAATTAATAGAGATTAATTAATTAATTTATATTTGATATAAATTAATTAGAAGAAGAGAAATAATTATTTTGGGTTAAGAACTCAAAATTAAGACACAGGGGCATTTTGGTCATTCACAGTGTGACACGTGGCACCATGAGATGGTGACACATGGGATTACACATAAGCTTGCCAAATGTTTTTTAATCATGTAAGATGATTAAAATCAAGATTAAATATAGGTTTGACACTTGGCACAATGTGATTGGGTCACTTAAACCTAGAGCTAATCAAAGGGTGACATGTGGCAAAGGTTTAATGTGTTAACCTAGCTATTTAAGTGTTGTTATGAAAAGAAAAATAATCAGTAGCCACTCCGCTCCTTTGTCACGCCACTTTGAGGTTTTTCATCTATTCTTCTTCATCTCTCATCAATTCAAAGAGATTAGCCATCAATCTCTTGAATTAAGAACACTAGAAATTGTTTCTAGTGTCCTGTTTACATCTCTAATCTCTTAAAAGGCAGAACTTGAATTTTTAATTAATAGGAAAAACTTTAGAAGCTGTTCAAGGGCTGCCATAGGTGTTCTTGGTGTGGACAAGCTAGAGGGACAACATCTGGTGTCCTAAAGACGAATCTCAAAGGCGCAAACATGCTGCAGTGCATCAAGAGGTTAGTGTAATCATTCTTGATTTAATCTAGGGTTCTAAAATTAATCTGATTAATTTTAAAATCTTAAATGGCAAATACAGATCCAAAAACATATTAAAAGAGTTTTAATATATTGTTTATCATTGAAATCAAATAGATAAAAATAAATCTTGCATGATGCATGTGACCCTAGGTGAAAATTTTTGAATTCAATGGTATAAACTTGTGTTTTTCACGCTTCCGTTCCTTCAATAGGAAGCAATATGTAGCTTTCTTTATTGTAGCTTGGAGTGCATGTTAGATGTAGCCACCGAAAATCCACCAAATAGCTAGTAATAATGTTCTCTATTATTGTTTTACCCTATTGAAGAAATTATTTTCCTATTGGCATATGGATTTTCAACAATTGCCTCTCAAACAACAATTTTGATTACATGTGCCTATTACTGCTTTTGCTTGGTAGCCAAGATCCACCAATTCTTAATCAAGCAAAATGCTTCCTATTTGTATTATAATAGCTTATTGCCTAAAAATCTACTAAATAGGAATGATGTTTTCTATTTGTGAGTTGCTTTTTCAGTGTTAAATGCTGCAATATTGAATATTTCCTAAATAAGAATAATGCCTTTTTTTTAACTCCTATTCAAGAAAATTAGTTGTCCTTTTATTTATGGACTCCTAATGCAAATAGGAATTTATTATACTTTTACGAAATAAAAACTATTAATCTTTATATATTGCATAGAGTAATTATCACTGCAAAGTTTTATCAAAGCTTGTGCGATAAAAGAGTAATTAAAGTAGCCCATCTTCTTATCTTCTTCTTGATAGCCCAAAATTCATGAACCAGTAGATCAAAGAAGTAGTTTTTGATATTAGATACATGGCTTTATCTTTTGTGATTCTTATGCATACATATGTATATATGTACATATATATTAACAATTTTCTAGCATGAACAATCATGTGGCTTACAACATTGGATTCTCCTCTTCTTTTTTTTTTTTTTTTTTCCTCTTGCTCTTTAAATTGTCATGCAAAGTAATACGCAGGCTATGTAAAAGCCATATGCACCATATATGATAAGTCAATTAGACTTCATCTTTTGGCACTAATTCTCTTCACATGTGCAGGTTGGAATAATTTATTTTTCAATATTCCCATATATTGACAATCATGTGGCCTTCTATGCGTGGATTTTCATGCAAATTCATGTATGGCCTTATGCATACATGACAATCAAATCTTTTTACATTCAAGCATCTGTCCTTCCCTTTTTGTTTTCACCAGTTTTTTTTTTAAATATAAAACTTCTTATTTTTTTTCTTTTTTCCAAGCGTCTCCTTTACATGCATTTGTTCATGACCAATTTTTAACTTCTTTTTCTTTTTTTTTTCAACTCTTCTCTTTTTCTTTCTTATCATTTTCTTTTCTTTTCCTAGGCCCCTCAATAATTGACAATCACTCTACTTTAAGGTTCTACCTTTTCAAGCTTTTGGGTATTTACTACTTTTCTTCTACCATGGATGTCATCTTCAAGGAGCTTTCTACCTTGCCTACCATGACCAACCTCATTGTCTTGAATAATGAGAATTATGACTCACAAGAAGGTACGCCTTTGCTTTCTACATGCCTACTATTGTTTCTTTTGTTGCTACATGGCCTACCTCTGATAGTCTACCTCATTTACCATGTTGGAGTTTGGAGACATCGTGTGAAATCTTTTATTAAAATATTTCTACCATTGTGACTTTAAGGGCATCTTTTCTACTAATGCCTTACTACTATTACAACATTGCATCTATGATGGAATAGTATCATGGGAGTTGTTTTCAACATTTTTGGGAGAGTCTTGATATAATGAAAACTATTGGGAATAGGTTAAAGATGTGTTAGCAAGCAATGAGCAACTTTTGAAAGGCTTACAACTCTACAATGCTATCTATGCTTTGTTTTTCACTTATGATTATCCTGTGAGCATAATTCAGGTTTTTGCGAGTATTGGAATGTTTCAACTAATACCCTTTGCACAATTGGTGGGGAAGAATCCATATTAATTTAGGACTTGCAAATGCTAGGTGGTCCTTCTATTTATGGCTCTTTTAAGGATGAGATCATCCCTTCAGCTAAGGAATGGTAGGTTTTGATAGAAGTGGCAAGCTATATCCACCTAATAGTTGCAAATATTGATTTCTTACCTTCCACAAGAATTGTCACTAGGTTGGTGATAGCTATGAAAGGAAGATTATAGATTAAATCGAGTTCTAGTTTCGTGAGGTCCTAAGATATGTATAGCCTCCCAAGCGAGATGGTAAGAAAAGGGTGAGTTGCCCTAGAAGAACCTACAACCCTTTAGGAATCATTAATAAGATGTTGCTTCGTGCTAAGGGGTGGAGTAAGTCACTTTCTAAACTTCAGGCTAGTGTTAAAGCTTGCAAAGAATTCTATCTAGCCATTTTCCTTAATTGTTGGCTATGTAAGTTAGTACTTCTTTATAAGGATGATGGTCTTATTCGTCTTAGCACTTTCCAAGTAGCAAACATGATGACAACAGGTAAGCATTTCTGTTTAGCAGTGCCATTGTTAATAAGCATCTGTAATGGCTTGAAAGGGATTTCTACCTTTTTAACTTGAGCACTTTTATTACTACTTTCCTTGTTGATTATGTTTATGGTTCACTCACTAACATTTTTGGAACCCATTATGCTTCTAAGCAGGATTCCTATCCTAGATGAAAATCTATGTAGGTGAAAGAATAGCGAGATAATTTGAAGATTCGGATGCTTATAATCTTTTTAGGAATGTCCACCAGCGAGTTGGACCCTCATCACCTTCTACTGATAGCGGGTTGAATTTGCTTGATGATAAGGACTTATCCCTTACTCGTGGTGAGTACTTTGTGAGTCTTAGATCGAGCTATTTGACCTTGCACTGCAATGACACTTATTTGTGTGAGCCTTATATTCCACATCAATTTAGCAAACAATTTAGGTTTGTTAATATGTTCATAGTAACTTAAAGAAACATTGAGAGATTGATTTTGCAAGATGTAGTACAACTTTAGTAGTCATGCACCATACTTTCCACTTTTGCTAGAGTCAAGTTACCCATGTTAACATGTAGGGGAGTTGAGTATTTGAATTGGTAGTCCACAAAATGGTCTAAGGCTTTTCTACATGATCTAAAGGTTGCCCTCAAGCTAATTTGTAATACCCCTTTTTACATAGCTTGGTACATTTTACTGTTCCAGTGACCGGTATCGGTCCGAACAAATAAGGGGATTAGAATCACATCTAAGAC
Organism: Hevea brasiliensis; assembly: GCF_030052815.1. Taxonomy (NCBI): domain Eukaryota; kingdom Viridiplantae; phylum Streptophyta; class Magnoliopsida; order Malpighiales; family Euphorbiaceae; genus Hevea; species Hevea brasiliensis. The sequence goes on from NC_079496.1 coordinate 31,826,244, forward strand.
ACTTAGATAAGCCCTGAACGCAAATAATTAGTAATTGCCAAATAGTTAAGTATAAAGAAAAAAATAAAACATAAAAAGTTAAATAAGCTGGGAGTCACAGCGATGGGTGACCTTCTCGGGAAATGACTGCGAGGTCAGTCTAACCTCAAATTTCGAACTGAAAAATGTGACGCCGTGGTCCTTAAGACTATTGCAGACACAGTGAAAAAGAGAAAATTACAAAAAAGAGTTGTTAAGCAGGTCAAATAATTAGGTTAGGGATCCGGAAGAAATATCGAATAACTTACAAACCGGATTGAACCAGCGAGGGGCAATCTAGTCAATTCACCCCTAGAGCTGACTCCTGACCTAATTGTCTGATAAAATCGGAGAAATGAAAATTTCAGAATCGAAAATTAAATTAAAGAACTAATGGAAAAATAAATACAAAAGAAAAAGAAAAAAGTTTATTTACATCATGCATGACATAAGCATGATGCAATAAATCTAATATTTAAAAATTGAAATTCTGGGATAATTATGTATTAATAAAGTTAAAAAATTCAAAAGAAAAAAAAAAAGAGTTTCTTCTTCTTCTTCTCCCAACGCCATCCCCTCTCTCACTTGCTTTCTCTCTTTCATCTACCATTAACAACCAAGAAACCAAGCTTCCAAACACTTGATTCCCACCATAAACCTTAGTAAAAAGCCCTAGAAACCTTCTAAGTGCCATTAGAAAAGAAGAATTGACAAGGAAATTTGGAGACACTAGAAAGGAAATTGAAAATTGAAGAGCACCCAAATGTTAGTGATGATTTCTCCAATTTTCTCTTTCACTTTACAATTAGATACTTAAATTAAATTGGAGATTGATGAAATTAATGAAGAAATAAAAGCAATTGTGCATGAACCCATTTTCGTCCAGCCTAGGGAGAACTTGAGTTTGCTGGATTTTACTTGAATTAGGAGTGTGGATCAGATTAAAAGAGTCAGTTAATGAGATTATTACACTTTGATTGCATGAAATATAACAAATTATAAATTAGGGTTTTTAAATTCTTGAAATTAGGAGAAAAATTGTAGAAAATAGTCAAATGATGTAAATAACCTTACTTCAGTTGAGAAATGGTCAATTGTGACCATTTGTGGTATGTGTGAATTGCTAGAACCAAGTTTCAATTCGGATTGGTTAGGGTCAATATGCAGATAGCTTGACCTAGGTCCCTTTCAGGGACCAAAACTAAAAATTTACCAACCCAATTGGTGTGAGGCTAATTGGGAATGAAACTAGACATAAAATGGACCATTTTTCATTTAGGAATCATGCCTAGAAAATGAACATAACTTAGTGAACAATTAGGCCAAATCCGGAATTGGGCACACTATCCTGTACAAAAAATGACCAAATGAACAGTAGTTACTTAAATGATCATAACTTGGTCTAGGAAGTTCCAAATGACATGAATCTTATACCGATAGAAAGCTGAGACATAGCCCTACAACTTTCATGAGGAAAATAAACCCAAATTTTGACCATAACCTATCCAAAAACTCACCAACAATCAGCACACTAAAAACTATCAATATCCAGAAAATGCCCAGAATTATGGGTAACACCAAATCTGGCCAGCCCCATTCAAATAGTTATATCTTGGGCTACAAAACTCCAAATTGAGTGATTCAAAAATGGAAATAAAGTTAAGACAATAAGGAACAACTTCTATGAAGAAAACTTAGCCAAATTACCACAGCAACTTAATTAATGGAACAATGCAATACAGGACACCAAATTTGAAATTTGGAAATTTCACCTAAGAGACTTAAAATTTGAGGAAACCACCAAAACTAACAAATTAGGTAATCAAAATGTGGTATGTGGGTGAAATTAAAATTCCCATACCTATTAAACATGAGAAAGTCAACAAATTGACTTGAATAGTATCATGAATAATAAATCCAAAATACAAATTTCAAAAACGTCAAGTTAAGCATATTAAAGCTAGATATAAATAGATTTGAATTTATTTTTGGACTTATGATAAATTATAATACTAAAATACTGTAAAATTATGTGTTTTAGTTGAAAAGAATATCGAGAAAGAACCCGAGGCATCGAGTACAGGCCAAGAGGCGACTCGCATAAGGTTTGTGCATAACATAAAATACTCTTTAAATTTCTTTTTGCAAAGTACATGAAATGAATTGTGATTTATTTATATTGCAAAATGGTGATTGAAATGTACACTATGCTTTTGATCTAAATTGTTGGAAATTTAATGATCTATGTTTTAATTGTTAGTAAATGTTTGGTAAATGGTTAAGATAGTTTTGAAACCACATTGTCATGACTATATATTTGAATGCCTCACTAGCATGACTAGTGGGAGGAATTAGTTTTGAATTTTGATTCCCTCTCTGACTAAAGTGTTGAGGTGTGTACCAGTAGAGGAAGAAATTGAATGGGTACCCACAGTTTGAGCTAGCTAGCTTTGTGATTTCTCATAAGCCTCTAGCTATTAAGATGAACATTGTTCTGAATGGCATGAATAACTGTGTATTTTTATGAAACCTATTTTGAGACTATTTTGACTAAAATTATAAATTGTCTTTTGTATCCACTTTTCATTTTCAGTACTGTATTTGAATACATGTGATTGAATTATGCATAAAATGTTATTTTAGTATGTTGTGCACCACTGAGTCATAGTACTCAGCGATGGCTATTTATTGCTGTCGCAAATAGAGAGACTAGTGCAGCAGCAGAGTGAGCTGCTGAGGATCTTGGAGCTACACTCTCGAGATTTTATCGGGTATAATTTTATACCCTGATTGTAATGTTTATTTTGGTGTATGTAAATGTATGTACATATATAAACTGGTCACAAGCAGTTGCATAGATTTTGTAATAATATTATTTTGAATTTTCTAATGTAAATTTTGGGATGATGAATATAAATTGATTTTTCTTTAATAAAATATGAATGAAGTTATTTAGTATTATTTTTGAAGACAATGGAATTGAGAATTGTTTTGAATTATGGAGTTGGGAGAAATGATGTTGATTTGTGTTGTGTTAGTGATTGACTTTGATGAAATGAATTATTGGAAGTGTTTTTACAGGTGTTTGAAGAACTATTTTTCCTAAATATAGACGGCACTCTGCCGAAATTTTTCCAAAATTTACATAAAAATAAAAATGGACAAAAATTTTATCTAGTCTTTAAACTTCAAGTAAATGCTTTTAACACCTGCTATAAAAGATCACCACTTTCAAAAAGTAAGAAAATTGTTTTAAAATCCTTTGTAGTGTATTTAATAGGTTATCGGTAGACGGAGTCGGTAATTCATTAGGTATACTATGGGATCATGTTATGCCTTACAGGAGGGTAAGGCGTGAAATGTTTTAGTGGTATCAAAGCAAATTTTTGAAGTATGCTTTGACTTGTGAATTTGTGTCTTTTCTTTTGATAAATACAACTGCTCAATGTCCTTATTTGTTACATACAGTGCATTACATCATAAATATGAACTAACGGAGGAAAAATCTCCTTGTGTTATTTGTTCAGGAGATATCCTAACTCGAAACTGAAATGGAAGAAGGAGATCGCTCAGTTGAGCAGCCGGTGGAGGTTGAGGCCCAAGGGGAAGCCCCAGCTCTCCAAAATGTTACTGGATCAGTGGCACTAGCCCTACAAATGCCACAGTTTTTAGCACAGTTTGCTCAGCAAATGGCTGCAATATTTCAACAGATGGCTGAGGGTATGCCTACTCAAGCTCCACCCCAGACTCCTATGGTGCAACCTCAGGCTCCAGTCAGACAGTATGATAAGCTATTGAAATATGGGGCGACAGAATTTAAGGGCACAGTAGACCCTCTAGAGGCAGAATAATGGTTAGAAAGAATGAATAGAGTATTCAAGAAACTGCACTGCCTGGATGAATTGAAGTTTGAATATTCAGTGTCTTTGCTACAAGGGGATGCATATGACCGGTGGAAGACCATCCCCATAGCTTAGCGAGCCTTGATATTGACACAGGATGACTTCATCAGAGAGTTCAGACAAAAATATGTCCCAGATGCATATGTGGATTAGAAATTGCAAGAATTCTTGAGTTTGAAACAAGGCAACAGATCAGTGACAGAGTATGAGAGGGAGTTCTCTCGCTTAAGCCACTATGCTGGGAGTCTCGTGTCTACCAGCAAAGAAAGGTGCAAGAGGTTTGAAACCGGCCTAAAGCCTAGTTTAAGAGTACAAGTGGTCGGCTTTAAATACAGTAACTTCTCTAAACTAATGTCTCAAGCACTGGAAGTAGAAAGAATTGAATTAGAAACGACACCAATGAAAGAGATATCTGAGAAGATTGAGAAATCAGAGAAGAAAAAGGTGAAAAATCAGTTGAGCAAAGGTCCAGTGTCAATATTGGAAAAAGAAAGAAATTTAGAGGTGGAAGGTTCGGAAGGGGTAGATAATCTGAACAGAGATCCCCTAGGTCTGGTCAGCGGTCAACTAGGGGTTCATATCCTCTCCGCCCCCGTGAGCCATGTGGCAAGACTCATGGGGGAGAATGCTATTGGGCTACAGGAGCTTGCTTTAACTGTGGAGGCACGGGCCATCTCACTAAGGACTGCACCAGTGCCCGTAGATTTGGGCCAGCTCCTACTACTGCAGAAAGGTCTATTCAGAGTTCTGCTTCCAGAGGTTCACAATCGGTTAGTAAAGAAAGAGGCAGAGGTAGAGGCAATGCTTCTGGCAGTCAGGGTACCATTAGCCAGTCAGCACAAGAGAGTGCTCCAGCCAGAGTTTTGTTAGTAGTATATCCTAGAGCATATCATTCAATATGTATCTTGTACATCTTTTATTAATAAAAGGCATTTTTACTTTTCCGTTTACATAATGTATTTATGTGTAATAGAAAAGGTCCATTGATATTTTGTTAGAAATTCTATTCTTAAGTTGTTAAGAATATGAGTGACAGTATTTCTAGTACAAAGTATCATAAATAGGTTCACAATCGAGGATACTTCACAATAAGGACATGACTTATCTAGAAAGATTGTAATCATGTTTGTTCCCAAGTTATTTATATGAGATGTAAATAAGATGGAATGGTGAGTCTTATGCCATATAACAAACATGATGGGTACTTATACATGATAAGTAGGCCGAACCAGTGAAACTTATGACAAGCACATGGAGTTTACTCTTGTCAATGCATTGTCATAAATCATATCAGTGCATATAATCTTTAGACCTGAGATAGCACAGTTATCTTGTATATAGGTGGTTTGAGTTTGATACTGCTTTCATACTTGTATGTGTATGGGTATATGGGTATGTGTTGGCTCCTAATAGTTATATATGAAGGTAGGTGTTGATCAAGATGGAATCTGTTCCTCTAAGTAAATAGGGATAAAATCCTATGTTCATTTAATTGTTCTTGATGTTTCAAGTTCCTGGCCAGGACAGATAAATTTAATCAGAAAATAGTTTTTGATGAGAAAATCTTTTAATCAAGAACTAGAATTAAAAAAGAACATAATATTCATAGCAAATAGGGTTTGACATAAACCATGACTCCAGCTCGAATTAGGATTTTGTAATAGAGAGATTCTAGTGCATGGTAATATATGATTATAGGTTCATTTAAGGTAAACCTTATTACTAATTGGGTGGTCATGGCATGTTATGCTAGGTGTTAACCATGGTCTATGAGGTGCATAAAATGATTTAGAGAAATTATTTATGGTAAGAAAGAGTTCTGATGATATTAAGAGTTGATATCATGTCTCTTTGCCAATTAGTGATGAGCCTAGTAAGTCACACATATACACAAGTAATCATCAAATTAAATATGATTTAATTAATTAATTAAATAGTTTAATTGATTAATTAAATATATTTGATTTGTAATTAGATTGCCAAGTCCCTATCATGGCTTGAAACCAAATCTAGGTTATTGGATGTATAGTATAAGTTAAATTTATATTTAAAGTGTTTAAATATAAATTTAATTAATGAGAAATTAATTAATAGAGATTAATTAATTAATTTATATTTGATATAAATTTATTAGAAGAAGATAAATAATTATTTTGAGTTGAGAACTCAAAATTAAGACACAAGGGTATTTTTGTCATTTCACAGAGTGACATGTGGCACCATGAGATGGTGAGACATGGCACTACACATAAGCTTGCCATATGTCTTTTAATCATGTAAGATGATCAAAGTCAAGATTAAATATAGGTTTGATACTTGGCACAATGTGATTGGGTTAATTAAACCTAGAGCTAATCAAAAGGTGACATGTGGCAAGGGTTTTAAGTGTTGACCTAGGTGTATAAGGAATAGAATGAAAAGAAAAATACAAGCTGCCATTCTCTCTTTGTGTCGCCACCCTTGGCTGCCCTCTCCCCTCTTCTTCTTCATCTCTCATCAGTTCAAAGAGATTAGCAAATAATCTCTTGAATTAAAAATACTAGAAATTGTTTCTAGTGTCCTGTTTACATCTATAATCTCTCAAAAGGAAAAACTTGATTTTCTAATTCATAGAAAAAACTTTAGAAGCTGTTCAAGGGCTGCCATTGGTGATCTTGGTGTGGACAAGCTAGAGGGATAACATCTAGTGTCCTAGACGCATCCCAAAGGTGCCAAACACACTGCAGTGCATCAAAAAGGTTAGTGCACTTGTTCTTAATCTCTAGGGTTTTAAAGAATTAATCTGTTAATTCTAAAATCTTAAATGGCAAATGTAGATCTAAAAATATATTAAAAGAGTTTTAATATGCTGTTTATCATTGAAATCAAATAGATAAAAATAAATCTTGCATGATCCATGTGACCCTAGATGAAAATTTTTGAATTTCAATGATCTAAACTTGTGTTTTTCATATTTCTGCTCCTTCAATTGGTATCAGAGCCGCTATATTTGCCATTTAGATTGTTGTTTATATGATTTAATTGTGTGTTATGATCATGAGATGATAGATCCATTGCTGGTTGCAAAGAAAGGTGGCGGCTTGGATGGGACACCATGTGTGCGCAAGGTTTGTCATCCCTAATGGTGCGCATGGTTTTAGGCAATATTTGTGCAATTGTTGTATGATCTAATGCTCATAATTATTTCCATTTTATGTCTAATTAAATTGTTTAATTAGAGTTTTATTCACACAATTAAATTTTGATTCAAATCTGAATTTTAAAAATTGTTTGAATGTGATTCAAATCTGAATTTTTAAAGTTGTTTGAATGTGATTCAAATCTAAATTTTAAAAATTATTTGAATGTGATTCAAATCTTAATTTTAAAAGTTGTTTGAATGTGATTCAAATATGAATTTTAAAAGTTGTTTGAATGTGATTCAAATCTGAATTTTTAAAGTTGTTTGAATGTGATTCAAATCTAAATTTTTTAATTTGTTTGAATGTGATTCAAATCTAAATTTTTAAATTTGTTTGAATCATATTCAAATCTGGATTTTTAAGTTGAATATGAAATATTCAATTTAATTTAAGTATGTATGTTTTAATTAATTGTTAAATAGTAATATGCATGATAGATGATCATGGACTATAAAAGACCAATATGATTGGATTTATTTCTTTTATGTTTCTTTAGGTTGTAAATTAATTAATTTATTTTAATTTATTTTGGGCATGTATTATTAAGGTTGTAATAATTTTTGGGTTGTAATTTCATTTATTTAGTTCTTTTAAATTCGCCTTGGTATGCCAAGGATTACTATGTAATTGGATTGCAAGAAGAACAAGGAGGTCAAAAGCATTGGTGGGACCAGTGGGAGGAATTCAATATCAAGTGTTGATTATGTACTCCTTCAGCAACTCTTGTAATATAATGAATGAAATGCACCTAGGAATGCCCTGATTCAATTCTTAGTGGCTCAGAATTGAATCCCTTAGAAAAGTCCATGATCATACCATATTTATTTATTGTCCATGAATGCATGAGATGTATGGGAATGTATGCAAGTATATGATATATGCATGCTAATTGGATAATATGCAAAGTGAGACCTTAATAGTAATTAGAATGACCATTAAACCTTCCAAATAAATGATTAAGTTGGAAATGCTATAATTAAAGTAATTATAACATGGGCCCTCCATTGAGGCAATTATTTTAAGAAATTTTAAATACTTGCATAAGATGCAATTAATTTAAGAGATTTTCTTAAAAATAATTGTTAAGCATGATATGTTGTAAATATGTAAATAGTTTGGTGGCCAATATTGGATGTACCTAAGGATATTAAAATTATTTACATAAGTACTGGCTCAATGGGATCAACTTAACTAATGCAAGATAAGTCAATAATGGATGTACCTGAGATTTTGAGCATTATGGGCTAGGTAAAGGATTGAACCTCATATGAGATGTGATGGGCAAGGAGTTGCTCACTTATAGTTTATTATAATTCCAATAATGGATGTGCCTAAGGATGATCAATAGGATTATAAGAATTCAATCACCCACTAGAAATCCATCCAACTAGGATTTTCATTTTCTACTTTGGAAGTGTAGGATTTGCTAAGTTAGTGGGAGGACCAATTTGATTAAAAGACCATAATAATTTTGGTTAATTACATGATACATTTACTAATTAATCTGGTTATTTTTTGTAGTTAATTTTCTGATAATAATAAGCACAGAACAACCACCACTATCCAATATTCTTGCAAGCACACTTGATCGCAATAGGTTGATAGGATCTAATTTATCTGATTGGCTAAGAAATTTGAAACTTGTCCTAAACCTTGAACATATAGGATATGTTCTAGACTCAAATGTTCCTAGTCCCTTACCTCTAGAGGCCACTCAAGAGGAACATGAAATTTTGGACAAGTGGAAGGAGCATGATATGAGAGCCAAGTGTTACATATTTGCTTCTATGAGTAATGAGTTACAGAAGCAATATGAGAACATGCAATATGCAAGTGAGATCCTCCTTCACCTACAAGAGTTATCTGGTGAACATAGCAGGAATACTAGGTATGAGATATCTAGACAGCCATTTCGCATAAGGATGTCTAAGGGACAGAATGTTGGGGATCATGTCCATAAGATGATTCGACTGATTGAACAGCCGGAATATCTTGACTTTAACATGGATTTCCAACTGCAGACGGATTTAATCCTTCAATCCCTTCCAGATTCATTTGGGAATTTTGTAACAAATTTTCATATGACTAAATAGGAATGTACTTTGGCTGGTTTACTCAACATGCTGGTTATTGCCCAAAAGAATATGCCGAGCAATAAAGGAAAAGAGGTAGCTTTAATTGCATCTTCTTCTGCTGGAAAGTCCAACAAGAAGAAAGGCAATTAGAAAAAGAAACCTCAAGTTCCAAGATCTTCCAAGAAGATAGCCAAACATAAAAACAAAGATCAAAGCTGACAAAGGCAAAGGAAAGTGTTTTCACTACCAAAAGAATGGGCATAGGAATAGGAACTGCCCAGAGTATAGCAAGTAGTAACAGCTTGCAGTAACGAGATGTTAGATTCCGAATTGGCAATGGCTCAACTGTTGAAGCCTTAGCTCTAGGATCTAAATCTTTATACATGTATGGACATGTTTTGTATTTAAATAAGGTTATGCATGTACCTAATGCCTTTTAAGAACATCATTTTTATATCTAGTTTGACTAGAGATGGTTATGAACTTCAGTTCATAAATGATGTTTGCAATATTTATTTTGGAAATAAATATGTTGGTTTAGGTTGTATGCATGATGGACTTTATTATCTAGATAATAAGTTAAATACAAATCTAATGCAAGCAATCTAAAAAAATGCAATGCCATGATGAAAATCAACTTAAGTTCAAAATATATTTGGCACTTAAGCTTAGGTCATGTTGCAGAAGATAGGATTGCAAAGTTGGGAAAAATGAGGATTTTATCCTCATTGGGTTTTGGACCTACTCCAACTTGTGAATCCTACCTTCAGGGCAAAATGGCTAAATCGCCCTTTGTTGGACAAAGACTAAAAGCTGAAAATATTTTGGAGCTAATACATAGTGATGTTTGTGGTCCATTTAAAGAAATGGCTAGAGGCAGTTTTCATTATTTTATTACCTTTACTGATGATAAATCAAGGTTTGGGTATTTTTATTTGATGAAATACAAACATGAATCCTTTGAAAAGTTCAAAGAATTTAAATTTGAAGTAGAAAATCAAACAGGAAAAAGTATTAAAGCTCTTCGATCAGATCGTGGAGGTGAATACTGAGTACTGAATTTGATGAATACTTGAAAGAGCATGGCATTGTTTCACAGCTGACTCCTCCAGGAACACCACAGCTGAATGGTATATCTGAAAGGAGAAATCATACCTTATTGGATATGGTATGTAGTATGATGAGCTATACTGATATGCCAATCTCCTTTTGGAGATTTGCATTAGAATCAGCTTTGTATATTCTGAATAGTATTCCATTAAAATCAGTATCTTCCACACCTTAAGAGATATAGCATGGAAGAAAACCAAGTCTTAAGCATGTTAAGATTTGGGGTTGTTCAGCTTATATCAAAAAACCTGAACACTGATAAATTAGAAACCAGATCAAAAAAAGGTCGATTTGTTGGATATCCAAAAGATTGTTTTGGATATTATTTTTATTTGCCTACATCACAAAAGGTTGTGATAAGTAGAGATACCACATTTCTTGAACAACAATTTGTTCAAGAAGGAGGCAAAGGAAGGCAAATAGAGTTAAAATTGGAGAATTCTGACCAACTAACAGATCAGATGGATATAGATCCATCTAGTCAACCTACACATATTGATGAAACATCTATAGCTGCTCCTCATAGAACCAGGGTATCTCACCCACCAGTGAGATATGGTTTCCTTCATAAAGAAGAATAAGAGTTGTCTACTCATGAAGAAGTTGATCATGGAGATGATCCACTTATCTATGAAGAAGCTATATCAGATATAGACTCTTCAAAATGGATTGATGCTATGAAATCCGAGATTGATTCCATGTATAAGAATCAAGTTTGGGATCTTGTTGACCCAGCTGAAGGTATTGTACCTATAGGGAACAAATGGGTTTTCAAGAAGAAAATTAGTTCTGATGGAAAGGTAGAGACCTATAAAGTAAGGCTAGTAGCAAAAGGGTTTCGTCAAAGGCAAGGAATCGACTATAAGGAGACTTTCTCACCTGTTGCTATGCTTAAATCAATTACGATTCTATTAGCAATAGCTGCATACTATGAATCCCAAGATGGTTTCAAAGTGCGCAAGCTAAAGCGATCTATTTATGGGTTAAAACAATCTTCAAGGAGTTGGAACATCCATTTTGATGAAGCCATTAAGTCATTTGGTTTTATAAAAAATGAGGATGAGCCATGTGTATATAAGAAGGTTAATGACAGTGCTATCACTTTCCTTGTCTCATATGTGGATGATATTCTGTTAATAGGTAATGACACAGGTATGTAGACAACTATAAAAGTATGGTTGTCAAATACATTCTCCATGAAAGACTTAGAGGAGGCAACTTATATTCTTGGGATTCGCATCTATAAAGATAGAGCGAAAAGAATAATTGGTTTATCCCAAAATCTATACTAGGAAAAGGTATTGAAGAAGTTTAACATGCTTGATTCCAAGAGAGGATTGTTACCAGTGAGACATGGTATCCACCTTTCTAAAGAGATGTCTCCAAAGACACTTGAAGAAAGAGATAAAATAGCCAAGATTCCATATGCTTCGGCTATTGGAAGTTTGATGTATGCAATGTTGTGTTCTAGGCTGGATATCGCATATGCTGTTAGTTTGACTAGCAGGTATCAATCCAATCTAGGTTTGGAACACTGGATAGCTGTCAAGAATATCCTTAAATACTTGAGAAGAACCAAGGATTTATTCTTGAAATATGGAGGTGGAGACTTGCAATTAGATGGTTATACTGATTCAAATTTCCAATTAGATATCGATGATAGAAAGTCTACCTCTGGATATGTGTTCATTTGTAATGGAGATGCAGTTAGTTAGAAGAGTTCCAAACAGAGCATGAATACAGATTTCACTACAGAGGTCGAGTATATTGCTGCATCAGATGCTGCAAAAGAAGCTGTTTGGATATAAGGAACCCCAGTCTCACCAGAAATCCAAACACATAGAAAGGCGCTACCACATTATCAGAGATATAGTTGGGCAAGGCGATGTAGCCATGCAGAAAATAGCATCAACTGAAAATCCAGCTGATCCATTCACTAAGCCTTTGTCACAAGCATAGTTAGATCGATATCTTGATAAGATGGGTCTAAGATATTGTAATGAATGGCTCTAGTGCTAGTGGGAGATTGTTAGTAGTATGCCCTAAAGCATATCATTTAGTATGTATCTTGTACATCTTTTATTAATAAAAGGCATTTTTACTTTTCTGTTTACATAATATATTTATGTGTAATAAAAAAGGTCCATTGATATTTTGTTAGAAATTCTATTATTAAGTTATTAAGAATATGAGTGACAGTATTTCTAGTACAAAGTATCATAAATAGGTTCACAATCGAGGACACTTCACAATAAGGACATGACTTATCCAGAAAGATTATAATCATGTTTATTCCCAAGTTATTTATATGATAAGTAAATAAGATGGAATAGTGAGTCTCATGCCATATAACAAACATGATAGACACTTATACATGATAAGTAGGCCGAACAGTGACATTTATGATAAGCACATGGAGTTTACTCTTGTCAATGCATTGTCATAAATCATATCAGTGCATGTAATCTTTAAACCCGAGATAGCATAGTTATCTTGTATATAGGTGGTTTGAGTTTAATACTGCTTTCATACTTGTACTGTGTATGGGTATATGGGCATGTGTTGGCTCCCACTAGTTATATATGGAGGTAGGTGTTGATCAAGATGAAATCTATTCCTCTAAGTAAATAGGGATAAAATCCTATGTTCATTTAATTGTTCTTGATGTTTCAAGTTCCTAGCCAGGACAGATATATTTAATCAGAAAAGAGTTTCTGATGAGAAAATCTTTTTAATCAAGAACTAGAATTAAAAGAGAACATAATATTCATAACAAATGGGGTTTGACATAAACCATGACTCCAGCTCAAATTGGGATTTTGTAACAGAGAGATTCTAGTGCATGGTAACATATGATTATAGGTTCATTTAAGGTAAACCTTATTACTAATTGGGTCACCATGGCATGCTATGCTAGATGTTAACCATGGTCTATGAGGTGCATAAAAAGATTTAGAGAAATCATTTATTGTAAGAAAGAGTTCTGATGATATTAAGAGTTGATATCATGTCTCATTGCCAATTAGTGATGAGCCTAGTAAGTCACATACGTACACAAGTAATCACCAAATTAAATATAATTTAATTAATTAATTAAAGAGTTTAATTGATTAATTAAATAGGTTTGGTTTGCAATTGGATTACAAAGTTCCTAGCATGGCTTAAAACCAAATCTAGGTTATTGGATGTATAGTATAAATTAAATTTATATTTAAAGTGTTTAAATATGAATTTAATTAATGAGAAATTAATTAATAGAGATTAATTAATTAATTTATATTTGATATAAATTGATTAGAAGAAGAGAAATAATTATTTTGGGTTGAGAACTCAAAATTAAGACATAGGGGTATTTTGGTCATTTCACAGGGTGACATGTGGCACCATGAGATGGGTTTCTTCTTTGTCTATGGTACATGAGTTGAGAGTATTGCATGCCAACTTAGAGATTAATGATGAGGGGCAAACAGCAGTTGCATGGCATGTACAGCTAGTGTTGATTGATCAGATCAGAATGGCAGCTCAGAATGATCAGAAGTATCATAAGCTATTAGAAGAAGTCAGACAGGGCAAAAAACTAGAATTCTCAGTGAGAGATGACGGCCTACTACTTCACCAGGGCAGAATGTGTGTTCCTAATGTCGTTGACTTGAGACAAATCATTTTGAAGGAAGCATATGAGTCTCCTTTTGCTATGCACCCTGGTGGCACAAAAATGTACAGAGGACTAAAAGAACATTACTGGTGGATGGGTATGAAAAGAGATGTGGCAGAATTTATTTCCAAATGCCTAACTTGTCAGCAAGTGAAGGCAGAGCATCAAGTATCAACTGGTTTGTTACATCCACTACCAGTACCGGAATGGAAATGGGAGAGAATAACTATGGATTTTGTGATGGGACTTCTGAGGATACAGAAGAGCCATGATGCAGCATGAGTCATAGTTGATAGATTGACCAAATCTGCTCATTTTCTGCCAGTCCGAATGGACTATAGCTTGGAAAGATTAGCCAAGCTGTACATTGATGAGATAATGAGATTGCACGGAGTGCCAGTATTAATTGTTTCAGATAGAGACCTTAGGTTTACTTCTAAATTCTGGGGTAGTCTACAGAGGCCCTAGGAACTAGATTGAACTTCAGCACAGTATTCCACCCAGAGACAGATGGCCAGTCTGAGAGAGTAATTCAGATCTTGGAGGACATGCTACGGGCTTGTGTAATTGAGTTTGAGGGTAGTTGGGACACGTACTTGCCTTTGATTGAGTTTGCTTACAATAATAGCTACCAATCAAGCATTAGAATGCCTCCATATGAAGCTTTGTATGGCAGAAAATGTAGAACCCCATTGTGTTGGGATGAGGTAGGTGAAAGAAAGATGATTGGGCCAGAAATTATTCAACAAACTGAAGAGAAAATCAGATTGGTTAGAGATCGACTCAAAGCTGCATCAGACCGTCAGAAGTCCTATATTGATCTGAAGAGAAGGGATATTGAATATGCAGTGGGTGACAAAGTATTCCTCAAGGTTTCCCCTTGGAACAAAATTATGAGATTTGACAGAAAGAGAAAACTGAGTCCTCGTTTCATTGGCCCATATGAGGTTCTGGAAAGAGTGGGTCCTTTGGCATATCGTTTGGCACTACCTCCAAAGTTGGAGAAGATACATAATGTCTTCCATGTATCGATGTTGAGGAGGTATAGATCTAACCCATCTCATATACTACCAGTAGAAAAAATTGAAGTGAATCCAGATCTCACATATGAGGAAGAACCCATAGAGATTCTGGCTTATGAGGTCAAGCAGCTACGGAACAAGCAGATACCATTAGTGAAAGTGCTGTGGAACCATCATTCAGGCCAAGAGGCTACTTGGAAACGACAAGAGGACATGAGGAGACAGTACCCAGAGTTGTTCAGAGACTGATACCAGGTAAAAATTTCGAGATAAAATTTATTTGAAGGAGGGGACATTTGTAACACCCATTTTTGCATAGCCTGGTACATTTTACTGTTTCAGTGATCGATATCGGTCCGAATAATTAAAGAGATTAGAATCACATCTAAGACACCTAGATAAGCCCTGAATGCAAATAATTAGTAATTGCCAAATAGTTAAGTATAAAGAAGAAAATTAAAACACAAAAAGTTAAATAAGCCGAGAGTCACAGTGATGGGTGACCTTCTTGGGAAATGACTGCGAGGTCAGTCTAAACTCAAATTTTGAATCGAAAAATGTGATGTCGCTATCCTTAGAACTATTATGGACACAGTGAAAAAGAGAAAATCACGAAAAAGAGTTGTTAAGCAGGTCAAATAATTAGGTCAGGGATCCAGAAGAAATATCGAATAACTTGTAAACCGGATTGAACCAGCGAGGGGCAATTTGGCCAATTCACCCCTAGAGCTGACTCCTGACCTAACTGTCTAATAAAAATAGAGAAAAGAAAATTTCAGAATCAGGAATTAAATTAAAGAACTAATGGAAAAATAAATACAAAAGAAAAAGAAAAAAGTTTATTTACATCATGCATGACATAAGCATGATGCAATAAATCTAATATTTAAAAATTGAAATTGTGGGATAATTATGTATTAATAAAGTTAAAAAATTCAAAAGAAAAAAAAAAGAGTTTCTTCTTCTTCTTCTCCCAAAGTCACCCCCTCTCTCTCTTGCTTTCTCTCTCTCATCCACCATTAACAACCAAGAAACCAAGCTTCTAAACACTTGATTCCCACCATAAACCTTAGTAAAAAGCCCTAGAAACCTTCTAAGTGCCATTAGAAGAGAAGAATTGACAAGGGAATTTGGAGACATTAGAAAGAAAATTGAAAATTGAAGAGCACCCAAAGGTTAGTGATGATTTCTCCAATTTTCTCTTTCACTTTACAATTAGATACTTGAATTAAATTGGAGATTTATGAAATTAATGAAGAAATAGAAGCAATTTTGCATCAACCGATTTTTGTCCAGCCTAGGGAGAACTTGAGTTTGCTGGATTTTACTTGAATTAGGAGTGTGGATAAGATTAAATGAGTTGGTTAATGAGATTATTACACTTTGATTGCATTAAATATAACAAATTGTAAATTAGGGTTTTTGAATTCCTGAAATTGGAAAAAAAATTGTAGAAAATGGTCAAATGATGTAAATAACCTTACTTGAGTTGAGAAATGGTTAATTGTGACCATTTGTGGTGTGTGTGAATTGCTAGAACCAAGTTTCAATTCGGATTGGTTAGGGTCAATATGCAGATAGCTTGACCTAGGTCCCTTTCAAGGATCAAAACTAAATATTTACCAACCTAATTGGTGTGAGGCCAATTGGGAATGAAACTAGAAACAAAATGGACTATTTTTCATTCAGGAATCATACCCAGAAAATGACCATAACTTAGTGAACAATTAGGCCAAATCCAGAATTGGGCACACTGGCCTGTACAAAAAATGACCAAATGAACAGTAGTTACTTAAATGATCATAACTTGGTCTAGGAAGGTCCAAATGACCTGAATCTTATACCAATAGAAATCTGAGACATAGCCCTACAACTTTCATGAAGAAAACAAACTCAAATTTTGACCATAACCTATCCAAAAACTCACCTGCAGTTAGCACACCAAAAACTGCCAATATCCAGAAAATGCCGAGAATTCTGGGTAACACCAAATCTGGCCAGCCCCATTCAAATAGTTATATCTTGGGCTACAAAACTCCAAATGGAGTGATTCAAAAAGGAAAATAAAGTTAAGACAATAAGGAACAACTTTTATGAAGAAAACTTAGTCAAATTACTACAGCAACTTGATCAATGGAATAGTGCAAAATAAAACGCCAAATCTGAAATTTGAAAATTTCACCTGAGAGACTTAAAATTTGAGGAAACAACCAAAACTAACAAATTAGGTAACCAAAATGTAGTATGTGGATGAAATTAAAATTCCCATACCTATTAAGCATGAGAAAGTCAACAAATTGACTTGAATAGTATCGTGAATAGTAACCCTGAAATACAAATTTTAAAGAACGTTAAGTTCAGCTTATTAAAGCTAGACATAAGTAGATTTGAATTTATTTTTGGACTTATGATAAATTATAATATTGAAACACTGTAAAATTATGTGTTTCAGTTGAAAAAAATACCGGAAAAGAACCCGAGGCATCGAGTCAAGGCCAAGAGGTGACTCGCATAAGGTTTGTGCACAACATAAAATGCTCTTTAAATTTCTTTTTGCAAAGTATATGAAATGAATTGTGATTTATTTATATTGCAAAATGGTGATTGAAATGTACACTATGCTTTTGATCTAAATTATTGGAAATTTAATGATCTATGTTTTAATTGTCAGTAAATGTTTGGTAAATGGTTAAGATAGTTTTGAAACCACAGTGTCATAACCATAAATTTGAATGTCTCACTAGCATGACTAATGGGAGGAATTAGTTTTGAATTTTGATTCCCTCTCTGGCTAAAGTGTTGAGGTGTATGTTAGTAGACAAAGAAATTGAATGGGTACCCATTGTTTGAGCTAGCTAATCTTGTGATTTTTCATAAGCCTCCGGCTATTGAGATGAACATTGTTCTGAATGGCAAGAATAACTGTGTTTTTATTAAACCTATTTTGAGACTGTTTTGACAAAAATTGTAAATTGTCTTTTGTATCCACTTTTTATTTTCAATACTATATTTGAAAACATGTTATTGAATTATGCATAAAATATTATTTTAGTATGTTGTGCACTACTAAGTCATAGTACTCAGTGATAATTATTTATTGCTGTCACAGATAGAGAAACTAGTGGAGCAGTAGAGTGAGCTGCTAAGGATCTCGAAGCTACATCCTCTAGATTTTGTCAGGTATAATTTTATACCCTGATTGTAATGTTTATTTTGGTGTATGTAAATGTATGTACATGTATAAACTGGTCATGAGTAGTTGTATATATTTTATAATAATATTATTTTAGATTTTCTAATGTAAATTTTGGGATGATGAATGGAAATTGATTTTTCTTTAATGAAATATGAATGAAGTTATTTAGTATTATTTTTGAAGATAATGGAATTGAGAATTGTTTTGAATTATGGAGTTGGGAGAAATGATGTTGATTTGTGTTGTGGTAGTGATTGATTTTGATGAAATGAATTATTGAAAGTATTTTTACAGGTGTTTGAAGAACTGTTTTTCCTAAATATAGACGGCACTCAGCTAAAATTTTTTCAAAATTTGCATAAAAATAAAAATGGACAAAAATTTTAACTAGTCTTTAAACTTCAAGTAAATGTTTTTAACACCTGCTATAAAGGATCACCACTTTCAAAAAGTCAAAAAATTATTTTAAAATCCTTTGTAGTGTATCTAATGGGTTATTGGTAGAAGGATTCGGTAATTCATTCGGTATACTACGAAATCATGTTATGCCTTACAGAGGGGTAAGGTGTGACATAATTCATATGGTCAATAAAAGTATCCTAAGGCCACAATAGATACTCCTGATGTTGACAAATCTAAGGTGAGCAACCCCTCCAATTGTGGAGCTAAGAAAGATGCAGCTTTAAAAGTATAAGTATTGCCATTAAATCCCAAGAGCAAACTTCTTTTAAGGTTCCTGAGAGTTGTGGAAGAACTTGAGCCTACAAAAGAAACTATGTACGCTACTCATTCACCCACTGTTAATGTTGATATCAATGCACAGGTTGAAGGGATACAAAGGCAAGTTAGCCCAATACTTGGTGTTGTAGATTTAGAGAGCGATAAGAGGTTGATTCCAATATTCATTGGAAAAGACCTTTAAAGAAGTCCAAACTAGTGATTCCTTGCAACTCCCACATCCTTCGGGTGTTCCCAGTGCTTCAATGTTTCGCACTAATGATTTAGTAAACTCTTTTTTTTTTCTTCTTCTTTTTCTCTTTTCCCTTTTGAAGTTTACTTTGTGCACTTTTTCATCTTTTGTTCTTTCTTATATCTCTTCCTTAAAGGCTAGAATCAATGACTTGGATTTAGAGGTTAAGGTAAGACTCAAAGCAATTGTTAATTCTGCACTTAGTCCTACCTCTTTTCACATAATAACTATTACATTAGGAAAGAGTCGACAAATAAATTCTATGGTACCTACTCCTTCAATAACCCAACATAAAAGTTGTTAAGAAGCTTATGCCACTCAATCAAATGAACACAATGCTCATGCAAAAAAAGGTTCCTTAACAGTTCATTCTACTAAAGCTCTTGGGTTTCTACTTTTTATGTCTGTAGACACCATATTTTGGCCCGATATCCATGTTTTGTAGTTTAATCATGCAATTATTTTCTTCCCATAAGCTATGAAGTTATGTCATGAAGATTTCAATTTTTTCTGAATTGAGGTCTGATCTCAATATTACCCGATCTCAATAAATTGCTCTTAAGATAGATCGATCTCAAGACTGACCGAACTCAATGATGTTCGACTGGCTAACCAAAACTCAATGATGTTCAGATGGTTATTCGAACTCATTGTTTAGATTGTTTCCTGAAATCAATGTTTTTAAATTGTCTCCTGAACAACTAAATGTTTCCAAAAAAAATTGTTTAAAATTGTACAATGCCCGATCATAAGATTATTCGATCTCAAACTTGATCCCATGTACTTGTTCTAGTTTTAATGTTAATCGCAGTTTTTGAATGCTTATTTTTCCGATCTGTAAGTTCAAAGTTCAATTCCTACTTACATATTATCCAACCTCAATAATGTTTTGCTTATTTGGTATCAAGTTTCAAATTCTGATCTTAAGGTTAATCCAATCTCAATAAAGTTCAATAGCATGTGCCTACTTTACTTATGTTAGGTTTGGTTAGTCTGATCCCTAAAGCTTTTGGATGTATTGAACTTGCAATTAAATAACGGTCTCATGATAGCCCGATCTCAATAAGAACAGTACCAGGAGATTGATCTTAAAGAAAAAAAATATATATTTCATTAGTCATTTAAAATTTTACAAAGGTCACACAACGGGTGGGCTCTCCCCAGCCCGATCATTAGGTACATTAACACTCCCCCCCTCTTCCCTCGGTTCACCATCACTCTCAGCATCAACAACAGGAGCAAGCTTCTTGAGCCAAGTGAAGTCTTCCTCAGGATAAATTTTGACCAACTCGGCTAGGAGATCACCATGGGCCTACACATAAGCGCCAACTTCCTTCTCTAAGGCCTCATTCTCCTTCGCTTTGATCTCCTTGAAAAATTTAGCTAGGTCGATAACTAGACTAGCTTGCGCGTCCTTGAGTTTTTTCAGTAGCCAAGCTATTTGTTCTTCAGAAGACCTTACTTGTTCCTCAAGCTCCAATATCCGAGCATTCGCAGCTAAGAGCTGACTCTTGGAAGCTATAGCCTCTTAAACCGCCTTTGAGATCTCCCTCCTCAAAAAGTTGACCTTTTGACCTATCATATGATGGGCAATGACCGCTTCCAAGCTCAGACTCATTGAATGGCTGAGGAGTCCTTCAATGCTATCTATGGCCATTCGAGTTTGGTCTTCAGGAAAGCAAACTGGAGGGCTGGTGACTAGGACCAAGTTTGTATTACCTCACACGGTGCGATTCCTCTCTAATCAACTAAGTAGCATCTGAGCACCTCGAGAGAGTGGTCACCCAGATGGGATTGCTTACCCTGAGGATCTAGTATCTGAAGCAATAGTGACCAGAGATTGAGTGACAGAGACAGGAGGTTGCGCAGCAGGGACCAGTCCCTTTACAGTTGGTTTGGCCTAACATCAAGCTGTCGAGCTCATCTCTTCTACCCGACCTCATTTCTGAGCCTCCAGCTCGGCCCTTGGAGTAGTAACAGTAGCTTCTTTCCTTTCTAATACTTTCCTAGCAAGCTCTCTCTTTCTCTTTCGAGATGCCTTCTTGACATCGCCTCCAGCCATACCTGTGCACAAAGTGAATTTAGTGAGTTCATATTGTCAAGAAGTTTGAGACAAGGATTTTAACCTTTCTAAGCCCGAGGTCAGATAGTTAGAGCGGGACATTCTCTTGGGTGATGACTTTAGTTAGCCAACATTTTAATTCAGCCCCTATCACATCCGAGCACAAGAATCTATGAGAGATCGCCTAGCTCTTTAGCTCCTTTATCATTGCACCTTCGACCTAATTGAGGATGATCTTCTTTTCATGCCTCTCCGCAAGGTAGCTCCAGCTTCATGGAATACCCTCGAAGTAGTGGAGATCTCTGCTCTGCAGGATAAAGAACCAATCTTTCTAATTTTTTAATGAAGAGGGAAGATTAGTGAAGAGCCCACAGTTTGGCTTTGCCTGGAAAAGCCAATGTTCATCATTCTTTCGATGGGCAAGCCGGTGTAGTTTGATAAAAACCTTTACTATGGGCTTAAAGGTCTTTGGCTCAGCATAAACCTCAAAAGGCCACGAGAGTTCACCACGAGTTCGAATATACTTGAGCAATGCATACTCGATGGTACTTTAAGTCATCCTTATAAAATGACTCCAAGGAAAAGCGTAGCCCAGCCTTTAACTGTTCCTCGTATACCATTATCTAGTCTCCCTCCATGTAGAAGTGATCAACCCTGAGATCCCCATGACACAGGATGAGTTCGAAAGCGTCAGCCGAGAGGTTGTATTTTGGATAGATCTCGGCGAGATTAGAATGTTTAAGGAATGACGTTACCTCATCCACTAGAAGAGCTTCCTTCCTAGAGATGGGAGCTTACAGGTTAGAGGTTGGAATAGTAATCTCATCCCTCCCACTTGTTCTGACCTCTTTATTTTCTTTCGAGGTCTATGAAACATGAACGAAAAGTGGGCTCGCCTCTCTCTGACCGTTAGTACCGCTCATTTTCAAATAAATGAAGAGGAGGTGATCAGAAAAAGATCAAAGTAATTACCTGAATGGAAATCATCACTGAAAAAACAAGAAAAGAAGCAAAAGAACTCTCTAGAGACTTGAGAAAATGAGAGGGGAGAATGAAAGCAGAAGTGAAAATGAAACCCCCCCCCCCCCCTCTCCTATATATAGCCTTGAGCATTTAATGCTTGCAAGACTGAGGCAATAAAACATTTAATGCTTTCCTGATATTTAATACACGATGAGAGAGACCGGATAATTATAGATTAGAGATCGATTGAAGGGGCTAGGAGTGACCACAAGTCAGATAGAAAAGAGGTCAGACTACAAAGGGATAGTACAGAAATTAGCCAAAGAGTTTCAAATGGCCAAAGGTTGATAGAGATTGAATTAAGTGGCCGAAAGGGGAAACAAGATCAGATAATAAGAGATCGAGTTAAGGGAGTTGATGAAGAGATCAGAAAGGTCTAAAAAAGGCAAAAAAAAAAAAGGTTGGGAAAACTAGATTATTAGAAATCACTTAAATAATATCCCTTGATTTACAAGATCAAATTTCTCACCATCGGATCTAAGTTAGTTAAAACATTTGGGGTATGATTCAATCTCTACCATCAATTTCATTTGTAAGGAATAAATTCCAACCTTCATATTCAAGGCAGTTAAAGCACTATGTATGCCTAAATCTACACCGTTGACCTCATCTTCAAGGATAAATCCTAGGCCATTAGATTAAAGTGATAGAGACTAATTTTGTACCTTTTAATCCTAGCCCTTGATCTGGTTTGTAAGGCATAATTTCTAATTGTAGGATTAAAGGGAAAATGACAAGGGAGTTCGGAGCTAAATCTCCACTCTCAATTTTGATCCTTTTAATTCTCGGCCTTTGGATTTTGTCCTTTTAAATCCAGGCCCTTCATCTTTTCCCTCTTGAATCCTGACCCTTCGTTTCAAGACCCCTATTCCCTATAAATACCTGGAATCTTCACTGTTGAAAAGGTCGATAATCCTTTTCTTTAAAAGAGCTAATAGAATAGTTAAAGGAGGTTTTATAAACGTCAGTTTTCTAAAGAATCTTCATTGTAATCTGATTTGCTCACCCTTCCAAAGTCTCTCTGATCTGTCATTTTCTTGAAGTTCCTCGACTACGTCCTCAAGCATCATCCATTACTCCCATCATTGCTAAAGCTCACTCGTAGGTAAACTTTTAATATATGCATGTTTCTTTCAAGGTGGCTAGCTAAGTTTCATTTAGATATTACATCAGCTAGAATCCAAGCTCTCTAAATATTAGCTCAAGTCGAACTCTTAAAAATGTAGAGTCAAGATTATTCCCTGCTTCTTTTGTATATATTACTTATGATTTTTACCATTTTATCATCTTTTCTATGCTGGACATATTTTTTTTTAACATTTTATTTTTGATGTAGTACAGGAATAATGTTTAGAGTTCGGATAATAATAGGTTACACTAAGAGTTCGGCTACAATAAAGAAAGTAAAGAGGGTTTGGCAATAGTGATAAGAGATCAGAAAATAATAAAATGTGTCAAAATGAGGTCGAAAATTGCAAGAGGTTGGAAATAGGGCACGTAACACGCATTTGCACTCTTACATAGTAGGGAGTTAGGGAATAGTGCATTCTTTTCATTTGTTTTAGTCCAAGAAATAACATGAGTTTAGAAAATGCTGCTCTAAAGTTCTATTTTATTTTGAATACTTTTCTTGTTTTATCAAAGTGTCATTTTGAAGGTCGAAAAATCTTTTTGTCAACCAAAATCTCTTCATAAAATATGGTAGATCGAGAGAGTACTTTCCTTGAAATCCCAGGTGTTTATTTATTTTTACGAAAAAAATTTTATAAACTTCTTATTTTTACAAAATTTACTAAATACATTTCACTGTTCGGTTCATAGGAGAGTCCTTCCAAGAACCTTAAATTTTTTATAAAATCTTTCACTGGGACCCAATGGAGAGTCCTTCTTGGAGTCCTCGTACTCATAACACAAGGGAGAGTCCTTCCTTGGGGTGCCTTCTATGTCTTTAGGGGAGAGTTTTTCCCTCTACTTAGCTCAATTAAATAAAATACCAAAGTTATGAAAATATTGAATAGTTTAGGATGAAACAATAAGGGTAAAGGTTTACGGTTGATGATGTCGATGATGGGACTTTTCTTCATTAACTGAGAGTCCTCATTGATGAAGAGAACTCTCTAGGTTTTAATTAACACATCCCTTTTGAATTAAAGTCCTAATTAAAAGGATTGAAAATTTATACCCATATTAGTTCATGTATAAAAATTCACTACACACACACGACACCCTCAATTATTTGGATGCCAATAACAAGGAGAATAATGAGTGAGCTGAGAGTCCCCCTCACTCATTGTGAATCTCTAGGGACCAAATAATACCTCTTCAGAATTAGAGTCCTAATTTTAGGAAGGAATGAATTTAATAAAATACATTTATATATAACAAATTAAACAAACACAATCTCAACTTACTTTAGGGTTGTCCCATTTACTCATGTTCTTTAGACACTCAAAATAGTGAAACATCAAGCGTTCCTATAATAAACATTAGGAACCAACATTGCAATTTTAACCCTAAAATTATCAGCTTTAAGTTATTAAGAGAATATCATTAAATCCACTCGTCCTCATTGAGGGATGATATAGGGTGCTTAACACCTTCCCTACACGTATACGAATCTCGTACCTAGAATCTCTACTTTAGAAATGGTTAAAACTTTTCCCAAACAAAACAATTTTCTTTAATTTTTCTTAAAATTATAGTGGTGACTCCTCACTCTCTACTTCAGCAAGAATCGTCTGGCGATCACAAAACCCTTACGATAGCTTGGCAACTCCACTGGGGATTCTTAAATTAACTCCGATTTAAAGTTCTAAAAGTATATTTAATCTTACATTCTTATTAACTAAAATCGATAATTATGGGGTTGGATTAACAAAATATCGAGGGCTATAACATTCGTATAAGTTTACATTATTGATCTTTTGCCTTTGTTACTAATTGTTTTAATTATTTGACGTGTTTAAGTGCTTTCTTTTGTGTTGCAGTAGTATTATTTTAATTCCTTTGAATAAGGAAGAGGTAGATATGTCCCTTCACAAACTTAATACTTACACAATGTCCTCACACACTTTAGCCTTATACCCATGCTTTCTTACTTTTAGGAAATAGGAAGAATGTCGTATAGCAATACCTGTGCATTTCCCCTTTAGTATCCATAAGGACCTTTGTTCATATTGGAACTTTTTTCATCTATTGTGATACCCGTGAATTTTTCCATTAGTATCATGGTAATGAAATGGGGCTCTATTGTTCACAGTAGGGATAATTTTGGGAACTTTAAACCTTAGTAAATTAGACCTAAAGCTAAACCATCACATTAGTAAAAACCCTAGCAAGCTATCCCTAAGGGTAGAACCACCCCACTAAATAGCACCCACCTGGTGTTGGGATAACCCTTTTTAAGACAAAAGGGACATACTCTCTCCTCTTTCACATTATCTATTTATGAGTGCTTGCATATTTTGATAAAAGAGTAATTTTGAATCATACTGTTTTAGTAGTTTAAATGTCTTCTTATTTTGACAGATGCATAGATATTATGGACTTTAACAGTATGACTCACAATTACTTAAATGATGCATTTACATTTTTATGTCTTGACTAATTTTCCTTTTAAGTACAAGCATCATAAGTTATTTGCAAAGGATAAATAAGAAAGTCCCCGATGGCATCTTCAAGTCAGTCAGCTGAGGAGGTCACGAGGCAAGAGCTAAATGCCCAGTAGTGGTATAGTTTAATTCAAAATTCAGAATCCATATAGGCAAAGGAAGGTGACATTGAAGTAGGAGTCCACTCATTACCTCAATTTGATCCTGAAAAGATTGAAGTAAGATCAACCAATTTTGATGGATTGCTTAATTACTAGAAATCGCTTCCCACACACATCCAAGAAAAGTTCAAGGGTAAATATGGAAAAATAGACGTTTTGGCATAGGTTATTGCCTAATTATTGGAAATCGCTTCCCACACACATCCAAGAAAAGTTCGAGGGTAAATATGGAAAAATAGACGCTTTGGAATGGGTTAAGGTGCAAGGTTCTATTTTGAAGGTATTGTTATCCACATGGGATCCCGTCAATTGGGTTTTCTCTTTTAATGACATTGATATGACCCCAACGATAGAGGAATATTAGGAGCTATTAGAAATCCCTTATGTAGCCCAAAATCGTATCTACCTTTATCTTGATTATAGGCAGACACGGAAATGGTTCTCCAATATAGTAGGAGTTCCAACCGAGGAAGAAAGAGTGAAGGAAATTGCCAAAGGCAATTCTCCTAGGTGGTCTTGGATCTATATCAAGAAGATCTTAGACCAACATATTCAAAACGGAAGGTGGGAGGTTGTTCTTCCAACACTTGCTTTGAGTATCTATGGGTTGGTTTTGTTGCCAGGACCCCTAGAGATAGTAACACAGAATGTTGTAAAGCTATTATGGGCAGTTGAGAAGCAGAACATTAACCCAATCCCTACCATCATTGATGAAATTTTTCTAACTCTAACATACTGCTGACAAACGGGTAGAGGAGTTTTGAAGTGCTGTATTCAACTGTGGTATCTCTGGATCTTGAGCCATTACTGCCCACGAGAGACCAAAGGTTGACTTGGTACTCTAGTCAGTCGCTCATTAAAAAATATTAAGGATAGCGATAAGGGAGAAGAATGAACAATAATGGCAAGAGCTTATTCTGAGTAATAACAATCAAAACTATTGCTGGAGAAAATTATGGAATCTAGGTTAACCTTTCATATTTAGAACAGGGGACTATCAATTCATACCCTTAGTGGGGGTGATTGGATGTACAAGCTACTTACCAGCTTTAATGATGAGGCAGTTTGATTCCACCCAGTTCATTCCAAGCACGATAGCATTTTTTACAGTTTATTTTTATTATGAAGACAATAAAAGAGATGAACTGAAACCTTTGCAGAAGTCTTGAAAGAGAATAACCTTGATGAATCGGTCACCTAAGGGACCAATCACAACAAAAAGTTAGCCCATTTTGAGGGAAAAGAGAGTTGAAGAATATAGGGTTCCTAAGTTAATGAGTCCAGAAAATAAATTGCCTTAGAGAGACACTATTGAGGATTATTCTGAAGAAGCTTGAGCTAGGTTGGAAATTCATTTCCAAAGTATAATACTAGAGAACTAATAGTTAAAGGAGCGAGTCAAGCAGTTAGAAGCAAAAAAAGATTAGTCTGCCTATAACATTTAGTAAGTTATAAAAAAAGAAGGGAAAAGAGTCAGAAAAGATATGGCAGCAACAAAAGTGAAATATAAGAAGCACAAGGCTCAGTGGGAGCAAGAGAAATCCATGCTACGGCGAAAGGTAAAGGAAGCCGGGATACAAAACAATAAACTATAAGAAGAACTGGATCATCAGAAGATGCTAGTGGCCAAGTGTAAACAGGAAAGCGATGGGTAAACACAGTTAATCAATGATATCTTGAAGGAATGTGCTAAAGAAAAGGCATAAAAGGGATGCCAAGCTAAACTCCATCAAGAATTAAAAAAAAAAATGTGAACAAGCTAGAGAGGATGGCCGCCCAAAGAAAGCAAGAATTATTACCATAATCAGAATATGCCCTGCAAACATTTGATCCAGCAAGACAAAAAGAGAGGTTGTATGAATACCTCAAGAAATGTCATAGCATCCTAAAAAGTCTTCCTGAACCTATACAGTAGTTGGACTCTATAATGTGATTGAAGATGTAAACGAACAATTGAATTTTCTGATACAATGAAAGAATTAAACAAAACATGTTTTGTGCTATCACAAATGAATAGCATAACCCCTATGGGATCCATCTTCGTTAGGGTAATGCAAAAAGTCATGAGCTCCACATGATTTGAATTACCCTTTGCAAACACATTTTTGACAATTATTTATTACCGTATCCTTCCAAATGAATATAAAAATCATCAAAATAAAGAAAACTTAAATAAATTAAACTAATGCATGCATTCTTCATAAGAAAAGTCAATATTGCTCAAAACAAAGCAAACCTAGTGAAGCAATCTACTATCCCGACAAGAGTTTACTTAACCCGATCCAAGATGAAAAGAATAATGGAAAAACAAGAATAAGTTCCAAGTTTACAAGGACAAGTTTCTGAGTTGAAAGAGCAAGTCTCAGAACTAATGTAATTAATGAGAGAAATGGCACGTAATAAAGAAATAACGGTTCCACCTCATGATCCAAGTTTGCTAATAGCAATCCCACCAATAACAATTGGGGATTCAAATCCCTAACACTTCCAAGATCAAGCTTCAACTTCCTTCACATTCCAACACCCAAACACCAAATCAGCTGCCAATCCACATGTTCCCACATTCCAAGTAAATGAACCAGCTTTTCCCACTAACCAGCCCTACAACCAAAACCTTCTCTATGTTGAATATTATCTACCAGTCCCCAATACATCAGGAGGAATGGAGTATGGGCTAACTATAATAGGAAAAGAGAAGGAGAAAGTAGAAAATGAAAAGCTAACAGCCCTTAAAGAGTGACTCAGGGCTATTAAAGGTTTAAACATGTATGGCTCGGTTGATGTAGCAGCTCTACGATTAGTGCCCGTGCTGCGGTACCCCTAAAGTTTAAGGTTCCTGAGTTTTAAAAATACAATGGAAATGCAGATCCACGGATTCATCTAGTTACTTATATAGCTAAGATGTCTACATTAACTGATGATGACAAGCTCCTAATCCATTTCTTTTATGAAAGTCTCTCTAGTCCAGCTCTACGATGGTATGTCCAGCTGGATAGTAGCAAATTACACTCTTTGGAAAGACCTAGCTGATGCTTTCCTGAAGTAGCATAAGTTCAATTATGATGTGGCCCCAACCAGGAGGGACTTCCAAATTTTGGTCCAGAAAGTAGTAAAAGTTTCAAAGAGCTTGCCCAAAGGTGAAAGGAAAAAGCCACAAAAGTGTATCTACCAGTAACAGATAATGAGCTTTATTCCCTGTTTATCAAGATGTTGAAAGCTCCTTACTTTAACCTGATGATTGGAAACACTTTCAATAGCTTTGCCAACATCATACAAACTGGTAAAAGGATTGAAGCAAACTTAAGATTGGGAAGGCTATAAGAAATAATAGAAGAAAGTTCTGTAAAATGAAATGCCAATTCTGCAAAAAGGAGAGAAGGGGAGGTGCATGCAGTAGCACAACAGGCCTATCAGCCTCGTCCCCCACAAAATACCTATTGTCCTCGATTTCCTTCTCAGAACTCAATGTTAGAGAATATCCCACCATAATTCCAAGCTTATCCTCACCCCTGCCCATAATTTCCACCACGAACCACTTACACCCCCAAACCATTAACCCAACTAACTCTATTCATCTGACCACTAGCTCCCCAAACCAATACCCGATCACTCAGGAATCCAGATCTGCCTCTACCCATGCCTCTGAGCGAGATTTATAACTATTTGTTAAGCATCAACCAAATTCTCCCCATACCACTAGACCACTTGTAACCATCCTACCCTAGATTGTACAATCCTAACGCAAGATGCAAGTATCATGGTGGGGCAGTCAGTCATGCAACTGACAATTATAGGGCATTAAGGGGTAGGGTACAATCCCTTATAAAAAATGGTTGGCTGAAGATAGAGAGAAATACTGCAAGTCCAAATGTGGGAACAAATCCTTTGCCCAACAATGATGCAAAAAGAAGAGGTAATGTAAATATGGTTGAGTTCATAAATAAGGATCTGGTACCTAAAGTGGAGCAATTGGCTCCATTCTTTGAAGAAATCTTTGAACTTATTGTGAAGGAGGGGTATCTTAGCCCAAAACTCTAAAGTTGGAAGATGGCCAATCTAGGACAAGTTGCACCTTTCACGGGGGTGCACCCGATCATGAGATTATGGACTGTATAGAGTTTAAAGATTAGGAGGCTAGATTAATAATGTTTAAGACCTTGAGGTGTCAAAAGAAGATGAAAGTAAAGGAAAAAACGGGAGTAAACACAACTAAAGAAGATTAGGGTAGTCAGAGGCCCAAAATTATATTTGTTTTTCCCCCAGCGCCAACCTCATCAAATCCACCAAGAGTCATCATCAGGACACCCCCACAGCTTCTTGTGACCAATACCCATACTGTGCCATGGAATTATGACTTCCAAGTTTTACCCAAGAAACCATGTGCAGTTCATCTATTCTAACTCCTAACCACACTTACACCCAAACAATCTCCTCATCTAGACCATCCTCTACCCCCCATTCCCACTTTAAACTCACTTTTATGGGACCATCCTCTACTGTGAATCAGTCAATGTATAAACCTAAGCTCAATCTAACCTCACAACCCATGAAGCCAACCATTACCCTCCCTTACTAGAAGGAGAAATTGAATATATTACTAGGAGTCAGCGATGTTATGGCTCCGAGGAGCCAGAAAAGAAGAAGGAAAATGGAAAAGAAGAAGAGCTACTAAGGAACAGTGAGGAGGGTGATAAGGAAGCAAATGAAGGAGAAACCAGTAAAGAGAGGGATGGAGACAAGCTGCTCTTACAAATAATGAAACAAAGCGAGTATAATGTGATTGAACAGTTGAGGAGAACACCCGCTAGAATTTCACTACTGTCATTAATATTGAGTTTGGACGTGCATCGCCAGGCATTACGAAGGGTTTTAGATCAGGCCTTTGTGACTCCCGATATTATCCTGGGACAATTCGAGAAGATCATTGGACAAATACAAGCATCAAACTTCGTCACCTTTTTAGATGATGAAGTTGACCTGGCTGGCTTGAAGCACACTAAGGCTCTATATATAATAGTAAAGTGCACAAGGTATATGGTAGCCAAAGGTTTGATTGAGAATGGATCTGCGTTAAATGTAATACCGAGTGCCAACTTGGCCAGGCTCCCAGTGGAACTATCTTTCATGCACCATAGTAACATAATTGTAAGGGCTTTTGATGGAACAAAGAGAGATGTGTTAGGAGATATTAAGCTCCTTCTCCAAATTAGAGCTTGTACTTTTGACAACACTTTTCAAGTAATGAATATCGAGCTGGCCTAACCATACTGCTAGGGAGGCCATGGATTCATGATGTTAATGCTGTCCCCTCGACCCTGCATCAGAGGATCAAATATGTCAGGGATGGAAGGATAGTTATAGTCAGGGGAGAGGAAGCTCTACTGGTAACTAAGCCTCAATTTATTCCTTACATAGAGATAACTGAGTAGGCATTGGAAACCTCTTTTCAAGCACTTAAACTACAAAAGGGACCTAGGGCTGACTGGAGAATCGCCAGTATGGTGGCAAAAGGCTTAGGTACCAGATTGCAAGGAATGGTGGAACCCCTAGCTGTCGCCCAGAGGAAGGGGCATTGTGGGATTGGATATGAAGAGAATGTTCTAATGGATGAAAGCTTCAGGATGAGGTATACGCTCTGTGACTAGAGGTTTGATTGACTGCCTAAATAAGAGGGGGTTATTCCCCAAATTGAGGACATTTTTACCCATCCATTACCAATCATTGAAAAAAGGGAGGAGGATGAACCCCTACCAGACATGTCCATTAACGTCCTGCAGCCAAGTCCTATGAAAGAGATGTTGATCATGCCAATGAAAGAAGATTAAGAGTTGGATAATTGGGAAGCTAAAGATACCTTAATGCTATTCTGCAGTAATATATGCTTAGTTGCTAACACTTAAACAGTTCGTCCATGGTGTTCAGTGGGTTTTGTTAATGGACACTATCTTGTAATCAAACATTAACAAATTGATAGTGCATTTTCCAAAATTTTCTATCTAATCTTTTCTTTCAACTTTATTTTAATCCCATTATTAAGTCTTATTCTTTAACTGTCATATTTTTAATTTCTCCAAGACTAATGAGCAACCAAACCAAAATAATTCAATTGATTCCAAAATTCCTCAAATTAACTTTGAAGGACCAATAATTGCCATGGATACTAGTAATTTTGATGAAGAAGAAGAGTGTGTACCCTTTAGGGAAATAACAGTGTGGCGAGAATTAGATGAACCTAGCCTTATGCCTTGTGGAGATGAAATGAACACCCTGAACTTAAGGAAAAAGGAGAATAAGAAGCAACTCAAAGTGGTGAATAATAAGGAAATGGAGGATATGGTTTAGTTATTATGGGAGTTCATGGATGTTTTCTCATGAAGCTATGACGACATGCCAGGCCTAGATCCTCAAATTGTGACTCATAAGATTCCTCTGATTCCAGGGACAGTGCCAGTAAAGCAGAAACAGAGAAGGATGGATCTCAACACACTGCTAAAAATCAGAGATGAAATTTAAAAACAGTATGAGGCTGGGTTCCTGGAAGTTGTAAAGTACCCTGAGTGGGTAGCTAACGTGGTCCCTATAATGAAGAAGGATGGTAGAGTGAGAGTTTGCGTGCATTAAAGGGATCTTAAGAAGGCAAGCCTAAAAGATGACTTCCCGCTCCCCCACATTGATGTGCTAGTTGATAACACAGTAGGATTAAGGAGATGTTCATGCGTTGATGGAGCTTCAAGGTATAATCAGATTTTGATGGATAAAGAAAATAAAGAGAAGACTGCTTTTATCACTCAATGCGGAATATTTTATTACAAGGTTATGCCTTTCGGGCTGAAGAGTGCTAGAGCTACCTACCAATGTGCCATGGTCACATTATTCCATTACATGATGTATAAAGAAATAAAAGTTTACATGGACGATATAATCATTAAGTCTAGAGGAGCAGATAGCCATGTACAGGTGATGAGAAAAGTGTTTGAGAGGCTGAGGAAATATAGGCTGAAACTAAACCCGGCAAAATGTGTATTCGGGGTGAAGTCCGAAAAACTATTGGGATTTATAGTTAGTGAGAAAGGGATAAAAATTGGCCCAGAAAAACTTAGAGCTATCCAAGAAATGTCATCCTCGAAAACAGAATGGGATATGTGTAGCTTTTTGGGAAAACTGAATTACATTTCCAGATTTATCTCCAATCACACTGCCAAAGCTGAACCCATTTTTAAGTTGCTAAAGAAGAATAACACCCCAAAGTGGGATGAAGTGTGCTAAGAGGCCTTTGATAAGATCAAGCAATACTTGTCAAATCCACTTGTACTATTTCCTCTAGTGGCGAGTAAACCATTGATTTTATACATGGTAGATTAGCAGACTTCTATGGGATGTGTCCTCGAACAACATGATCACACGGGAAGAAAGGAAAGAGCCATCTACTACCTAAGTAAAAAGTTCAATGAATACGAGCATTTGTGGACAGAACTTGCTATGCATTGGCTTGGATCGTAAACCGACTCAAGCATTATAGGTTGAATTACCAAAACATGGCTCATATCCAGAATGGATCCAATCAAATATGTCTTTAAAAGCCCATTTGTGCTAGGAAGGATAGCAAAATGGCAAGTCATACTCTCCTAATACGACATTGTCCACATGACAAGGAAAGCGATGAAAGAAAGTGTGATAGTAAACCTCCTGGCAGAAAATCCTATTAATGATTATGAGGCTCTGGACTTTGAATTCCCCAATAAGCATATCAATGAGATAAGTGAGGAAACTGAGGGGCAAAGTGGCATATGGAAGATTTATTTTGATGGGGGTAATTAACCTTTCTGGTGATAGGATTGAAGCAGTACTAGTGTCTTCAGATGGGAAATATTTTTCGATAGCAGTCAAACTAAGATTCGAATGCACCAATAATGTTGCAGAGTATGAAGCTTGTGTGAGCAGTTTATAAACTGCTGTCGAGATGAAAGTAAAGAAATTAGAGGTGTATAGAGACTCTGTTTTGATCATCTACCAAGTTAAAAGAGAATGGCAGACCAAAGATCCAAAACTAATCCTATATCAGAAGTATCTCCTAGAGATGATCAAGAAATTTGAAGAAATCTCCTTTACCCACATGGGCCATGACAAAAACCAATTCGTAGATGCTTTGGCCACTTTGGCCGTTGCGACCCAAATGGAAGAGGACCAAGAAGGGCAGTTGCTACGGATCAAAGCAAGAAGTAAGCCTGCATACTACTTGATGATTGAAGAAAAGGTGGATGGAAAACCCTGGTATTATGACATTTACCGATACATCCAGAACAAAGAGTATCCCCCAGGGGCAAATAAGAGTGAGAAAAGGATGATCAAAAGATTACCAATGGGATACTTCCCCAGCGGTGAAATCCTATATAAAAGGAGCTTTAACGGTAAATTGCTGAGATGTGTAGATGCAAATGAGGCTAAGAGGATTCTTTTTGAAACTCATGAAGACAATTGCACTACACATGCTAATGGGCATATGAGGGCCAAGTAGATCTTATGATGGGGTTACTATTGGACCACTTTGGAAAGGAACTGTATTGAATACTTTTGAAAATGTCACAAGTGCCAAATTTATACTGATTGGATAAACGTCTCGCCCCATCAACTTTATAATCCGGTGGCCCCATGGCCTTTTGCAATGTGGGGTATCGATGTCATTGGCCTAATTACTTTGACAGCTTCCAATGGTTATAGGTTCATTTTGGTGGCCATTGATTATTTCACTAAGTGGGCTGAAGCTGTCTTATATGCCCATGTCACCCAAAAGGCATTCATAAAGTTTCTCAAGAATAACATCATCTGTAGATATGGCCTCCCTAGTAAGATCATTACTGACAATGCTCAAAACCTGTATGGCTCAAATGCTCAAAAGCTGTGTGACCAGGATAAGATTCGCCATCTCAACTCGTCGCCCTATCAACCTCAAATAAATGGAGCTATGGAAGCTAATAATAAGAATCTTAAGCGGATAATTGAAATGACCATCACTTATAATGATTGGCATGATGTGCTTCCATTCGCCCTTCATGCAGATCGGACTATAATAAGAACATCGACTAGGGAAACTCCATACTACTTCGCATATGGAATAGAAGTGATTTTACCAATTGAGGTAGAAATCCCCTCTTTATAGATCTTAATGGAGGCAGAGTTAGATAAAGCAGAATCGGTTAAAATAAGGCTTGATCAGCTCAACTTAATCGATGAGAAGAGGCTAGGAATAATCTATCATGGATAATTGTACCAAAGCAAGATGGCCACGGCATTTGACAAGAATGTGCACCCTCGAGAATTCTAACCTAGAGATTTGATATTGAAGAAAATATTGCCAAATTAGAGTGACCCTCAGGGTAAATGGTCACCAACTTATGAGGGGCCACATGTTATAAAGAAAGCCTTTTCAGGTGGAGCTTTAATCGTAACTCATATGGACAGCAGAGAATTGCCAAAGCCAGTAAATGCAGATACTATAAAAAGGTATTATGCCTAAAAAAAAAATATAGGAGTGAAATCCTAAAAAGGAACTCCTAGCAAGATGAGGAAAGAAGGCGAAAACCCATAAGGGCGTTTTCTATAAAATGAGAAAAGGATGAAAATCCGAAAGGGCATCCAGTAAAAGTGAGTAAAAAAAATAGCAGTAAAAACTTGAAATGGCACACCTAGTAGGACAAGAAATGGATGGATAAGGTTGGATGACGGAGCCACAGTTAGAAGGCAGCAGGTGACCATGGTACAAGGGTTCTTCTGAAGATTGCTAGTATCTCTGGTAATGAAGGCCTGAAAGTTAATTGAAAGGAATTCATGAGATTTTCTCATACCCTTTCCTTTAAAATTTGTATACCTGTCCTATAATTCTTTTTCTTATTATCAATTTTCTCATACTTTATGCACAATTCCCTTCTAGCCCATTTATTTTGGAACATGCGCTATTGACTTATCAATGTTTTATTATAAGATAAAATTCAAATGCAGGCAACTATATATATATTGCTTTGAGATTGCAAGGATAAATAACTATTGGACAAGTAGCGCATAGACACAAGATAATACCAAAGAAGTGGGACTCTTCATTAAAAAAAAATATAGGAGTGAAAACCTGAAAAGGCACTCCTAGCAAAATGAGGGAAAGAATGTGAAAATCCGCTAGGGCGCTTTCTGCAAAATGAGGGAATGATGAAAATCTGAAAGGGTATCCTGTAAAAGTGAGTTAAAAAAAAAACAATTTAGGAGTGAAAACCTGAAAATGCACTCCTATAAGGAGGATGAAAATCAGAGAAGCCACTCTTTATAACAGGAACCTCTGAATGACTAAAGGGAAGATGAATGGAGACGGATGAATGCCTTTTCTTTAGGCCTACTTTTACTTCTTCCATCGATCATTCAGTTTCAGGATCATGGTTAAGTAAACATTTGATCAGGGTAAAACTTCTCCACTAAGTTTGCTTTATCATCTGAGCATTAAGCTACACTTGAAAATTTATTGGTAAGTAATTAATGATTAAACATTCATCATGTAAAAGCCTAAAATCAACATATTCATTTATGCTCAGTAACAGTTGTTTTTTTTCCTATTCATTTAATTTCATGTTATCAACCTCTGGATTCAAGATCCAAGTTGATTTTAATTTTTTGCAATTTAAGTGTAACATCCTCCCTGTACGTGTTATGTACGTTCTATTGTTCCGATGACCTAATGTCAGTCCGGGCAAGTCAGGATGTCTGGAACTATACTTCAGTGATAGTGAACAGACATATAATGATAAAATAAATAAAAAGAAAATACAAGAAAAATTAAAGAAATAAAAGAGAGAAAATGAAACTAAGTTAAACGAGCCGGCACCGCAGTGATGGGTAACCGCACCGGGAAGGCCGTTGCCAATCCCATGACCGTGAGAAACCCTTTGAATTAAATTTCGAGACGTAAGTAAAGGTTTATTAAAATATAATTGACACTAGAATTATCAAATAAAAATTAAAAAATTAGTACAAAGAAAAATAAGAAATCGTGAAACAGACAAAAATCGGTGTTACCGAAAAATCAGGAACACAACCCTAAGAGGGGCATTTTGATTATTTGACACCTAGAGTTGCCTTTTGACCTTAATGTCCATTAAAAATAAATGATATTATACTTTAGAAATATCATGAAAAATTAAATTGTGATAAATTATGTAAATAGTGAAAAAAATGAGATAAATGAGCAAATAAGGAAACTTGGAATAATTAAATAATAAAGATACCTTAGTGCTCCACTAACATTAAAATATGGGACCATATACACCACTTAAGGACAGATTTTCCTTCCCACTACCTACTTCATCTTCAACCTCACTCTCACTTGCCGAAATGAGTCCTCCATGGAAGCACCATTGCCGCCCATGCAAAGCTCCATTGGTGCCTGATCAAGCCATGATTTCTTGCAAGTTTTTTTCATTAACCTTGGTCCACACCTCTTGGGCAAATTATAGGAAATAAAAAGGAAGAGATTTGGTTAATTTTTAACAAACTTCAAAAGTGGTAAGTGTCTAAATCCTCTCCCTTACTTTAGTAAACCTTGTGTTTAGGTTGAGGTGAGTAATTTTATAAAGAGAAAGGAAGGAAATATTGAGATATGAACTTGTCCATTTTCGGCAGCCATGAAAGTTTGTTGTATTTGAGTTTTTCTTACCTCTAATAAATGGGAATCAAGGTTGATTAACTCAAATGGAAGTTATAGTAGGTTAATGTCCAAGTATGTGCATGTTAGTGCTTGAATTAATGGTTTGAAAATGGGACTTTGATGCTTTGGTAAAATGCCATGTTTGGCAGCCTATAATATCATGAAATTGTATGTCAGTTTATATAATTTATTGATGAGATGTCATGGTGTTAAATTATAGGCAGCATGTATAGTTGCCATGGAAGTGTATGTGTAATATTGATATTGAGGTATGTTGAATTTTGGTGGAAGTAAATGTTGAACTTGAATGGTATATTGTGTACATTGAGCACTTGAGTATTCTGTTCAAAATACTTTGCTGGAATTGTGTACAATATACATAGAAGTGCCATTATTGAATAATGAAGTATTGGGAGGAGGAGGATTGTCAAAATTGGAAGTGTAATTTTCAAATGCAGGTTGTGTGTGTTTGCAGCATATAACTTAGGTCATAAGTGCAAAACTGTGAACCCAATTGGTATGAGGCCAATGGAGGGTGAAACTAGACACCAAATAGGCCAACTTTCATGTAGAAATGTTGCTAAAATTCTGCCTAAAAACTAACCTTAAAAATGACCAAATCCGAAATGGCAACCTTGCAAACCCAGATTTTTGACCATATGAACTGTAGTCATTAGGATGACCATAACTCACTCAAAACAGGTCCAATTGACCTGAAATTTTTACCATGTATATCTTAGACATAGAGCTACAATTCTTATGAAGACACCAAAGCCCAGAAATGGCCAGAACCAAGTCAAATATCTTGCATAAGTTGGGATACCAATACTGCTAGAACTAAATGTGACCTAAAATTGACCAAATTTTACACTAAAGGTGCAATCTGGCTAGTTTTAGTAAATTGACCATATCTTGGTCTATACAACTCAGAATGACCTGAAATTTTCGCAAAGGTTCAATGAGACATAGAGCTACAATTTTTCTTCTTTAACTAGAAGCTAAAAACCAAGAGAAATAGGAAATTAAGCTAGACCAATCTAACACACTAAAACCAAAAATTTGACATTTACATACAATAATGCTTGAAGTAATTTGGCATTGAATGCCAACTTGTAAAAATAGTAAATTGCACTATATTGGTAGCGTAGTGAATTACAATTTGTGACATGTTGATGCTAGAATCAACTTATCCATAGTACATAAAAAGCTCAACATCTACATTGACTGGAGAATTACATTATAACTAGCAAACTCAAAAAAATGAAGAACTAAACAATTAATTTGTAATGTGCCCTAGTTTGCCTAGTTGACTAGTTTGGATCGGTTGGCATGCCAATAGGATTTTGACAGCTGTTCTGTAAATGGCTTTATGCCATACTATTTTTTTACGGTATATTATGCCACATTGTGACTTTAATAGCCTACGACTATATGTATTGTGTTATTATACTTGGCTTATCGCCAGATTGACTATATGGCTTTTTAGCCACACTGTTTGCACACCGAGAGACGCTTTGTGACTAATGGTGTGACAGCTTGAGGTACTAGGTACCCAGTGCCAGTATATCCATTTATCCAGTTTGGTCAGTGTATAGGCTACACAGGCAGTTAATTTAAGCACTATTAAATTCAAATAGCTAAATCCAGTCTTCTGACATACAGCACCACCAATATTAGCAAAAATGAAAGGTTAGCAAATAAAAGTAGAATCAACAACTGTAAAGAATATCGATGTCATAAATTCATAAACAATTCATTTACTTTATTTTAGTGTATATTTCTTTATATTTGGCACCACTACGCAAAATTACTTAGCGCATTGCTTTTGTAATGTGTAGGTATTGGAGACACAGCTGGAGAGCCCAGCAGACCTACGACCAGGTGAGACATCAGATCTGCACAGGAGTCCAGAGTCATTTGCACTACACTGCATACATGGTAGGACTTATGATCTTGTGTAATGACTATCAGTTGTATTTTGACATTTTGTTATGTAATATGTATAGATATCATAAAACTTTAAAATTTGTACTAATTTGTATATATTAAACTCCTATGGATAGTGTTTTGATGAATGTAAAATATGATGGACTGTATTTTAAAATTATGAAATTGTGAGACAGAAAAATTAGTTGGATGATTGAGATTATCATATTGAACTGTTTTTAATAAGTTTATAAGTACATTTTGTCTGAAATACATACGACACCTTGCCGAATTTTTATTATCATTTTTGAAACACTGATTTTATTAAAATATGAAAATAGTATCAACATGATATGAATATTACATAAAAGACTTCTTAAAATTAAATTGAGTTCATGAAATGAGTTGATTACAGACTAGGTGCTCTGGCACGCCGTATAGCACGCCTTGCTCGGCTATACTGCAAACGGGCGTGGGGTGTTACACTAAGTTTCCTATTATCAACCTCTGGATTCAAGATTCAAGCTGATTTTAATTTTCAGTAATTTAAATTTCCTATTATTAACCTCTGGATTCAAGACTCAAGTTAATTTTACTGCAATTTAAATTTCCTGTTATCAACCTTTGGATTCAAGATCCAAGTTGATTTTAATTTTCAGTAATTTCAATTTTCTGTTATCAACCTCTGGATTCAGGATCTAAGTTGATTTTATTTTCTTGCAATTTAAATTTCCTGTTATCAACCTCTGGATTCAAGATCCAAGTTGATTTTAATTTCCAGTAATTTAAATTTCATGTTATAAACCTCTAGATTCAAGATCCAAGTTGATTTTATTTTCTTGCAATTTAAATTTCCTGTTATCAACCTCTGGATTCAAGATCCAAGTTAATTTTTAAATTTCCTGCAATTTAAATTTCATGTTATCAACCTCTGGATTCAAGATCCAAGTTAATTTCATTTTTTTGCAATTTAAATTTCCTGTTATTAGCCTCTGGATTCAAAATCCAAGTTGATTT
The DNA here is from genome assembly GCF_030052815.1 of Hevea brasiliensis. Lineage (NCBI taxonomy): Eukaryota > Viridiplantae > Streptophyta > Magnoliopsida > Malpighiales > Euphorbiaceae > Hevea > Hevea brasiliensis. The sequence continues at coordinate 31,866,857 of NC_079496.1, forward strand.
TAAATTATTACATTTAATTTCCTGCCATCAACATCTGGATTTAAAATCCAAGTTGATTTTAATTTTTAGTAATTTAAATTTCCTGTTTTCAACCTCTGAATTCAAGATCCAAGTTGATTTTATTTTCTTACAATTTAAATTTCTCGTTATCAACCTCTGAATTCAGGATCCAAGTTGATTTTAATTTCCAGTAATTTAAATTTCCTGTTATCAACTTTTGAATTTAAGATCCATGTTGATTTATTACAATTTAAATTTCCTATTATCAATCTATGGATTCAAGATCCAAGTTGATTTTAATTTTCAGTAATTTAAATTTCATGTTATCAATTTCTGGATTCAAGATACAAGTTGATTTTATTTTTTGGCAATTTAAATTTCCTGTAATCAACCTCTGGATTCAAGATCCAAGTTAATTTTTAATTTTCCTACAATTTAAATTTCCTGTTATCAATCTTTGGATTCAAGATCCAAGTTAATTTTTAATTTTCCTACAATTTAAATTTACTGTTATCAACCTCTGAATTCAAAATCCAAGTTGATTTTAAATTTTTGCATTTAATTTGTGATACCCCTTACCTGTCTACAGTGTAGCCGAGCAAGATATGTCACACAGTGTGCCAGAGCACCATATCTTATTTCATTACAATTTACTCTTTCTTAATTAATTTATTTATTTATTCATTTATTAGTCACTAAGTGAAATTTATGTTATTTAATTTATTTATTGAAATTATGAATTAATTTAAGATTCCGAAAATTTTACAGAAAATTCGGCAGAATGTCGGCTAAAAATAGGGAAAAGAGTTCTTCGGAACTTATGAAAAACACTCCCAAATTTTCTTTCATTCCCAAACTCCAAATAATTTCAACACAAAGTCATCACAGTTCATCGAATTTCAACACTTCTCAACATTTCAAACTCAAAATTTCAATTTCATTCCATGCATGAATAATTACGTACTCATATTTACAAGAAATGTTCAAATTCATTAACTTATAATATGTACAATAATTACATAAATTTATCATTTACATGACAAAATGTAGATCTAATAAAAAAATGTAAAATACAAAATGAAACCTAGCAATCCTACCAAATGCACTGCTGGTCGAGGTACCACAAAATGCAAAATGCAGATCCAAGTCTGATTCCCAGTCTACGGTCTACTGGGCTTACACTCCGTATCTCCAGTACCTACGCGATGGAAAATCCAACGCACTAAGCATTTTTGCTTAGTGGTGCCAAAATACAAGAAAATATAATATACAAATAAAAGTAAAAATTCCCTAGTTATTGTGCTTATAAAAAAATAAATAAATATTAAATTATTGTTTAGTTGAAGGCTAATTACATCTTATGATATTAACTCTTCTTAGCATTTTATTAATCGTTCTCATGATGATTTTGAGCCTCTTTTTATTGAAATCATTCTTGTTCTTTACCTTGATATTTAATTTCCTTACATCCTTTAATAATCAATTCAATTACATTTATACTTTTCCATGCTCAAGTAACCTATATAAATTGACCGGACTGGATAAATAGGTAAACTAGCACTGAGTACCAGGTACCTCGGGCCATCACACCATCGGTCACAATGTGTCTCTCAGTGTGCAACAAAACAACTGATAAGTCGTCACAGAAATTGGGCACAAGGCCAAGTATCACAATAGTATCAGAATGGCTAAAAGCCATAAAATCATATAATAGCCACATAAGCTATAAATCACAGAATGGCATGATACCATATCCAGTACTGCTATCAGAACTCTATTGGCATGCCAACTTATCCAAACCAATCACACTAGGTCTACTAGGGCATTTTACACTTTTAATTATGCAATTCTTTGAAATTGACATTTAATTGTTACTATTCATTCCGTTAGTCAACTAAAATGTTAACTTTTTCATAGACAATAGGTATATTGGTTCTAATATCACCAACATACCATATTTTGTATTCTAAAATTTTTGGCATTGGTTGCCAATACCATTTCAAAACTTATTGTTTGTTATTTAAAATTTTCAAATTTCATGCCTTAAGTTTGTTGTTTCATTGGTCATTGCTACAATGGAAATTTGATAAAATTCCCTTCATGAAAGTTGTTCCTTTATGTGTTTTCTTTAATTTTTTGAATCACTCCATTTGGAGTTTTCTAGCTCAAGATATGCTAATTTTAGCAAAGCTGGCCGGATTGGTATCTACCTAGAATTTCTGAGCAGAATCCCATTCTAGCAGGTTTAGTGTCCTAATTTTGGTGGGTAATTTCATTAAGTTTTGGTCAGAATTTGGAATTGTGTTGTTCATGAAAGTTGTCCTAAATTGTCTAATATTTCCATTGATATAAAATTCAGGTCAATTGGACTTTTCTACACTGAGTTATGACCAAATGAACAAACATTGTTCATTTGGTCATTTTGCCCAGGGTAGAATGTGTGTTACCCGGATTAGGTCAATTTTAAAGTCACCCTATGTTAGTTTTCTGGGCATAGTTTCTTCACAAAAAATGTTGTATTATGCATTAATTTAACCTCCAATTATCCTTGCACTAATTGGAGTTACATAGCTTGAGTTATAACCCCAAGAGCACACTGGACTCAAAGGGTCCAGAATGCACACTTGAGGCAGCCTAACCTTTGCCTTAGGTAATGTCACGAGTCACTCCAATTTCAGTTCAAACTACACCAAATGGTCATTAATTTACCATTACAACAAAAATTCATGCTTAATTGCATCAACCCCCAATTGTTAGTTCAAAACCCTAACCCTAATTGATCAAGGTCTCATTTTCATGCATTACACCTCTAATTTATGTTCCAATCATGTAATCTATGTCAAAGGTGTAACACCCCTATGTTCGGTAGTGTGTTCTACTATTCCGATGACCAGTGTTGTCCGGACATCTAGGATGCCTAGAACTACACTTCGAAATGAATGAGGAGACATAAAATAATGAAATACAAGAAAAGTAAATACAAGAAAAACAAAGGAAAAATAATAGCAAAGAAATGTAACCAAGTTAAGCGAGCCGAGAACCTTAGCGATGGGTGACCGTACCGGGAAGTCACGGTGTGGACTGTTAACTAGCCCTGGACCGCGGGGAACCCTGGAAAATATTTTTAGGACTTAAAGAGACATCAATTGAAGTATAAATATCATTAAAAATATCAAAGAAAAATTAATTAATTAGTACAAAGAAAAGTGAGAAATCGAAAAAGGGACAAAACCCGGTGTTACTGAAAAATCGGGAATGCAACCCGAACAGGGGCATTATGGTCATTTGACACTCCGAGTTGTCTTTTGACCTAAATGTTGATTAAAAATACATGATATTATATTTGGAAAATGTCATGAAAAATTGAATTAGTGGTACCTAATGTAAATAGCAAAAATGGGGTTCAAATTGAGTTATTAACATTTAAAACATATAATATAGTTAAAATATTGGTGAGTGGAGCACTATGGGATTAATAAAACATTAAATGGGCAGATGTATATCCATTATACTTCATCTTCAACCTCATGTCTTCACCATTGCTGAAATGAAGATTTTCTCCCAAAGAAACTCCATGGCCGCACCATGCATGGAGCTCAAGTTCTCCATGATCAAGCCTTGATTTCTTGCAAGAGTCTTCATGAAAAATGATCCTCACACCTTGGGCAGTAGATAGGCAACAAGAAAGGAAAGTTTTTGTGGAGTTTTGAAGAATTTCCAAAGTGGTAAATTTGTGTCTTTTATTATTGTTTCATTAAAGTTGGTGAGGAGGTTATGTGGAAAGAATTTTGGAGTTTGATGTTTAAATGGGGATGTGTACTTTTGGCAGCCATGGAAACACCTTGAAGACAGTTTATTTTTGCTTGTAAATGGTGGATTAAAGGATTGATTGAAAGTTTATGTGTGTAGGAAATTATTTGGGTGATGTATACTTAGTATATGTGAATGTGTATTGAAATTTGAGTGCTTGGAAATTAAGGGAATGTAATGCATGAATTGGCAGCCTGGTTTGGTGAACCATAAGAATGTTATTTCATGTTTGGATTATGGAATATTAATGTTGAATTATGTTAGTTGTGATGGCAGTTTGGGTATATGTGTGATGGTGTGAAGTTGAACATGTAAATGAGCATGAATAGGTGACTAAATTGTTGTAATTGATTTTGACAAATTCTGCACTTAATGGTGTATGTTGAATGTGATTGTAAGCTGCCAAAATGATCAATAAAATGTTGTGAAATATGTTTAGGTTAGGGTACAAACCAGAAATGGCATGAAGGTGAAGTTTGGTAAGGGTTAAAAGTGATCTTTGATGAGTATGAATAAAATACATTAGGGCAGTTTGTGTTTTGGGCATAGAACCTTAAATGTGCAGCTCCAATTGGTATGAGACCAATTAGAGGTGAAACTAGGCACAAAATGTGCCAAATTTCATGAAGGAAGCTTGCTAAAATTCTGCTTGCAAGGTATCTTGAAAAATGACCAAATCCGGATTAAGTGCAAATAAGGCCTGAAAATTGACTATTTGGGCAGCAGTTAGTGTTTAGGCCATAACTCAATCAAAACAGGTCCAATTGACCTGAAATTTTAACCATGAATAGTTAAGACCTATATCTACAAGTCTTATGAAGACACCAAGGCCCAGAAATGACAATAAGCAAGTCAAACAGCTTGCACAAGTTTGGGTCCAAAAACTGGCCGAACCAAAATTGACCTAAAATGACCTAAAGTGACCAATTTTGATGCATTTTGACCAGCAATAGTAAAATGACCATAACTTGGTCTACATAACTCAGAATGACCTGAAATTTCACCCCGCGTGCAATAAGACATAGATCTACAAGTTTTTAGTTTTGACCGAAACCTAAAAATCGAGGCAACTAGGTTGTCCGGCTAGGTCAAACTAGTATCCCGGAATCCAGCAAGTGACAATAAAACACAAGATACATGGAAATGAATTTGGTAACATGTACCAACCCTAAAAGACTATTGAATGTGACATATTGGTGACATTAAAACCTAATTCACCTAGAATGCATCGAGGGTCGACATCTTAGGTTAACTAAGGAAATAATAGAACTCAATGAATTAATTATTAAGCATTATCATTAGAGACAGTTTAAATGAGCACTGAAACACTTCAAATTGTGTTTCTCAGTTAGCAAAGACTCAGGGAAAGGGAAGGAAACACTGAGTCAAGGCCAGGAGACAGTTATCAGAGGTTTGTGCACAATAGTTATTTCTTTTGAATTTTTCAATTGAAATAAATTATGATTATTTGTATGTTATTATTTTAAATTGTGTTTGTGCACAATAATTTTGATTTCTCATTTTCTACTTAAAAATTTAATTGAACATTATAGTTTTAAATTGTGTCCGTGCATAATACTTTTATATTCACTGCTTTTACTAGCAAATTTATTTGGAGAAATGAGTTATGAATAATTTTTTATTGCTTTGGTTTTGGGAATATTATTTGGAACTTATTGTGTTGCCAACTTTGCAAATAGAAATTTTGAGATAAAATGTGATTTATGGTTTGTATGAAATATTGTGATTTGAAATTTTTTTGATTCACACTTGGCATGACACTGTTATTATATTCCTCCCTCTTTGACTTATCAATCTGGGGTGAGTGTGATTATATTCCTCCGTCCTTGACTTATCAGTCTGAGGTGAGTGTGGATGAGTAATCATTATTCAGCTAGCTTCCTCCCTCATTGATTTCGATTATTGGGGTGAGTGTGTCTTGTCGTGGTGTACAACACGGCATGTGTGGAAAAATTGTGTCATGGCCTAAATTGTGATATTGATCGGCAACACTGTAATATTCAATTATTTGATCAAATTGTGTTATTGATTAGCAAAACTGTATTATTCAGTTACTTGATCAAATTGTGTTATTGATTGACAAAACTGTATTATTCAGTTATTTGATCAAATTGTGTTATTGATTGGCAAAACTGTATTACTCAGTTATTTGATCAAATTTGTATGATATGAACTTTGTAAATTTTGTGAACTATTTGATTTGTGAATTGTCAATAAAAGATTTATATATCGCATTTCAAATTGTTATTGTGTACCACTGAGTAAATTTTACTCAGCGATAGCTTTTCATTGCCGTCGCAGGTAGACAGACTGACAGGGCAGCAGACTAGCTGCTAGTACTACATTGAGAGATCATCGGGTATATTGAGTATACCACATTTTGCATTTTGTACTGTAATGTATGTTCACTGTATGTATATATTGTTCTTGGTTTTGAGCAGTTGTAAATTAAAATTGTACATTGAAGTTGTAAAATAAATTATGAGTTATTTTGATTTGTAAAATTTGTATTATATTTCTTTTATCTCATCCTTTGAAAATACTGAAAAATTATTGTGGATTTGAGTTGAGAAATATATTTGAAGTGTTTTTTACAGGTTTTCTGAAGAACTGTTTTATTCAAATTACAGAGGGCACTCCGCCAAAATTTTTACAGAAATTCCTAATAATTCAAATGTGTTAGCTCTTTCACTTAAGTTCAAAAAAAATTTTAACACTTGTAAATAATGTTCACCACTGTAAAAAGAAGTAAGAAAAGTTTTAAAATCCCTTATAGTGTATTTAATGGGTTATCAGTAGACGAAGTTGGTAATTCATTAGGTATACTACGGGATCATGTTATGCCTTACAGAGGAGTAGGGTGTGACAAAAGGTAGCTTATATACTCATTTAATTCAAAGAAAACATCAAAACCCTAGTGAGTCCATGGCTGCCAAAATTTGGAGGAAAGCATACAAGTGGTTTCCATTCAATTTTCTTACAATTCCGAGCTTAAATTAAATACCTAACCATAAATTAAGAGAGAGAAAGAAGAATTGGTCATTAACCTTGTTAAAGCTAACTCCCAAGCTTGCAAAACGTTCCTTTTCTTTCTTCTTTTTGCTGCCTAGAAAGAGTTAAAGGGGTGAGGAGGAGTTTTGGTGAAGGAAACTTATAATTTTATGGTGAATTTTCAAGAGTTTTTCTAGTGAGAAAATGGAATAACAATGGAGCTTGGCAAGGGAGATGGGTCTCGGTTGGAGAGGAGGAAGAAACCAGAAATTTCTTTTTGAATTTTGACTCATTTTTCCCTTTTTAAAGAATTTTAATTGTATTGTTGAATGGTGATTGGTGGAGGGCATCTTAATGACATCAAAATGATGTCATAATGGGAATTTTAGTTCCTTTTCATTTCTTTTCTTTTCTATTCATTTTTAATTTAATTTTTTAGCAATATATATTTATATTTTATGTCATATAATTTATTTACTTCATTGGACAAGTTGGCCAAAAATCATCTCTAAAGGTGAAATGACCAAAATACCCTTCGTTTAGCTTAATGAGCTAAAATTATCTGTACCGATCAATAAAATTTTCTAAGTATTTTCTTAGCATTCGAATGTCATTGAAACCTCAATGATTCTTATCTGGAGTCCCAAAAATTATTTCACGGAATTCTCCTCGGGTTTTGGGCTATTAGCTGTGAAGACAGTAACTTCCTGTTAGGTCACCCATCACTAGGGCATCGGCTCATTTAACTTTGTTGTATTTTATTTCTCAAATTTTTCCTTAATTTTTTTTACACTTATTTGAATTATTTATGACTCCTCACTCTAGTCTAAATACAATTCCAGACATTCTAGCTGTCCAGACAGACCTTAGTCACTGGAACAGTAGAACGTACGGTCAGGCTAAAGTGAGGGTGTTACGTAATTTCCTACCATCAACCTCTGGATTTAAGATTCAAGTTGATTTTAATTTTTAGTAATTTAAATTTCCTATTATAAACCTCTGAATTCAAAATCTAAATTGATTTTATTTTCTTGCAATTTAAATTTTCTGTTATCAACCTCTAGATTCAAGATCCAAGTTGATTTTATTTTCTTGCAATTTAAATTTGCTGTTATCAGCCTTTCAATTGAAGATCCAAATTGATATTAAATTCCTGAAATTTAATTTCCTGTCATCAACCTCTGGATTCGAGATCCACATTGATCCAAATTTTAGTGTTCAATTTATTTAGTTTAGTTCGTCCAAAATATGAGTCTTTGTCTTTACATGTTTCCCATTTAATAGAGAAATTCATTCTCTTTAATGGCAAACATGTAAAGAGGGACAGCTGTAGACACCATATTTTGGCCAGATAATAAATCCATATTTTGTAGTTTAATCATGTAATTGTTTTCTTTCCATAAGCTATGAAGTTATGTCGTGAAGATTTCAATTTTTTCTGAATTGAGAACTGATCTCAATATTACCCAATCTCAATAAATTGTTTTTAAGATAGACCAATCTCAAGACTGATAGAACTCAATGATGTTCAGATGGCTGACAAAACTCAATGATGTTCGGATGGTTGACCGAAACTTAATGATGTTCAGATGGTTGTTCGAACTCGTTGTTTATATTATTTCCCGAACTCAATGTTTTCAAATTGTCTCCTGAACAACTAAATGTTTCCAAAAAAATTGTTTAAAATTGTTCAATGCTCGATCATAAGATTATCTGATCTCAAACTTGATCCCATATACTTATTCCAGTTTTAATGTTAATCGCAATTTTTGAATTTTTATTTTTCTGATCTGCAAGTTGAAAGTTCAATTCCTGCTTGCATATTATCCAACCTCAATAATGTTTTGCTTATTTGGTTTCAAGTTTCAAAGTTCGGTCTTAAGGTTATCCAATCTCAATAAAGTTTAATAGCTTATGCTTGCTTTAGTTGTGTTAGGTTTGGTTAGTTTGATCCCTAAAGCTTTTGGATGTATTGAACTTGCAATTAAATGACGGTCTCATGATAGCCCGATCTCAATAAGAACAGTACTAGGAGATTGATCTTAAAGAAAAAATAGATATTTCATTAGTCATTCAAAATTTTACAAGGTTCACACAGTCGGCGAGCTCTCCCCAGCCCGATCATCAGGTACATTAACACTCCCCCCCCCTCTTCCCTCGGTTCTCCATTACTCTTAGCATCAACACCTGGAGCAAGCTTTTTGAGCCAAGTGAAGTCCTCCTCAAGATAACATTTGACCAACTCGGCTAGGAAATCACCGTGGGCCTGCACATAAGCTCCAGCTTCCTTCTCCAAGGCCTCATTCTCCTTCGCCTTGATTTCCTCAGAAAATTTAGCTAGGTCAGTAACTTGACTAGCTTACACATCCTCTAGTTCTTTCTGTAGCTGAGCTGTTTGTTCTTCAGAAGACCTCACTTATTTCTCAAGCTCCAAGATCCGAGCATTCGCAACTGAGAGCTGACTCTTGGAAGCTATAGATCCTGAATCGCCTTTAAGATCTCCCTCCTCAGAAAGTTAATCTTTTGACTGATTATATGATGGGCAGCGACAGCTTCCATGCTTAGACTCATCGATTGGCTAAGGAGTACTTCGATGCTCTCTAGGGCCATTCGGGTTTGGTCTTCAGGAAAGCAAATTGATGCACTGGTGACTCAGGCTAGGTCTGTATTACCTCGCACGATGAGATTCCTCTCCAATGAACTAAGTAGCATCTGAGCACCTCGGGAGAGTGGTTGCCCAGACAGGATCGCTAACCCTGAGGATTCGGCCTCTGAAGCAACAGTGACCGGAGGTAGAGTGACAAAGACCAGAGGTTGTGCAATAGGTTGTTCCATGGCAGGGACCAGTCCCTCTGTAGTCAGTTTGGTATGAGATCAGGTTGTCGAGCTTGTCTCTTATACCTGAGCTCGTTTTTGGGCCTCCAGTTCTACCCTTGCAATAGCAGTAGCAGTTTCTTTCATTTCTAATACTTTCTTAGCAAGCTCTCTCTTTCTCTTTTGAGCTACCTTCTCGACATCACCTCCAGCCATACCTGCGCACAAAGTGAAGTTATTGAGTTCGTGTAACATCCTGAACTTCTAAGCTCTGAACAGTACTACTTTCAGTCCATGAATAATACTATTCAAAGTTATTTTGAGGACTAAAAGTGAAACAAAAATAAATTGAAATAAGCACTATAAAAATCAAAGTGACCATCGGGTTATGGATTTAAATGTCATTATCGAAAAAGATAAACTATAACCCGATGAGGGGCATTTTGGTCATTTTACTCCTAGTGTTGACTTTTGACCTAAATGTCAATTAAAATGTATGAGACCACAATGTTGAAAATACATTAAAAATATGAAGTGTTTATGGCAATAAAAAGGGGACATAAAGAGGATTTATGGAATTGTTATAATTATAATTATATTAATTAATTCTAATTAAAATTAAAACTAATAATAATTAGACACCTAAGACTATGAGAGACAAAACCCATTAAACTAAAATTGGTCTTCTTCTTCTTCCTTCTTCATTAGGCCGAATCACTCTTCCCTTTGGTTTTCCTCCATTGTTAACTTCTTAAGCTCAAAATTCCTTGCTTTTCTCACCATATTTCCCATAGCTACCTCCAATAAAACTTGTCACTTAACCCTGCTAAAGTGTTTGGTAGCAAAAAGAAGAAGAGAAAGGGAAGTTTTGGTAAGCTTGGAAACTCATCAAGTGAGGTTAGTGCTAAATCTTGCTTACTTTCTTCTTCTACACTTGAATTTAAAATGGATTATAAGAGAATTGCATGAAAAAAGATGAAATTGATGCATGAATGGAAGAGTAGTGTTTTGGCCAGCCATGGTAGGAGGAAGATTTGATGTGGTTAATTGAATTTAAACTTGAATCCTAGCTTAGATAAGATGAAATATATGATTGGTATGTGGAATTGCAAATGATTGCATGAAGTTGGGATATTGGGGAAGTTAGGGTTTTGGAAATTTGGGAAATTTTGTACTATGATATGAAATTGATGTTATTAAGGCCAAATATTTACCAATTGATGTGTATTGAGTATGAAATGAAGTTGGTAGTTTAGATGAATTAATGAATTGGAAGTGTGGTATATGTGCAGGAATTCAAGACCTTGAGTCCAGTAAGTTTGAATGGCTATAAGTAGAGCTACATAGCTCTAATTAGTATGAGGCAAATTGGTGGTGAAACTTACGACATAATGCTAGAAATTTCATGAAGGAAGCTTTCCCAGAAACTAACCACAAGTTAGCCTAAACTAGGCTTGAATCTAGAATTGACATTCTGGACCTGGGCAGAAATAACTATATGAATAGTGTTTAGTAATTTAGGCATAACTTACTCTAGAAAGCTCCAATTGACATGATTCTTGAACCTATGGAATTCTAAGACATAGGAGAACGTTTCTGATGAAGATCAGAAGACCTAGTTTTGACCCTAACTCAACCAAATTGCTCGGTAAAGTTAGTCTATCTAACCTTCTCTGGACTAAACCTAAATCTGAAAATCCTGAACTTTAGGGTTTCGACAAGTTATGGCAAAAATGCCTTAACATGAGCTACAAAAATGCAAATGCAGTGATTTTAAAGCCAAAACGCTCATAATACATAGAACTACAATTTTTATGTTTTGACCAGAACCCAGATCATAAGGCATCTTGGGGAAATTTTTAGGAGAATTCAGGAATTCCCAAACTGGAAATTCCTGCACTTGAACCATTTTGCCATTTGACCCCAGGACATTAATTAAATCATAACTTCCACTAGAAAATTCCAATTTGGATGAATCAAAATGATTTAAAAACCTAAGAATCAGGGCTACAACTTTGGTTTAGAAACCTTACTCAAATTTTGGGTGTAAAATCCTTAAATATTAATTGTAAGACAGACTTGAAACCTGAAATCCTGGAGTTATAAGATCTAGGAGTCTGGGTTGGTTAATTAGCCATAACTTACCTTACACAACTTCAAATTTAGTGATTCATGAACCTGTGTAACCATGAGACATAGAAGAACAACTCATATGGAGAACACCAAGCCAAATTATGGTTGTAACTTGTCCAATTAGCTTGACAAAGTTGAGTTCCATAATCTACCTTATTCTGGAACAATATTGGTCACTGGACCAGTACTTGGTAAATTGACCATAACTAGAGTTACACATCTTCAAATTGGATGATTCAAAAAGGAAATTAAAGCTAAGACATTAAGGAATAAATTTCATGAAGAAAGTGCGATCAAATTACTACTGTAGCTTGGCCTAATATAAGAGTAAAATCAAGATTGAAATTCTAGAATTTATGATGTACTCCTAAAATGACTTGAAATATGATTGGTAATTAATACCAATAGCTCAATGAACATGAATATAATGTGAATATGTATTTAAAACTTATGTTCTCAACATGATTGGAACAAAAATGTTATGAAGTATAAATGCAACATGTGATAAAATTATGTGACTTATGAATACTTAAGAATATTAATTACCCATGTATGCCTAAACATGTGTGTATGGGATGGATAGATTGATATACCAAGAAGGATTCTATTTTGCAGTACTACCTATGGCTTTATGCCATTCTGTGATTATGGCTTTCATGCCATTCTGTAATTATAGCTCTCATGCCATTCTGTGATTATGGCTTTCATGCCATTCTGTTGATCATGGCTTCTAGCCATTCTGTTGCATTATGATATACATAGCTTTATGCCCAATTTGCTACTATGGCTTTCTAGCCATTCTGTTGCATACCTGGTTGATGTTATGTGTTCCATGGTATGACGGCCCGAGGCATAATTGTGTCTAGTGCTAGTGATACCCACTTATCCAGTTCAGCCAGTTTGTTATAGGTTACTTAGGCATTGAAAAATATTAATGAGATAAAACATGTGTTGAAATGATGTAAGGAAATTGAATATCAAGATAAAGAAAAAGAAAGATCCCAATAAAATAAATGTTTCCAAAGTTCTAGAAAAAATAAATAAATAAATAAATAAAAAGAAAAGAGAGATATTCAAAATCACTATGTGATTAACCAATAAGGTGTTAAAGAGTTGATAGTATAAATATTACTTAGTTTTAAACTAATCCATACTTCATTAAATATGCATTTTCCTTATAATTACTACAACCATGAAATTAATACATTTATTTGCATATTATATCTTCATTGTATTATTGCACTGCTAAGCAGAAATGCTTAGCGCATTGGTTTTTTCACACGTAGGTACTGGAGATAAAGCTCAGTAGACATCAGACTAGGATTTTAGAGTCCATATCTGCACTAGTGTTCAGTGTGTCACCTCACTCCTACATTGCATTTTTGTAGGGTCCGCCAGGCCATATGAGTTTATTTTTGTACATTGTAAATATTCATTAAGTTGTAATGTTAAATTATGAGATTTGTATAATTAAGTTGTACGTCATGCAAATTAATAAAATTTGTAAATTCCATGTATAATATGAGTTGAAATTTAATATGGATGAATGTGCAAATTTTATGGAAATGAATATGAATGAGAAATGATTTTATGATTTGATATTATGGAATGGATGAAAATGGAATTGAGATTATATATGAAAGTATTTCAAGCAGGTGACAGATAAAATAGGATAATTCTTAATAAAACAGGAGAGACTTCGTTAGTTTCCCCATTTGAATATTTTTATTTGATTAATAATGAGATTGAAATTAATAATGGATAAAACAAGATAAGATAAGGTGCTCCGGCACAGAATGTAGTATTCCTTGCTTGATTACACAGTAGATCGGGTAAAGGTGTTACAGTTCGTATTGTCAAGAGGATTGAGACAAGGATTTTACCTTTTCTAGGCTCGAGGTTAGAGAGTTAGAGTGGGATGTTCTCTTGGGTGATTGCATTAGTTAGCCACCATTTTAATTCAACCGCGATCACATTCGAGCACAGGAATCTACGAGAGATCGCCTGGCTCTTTAGCTCATTTACCATCCCACCTTCAACCTTATTGAGGTTGATCTTTTTTACCTCTCAGTTCTTAAATACAAGATGAAGAATTAATCTTTCCAATTTTTTAGCGAAGAGGGAAGATCGGTGAAGAGCCCATAGTTTGGCTTCGCCTGAAAAAACCAATATTCATCATTCTTTTAATGGGAAAGCCAATGTAGTTCAATAAAAACCTTCACTGTGGGCTCAAAACCTTTGGCTCGACACAAACCTTGGAAGGCCACAAGAGTTTGCCGCGAGTTCGGATGTACTTGATCAATGCAGACTCGGTGGTACTTTAAGACATCCTTGTAAAATGGCTCCAAGGGAAAGCGTAGCCTGGCCTTTAATTATTCCTTCTACACCATTATCTAGTCTCCCTCCTCGAAAAAGTGATCGACCATGAGATCCCCATGACACCAAATGAGTTTGAAAGCATTAGCTGGGAGGTTGTATTCTTGACCGATCTTGGCAAGATCGGAATGTTTAAGGACTGACATTACCTCATCCACTGAAAGAGCTTCTTTCCTGGAGATCGGAGCTTACAGGTTAGAGGTCAGAATAGTAATCTCGTCCCTCCCACTTGGTCTGACCTCTTCATTTTCTTTTGAGGTCTATGATATGTGAACAGAAAGCGGGCTCGCCTCTCTCTGACCATCGATATCGCTCATTTTCAAGTAGATGAAGAGCAGGTGATTGGAAAAAGATCAAAATAATTACCTGAATGAAAATCATCACCAAAAAAACATGAAAAAAAGCAAAAGAACTCATCGGAGGCTTGAGAGAATGAGAGCAGGGAATTAGAGCAGAAGTGAAAATGAGAACCCCCCCCCCCCTCTCCTATATATAGCCTTGAGCATTTAATGCTTGCGAGACCTGAGGAGAAAAAACATTTAATGCTTTCCTGATATTTAATGCACGATGAGAGAGTCCGCACAATGGTAGATCAGAGATCAGTTAAAGGGCCTAGGAGTAACCACAGGTCAAATAGAAAAGAGGTCGGACTACAAAGGGATAGCACAGAGATCGACCAAAGAGTTTCAGATGGCCAAAGGTTGATAGAGATTGGATTAAATGGCCAAAAGGGGAAACAATATTAGATAATAAGAGATCGAGCTAAGGGAGTTGATAAAGAGATCGAAAAGGTCAAAAAAGGGGAATAAAATGGTTGGGAAAACTAGATCATTAGAAATCACTTAAATCATGGCCCTCGGTTTACAAGATTAAATTTCTCACCTTCGAATTTGAGTTAGTTAAAGTATTTGGGGTACAATTTAATCTCTATCATCAATTTCATTTGTAAGGAATGAATCCCAACCATCAAATTCAAGGCAGTTAAAGCACTATGGTATGCCCAAATCTACACCATTGATCTCATCTTCAAAGACAGATCCCAAACCATTAGATTAAAGTGATGCAGGAAAATTTTATACCTTTTGATCCCAACCCTTGATCTGGTTTGTAAGGTGTAATTCCCAACCGTAGGATTAAAGGGAAAATGACCAGGGAGTCTGAAGCTAAATCTCCACCCTCAATTTTGATCCCTTTAATTCTCGGCCTTTGGATTTTGTTCTTTTAAATCCAAGCCCTTAATCTTTTCCCTCTTAAATCTTGACCCTCCGTTTCAAGACCCTTGTTCCCTATAAATACCTAGAATCTTCATTGTTGAAGAGGTCGATAATCCTTTTCTTTAAAAGAGCTGATAGAATAGTTAGAGGAGGCTTTAGAAACGTCAATTTTCTAAATAATCTTCATTGTAATATTATTAGCTCACCCTTCCAAAGTCTCTCTCATCTGTCATTTTCTTGAAGTGCCTTGACTATGTTCTCAAACATCATTCGTTACTCCCATCATTGCTAAAGCTCACTCGCAGATAAAACTTTTGATATCTGCATGCTAGGTTTTATTTAAATACTATGTAAGCTAGAATCCAAGCTCTCTAAATATTAGCTTAGGCTGAACTCTTAAAGATGTAGAGTCAAGATTATTCCCTGCTTCTTCTGTATATATTACTTGTGATTTTTACCATTTTATCATCTTTTCTATGTTGGACATGTTTTTTTTTATCATTTTATTTTCAAAGTAGTATAAGAATAATATTTAGAGTTCAAATAATAATAGGTTACACTAAGAGTTTGGCTGCAATAATGAAAGTAAAGAGAGTTCAGCAATAATGATAAGAGATCAAAAAATAATAAAATGAGGTGTCAAAATGACGTTAGAAATTGTAAGAGGTTGGAAATAGGGCACGTAACACACATTTGCACTCTTACTTAGTAGGGAGTTAGGGAATAGTGCATTCTTTTCATTTGTTTTAGTCCAGGAAATAACATGAGTTCGGAAAATGTTGTTCTAAAGTTCTATTTTATTTTGAATACTTTTCTTGTTTTATTAAAGTGCCATTTTGAAGGTTGGCAAATCTTTTTATCAACCAAAATCTCTTCGTAAAATATGGGAGATCGGGAGAGAGTTTTTTCCTTGAACTCCTTAGTGTTTCTTTATTTTTATGAAAAATTTTACAAACTTCTTATTTTTACAAAATTTACCAAATACATTTCACTATTCGGTTCACGGAAGAGTCCTTCCAAGAACCTTAAATTTTTTACAAAATCTTTTATTGGGATCCAATAGAGAGTCCTTCTTGGAGTCCTCATACTCATAACACAAGGAAGAGTCCTTCCTTGGGGTGCCTCCTATGTCATTAGGGGAGATTTTTTCCCTCAGCTCGAGTCAATTAAATAAAATACCAAAGTTATGAAAATATTGAATAGTTTAGGTTGAAATGATACGGGTAAAGGTTTACGGTTGATTATGCTAATAATGGGACTTTTCTTCATTAATTGAGAGTCCTCATTGATGAAGAGAACTCTCTAAGTTTTAATTAACACGTTCCTTTTGAATTAGAGTCCTAATTAAAAGGAATGAAAATCTATACCCATATTGGTTCATGTATAAAAATTCACTACACACACACCACACCCTCAATTATTTGGATGCCAATGACAAGGTGAATGATGAGTGAATCGAGAGTCCTCCTCACTCATTATGAATCTCTAGGGACCAAATAATACCTCTTCGAAATTAGAGTCATAATTTTGGGTAGGGAGGAATTTAATAAAATACATTTGTATATAACAAATTAAACAAACACAATCTCAACTCACTTTAGGGTCGTCCCATTTACTCATGTTCTTGGGACACCCAGAATAGTGAAATATCAAGTGTTCCTATAATAAATATTGGGAACCAACATTGTAATTTTAACCCTAAAATTAGTGACTTTAAGTTATAAAGAGTACATCATTAAATCCACTTGCCCTTGTTGAGGGACGATGCAAGGTGCCTAACACCTTCCCTACACGTATACGTATCTCAAACCTAGAATCTCTGCTTTAGAAGTGGTTAAACCTTTTCCAAAAAAAAAATAGTTTTCTTTAATTTTCCTTAAAATTAAAGTGATGACTCCTCATTCTCTACTTCGGTAAGAATCATCTGGCAACCGCACCCTTGCGACAATGGCCAATATGTTTTGCTTTGATTTCACTGTTAGGCTGTTACATTTGCTTGGAAGAGTTTACAAGAGAAGTTTGGTCGTACTCCTTTGGCTAAGATTCCTTCATTGGCCAAAATAGTTTTTCAGGTTGTCAATAACTTACAGTAATGTGATAAGATTGACATCTCGATTCTTATAGGGCGATTTGAGGGGCTCTTTAAAAGCATTGACACAGTGAGTCAATTAGAATCTTCTTTCTCTTCTCGCATGTTATCAAATGTCCAAGTTAAGGAACTTGAGATGCTAAGGAAAGAATTGGATAACTTTTTGTCTCTTGAAAAGGAAGCCACTAATAAGCTTAGAACCTTACAAGTTGAGTTAGCTAAAGTTGATGAAGAACTAAAGTAGTTGAGCTCCAAGAGGAAAAGACTTGCATCAAAATGATGTTTCTAAAGTACGAGATGAGATCTCTAATGTTAAGAATGCCCCTATCCATTGTGAAGTAGAAGAGTAAGCTCTACAGCAAGTTCAAAATTTGCTTCAAAATAAATTTGAAGATCTGAAGAGTTTCCATTGGGAGCCATAGCACTTTTTTTTAAGTTCATTCCTTATCTTTTGCTATTATATTCCCCCATGTAATAGAATAATTATTTGATAAAACTTGCAAACTTACTTAAGTGCTTTAACAAAACACAGCTTTATTCATTCATTTGTTCTTTGATGCACAATATATATTTTTTTGGCATGACTAAACTTGATAAGATTCCAAGCTGCCTACGTACCTTCATAAAAAGGATCAAGCCAAAATATAGTTCATTACAAAGGTTTTTTTTTTTTTTGTACTGAACTTGGTAAAATTCCAAGCTGCCCACATATCTTCATAAGAAGGATCAAGTTAGAATGTAGTTCAAACCAAGTGTTTCCTTTTTTTAAAAAAAAAAAAAAAAAGGATCTTCACAGTTTTAGCTCATGTGGGTTAGGAGCACTATTGAGCTTCAAGTGTAGTACAATAGGCATAAATTCCTATAAAGTTATAGGAATCCTTGGTTTTTGTGTGAAACCATTTATAGACATGATAAGGTTTAGCTTCCTTTTCATATTTTAAGGCTTTGCTTTTTTTTTTTTTGTAAGCCTCCTCACCATTCTACTTAGGGTTTCCTTAGGCAATGGTGCCTTTTTACCCCTTCTATGGGTGACTAGTCCACCCTTCATTAGACTTTGCCTCACTTTTAATGGTTTTAAGCTTGATGCCCCCAGTATGCGTTAGGCTATCAGCTTAGAATAGAGCCTTCAGGGGTTAGGATGGAATTTGAATTAAGGATTTACTACTCTTGACTCAAACTAATTCAAAAGACCCAAATCACAACATCATGAAATGAGATCTAGTATATTTGCTAATTCCTGTGATGGTACCCATATTAAAAGTTGTGGCTTCTTCATTAGATATAACTTCCCATTTCTCATACAGCTCCATGATCTTATGTATCAGGGAAAAATATTTTTGGACAATGTGTGTAAGCAATCTATGATACTTGTAGTAGTTTGGATCACCCACTCAATTAGCTTCTTTTAAGCATTTCATCTTTAGCAATTCAATGAGGTTAGCTTGAAGTAAATGTTCTAGCATCTTGGGTACATCAAAATCAGATGAAGGGTACTCCTTCTCTTGTCTCTCCTTCAAGGTGCTTTTTTTCTTTACCATGGCCCTTGGTAGGGATGGTCTTCTTTTCTTTCTTCTTTTCCAATTTGTTATTAGTGGAGAACTTAAATGGCATTGTACTGATGGCCACAAATTATTTCCCTTCAATTATTGTAGGATCTTTACCCCCTTCATATTTCTCTTTAGCTTCTTTAAGTTCTTACATTGGAAGACCTTAACTTTTTACATCAACGATGCTTATAAGCTCCATATCATGAGAATGGGTAGCCAATTCTTTAAAGGTTTTAGGCTTGACACCTTATAAATGTATTGTAATCCCCACTGCATGTCTTAAATACACATGTCCAAAGCAGATAATTCTAAGAGGCAATCCTTACAATTGAGACTTAGACTTCTCCACTCATGAATGTAGTCAATCATAGGTCCTTTTGCCCATTGACGAGCATTTGTGAGTTCAATCATGCTAGAAGTTTTGCGAGTGTTATAGAAACGATTAAGGAACTAACATTTGAGCTACTTCAAATTGTCAATGTTGCCTGGCTCTAAGTCATTATAGCAATAAAAGGTATTTTCTTTTTATGATCGAATAAACTGTTTGACCATAAGATTCCCTTTATTACTAGGCTCTTACAAGTTTCTACAAAGTGAGCCGCATGTTGCCTCGAGTTGCCTTTACCATTAAACTATTGAAACTTTAGAGGTTGATAGTTAGCAAGCATCTTAATGAGGTTAATCCTTGGGATTGTAAAGCTTAACATATGAGTAGGATGGCTGTGTAATACCATTAACTTGGTCTTTGATAGCCTTTTTTAATAAGATCTTTTTGCTAGTTTGAGGAATAGAACCATTAGTAGCAACTTAAAAACTTTTTATAACAATAATAGTGGAACTCTCCGTATCCCTTTGATGACCTTATGTTAGAAGTTCTTTAGCAATCATTGGGCCTTTCTTAGTCAGCCCAACCTTGTTCAATAAATAAGCAATCTAATTGTCTTTCTTTTTAACATAGTCCACAAGCGTCTTTAAAAGTTTGCCCATTTTGGTGATTCATTCTTTTAGTGAAATAGTGTTGGTTATCACGACAATCATGGTGTCAAAAAGTTTATGAGGAGTCTTTACTAAAATGTCACCAATTGGAAGAGATTTCTTATTTACTAGGGAGTGCAGTTCCCCTTTAGATTTGTTAGAAGCCTCAATAGTTGATAATGACTTCCCAGTTGCTCTTTACAGAGTAATTAGTGTTTGGAGCTTAGTAATACTCTGTGCATTAATGATTGATTTTTCTTTGATTTGAGCACCAAGCCTAGCGTCAATAGTTGCCTGAATGATGAAATTGGTAGGTGCATTCTTCTTTGAAGCCATAGAAGTTGATACTTGATTCTTGACAAAGGAAAGAGATGAAAGGTAAAGAAGTCCCACAAGGCATGTTAGAAATTTATATACACAAATTTGGTGTCTAGAATCTAAACACAAGAAAATGGTGAACAAACATAAATTTGTATGAATTTAATAAAAAAAAATGGGGTACAACCTCTATAATGAAATTTCTTGAGATTAAGAAATTAAATCCTTTGATTGTTTCCTTTGGAAAGTGTGATTCAAAGGTTTGGAGAGCTTGTTCTTGATCAGCAAGGAAAACCTCTTTGATTTATTGAAGAAGGACTTGTAGTATTTAGGTAGCCTTGTTTTTTAAGTGGAAAATCTATAGAGTTGTAGCTTGTGGAAGTTTGTATAGAGCTTTAATGGCTTGAGACTTTATCTTTTGATCTTTTTGAAGACGAGGACACCACTATTTAAAATGAATTTAGGAGGAGATGCTCCAATTGCCATTTGATAAATGTCACAATTTTATTGGTCAACTTGTCCTTTTTAATAAGTGACATGGCATGCCTTAATTAGCCACTTATATCATATATGGCAATATTTAAATTGGCTTATTTAGTGAAATTAATTTAATTTAAAAATCACAAAATAAATTTTGTGGGCCAAAAGGACATGTGGCGTTTTGTAATTGGAATTTAAATTTTCATTCCTACAACATGATAAAGTGTGCATTTGGGTTATTTTGAAAGCAGAAAATTAAGAGTAATTCTCTGTGGTTTTTGTCAAAGCTATTTTGAGTGGCATTGGTCATTGGAAGTAGCAAGTAGTGCATTTCGTTATTGATCTTCATATAGCAAGAGTGCTTGAAAGTGCTTATTCTTGGTTTACTCTTTCTCAAGTTATTTTATGGATATTCATTGCAATTTCAAGTAACACTTAAATTGTGACTTTTTTGCATGGTTCAATATAAATGTGATCGTGTATTGATTATGTGATACAACGTGGTTTAGGGTTCTTTGTGATAACCAACTATCTTGGCATGTTTATAAATTCTAACTGAAAAATTAAGCTATTAGAGATTTTAATGTTTCAAAAAAAAAAAGAAAATTTAAAATTACTAAAAAAAATTTTAGTTTCTAAAAACAAACTTAATTCAGTTACATATCGTTAATCAATCACATACAATACATTGGGATTTTCAAGTACATTACAAGCTTTACACTAGCCAAACTTTATTAGCATAAACAAAAACACTTCTCATTTCATATTTTAGACAAAGCATAATCACAAATAGAGTCTAAGAGATGATAAATGTAAGCAATTAGTAGTTTTACTTCTTTTTAATTGTATCAATCTCTATTGCTTCTCACCCACTAGCTTGTTTATACATCATTATCCTATCCCTTAGCTAAAAAACCTCATCATATAGCATGCATATCTTTAAATCTTCCTCAACTCCATATTCTCATTTTCTATCATCTTTTTTTTTTTTTTCATCTAACAAATCGTTGATGGGATCCTTTGCCTAAGTTAGTGCTGCTAAGTTTATCCATCTAAAAAGTCAGACCCGTTGCTTTGCATTTCAATCAACACATTCACTACACAAATTACCCACGTATACCTATAAACATTTAATGACGAAGATTACTTGCTCTAAACTTATATTAACCATAAAACATATAGCCAAGATTAGTTTCCTTCTCCATAGTCCATATTTTAGCAAGAATTAGAAAATAATAATCCATGATGAGGGCATGAATTGAGTGCTTATTCAACCTTCTACATAACCCTCTCAGTGCCAAAGACAGTGATGACAAATGCGAAGACAAGGATGAGGAAGACATTCCCTACCTTCTCTCCTCATGATTCTAATTTCCTGTATTTCCTATTTACAACAAATTAGAGATTTATGCTTTAACTTAAATGAAATATCTTATAGAAAATTGACTGGGTTTCATAGATTTCTGGGTCACATGAGCATATAACACAAATTGGGTTTAATTTGATTAAATTTTTAATTAATTAGTGATGAAGCTAGATAAATCACACACACACACACACACACACACGTGAGAAAGAGAATTTGAGAGTAAAAAAAAAATGCTAGAAATTTATTGATTAAAATATGAACCTGAAATTCATAGTTTTGGGAGTAATTATAAAGTTTTAGACTCCTAACCCTAATAGGTAAATAGTTCTACTATATAGGAACTTAAACTAAATCCAAATGCATTAGGAAGAAAATAGGAAATTAACTAGTTCTAGCCTAAATAGGAAACATGATTGAGTCCTAAATAGAATAGGAAAAGCCTCAAAATTAATTCTGGAATAATTATTGCTGTTGTAGCTTTCTAAACAGGGAGTCTAAGTTGACCTAGGATTGCTGGAGCAAAAAAAAATTAATTAAAAATCATAGCTCCCCTTACTGCTCACCCAAACTTGCCTCAAAGTTATTATTTTTCTCCCTTTTTCACTCCAGAATGCTTCCTTTGTTTATTTTCCTTTGAACCTTCTCCCATTTTTCAATAAAATTATCACTAATACATTCCACATCAGTCTCCTCCACTTGGGAAAAACTCGACCTTGAGTTTGAGTCATCAAGAGGATACGAAGGCTCATCCTTGGAGTGGTATGGATACAAATCAGCTATATTGAAAGTACATGAAATTTCCATGTTATCCGTCAAATCAACAACTTATGCATTGTCATTGATTCATTTGATAATTTCATAAGGTCCACATCTCTTCAGTTGGAGCTTGCTATAAGTACCCATGGGAAAGCTCTCACGCCTTAGGAACACCATTACCTTGTCACCCACCTCAAACACTTGCTTTCGCTTGTGTTTATTAGCTGCTTCTTTGTACTTCTTGTTAGCCTCTTCCAACTTCAACTTTACCTCTTTGTGTACCTTAATAACTTATTCTGCCATGTGCTTGGCTGTTACACTCTTTCCATCTTCTTTAGGCAATTTGACCAAGTCAAGATTATGTTGAGGCACTTTTATGTATACCACTGAAAATGGAGACCTTCCAATAGCACTATGAATGGCACTATTGTAGGCAAATTCAGCTTGGGACAAAGCCACATCCCATTGCTTGGGTTTATCTCCATAAATGCATTGAATTAGATTTCCCAATGTGTGATTGACTACTTCGGTTTGGCTATCATTTTGAGGATGTGCTGTACTATTGAAATTCAAAGATGAATAAAAAAGTTTCCATAATGTCCTCCAAAAGTGCCCAAGAACTTACTATCTTAATTTGAAGTGATTGACTTATGCACCCCACACAAAAGAACCACTTCCTTGAAGAATAATTTAGCAACATGAATTGCATTGAAAGTCTTTCTACAAGGAATAAAATGTGCCATCTGGGAAAATCAATCAACAATCACAAACAATGAATCCACTCCCCTTTGTGCTCTTAGTTATCCCAACACAAAATCCATGGACAACTCTTCCCAAATATTTTCAGGTATAGGCAAAGGCATGTATAAACTAGTATTTTGAGATTGTCCCTTAGAAGTTTGATAAGTAAAGCACTTCATAACAAACCTGGGTACATTCTTACTCAATTGAGGCTAAAAAATATCTTTTTTTTACTGTTGCAATGGTTTTATCTCTTCCTAAATGGCCAGCTAGTCCCCTTCCATGCAAATCTTGGATTACCTTCTCTCGTAATGAGGTTTGAAGAAGGCAAAGTTGGTTCTCATACATTAACTATCCATCAAGAACATAAAAATTTTCGTAAGGATGGCCTTGAGGGCACTTACCCCATATTTCTCCAAAGTCCTCATCATTGGCATAGAGTTCCATTAGTTGCTCAAACCCCAGTATCTCATGGCTCAAAGTCACCAATAATGCTCCACGCCTACTTAAAGCATCCACTACTCGATTTTGAACTCTGAATTTGTGCTTGAGCCTAAAAGGAAATCATTACAAGAATTGGCACCACCTTGCATGCACATCCTTACTAATCCTTTTTTTGGCTATTAAGTAATTCAAGGCCTCATGCTCTGAATACAAGATGAACTCTTTGCCTATCAAATAATGCTCCCAAGTTTTAAGATAACACACCACCGAATAGAATTCTTTGTCATAGGTGCTCCAATACCTCCTAGCATCACTTAGCTTTTCATTGAAGTATGCCATAGGCCTTTTCTCTTGGGATAAAACCAATCCAATCCCAATTCCACTTGCATTACAATCCACTTCAAATAGCTTATCAAAGTTTGGTAAAATTAGTACCGGTGTGGTGCATAGCTTTTCCTTGATAATTACAAACCTATTTACGGCCTCCCGCCCCATTGGATCCTCCCTTTCTTTAGGCACTTGGTCATTAGTGTCACTATGGTCCTGAAATCTTTGATAAATCGCCGATAGAATGCGGTTAACCCATGGAAACTTTGAAACTCCGAAACAGTAGTGGGGGTTGGCCACTCTTTGATTGCTTTGACCTTTGCCTCATCTACTTATATTCCTTCTACACTCCTAATATATCCCAAGAATAGTAGTTTGTTAGTCATGAAACTACACTTCTCAAAGTTGATGTATAGCTTATTCTCCTGCAAGGATAATAACACCTTCCTCAAGTGCATTAAGTGGTCCTCTTCTGACTTGCTATATATTAAAATATCATCAAAATAAATAACCACAAAGTGCTCAATAAAAGGTTTCAATACCTAGTTCATCAATCTCATAAAGGTACTAGATGCATTTGACAACCTGAATGGCTTGACAAGCCACTCATAAAGCCCCTCCTTTGTCTTGAATGCTGTTTTTCATTTATGACCAGGTCTTATGCATATTTGATGGTACCCATTCTTCAAATCTAGATCAGTGAGCCATCTAGCACCATGTAATTGATTTAACATATCATCAAATCTAGGAATTGGGAATTTATAGCCCACCATAATTTTGTTGATAGCATGGCTATCTACACACATCTTCTAACTCGCATCCTTCTTAGGTGTTAACAATGCGAGAACAACACATGGACTCATGCTTTCCTTGATAAGCCCCTTTCGTAAGAGCTCCTCCACCTTCTCATTGAGTATCTCACTCTTTTTAGGACTCATGCAATAGTGTAGCAAATTTGGTAAGCTAGCACCCGAAATAAGATCAATGTGATGTTAGATATCATGCATGGGCAACAATCCATTTCATATGTCATCCCGAATCAACTCCTCGAACTCCTTCAATAATGGTCTTACTAGTTCAAGAGGCTCCACCACTTGGGATTTTGACTCCCCCATAAGGATTTGCTTCACAACTAAAGCATAGACTTGCTTTATTTCCTTAGCCTCCACCTCGAACTCTTTAGTGACAACTAAGAAGGTTCGCACCTCCTTTGTTGATTTGTTCTTTAATGGCAAAAGAGAATACTTCACCCTTTCCTTCTCAATGCTACAGGTGTTTGTTCTTCCAGAGTGTTGTGCATTGGCATCATATTGCCATGGCCTCTCAAACAATAAATGGCACACATCCATGTCCACAACATCACAATACACCTTGTCTTTATATTGGTCAATGAAGAAGGGAACCTTGCACCTTTCATTCACATCAACAGTCCTGATTGCTATCTTAATTCACCCTAAAGTGTATGGGTTAGGATGCTTTTTGGTTGGTAAATCCAAACTCTTCACAGTCTTTTTTCCTACAATGTTTTCATAACTACCATATTAATAATAACACCAAATATTCTATTATTAATAGTGCACCTACTTTGGAATAGTTGGTGGCGTTGTGTTTGATCTTCTTGCTTTGGAGCTAGCATCATCCTTCTAACCACATAATTTGCCACTCATCAAAATCCTTTTCACATTCACCTTCTTCCCCTTCAGCTTCACAATAAATTTTAGCCTCATCTTCCTTTTCTCTTGTAACAACATTCACTGTCTTCCTCAAAGGACAATTATTAGAATGATGCCCTTACTAGTTGCTCTTAAAGCACTTCCCATAGATTGGTCTAGCATAAGGATTAGCGGCTTTAGGTGTTTCTTTCTTTTTCTTTTCATTTATTGGATGCTTTTCGACTACTTTCTCTTCTTGGACAAGCTCCTTGCTAGTATAGTTGCTACCATACTTCTCATAATATCTACCATAATCATTTGTTTTAGGTCTAGCACCTAGACTTTATGGTTTTATAGGAATTGAAACTCCTCCTTTGCATCATTTCCACCTTTAAGGCCTTAATTTTAGCCTTGAATAAGGTCCGTAATACTTGAACTCCAATTTAGTCCTTGATGGACACTTTAGTCCCTCCAAATACCTTGTAATCTGTTGCCTTTCGGATTCATGAAGATTGTCTCTTTCAGCCAACCTTATGAATTTAGCTGTGTATTCATGAACCATTTAGCTACCTTGTTGGCACCTTTGGTATTATTGGAAGAGAATTTACTCATAATCTAAAGGTAAAAACTCTTATTATAGCAAATACTTCATCCAGTACCAAGTTTGAATCCATCCCTTACCTTCTCGCTCTCTCCTAGATTGCAGCCTCTCCCACCAAGCACAAGCACCACCCTTCAACCAACATGCTACTACTTTCACCCTCCTTTCTGGAGCTATCTCCATGTTATCGAATAATCTTTCCACATCAGCTATCCAATCCAAAATTCCTTGATGTTGAAACTCCCATTAAAGTTTGGAATATCAACTTTGAGCCAAAAATCCTTGTTCTCCTGCTCATCATAACCATGAACACCTCTCCTCCCATATTCCCCTTGTCGTCAGTGTCTAGGGAATTCATGGGGTTCGTATTCATCCTCCTCTTCAGAGTCCTCATTATAGACAGGATGTCTACGTGTAACAATTGGCCGTTCAATAGGGTCTCCATGGGCTGCACCATCCCTTAGCCTGCTATTGTCCACCTGATCCCTGTTGCCATTAATTTCTAAAGCATTAAGGTGATCCGCAATTTCTTTGAGACATCTTTCTATACGCTCGAACTTGTGGTGCACTCGTTGCTCTAGTAATTACTCTAAATGTTGCACCAAATGTTGCAACATATTGTCCCTTGGTTCAAGGGCTCTAACTCTACGATCACCGTCGCGAGGGCCATTGTCATCATCACTTCCAATTGCCATCCTTGCTTTGATACCACCTGATACAGCGAAGCTAGATAAATCACTCACACACACACACACACATGAGAAAGAGAATTTGAGAGTAAAAAGAAAAATCTACTAGAAATTTATTGATTAAAATTTGATTCTGAAATACGTAGTTTTGGGAGTATTTATAGAGTTTTAGACTCCCAATCCTAATAGGTAAATAGTTCTACTAAATAGGAACTTAAACTAAATCCAAATACATTAGGAAGATAAAGATAAAGTAAGAAATTAACTAGTCCTAGTCTAAGTAAGAAACATAATTGAGTTCTAAATAGAATAGGAAAACCTCCAAAATTAATTCTAGAATAATTATTGCTGCTGTAGCTTGCTAAACAAGGGGTCCAAGTTGACCTAGGACTGCTAGAGCAAAAAAAAAAAAAAAATTAAAAATCATAGCTCTCTTTGCTGCCCACCTAAACTTGCCTCAAACTTATTGTTTTTCTTCTGTTTTCACTCTAGAATGCTTCCTTTGTTTTTATCCTTTGAACCTTCTCTCATTTTTCAATAAAATTATCACTAATACATTTCACATCAATTAGGCTAAATTAGCCCAAATCGACAATTTTAGAACTAATTAACTGAATTAAAAGTTATGGGCCTATTGGACTGTTGTGCTAAAATTTAAAGACTAATTTGGGCTTTAAGCCTTCAATATATTTACCATAAATCTAAAAGTTGTAGAAAGCTCAAGTTCTCAACTTCGAATTTGTAATATCATTATTCAAGGAGATAATTCTTATTTTATAACATATATGAAGAAGTTCAAATGTGGAGATTAAGGGTTTGTTTGACATTATTGTTAGAGTTGCTATTGAGAAAAATACTTAAATATATTAATTAGAGAGTATTAAAAATTGATTTAAAATTAAATTTGACATGATTTGGTCATGAGAATACCAAAATAACAAAATAATTTTTTCTAAACTATTTTTTTTTAATAACATCTAAAATGATAATTTTTTTTTAAAGAACACTTTGATCCTTAAAACTCAAAAGTCAAACAAATTCTAAGTAGGCCTTTGTGGGCTAAAATTATTCATATTCAATTGATTATGAGAATTAAAAGAGATATTATTCATATTCAATTGATTATGATAATTAAAAGAGATGCTATAAAGAAAATGAGAACCAAGGGTTGGACAAAGAAAATCACTTTCTACAAACTTATGCATAAATCAATAAATACATATGTTTGCATATCACACTTGTCTTAAGCAAATATGCTCAAATTACCAAAAGACCACATAAGAACGAAGAAACAAAGAACACATTTAAAGCTGAATTATGGTTGGAACAAAAAACGAATAAATTGAATTAAAGAAATGAATAAAAAAACTATTTATGGTCATGATCTAGAAAGTTTATCTTTGTTCTTTGATCTTCAAAATGAATATGAAGAGAGAGGGAGAGAAGGTCGACAACTAGGATTGAAGATACCCATTCTAAAAATGGAGGGAAAGGAGCAGTCACAATTTCTTTAACAAGAGACTGAGAGAGTGGAGGGGAGGGAACATAAATCATGGAACACATTTGTTCAACTTTAAAATAGCCCAAAGATAATAATTAGAAAGTCACATAAATAAAAAAGACGAAGAAGAAAAAAAATATGTTAAACTATGGTTAAAATCTTTTTCTCTAAGTGTGTTGCTTTAGCAAATAACAATTAGTCAATTTTTTTATAGATTTATGTATAAAATTATTATTTAGCTTTTTAAAATTTACATTTCCCGATGAATTAGTTTTTCTATTTTAAAAATTATATATTTGCACTTATTACTAATGATTAAATTTACAAAATATGAATAAAAGACATAATTAACATGAGTAACATAAACAAATTAACTAATATACTTCTTAAAGTACAGTTTTTTTTGCAAAATGTGTATTATATGTTATTATACTCGTTATAAAAACTTGTTATTTTATTTTTTTATGTCATTTTCTATTATTTTTATGCATTATATAATATTATCATAGTATTATAAATATTACCTTTAATTATTGAAATTAAAATATTAACTTTAATGTCATTTTAATTAATTAGATAAATAAAAATATTTATCAATTTTAAAATTATTTTTATTTGATCATATTTTTATAAAGTTATGTGTTATATTATGTACATATAATATTATCTTAATTATAAACTTAAATGTAACATAATAAAAATATAATAATAAGTTTTAAAAATATAAATAGGTGAAAATATTTAAAAATTAAAATAAATTAATAATAAATGAAAATTAGCTCATTGAATTTAATTCATTTAAACTCTATTTTTTAAAAAAAAAATTGAATGTATATATTCAATTTTAATTTTTCATAATTTAAAATAATATTAACTTACATAATGAAATTGCATATCTAGAATGAAATAAAATTATTTGTAAAATTAGAAAATTAAATAAGTTTTGAAATGAATTTTTGTTAGTTTAGTGCATTATTATTATAAAATTTTTATTTTTATTATATTGATATCTTGAAATTTTATATTGTGATATTGTTTAATACAAAATTTTTTTAAAACTCATTTAATATATTAATTATTTAATATATTTAATAAGTATTTTTATTTTTTAAATTATAGATTATATTATATATGTTATAAGTAAATTATTAATTAAAATATTAATATAAATTTGATGATGCATGTTCTAATTAAAATTATACACACACGCATATATGTTTGTTCAAATTTCTAATTCCAAATTAAAAATTATAACAAAATTTCTATAAAATAAATTTAAAAAAATAAAATTTATAAAAGAAAAAATATAAATTTATATTATTAATATTTATAAGAGTATTTTTATTAATTCAAAGAGTTAATCCCTTATTTGTACTTGCATAGATAATGTAGTACATATTGTCGATTATTATAACTATATTGTATGTATTACGTATTTAAATTTTGATTATATTAAAAATTATATTATGTTTCTAAGAAAATCATAAAAAATATTTTTATAAAAATGATTTTAATTTTAATAATTTCTTTATTTGATATTCACTATGATTGGGTATAAAATGATCTCGATTTAGTTATTAATAGAAAATTAGAATTATATTGACACAATAAAATAAATTTAGTCTAATATAGTTTAGTTCTTATAATATCTTTTTTATTTCAATTCTTTTTTTTTTTCGTTTTATTCAAAAGAATAAGAAATATGAACTCTACTATTTTTAATACTAAAAGTAATAAAAATAAAAAATATTAATAACATAATCATATAAATATAAATTTAATTAATTAATATATTATTAATACTACTCTTTTATTTATAATTAATACAAAAGATAATATTTTATAAGTAATATAATGCTTGCTTTATAATAACAATTTTTAAAAAACCATACTTATAATAATATAGATATATATAAGAATAAATTAATTAGATTTAAATTTAATTGTCTTTAATGATTTTTTTTTTGGTATTGATGTTTAATTAAAATTAAATAAAATTCCTTTTAAGTTGTTCATTTAAAAAATTTTAAAATTAATAATAATCTTGTGATAATTTATATTATTTTTATTTTTATAAATTATAACACTAAAATATTTAATTTTAATTAATATTCACAATTTTATAAATATTAATATATTATTTCATCGCAATAAAAAAAATCTTACATATAAATTAACTTAAAAAGTAATATGCAACTAATAAAATATTTTTAAATATATTAAAAAATAACTATTTGTAAATATAAATTTGAAAAATTAGATACTAATAAAGTATTTTACTTAATATTGTAATACGATCAAATAATATTTTTTATTTTTTATTTATTAATTTTTTATTTTAATTAATTATTTTTTATAAAATTTTATATTTAATTGAACTTAAATATAAATAGGATTAGAAATTTTAAATTTATATAAATTTTAAAATTAATTTAAATAATAAAAATACAATTATAATTAATTTTAAAAATGAAGGATAATTTGAGCAAAACTAATGTTCCTCTCTTTCATATATTTATATATGATAAAGAAGCAAGTGACTAATTAATGTTGCAAACCATAACAATTAAGATAGTGTTTGGTATAAATGAATTATTTCACAAAATTTTATGAAATTTATTTGTAAATCTAAAATATTAGTATTTCATTTAAATGAAAATTTATTTAGAATTTTTAGTGATTAATTTCATGAAATTTATTATAACTAAATAAAATTTCATCAAAATTGATAGAATTTGTAAATGAATTTCAAACTTAAAGTCATATATATTTCAAGAATATATATTATTTTATTTTATTTATGCTAAATATAAAATTTATTTCATTTGAAAAAAATTTAATATTTAATATAAAATATACTAAATAAAAAAATTTATTTATAAATAAATTTTATTATGAAATTTATTTATAAATAAAATAAATTTTACTATAAAATTAAATCAAACTCCTTTATATAATTTTAAACAGCTCATTTGAGAAATTCAATTGAAAGATTTCTATGAAATAGATTATATGTTTTAAATTAAATAGAAATAGACATAGATTAACTAATCTTAACTTGACTTTGACATGACATTTTTTAATATGAACATTCTGAAAATATGACGCATTTTGTCAATGTTAGGAGTTTTAATTTAATATTATCAATTTTTATTTTTATATTTAAAATGAAAATTAAAAAAAAAAGGAAAAAAGACAAATTCCTTAAATATCATTCTCAATAAGTTTTCATCCCCCATCTCTCTTAAAATTGACATAATATTTGAATTTTTATTAATTACATGCGAACTAAGGAATCAGGACCACTTATTGGTATTTTGTCAATATGTCATACGTACTTTTCTCATTGGCAAACAAAACATAATGTTAGGTTTGACTAAGACCCCAGAAAAAAAGTGACAGCTTTTGGCGCATTAATAACCTAATAAATTCATTAAAATTCATTTAATATTAATATTAATATTATTATTATTACAATAATAATATAAAAAATTATATTTTTATGTGATGCATTTTTCTTATGTCGCATTATATTTTTTTATAATATTAATAATTATTAATAAAAGATTGATAATAATAAAAATATTTAATAAATTTTAATAATTGGACTAGCATAATTCAATGCTATTTATATATATTTATTAGATTTAAAAAAGTTTTAATTTTTTCTTTTTTACTTTACATGCAAACGATTATACTTATTAAAATTTATTAAATATGTTTAATATAATTATTATTATAATATTATTAAAAATTATATTTTTTATGTGATAATTACATTATATAATATTATATATTTTTATATAATATTAATAATTATTAATAAAAAATTAAACACTTAAATTTTATATCTGTCATGTATTATCACGATTAGCTAAATTTACTAATGAAGACAAAAATTAAAAACAATCTGTTTTATGGCAAACCGCAAAATTAATTTTTTTTACTTATTCCTAATAAATTCATAATTTTAGGTCGAGGGCATTTATTGATGGAAAGGTATGTATTCAAATTTTAATGAGAATTAATTATAAAAAAAATGAAATTTAGCCTAATAAAGTCGTTGGCGCGGGAAACTTCCTGGAAGTTTCCTGCGGTGCTTATCTTTGCCAGACTTGAGTGTTCAGTCATCTGAAACGCAACTGTATGCATTTATATATTAGGAAGACCGATCAAATTTCCCTCTTTTGGCTCGCTTGCTCGTTCGCAGTAGCTTTTATTATGTGGAATTCGGTAGTATAGCAACAATGGTGAGTTCTATTCTCTTTTTCTTTTTCTTTTTTATTTTTTAAAATAATTTTTCTTAAATAAATAAGAAAAATAATAAAAATAGTTAAACCCCGCGCCTCGTACTCTATGCCAAAAGAAGCCGCCAATCTCGCAGGATTATCCGGCGACATTAATCGTATCCAGTTTGCGTCTGGTTGTTTACCAAACATGCCTGTTTCAGTTGTTTTTAGGTATTTTTCAATTATTTTTAATAATAATATTTATTCTTAAAAAAAATTATTTATTTATTGGGGAGGGGTTTCTACATTTCCTAGTTGTGTTTGTTATTTGGGGGGCGAGGACTGAGGAGGTCTCTCTTGTACTTGCACGGCTCTGTTGGGGGTAGTTTGCCATTCTCTCTAGCGACATTAAAAAATATTAGTAAAATAATATTATCGTCGTTGTCGTCGTCGTGATGAGTAGTAATTGCTCTTCCAATGGATGGCTGCAGTCCTCGTCATCAATGCGGCAACTCGACTTGGAGGCGTGTCCTACTACAAAGGATTTCGTCCTCAACCATGAAGATGAGCACCACCAACAACCGCTCGAAAATGAATCTGATCCCTTTGATATTGCTCATACCAAGAATGCTCCTCATAAGACTCTCAGGCGCTGGAGGGTAATTCTTTTTATCTACATTCTCACATTTATCATTAATGGAATGTTTGCTTTTATAACAAATGATTTTATGATACATTTTCCTCTTCTTATATCATGGAACCTATAAATGGATATATATAGATCTTTTAAAAGTTAAGTGGCTGATTAAGGAATTTTTTTAAAGTTCAGGGACATTGTGAAAAATTTTATATGCATCAACTTGCATTTTGAGTGACAGCAATGAGTTCCTATTGTTTATCATTTGTGCAATGAAAATGTGTTCCTATTTGTCTTTGGAGTTAGGACTAAATGTGCATGTGTATTGGTCTTTTACAGCAAGCTGCGCTTGTGCTAAATGCTTCCCGTCGGTTTCGGTACACTTTGGACTTAAAAAAGGAAGAAGAGAAAGAACAAAGAAGAAGGATGATTAGAGCTCATGCGCAAGTCATAAGAGTATATTTTCTATTCTTAACAAACTATTCAATCACCATTGGAGACTTGTATTTTTTTATAAAAAATTGGATCTTTGTTATCACAGGCAGCATTACTTTTCAAATTGGCTGGGGAGCGACAAATTGGTATCTCACTCTCTCATAGTTTTTCAATTTTCTTCATGATTGCTTTCATATATGCTTTGTTTTAGAGATGTAAACTTCGTTGATATGAGTGAGGGTTGGATACATGGTTTTAAATTGCAGCCGGCTATAACATAAACGACCAGGTTTTATACAAATTTTTGTTTGAAAAATTTGCAAAGTTGATGAAATAAGTAGATATTGATATATACAAGTAAAACTAAGATATACGACTATATAATAAGAATAAATACATCAAATTAGATGTTATTTTGTAATTAATAATGTATTTTAGTAAAATTAATTCTAAAAATAGTTCAAATTAGAAAAAAACATATAAACCTATTGATCGAGCAAACTAATGCTTCATGCTATAAAATTAACAACAAATCTAACATCAAACAAAATTTTCTTCAACAAACATGCAAAATCAACAAATAATACTCACTTTTCCAAGAAGTAGTGTAGAATAGAAATATTTATGATGATTTTAGCTTAAAAAAGAATAAGGGAGAGATTTGTAGAAAGAAGGGAAAATTAAGGTGAAATTTTGAGAGAAAATGTGATAAAAGCAGTAGCTGGAAGGTTGGAACATGTAAAGAATGAAAAAATTGAAGAAAATACTGCTTGCATTTGTTTTTTGTTAGTTGAATTATTGAGCCAACGCCCGTTACCATTACTTAATGGTAAATGATAATAATGGTGGTAACGGTTGTTGCCAATGCAATTCAGAATTTGCCTTCAAATAATGGTATAAAGGATAACTATCAAACCTATAAATATCAGACATAATAGTCATTATCTAAAACCATGGTTGTATGCTTTGACCCAAAGGCATATACATTTTGGTGATTATTTAATCATATAATATTG
This sequence comes from Hevea brasiliensis, assembly GCF_030052815.1. Lineage (NCBI taxonomy): Eukaryota > Viridiplantae > Streptophyta > Magnoliopsida > Malpighiales > Euphorbiaceae > Hevea > Hevea brasiliensis. The sequence continues at coordinate 31,902,022 of NC_079496.1, forward strand.
AAAAAAGGTAGTTATCTAGTTATGGGCTTGCTAAAGTTTCATATGATATTCCATATCATATTTATAAAATTTGATGCTCTAAGTATGTTAAAAAAAATTGTAGCTTTAAAAATATTACAATGGGTCTGTAGTAGCAGCCCCTTTTTTAAAGTTTTAGGACTTATTTGTGAAGAAAAAAAAAAGTATTTAATTGTAAAAACGATAAACTTTTAAGACTTCAAATGTAGTTATCTTGTTTATCAAATTGTTGAAAAACTATAGATATATTCAAAAGAATCATGAAAAACTCATGTTTCATGAGAAAGAACCATTTGCATTGCATTTATAACTCAACTAAGCCTTTATCCCAAAAATTTGGTGTCGGCTATATGGATTCTCTTTCTCCACTCTAAATGATTTTGGGTTAAATTCTCGGAAATGTGTAATGCTTCTAGGTTATGTTGTACTACTCTCCTCAAAGTCAGTTTAGGTCTACTCCTTTTCTTTCTATCCTCTAACCTAATGTGCTCTACTTGTCTAACTGGAGCTTTCGTATGTCTACGCTTCACATGACCAAATCACCTCAATCTCCTTTCTCTCAACTTATACTCAATTGGTATCACTCCTACCCTTTTTCTAACACTCTCATTATGAACTTTATCTAGTCTAGTATGACCACTCATCCACCTTAACATTTTCATATCCGCAACTCTTATCTTAGACACATAGGACTCCTTTAGTACCCAACACTCATTACCATATAACATGGCCGGTCGTATGGCTGTACGGTAAAATTTTCTTTTTAATTTATTGGGAATCTTGCGATCACATAAAATTCCCGTGGCACGTCTCCACTTCAACCATCCGGCTTTAATCCTATGACTAACATCTCCCTTACATCCCCCATCTACTTGAAGGATTGAGCTGAGACATTTAAAGTGATTGCTTTGGAGCAGTACCACTCCATCTAAACTTACTCCTTCCCTATCACCAGTTCGGCCTTCACAGAACTTGCAATGTATGTATTTTGTATTTATTCTACTTAAAGCCCTTTGACTCTAGAGTACTTATCCAAAACTCTAGTTTTCTATTGACTCATTCTCACGTCTCATCTATCATAACTATATCATCCGCAAACATCATGGACCAAGGGATACTCTCTTGTATATGTTTCGTCAATTCATCTAAAACTAATATAAAAAGATAAGGGTTTACAGCTGAACCTTGATGTAATCAACTGAGATAGGAAAATCTCGTGTCTCCTCACACTGTGCGCATAATAGTAGTTGCTCCTTCATACATATCTTTCAACACTTGTTTGTACCTAATAGATATTCTCTTTACCTTCTTTTGTTCTAACATTTTCCATAACACTATCTTGGGCATTGCATTTATAACAAGAAGATAAAAAACTTAAGGATTCAATTCACTTGCAATGCTCATAAATTATTTAATTGCATGGTTAGATGCCACTTTAATGGTTGCACTTACCATCTTGTCATAGAAAAAAAAAAGTAAATTGATTTCTTTCATAATGAAAATGTTTGAACAAAAATAATATTTTATTTCACTTTTTTCTTATCACTTTTCATTTTAAATTGTTGTACTTTTTAATTTCTTAATTTATAATGAATCAAATGTTGCTATGCCTATTTAGTTGGTATATCAATACTTGGTTAATGGAAGGCTGATGCTTAAATGGTTTGCAAAGTTTAGAGCTAACTTTAATTTTTTTAAAAGTTAGGTTTTAACTTAAATTTGATCCAAAAAGTCAATTATTCATTTATTTACTTTTATTTTTAGTGCAATAATACTATATATTTTTTTAAAATGATACTATATTGAACATTGCCTTGTTAGCATAAAAATTACTCCTTACAATTTACATAAATTTAAGTTGACTTTTAAGTTGCTTATCCATAATTATATTTTTATTCAAATGATTTCATGTTCTATTTTGTTTTTTGAAATTTTTTACGAGTTCAGATCTTCATTTGTCACATGAGAGAGTAATCATAAAATTATTTATTTTTTATACTTAAATTAGTTGCAATTGCAATATGATTGAGTTAGCTATATGAATTTTTTTTTCTTGGAATTTTTCTTGATGTAGTGAGCAATACTTCTGGTTGTTCATTATTCAAGAGTTATTTGTTAGGCAAATCATAACATCCAAAAATAATGTTTTGCTTAGTATAGGGTTATATTTTTGCCTAAGCCTAAAGGTGCTAAACATTTTTAGTTTACCATTGATGTTTCATAGTCACCAAATTCCCTCAGCCCCTTGTGCACTGCGTTTTGGGTTGTGCGTTTTGAATCAAGGGACGTTTGAGTTCCAAATCGCTAGGGGATGTGACTTAGGTTGCCAAAATAGAGGTTTTAGGAAAATTAAAGGAAGAAGAAAAGAAGACAAAAAGAAGAAAGATCAAAAGACATGCATGTGTAGTAGCTTGCAGGCCCAGGAAGAAAAAGAATAAAGGTGTAGCAATGAAAGATGAAGAAGAAAGGACATTTTGAAAGTCTAAATTATTAAAAGTGGGGAAGGTGGACATAAATATAAAGTGTGGCTCTTGGATTTACTTTTTGGTGGGTTAGGTGGCAATGTAATATTGGTCTTGGGTGTCAAATGAGTACTTTATTAGCGGAAAATTAAAACTGTTTAGAAAATACAAACATTTTTAACTATTAATCATATATTCTTTTAATAATAATAATAATAATAATTAAATAACTTTGAAATTTTATAAAAAAATATAAATTATTTTTAAAAATGATCATATTAATTTTTTTTTTGTTTTTTATAAACACATTATGTTAAATAAAATTGAAAAATAAATTATGCATCAAATAAATATAATTTGCATACCCAAAATCGAATTGGCATATCAACTAAATGTATTACGAATCAAATTAGCGTACCATTTAAGCCTACACTTGTGTATCCTATATTTCATTAAATGGCGTACCACATACTAGAAACCCATACCACGACTCGAGTACCACGTTCCAGGTAACTATGAGATGTTCTTGATGCCTTGATCAAAAATCTTGAGGGTCTATTGTTATTTTCTTTCGAAATTGCCCAAAGCTTTGAGGCATTTTTGACTTTAATTTTCTTTTGGGGTCCATGTTATTGTTCGCACCCTATAAGGTATTTTTGCCCTAGAATTGTATAATGTATATTTTTGGTGCATATGTATGGCATCCCCTTTCACATCTTTCTTGATATATGTTCATTTTTCATATAAAATTAAAATTTCTAAATCAGAAACTAGATTGATGTCTAATTTTTGTCCAAGAATTGTATGCTTTTAGTGCACATATCAGAGCCCATTGGTGTTTTCTTGCATAGTTATTAAAGGCGCACCTCAGGCGTGCCTTAGGCTCCAAGCTCACCAGGCTCCAGTCCTAGCGCCTCTACAAGAGAAAGGCGGGCAACATTCACCAGGCCCTCGCCTTATGCGCCTAGGCGTGCGCCTTGTTCCAGGCGCAAGACTAGAAAGACGCTCTTTTTTTATTTCTACATTCGGCGAGTACTTTCATTGACAAAAAGCGCTACCACCCAACTCGAAATTTGTTGATCTAGAAGTTTTCAAAATTAGTATCGTTGGTGATAACTAGTCACCAAAATCTCATCAAACTAACGTACTTACACTACTACTCATTATCTTTTTCAAAAAAAGAAGTTAATAATCTTTTAGTTATTAAAGGTGAGGGAAATGATGAAAATATTGATTTTGAAGATGAATATTAAGAGGATGAAGGTGTAGAAAAAAATGAAAGAATATATAGTTACTTTATAATTTCTTAACTTTAGTCATGAAAGATTAAAAGACTATTAAAGTTTTAATAATATAGTACTTGAATGCTTATTTGTTATTATTATTTTTAGTTTTATGTTATTTGAAGTTTGATGGAAAATTTTTTTTTTTTCGCCCCTCATCTAGCTCAGGCGCAAGGCGAATAGGCTCCAGGACGCCTTAGTGCGCCTTGAGCCTTTAATAACTATGTTTTCTTGATACTTTTTTTTTGTAAAACTAAAATTTCTAAATCAGAAACTGAACTAATGCTTGATGTTGTCTCAAAGTGTTTCTACAAATTACGTATAATTTATGAGTTATTTTGGAGTTTTGTAACTTTTATTTCACAATTTTGTTGCTTTTGTGGTGTGGTCTAATTATATATTTTTTTCATGTATTCTGCTTGCCAAGTGATAGGTCCCATAGTTGCAGATACAATTCCTAGTGGTGATTATGCAATTGGGCTAGAACAACTAGCTTCAATGACCAGGGATCATAAGCTTTCATCCTTACAACAGTATGGAGGTGTAAGTCAATTATAAACAGTTTTTCCTTATCAGGACATGGTTTTAATTCGTGGTCACTACCGCATTTGTGGTCACAGGTAACAGAAATAGACCTGTAAAGGCTTGTTGCTATGCAAGTTTTTTTTGAAAAATTTGCAAAGTTCATGATATGAAAAATATTCAAAGATATAATTAACACCAAGATATACAACTAAATAATAAGCATAAATATATCAAATAAAGACATTAAATCCATTATTCTTATAGATCATTAGTATTAATCAATTTAAAACCAAAATAACTAAGTAGATAGTAAATAACTAACTTTATTATCACCAAAATGAATGTCTAGTTGGGAGAAAGTTGAGAAAAATGGTTTAGTTGCTTAGAGAGAAAATGATGAGATGCTAAAAAAAATGAGTCAATATAGTTTTATGCCCAAGAAAGGTTCTCTCTGTTGTATTTCACATGAAAGATGTAAAAAAAGTCAATGATTCTTAGTTGAAAAGTAACAACTGTTGCGACCATTGCTTAATAGTCGGTAATGGCTGTAACGGCCTTTATAGTTATGATTTTAAAAATCTGTTAAATAATGGTGCTTGCGTAACGTAATAGTGTAATGGCCGTTATTTAAGATGATCAGGCATCAATCTAGTTAACCTAATTTACATAATGTTGGTCAATACATCAGGCAAAAGGGTTATGTAAGATGTTGAAAACAAATTTGGAGAGTGGAATCAATGGAGATGAGGATGATTTAATAAAGCGTCGGAATGCATTTGGAGCAAATACTTATCCCCAGAAAAAAGGACGGAGTTTCTTGGTATAACACTTGTTTTTGATCGATATTTGTTTGTCATTTCTGAGTTGCGTTAGAAATATTTTGCTTATTGTGTATATTGTATTGTAGAGGTTCCTTTGGGAAGCTTGGCAAGATTTAACCCTTATTATCTTGATAGTAGCTGCAGTGGCGTCATTGGCCCTGGGAATTAAAACAGAGGTATGCATGGTGTTCTTAAGTATCTTTTATCATTAACCTAGATAAATGAGTTCAGTCAATATGTACTGTGATAATTTTGTTTATGGGTCGATGCATAGTTATATAGTCAGTTTATGTTAAATTATGCTGTGTTTTCTCAGGATGCAAGGCCATAATTATGTAATATTATGGGCTCTAGCACAACTACATTCTGATGATAACATTATTATTAGATGAAATGTTGAATAAAAACTTGAGGGTGAATTGCTTCAATGGTCCCTAAACTAATACCTGAATTCTATTATGGTCACAAAAGACTAATTTATTAGAATTAGGTTTCCAAACTTTAATTTTATTTCATTTAAATCTAATTGAACAAATTACGAATAATCAGTGAATGAAAATTTATAGTGGGCATTTTGTATAATTGTAGCTTGATATCAAACATTTTGGGATCCATAAGGTCCACTTATAGTGTTTTACTCTTTCCTGATAAACTAAAACTTTAAGAAAAAATTGCCACGTATTGGTCTTGTAGGCCCCAAATGGTTTGAGATCAACTTGATAAAACGATAAAAAATTTCAATGTTAGTTTTTGTTGAATACCTAATTAAAATTTATTCAATTAGACCCATTTGAAATAAAATTGATGTGTAGTGACCTAATTTAATAAATTGATCTTTTGTGACCAAAATTTGATGATTAGTTTACTGACCATTAGTGCAATTGACCCAAAATTTGAAGTGCTAAAGAAAAATGAAGAAGTGCAAGATTAATGATATTTTTATGAGAACATACGATGCATGATGAAAGTTCCTGCAGGCAAATTTGCCATTGACAGACCTTCAAGTGAATATAAAGATTTATCGCGATAGGAAGATGGACATCTCTTCAATATGCTTTGTTGGTCATATATATTTTAAACTCATGAAACTATCTTGAATTTGATACTTTATTGATCCTTAATCTTTTGTTTTCCTCTTTTTAATGTTTGTTAGGTTATTTGAGGTTTTTCTCGTGAATCATGAATGTTCAAAATTCTTAGCCAAATGTAATTACCAGTGAAACAGAGCCTTGCTTGCTATAGAATGAGCATTTTTTACGCCCCAGCTGTTGTGCTTGATATACCTGTTTCTATTTATTTATTTTTAAATTATATTTGAATTTTTTGTAAATATATTTAAAGTTTATCCTTTTTTCTCTCTATTTTGTTTTCTTCAATGTTCTCTCTGCTAACCTGATCCTTGACTTGACAAATATTATTTTGGCTGAATCCATATCGCAGGTCCTATTCTTCTTTGGCTTTTCTTGTTTAAACTGATGTTTTTCTTGTCAATGCTTTGATAATCCTCACAGGGTCCAGAAGAAGGATGGTATGATGGGGCAAGCATTGCTTTTGCTGTCATTCTTGTTATAGTTGTTACAGGTATTGAATTTGGTCTGCATTGTTTTCTTATTTAAGGTCCATATGTTTGCCATTCATATGCTAGGAAAAAAGCGAAGTTTGGGCATTCATGATTATATGGGTCAGGAATGGTTTGTTGAAGACCTCATGTACTTGCTTTCACCTCTTGATTTCCCAATAAAATTTTATTGTTATTGCTCTTATTATTCTTGTAATTTTCTGCAGTTACTTAGCAGCTCTGTTTGTTAGACTAGTAAAAACTTCTATTATACCTGCAAGTAGAAGATAATTTATTGTTTAATTTATTGTTTTAATCAGTCTTAAGTTGATGCGTAGCTAGTGTTTCACTGGGCTTTGGGTTGTGGATTTAGTTTGTCTGATTGGTTTGGCACCGAGCCAGGATACATTTTGTTTCCAACCTGAACTTCCCCCTTTATTTTAGTTTCAATTAAAAAGAACTAAATTTTGATGATGAATTAGGTTTGATCTAACCCAATATGATCTCAACCTGAATGCAATCAGTTCTGTTCTTTATGACTCGTTTTCCTCCATTAGTCTGACCTCACTGGTATTTTTTATGACTTATTTTTATATGTTTTCTAGCTGTTAGTGACTATCGCCAATCTCTCCAGTTTCAAAACTTAAATGAGGAAAAGCAAAATATACAGTTAGAGGTATGTATAAGCATTTTAAATTGTTAGATGTGTTTATTTTTCCATTTTTGAATGTTGGGTTTCTGAATAAGTTCATAATTTGAAATTTTTTGTAGGTCATGAGAGGTGGTAGAATAGTGAAAATTTCAATATTTGATATTGTTGTTGGTGATGTTGTACCTCTTAGAATAGGTGATCAGGTGAGTTTTATTTCAGAAGAGTTTGTTTTTGTCATGTGTTCAAAATTTTCTGCTAATTAATTTAACTACTGGGGTATTTCATTTAGGTCCCAGCTGATGGAATCTTAATCACTGGTCATTCTCTTGCCATAGATGAGTCTAGCATGACGGGTGAAAGCAAAATTGTTAGTTATCCTTCTACTAATGCGGTATTTCTGATGGTTTAGATCTATTGTTCTTATGCTGGATCTTTGTTGTAGGTTCACAAGGATCATAAGGCACCATTTTTAATGTCTGGATGCAAAGTTGCAGATGGTGTTGGCACTATGCTGGTATAACTTGTGTAGTATTATTTTCTTCTGCCTGATGTTCTTATAATTTGATGCCTTATACCTAGTAGAGTCAATTATGTATGTTTTTATTTATCATCTGACTTTTACTTAGTGATATAGAGTACTTGTAGCTATGGTTTTTTATTTTCGATCGCAAAAGATTGTTATTATAGTTCATTTTGATACATGGAATAAGTTGACTTGCTAATGAAGCAAAGAATTTAGATTGTGAAACTTGGATTCTTCCTTCTGCTAGTCCCATAGCACATTCATTTAGGTATTAGAATGACTACTTAAGGACATTGCTAGGATAGATTTTGTCAAAATAAAGAAGCACCTGATGAAGCATGTATGCTGGGACATTCAAGGTCTTTGTTAAGACTGTATGGCACTTCATTGCTTCTGAATTGGTAAAGTGATTCTTTACATCATTATCAAGATCCTTGTTTGATTATATAAAGAAATATTCCTTTCTCTTTATGCTGTTCAAGGCAATGACTTGTAGCATGCTTTTATTTTATGTTCAAAAGAATCTAGCACTTTATGTTTCTAGTTTACTACCTTGAAGATTCATCTCTTAGCCATTTATAGGTAACTGGTGTTGGAATCAATACTGAATGGGGATTGTTGATGGCAAGTATCTCAGAAGATACTGGTGAAGAGACTCCTTTGCAGGTTTCATTATAGTTTCTTACTTAATAGTTTGTGTAGCAATTCTTGTGATTTACCTTAACAAATTTTTTTAATGACTTGATATAGGTACGTTTGAATGGAGTTGCAACTTTTATAGGCATTGTTGGTCTTTCGGTAGCTGTATCTGTTCTTGCTGTCCTTTTGGGCCGGTGAGTTTGAAATCTTTCAACAGTTACTGGTTTGCTCAATTGTTTGAGTTACAATTTATCAAGTCTTATCTCATCCAAAATTTTAGGTACTTCACTGGAAATACAAGAAACTCAGATGGAGTAGTCCAGTTTGTGAAAGGCAAGACCAAGTTCAGTGATGCAATAGATGGAGTGATTAAAATTGTTACCATTGCAGTATGTGCAATCCCTGGATATATTGTTTGTTTATGTTTTGTAGTTTCTTGACTAATGGTTGAGCCATTCAGGTTACAATTGTTGTTGTTGCTGTGCCAGAGGGGCTTCCTTTGGCTGTTACGCTGACGTAAGTATAGGTCATTTTATGTTATACCACCATGGTATTGAGGCTATATGACCTTGTAGTTTTCCTATTCTCCAGTTCTCTTTTCATCTTTTTTTGTATTTCATTTGCTTACAGCTTGGCATACTCAATGCGAAAGATGATGGCAGATAAAGCATTGGCAAGTATCATTATCTGTTCTCCTCAAAATTCTTCAGTGACAATTTCTTCCATTCTAAAAATCTAGTTATATAACACTTTTGTCTGACGACAATAGATCTGCAGGTTCGTAGGCTTTCAGCATGTGAAACTATGGGCTCGGCAACAACAATTTGCAGTGATAAGACTGGAACGTTGACCTTGAATCAGGTGGGTACTGTGACTGAAAGTATGAATGCTCATAAAAGTAGCAATGGCCATGTTAACATGTGTTTGTATGTATATTGCTTAGCTACTTGAGGTTATAATATGTCCATGAATACTCAGGTTTACCAAAAAAGTACTCCCATTTTCTGATATTCTGTCAAAATGTCATTCGTACATAAAATTTTTTGGGTAATTTAAAAATTAGTCCTTGAGATATGTCAAAAAGCACAGGTTAGTCCCTGCTTTTTAATTGTTAATAATGTAATTCCTGAGATTTGATTCCTTTAATAGACTACTCCCTGCTGCTCCAGTAACTTCTCTTCAATTTGAAACAATTTAGTTATGAAATAATTTTCTTTAACAAAATAGTTCTTTCATATGAATTTTATATTTAAGTAATTATTTATTTTATATTTGAATAATTATATATTTAATAAAAATTTTAAATAATTATAATTATTTTATATAATATTTTTCATTATTATAATGATTTAAATATAAAGTACTAAAAATAGTTAATTAGATAATAATATGCTTTTTCAAATAGTAAAAAATAGTTATTAACAAACAATATGTTTTACTAAATTTTAAATTTTTTATATTATGGTAAAACATATGTTTGTTATTATTTTTTAAAATAGTTATTAACAAACATATTTTTTGTTGTAAACCATGCTATTTTTTTTTTTTAATATTATGGTAAACATATTGTTTGTTGTTAACAAATAATATTAAAAATAGTTGTTTTTTAAAAATATGTAAATTTTTAAATAGTTATTAACAAACGTATTTTTTGTTAATATTATGTTATATTATAGTGAGACATATTGTTTATTATTAGGTCCTTGCCATCCAACTTAATTCCTTATGTAAGGACTATTTTGTTAATAAAACAAAACTTCAAAACTAAATTGTATGAAATTAGAAAAAAGTTAATGGAATTAACGTTCAATTTGGAAGGTAGGGACTAGTCTGTTAACGGTATCAAATCTTAGGTACTAAATTGTTACAAATTAAAAAAGCAGGGATTGACCTGTGCTTTCTGACGTAGCTCAAGAACTAATTTGTAAATTGTCCAAAACTTTTCTATAGTGAAAGATAAAAATAAATTATAATTAATAGATTGCTCCTTGAATTTTCTTTTTCTATTGATTGGCTGTGTTAAAGTTTTACTTCTTCAATGATCGCCTTGAGGTATGTTCTGTTTTGAGATATTTAGAGTTTTAGAGCTTTATTAGTGGACAAGGGAAGTTGTGGGAAGAAAATGAAAATCAACCTTTTAACTTCAAGCCGGGAAAAGTGTGACGAAGCCTGAAATCTAAAATAAAAATGATGTAAATTTATGATATCTTCAAAAAAATTCACCATAAAATTTATGCTCTTTTAACTATTGCCTTTGTTATAAGGCAATAGAGATGATCAATGCTATTAGAAAACATTCCATTTCTAGCGAATTAAAAGTTTAAAATTAGCGTTCCAAAATGCAAACAACTATAATTGGAGAATAAAATGATCTGAGTCACACAAATCTCAGATAATGTTGTTATTAATGATGCGGGGCCTAGAGTTCCAAATAGCAAAGAACATAAACCTTGGTGTTTTCCAGCAGTCCAAAACACACCCAGGGTGTGTTCCACAGTCACACTAGAGTTAGAAATTCGTGTTTCACTCTGTGGCAACTTGTGTAGGTGTGGTTTTCTGTCCCAGCAAAAGCAATTGTGTTTTCTAATTCTTTTTTTTTTTTCTTTTTATCTCCAGTTGTCTTGTTTTACTTAGGACTTTAAGGAAAGACTGCCAATAGCTGTGGAAATTGAAGGGAATGAATTTAGGGAATCTCTCTATTTAGGATTTAATTATATTTTCTTATTCTATCTAGGATTACTTTTATTCCTATTTTATATTGGTTTTCCAAAGTATTTAGGTTTAGTTAAACTTTCTATTTAGTACAGATTTTTTTCCTAAAAGACAAAAGTTCTGTTTTCTAATTGTTTTTCAAAATGGATAACAATGATAACCTAAATTATATTATAACTTTTTCATAACTAAAATTGAATAATTATTTAGGGAAATATTTATTTACATACAATGATAAAAATTAATCATATTGTTATAAAATAATTGAATAATGCATATGAAAAAAATTTTAATAGTAAAATTTTTAACTATATTTTATAATATATATATTTTTTTAATTATGAAAGATATGAATAATTTTTAAAAAAAATTTTTGAATTAGAAAACTGTTTTCTATTATTTATAGATAAATGCTTTTTTCATGTTTCCCCTTATTTTAAATAGTAAATGCAAACTTAAGTTTTTTTAGAAAATGAAAAATGTAAAACAACAAACCTTTTTCTACAAGTAAACAGGTCCTTAATTTTCATGTTTTTATTATGTGTATGCACTAGGTAACCTAGGTGATGATATTTAATGCATAGTTATTAAAGGTGCGTATTAGGCTCAAGTCTCGCAAGGCGCAAACCCTAGTCTCTTATGCACTTGAGCGTATGGCTTTGTTCAAGGTACAGGTTCTAGAAAGGTTTGCCTTATTTATTTTCACTTTTAGTGAGCACTTTCATTGGCAAAAAGTACTACCACTTAAAATTAATATTTGTTGATCTATAAGAATTCTATATTGACACACTAGGAAGTTATTGGAATTAGTATCGCTGGTGATAATTAGTAATTAAAATTTCATCAAACCAGCAGACCCAAGATCGCAAACCTCCCATATTTCCATTTTCAACACTAGTACTCTATTATTATCATTTTTAAAAAAAATGTTACATCTATACCTATTTTAAGATATATGCCAATGAAAAAAAGGAAAATCATCACATTTATTTGACTTCTATGAATTTTTTAAATTTCTTTTACTTTTGCGCCTCACCTCGCTCTAGTGCGCACCTACGCCTTGCGCTTAGGCTCAGGACCTCTTGGCGCCTTAGTGTGCCTTGAGCCTTTAATAACTATGATTTAATGTTTCAATGCTTTATTTGCATAGAAGAAAAGTTGTGATAAAATGAAAATTAAACCATTATTTTATCGAGAGAAAGTTAAGCTTGAAATCTAAATTAAAAATGATGCAAATCTATTGCTGTCCTATTTTGAGTTCATATTTTGGTGAGCGGTATCAGCAACTCATTTTAAATTTATGTTATCTATGTCATCATCAATAATCTCCATAAAATGTGTTAACTAATGCCTTCGTTTTAATGTAGATTGTTCAAAGAAGTGATGACATTTAATATTTCATGGTCTAAGCTTGAAATCTAAAGTACTAATAATGTATTGCTTTCTTTCTGGTTAAAATATATTTAATTCAATAGTATTGCAATTTTCAAGTAATAACAATATAGTTTGTTAACAAATTTTATAACTAGTTATATTATGCCAACACCCCCTTCCTACCATGAAGTAGAAAATGGGAAAAGATTTGTACTTGCTGCACTCTCTTTCACTAAAGTGGTGTACATATTTGCAAACATGCACTATTCATGTTGACAGCTCATATTTTTATTTGTGTCTTTACATCTAAGTTATAATGCTTGACTACATGGTGTATTTTGTTTTTAATAAAAACTTAGTTCTGGATACTTGTATTGTCTGATTATAAAATTTTTAGTAACATATCTTTTGTTTGGTTAATATATCATGCTAATAAATATATCAGATAATTTTAAAATGTTTGCTGATTCTTAATTGCAACTTTCTTTAACTTTTTGTAGGGGCATATCTAACTCACTCAAGCATCTCTATGCCCTTTCCTTTAGTCCATGTGATTAGTTTGACTAAAGTTCATAGTAAAGTGCATTGGGAAGAACACATATTTTACATATTGTTTATTTATTTGGATATTTATCATATGTTTTAATTAGTTAATTACTTTTTTTGTTTTAAAGATTCTAACTGGATGTTTTAATTGATCAAGTTTCTTCAACTTCCTATTCTAATAGATAGAATGTATGATGGACAATCATAAATACAGTTCTCATACCGTTTGCATTAGTTTTACCAACTATTTGAAAAGTTTTATGTGTTTTGGTTTGAGTGGTGCAATTTTATATGTTACAGATGACTGTCGTTGAAGCTTATGTTGGGAGAAACAAGATGAATCCACCTAATGACTCCTCACAATTGCACTTTGAAGTTAACTCTTTGTTATGTGAGGGTGTTGCACAAAACAGCACCGGCAATGTTTTTGTGCCCAAGGTAATGATCTTATTTCCCCTTGTCTCTTTCATTTTAGCCATTCAATTTGATAAACTTTTAATGACAATATCAAAGGAGATCTTTCCTTCTATTTAACTATAGGATTGTTTTGGGCAATTTATTGAAACATTTCACATATTTTAATAAATTTATTCTTGTTGTAAACTAAGGCAACTAGATCTTAAGTTTGTTGATGTATTGATAGTTTTTTCATAGTAGCATGAATTTAAATTGCGGTTATGGGTGACAAAAACAAGCCTATAATGATCGTAACATTACGGTCACAACCTATCACTACATGATGTTTTTGAAAAATTTTCAATGTTCATGAAATGAGTAGATATTCAAAGACAAAAGTAAAAAAAGTAAGATGCACAACTAAATAATTAGCATAAATATATCAAATAAAAACATTAAATCTATCAATCTAACATAAAACATAATTTTCTTCAACAAATAAGAAAAAAAAAAAGAAAGAGAAGTTACCCTTTGAAAAATATGGATGTGTATTTCTCTCATTCACTTCATATTAACCTTCACTAACTCAAAAAGTAAAAGAATTATAAAGAGATAGAAAATTTTAAATGGAAAGTTAGAGAGAAAGTGAGAAACAGAAGAAGAAACCCCTCAAAAAGTAGAAACGAAAGACTGAAATGACTTGTTTGCTCTCTTTCGGCAAAAAAAAAAAAAAGAATCCCAAGTGAGAAATAGCCATTATTTAATGGTAAATAACATTAACGGTCGTTATTGTCTGTTGCACCTTCATTTTTTTTTTGCCAATGTATAACTGATATATAGGTAACAAAGCCTTTAAAATCTGTAAATAACGGTTGTTACATTACGTAACGGCTGTTTTTTGAAACTATTAACATTTAATTTCTAAAAAAAAGAAAGGAAAAAAAAAAAATCTTATGTTCCATTCCTTAGTCTCTGGTGTTTCCCTTTTTTAGGCCCCTTAAATCCATCAATTTTAGTAGATACTCGTAGCCGAGATTGAGAAGAACATTGTTGACTTTCATTTGTAAAGCCCATCAATTAAGCAATTTTAGTTTTTAGATAGGAGTTTGTCTTCTATCCCATGCAACTCAATTATTTGGAAGCATACTATTTTTTTAATAAGTCAATTAGGTTAGATAAAGCACGTCTGCTTTGAGCACTACTTATTCATGTGTTTCAACAATCGCATCCATGGATAATGGGTGTGTGCCTCAACCTTCAATCCAATTGCTAATTAAATGCCTACCTTGAGTTCCTCAACTGATAATTTAAACAAAGCGCTACATTCAATATCTTTTTAGATCTCATAGATAACTAATGGTAATTTACATTCATATTTACTAGATTATTCCTAAGAGTTAATGCTACCTCCTCTTTGTTGCCAACAAGTACTACAACAAAACTAAAAGTTCAAATTTTGTTCTCCATTTTAATTGCATTCTGCATCTTCCTGCATGCATCACTCCTAAGAGCCATTCTTTAACGTACATGAGTTATCCATTACACATCAAGAGTTGTACTCTCCACAAATTAGGCAGATATATAGAGTTAGTGTCATTCTTCTTCATCTTATGTTCTTATATTTGAAGTTACGCTTCAATAGTCATTGCAATAATTTGATATAGAACCAGGCAAAGATAAATGAAAATACAAGTACAAGAAAATTAAATTGGTTGAAAGTACAATTTATTATTGATTTAGTTAACAGTAACTTAATGCCAAAACTCAAGAACGATTATATGGACACCAAGCAATTACAAATCCTTGTCAATTTAAGAAACACAAATATCCAAGATACCCCAAATCATTAATTTCTAAAGCATGCCTCCTAAAAACTTTATTTTCAATAATATGAAAGCTATCATTACTATAAGAAATCGAAAGTGATTGCCAAGTTGATAAAATTTTACAATTAAAAATTCTAATAATGAGAAATCAAAAGCAACAATATGAATATTATTTACAATTAAAAAGTTCATATTCGTTTGTTAAGTTTTAGAAAGAGAGAACAAGAAGAAAGACGGGGAGGGAGGGAGAAAGAAAGAACACAAAGGCTATTCATCCTCTTCTTCTCCTTCTTCACGATTTGACCATCAAAGGTTGAAGGCCCTACTTTCTTCTGTTTCATCAGAGTTAAGGTTTGAAGTCCCTGCTCTATTTTTCTTCTCAAAGCCTAAGAAAGGACTTCTCTATTTCTCTAAACATTTTTTCCTATCACTAAAGAAAAATGACACTTATCATTTTTAGGTGGAATTCTTCTAGAGGAAGGTAGACTTTAGTACCCATACTGCAGTTGCTAGCCAATCTGACCTACAAATTAGGTCATCAGAGTCATTGCCCTTACCTCCAAAGCATTGCCACAGCCATTTCGGACCCTGCCACATGCTCCAGCACAAGGACACCTATGGCCGGTGTTCTCTCCAACAAGGTTGCATGACACCAGCGACTCCTTCCAACTGGTCACCTGCTCTTTACTCTTAAGAAGATAGGAACCATATCTTTGCAATAGCTATTTATTTATTCAAAAATTAAAAAAAAAGTTTTATTCCATAACTTCTGAAAAATCTTATGAAGGGGAAGTGTTAGAATTTATAACATTTTCCTTAATTTAAGGAGAAGATTACTCCTTAATTTAGGGGATGAGTTATCTCCTTAATTAATGGAATCACCAAAAGTCAATAGTTTCGGAGTATTTTTTGAAACTGCCTTGTATCTTCCATTATAAATATGGAAGCTTATGTATTATATAAACAAGTGATGTGAATTGTTGAGAACTATGGGCCTAAGAGTGTGAATATCAAACTAACATACTACAAATTGAACTAGGATTCCCATTACCAAAATGGCTTGGTTTGGTTGTGTAGAAGACAGAGAATTTGGAGAATTTCTTTTATATTTCTTCATACAAAAATGATTTACAAGTATTCTAATTTATATACAAAGGTTAGGACTAAATAGGAAACTAATAATAGCCAATAAATACAATGATTCCTAATTGTATTCTAATTTATAGCTAATTTACACTAATTAAGGGATCTATACTAATTAAGAGATTTTAACAGTTCCCCTCAAGTTAGTTCATGTATGTTACGCATGCTCAACTTGCAAACTAGGGTATGAAACCCTTTACAACTTAATCCCTTTGTAAACACATCAGCTAACTGGTCTTTCGACCCTACGTAAGAGATACTTAAGGAACCATTGATAACTTTTTCTTTTATAAAGTGTCTGTCAATCTCTATATGCTTCGTCCGATCATACTGAACTGGTACTTAAGGAACCATTAATATAATGCATTTTAATGACAATTTTTTTACTCATGTAATTTAATTGACAATAATGGCAGTGGTGATAAAATAAAAATGAGTAATAAAATAAATAATATATTACATTAATTAAATTTATAGTGCTTATATAATTTATTTTTGTGTATATATATATATATATATATATATATATATATATATATATTTATTTGCGCCTTACCTTGCTCAGGCTCGCACCTTGCTCTTAGGCTCTAGGACCCTTGGCATCTCAGTGCACATCGAACCTTTAATAACTATGTCGATGACCTTATCTAGAGGAACCCAAAGGTTGGAGCCAAGGGCATGAGCCTCCATGCGTCTCTACAAGTTTTGTATCCAAAATCCACGCGCCAGTGTGGGGGAGTGTTAGGGCATCGTTTCTTTCTTGCTGACAACCTCTCCGACAAAGTAGCCTAAAGCCTCGATCCTACCTAGCCACATGGTCCCACTTGAAACTTGTTGAAACTTCATTCCTCTTCCAATAGTAGCTACTTATTTATTAAAAAAAAAAAATAGTCTTGATTCCATAATTTTAGAAAAATTTTATAAGGGGAGTGTTAGAATTGCTGAGATTTCCCTTAATTCAATGGATAAGATTCTTCCTTAGTTTATGGGATGAGATTTGTTCTTAATTATTAGCAAATCCCATAATTCAAGGTGGTTTGAATTCTTTCTTAATTTATGAAATATGTCTTGTGCTTCCCGTTATAAATATGGACTATGTGTTATGTAAATGTGCAAGAGTAAAGTTAATGAAAATGTAGCCTTTATGTTCTTTCATCCATTATTCTTCTTTTTCTCCCTATTCTTTTTCTTTCTAAAAGCTTAACATATGTAAAAAGCCAAGGGCCTTGTGAAAAACTAGAGTAATTTTATGGAAAAGTTTGCTAACAAAAATGAAAAACTGAGTTTTGTGTTTATATGTGCCAGTTCTTCAAATGGTGAACTAGAAAATTAGTTTTTCATTTTTTCAAAATTTAACTAAAATTTTGAAAATATCTTTAATTAGTTTTCCATTGTTTGTTTTATAACAAAAGTTGTTTTTTTTTTCTTTATATTTTTTTTTTATTACTCTCCAAATGTAAAACGATTACTTTTCTATAACCAAATTAGACTATACTGTTTTGATAACTGAAATTGAATTATTATTTAGGAAAATATTTATTTACAATGATAAAAAATAATCGTATTATTATCAAACAAATGAATAACACATTAAAAAAATTTTTAAATATATTTTATAGTGATTTATTTTTTAATTATGAAAGATATGAATAATTTTAAAATTTTTTAAATTAGAAAGCTATTTTCTATTATTGATAGCTAAACGCATATTTTATATTTTTCCTTATTCTGCGTGGAAAATGAAAACAATAGTATTTCTTAGAAAATGAATAATAAAAATACATTTGAGACTTAAAATATTATGCCAACAGCTTATTTATTGGAGTAGACATATAAATAAAGCTCTAAAAGGTGTAGAGTAACACTTCATTAAATTTGGACCATAATTCTATGTTTCTTGAGTTAATCTTATTTTTTTTCTAGTTCTTATTGTTTGCATCACTGTCTAATGCAAGATTGTTAGATTAGATATTAAAGGGCTTCTTGTTCTGTATTAAAGTTTCCTAATGAACATTTTAATTGTCTTTTCCTTGATTATCATTTTTTTTTCTTTTTTCTCCTTATGTCCTTACTCCCATTAAGAGGATACAGTATTGGACTTGAGTATATTCTTATTTTCCTCCATTACTGAGTTAATTTGATGTTAAATAATTATTGTGGTATTTTCCATTAAATAATAATTTCTTTCTAAATATTGATTTCTTTTATTGGCTACAGGATGGTGGTGATGTTGAGGTTTCTGGATCCCCTACTGAAAAGGCTATCCTTTCCTGGGCAGTCAAGGCACACCCTTTTATCATATTATGGTGTCTACATTTAAGAATGTGTTTCTTTGTGAAGTTCATTATAGTTAGTAAATATTTCTTTTTTCCTTTTTTTTTTTTTTTTTCCAGTTGGGGATGGAGTTTAATGTATGTAGATCACAATCAAAAGTTCTCCAAATTTTCCCTTTCAACTCGGAGAAAAAGCGAGGTGGTGTTGCTGTACAAAGGGTATTCTTTCTATTCTAACCTTTAATTTGGCAATGGTCAATTGGTCATCATGAAATTAGGAACTTTGTTTGACAATCATCATGCTGTAATTTTGATTGTCTGAATCAGCTATTTTATGCATGGTGAGAGAAATAGTTAAGGAACTGTAAATTGCTTCCATGTACTTTTTTGGGGATGTCATACAATGGAAATTATACACAATAGATGCAATTTTGTTCATTTAGAAGGCTTTTGGTTTAGCTTATAAGTTGGTCAAGCCTATTTATAAGTAGAAAGTCGTAAGTAGATTAGTGTTTATTTTGGATTATAAATTAAAAAAACTACTTAATATAAGTTAGAAGTAAGATATCTTTATTTATAATTTATTTACTTATTTTAAAACTACTCTTTTACCAAATAGAAGATTATATTTACTAATAATTTTTAAAAATATCAATATATCCTTATTTTTTGGGGTGAGCATTCGGTTCAAATCGAATGAAAAGGATAAATTTTGACAACTGTTCCTGAACTTATCTAGTTGTAACATTACAATCCCTCAAATTAAAAATGTAACATAAAATCCCATCAACTTTTCAATTTTGCATAGTAAAATCCCTCTAATCCACCAATTACCGATTTTTCAGTTAGACGCTGACCTGGACAATTCCAGCATGGAGCTTAGTCAGTATTTTTCTTTTCTTTCTCAGGCCATGTGTAAATTGAATAGTTTTTCTCTTTGTAGATAGAATAACTTTTCACGTGTAGAGAGAATAATTTTACACTTTGCATAAAAGATGAGAGAGAAATATTGATTAAGCGTTATATGGGAGCTGTTCACGTCAGTTTCTAATTGAAAAATTAGTAATTGAAAGTCAGAGGGATTTTACTGTACAAAATTTGAAAGTTTAAGGGATTTTATGTTACATTTTAAAGTTGAAGGACTGTAATGTTACAACTATATAAGTTCAGGGATAGTTATTGAAATTTATCCCGAACCAAACCGAATTAAACTATGAAAATCGTATTACATATTTTAGAAACTGAATCGAACCGAACCGCTCTATTTTGGTTTGGTTCGATTCAAACCTATCGGTTTTGATTTTTGATTAATTTTTTAATTTAGACTTGATTTTTAAGTTATTGGTCTAATTTTGACTTTGGTTTGAACCTAATAAACATTAATAAATGAAATTAAACAATTTATATATATAAAATTAAATTCAATTCATAAATTTTTCATAAAAATAAATCAATTAAAAAATCGATTCGGTTCGATTTGGTTCGATTTGAATATATAAAATTACTATTCGGTTTAGTTCAGTTTAACTGTTTAACTGATTTTTTTCTCTTCAAAACCGAACTGAATCGAAATAACCGAAAATTTATAATATAAAATCGAACCGAACCGATTAAAATTTAAAATGAAGCCGATTGAACCGAATTGACTCGGTTCGGTTCGGTTTTTCGGTTTAAACCGAAATCTGCTCACCCATACTTATTTTAACAACTATAACACTTAATGATATAGTCATCTTGACAAATTAAGTTCCTTTTAAGCACCTTTTAGTCAAACACTTAAACTATTTAAAAGTCAATTTTTAGTAGTTTTACCGAATAAGTAACTATTTATTTTTAAATTAACTTAAAAAAATACATTTTAAATCAAAAATTAAAAGTATGTAATCAAGCCAAACACATTCTTAACTTATGAAAATTAGTTTATAAGCACCTTATAAGTTAATTTCAACTTATAAGCATTTAAAATTTTAAGCAATTACATATTTGGTTAAACTATTTATAAGTGGTTGATATGTAGGCAATATGTTTGGTAAAAAGTAACTTATAAGCACATTTATTATTAAAATTACTATTAAGGATATTAAATGAGATATGTAGTGAAATTTTAAAATTAAGTGAGGGTAATACAGTAAAATACTTGGTCAAACTGGCTTATAGGTATAGTACTTGTAAGAACCAAAATGAAAAGCTGGTTTGCCTAGCTTATTTTTTTTTTAGCTTATAAGCTTAGATTATCCAACTTCTAAGATTTAATCCCAAAGTGGTTGGGGTTGGCAAAATGGATCATTTTTCGCTATTCAACTCTATTGGACAACAAATCCTATAAGTTGAACTCATAAGCCTAAAAAATGTTATAAACAATCATGTAAACTTATTTTAGAGCTTACGAGTTGATTTGACCAACTTGTAAGCTAAGAACGCTCTTTAAATATAACTGTTTAATAGAAAAATTTAGTTGTATCTTGAAGAATGAGGTTTAGTTATTTTTAGTGGAATGAAGCTGGCCAAGTCTTCTACTAACACATTGAATGTTAATTAAGGAGACCTCATTATTTGTTTCTTGCATTAAGGGTTACCAAAATATTATTTCGCTATTTGTTTCTGCACATGTTTTAAAAGGTAAGATGATCATGCTTACTAATGCAAAATCAATAAGGTAGAAGAAACGGGAAAATAAAGTTAGTGGAGGGAAGAGGGACGTGGGAGGTAGAAGAAAGAGACTAAGATGTGGGAGGTAGAAGAAAGAGACTAGGGAAGAGGGAAGGAAAAGAACAAGGAAAGGCTACCCATTAAAAATTTCCAATATTCAGTGAAATCTTTATGCTACTGATATCATCCTTTCTTAAGTACCATTTTCTATATGTATATGCACTTGAAGAAAACCTTGAACAAATGAAATTCCATAAATAAATGAGGTAAGTTACAATGATGAAATCCCTAAGTTTATTGCAGTTACTTGTAGTGACTAAAAAAAAAATTGTATTTTTTTAATTTTTGACAATTTTATCCCAATTGCTAAATTTAGTTCCAATTCTATCCAACTTTTTCCAATTGTAACTTCAACTCTGTTTTCTGACTAATCAACGACTGCCTATGACTCTATAAAATTTAGTTAGCTATCACCTAGGAAATTTTTTTAGTATTTTTTTTCTTTTTGATTTCTAATTATTCTTGTAGCTGTCAAGTTTTTAATTTTTTTCTTGAAATGTGGAGTCCATATTTTGAATTGGGTTTTATTTATGTAATTTATGAAATAATTGTCACTCTTTTTGTTTCTTTCAATTCATTTACTTATTTAAATTCAGATAATGGAAATGGAATTTTTTTTTGGCAGTTTTCTCTTTATTTCTACTCAAAACAGAAAATCCTTGATTTCCTAGCCTTTTCTTTTCTGTTGATAAAATCAGAAAGAGGTTCTTCTTTCTTTGGGAATTGATGTACAAGGAGTATCCTTTTTTGAGGTTTCAGAAGATGACTCAGAATATGAAAGCTGATTTGGAGAGAACCAGAAGGCATTATGCTTCCTTTGCTCAAATTTTTGAACATAAAAAAAATTAGTCTTAAAAGGATGGCCGTTATGGTTCTTGTGCATGCTTCAATATTTTAGAGACTGCATTTGGGGCACTTCATTATTTGCAACTTTATAATTTTTATCTTTATAGCACTGTCGAGTAAGATATGGCAGCTACAAGTGCATCTTCAGATGTCTATCATCTGTTCTACACAGAAGCAACAAGAAGAAGTCTTCTCTTGATGTTGATGTGAGAATATCAATATCGTCATCAAATGATGATTCTTCTAGTGATTCAGTTATCTGGTCTAGATTCTTCTTAGTAACAGTTCTTAAATCATATGGTCAAGGGCCAAATGGGTGGGAAAAATGAGAAGCTATAAGGCCTACTTATGATGCATAAATACTAAAATGGCCTTTTCTCATGAATAATGAGGGTTTGCTATTGTATTCTGTACCTGTTTTAGGAATTCTATATTAGTTGAAGTTGCTGCTAGAAGAAGCATGATCATACTCTATCCTCTTTTGATTTGTGTTGGGTAGAATTCCAATATACCTCTGAAGGCCCTTTAGTTTATTGTTATCTGCAGAGCATTTGGAATGCTACAAACATCTGACCCTCCCAGATGTCATAATGGGAACCTTTTGCACTGGGATGTCAAACAATGAAAGATGAGATTGGCTGAAACTCTGTTACTCGAAGTGAATTCCATTCTTGAATTTCATAAAACTTTTGGGAACACTTAGTGATCATAACAGGACAAGAATTGGTTTATGTTAATTATATACTGTGTGACATTTCTATTATATTTCTGGAAGCATGTTGTAGAATTTTTGGATACTTCTGGTTTAGGATCTCTCATTTTTGTAGTAACTCAATTTCTCTGTATGACTTGGCAACTGGGTGCTGTAAAAATGTTCTTTTAGCCCCAAATTATCTGCTTGCTGGCTTTGAAGTACAATTTCTGTGAAGCACAAGTCAAAAAATGTGTAGAACGTCTTGGTTTTAATGCTTTTTAAATATTGTTGATAATTCAGAGATTTTCTTACGCTGATGCATTTTACTAATTAATTTGTGGCAGACTGACTCTAAGGTCCATATACATTGGAAGGGAGCAGCTGAGATACTTCTTGCCTCATGTACAGGATATATTGACTCAAACTTTTGCTTGCAACCCATTGATGAAGCTAAGGTCAATAGGGAAGTTCTTTTGCTGAAATAATTATGCTATTTCAAAGAAGTTTCCAGAGAAAGCAGTAATTATGAGAAACCCATTGGAATTTGCATTCGACATTTTGACTAAATATCTAAATTCTTTAAGTTTGGTTGAAATAATCTGCTAACTAATTCATGTCATGTATCATTTTCTTAAGCACAATATCTTTTACAAATTATAGGGCATTGTGTTCTTATGGTGCTGTGATATGCAAAATAATTTGTTCTTAAATCTAAATAGTTGTGAAGTAAGAAAGTTTGACTGGCTTGTAAATGAGGCAAATGTCAGAAACTAGGATGTTTTTCTTTTTTACATGAATCCATCCAAATTACAATTGTTGCCAATGCAAGTTCTTGTTATCTGCATGCATATATATATGTGGATTTTGTGTGTTTGACTTATGAGAAGACAAGGCACAAATAATTCATTTTTTATTTTGTTGGAAATTATGGGATCAGGAGTGTGGATCATCAAATAAAGGCCTCCATGCTGAACTACTTGAAACTGAGCTTCCCATCACCAAAGTGGCCTAAGCCATATTGGTTTGGTTTGCCTTGCACTTGTATGCCCTTTAATTTTCTTACGCTTTTGTAATGTGAGACTTTTTCCCACAACCCATATTCCGACACTCCTCAAATGTGATTAGGTTCAGGCTTGAGCTCATAGGTGTGGTTGTTACTTCTCATTGTATAGACAGGCCCATCTACTTAGGTTTGGCTCCTTTTGGCTTTGCCCTCAGGGTCTAGCTCTCATTGACTAGCTCATGGGTCCACCTGTGTCTACCTCAACTCACAAGTTTGACTCCTTCAGACTCAACCTACCATGTGTTTGGGTCTCAAATCTAAAGCTGTTGAGCCTCACTGCCCTGATATCATGTTGCAAATTGTGGACCCAGAAGTGTGGATCATCAAACTCATCAAACGGGCAGGCCTTAATGCTGAATTGGGCTTGAAACTGAGCTCCCCATCACCAAAATGGCCTAAGCCATATTGGTTTGTTTTGCCTTGAACTTATATGCCCTTTTATTTTCTTGTACTCTACTAACGTGGGAATTGTTGCCACAAGCCATCTTATAGAACTCATCCTTTTATTTCCAACATAGAATTCCCTTAGGGTTTCATGTCAATTGGTCTTTCTGTACACTGATTGGGTGTTACTAATCCAGAAGAACTGTTATCATCATTCCTGGATTCTGTTTATAAATCTTGGGGCAATGCACAAGAGGCACTTATATTTTGCATTTTACCTTTTCCATTAAGTTTGAAGTTAGATGTTTCACTTATAGTGAATTGCATGAAATGACCATCGTATTCTGATGATATACCATCATTGTTTTCTGAATTGTTTGATGGGGGATTTGAACTCTCAAGTCTCAACCTACTCTTTAAAGGAGAGGTGTTGATACCAAGTAGCAATGCTCTAAGCGACAAAATAATTCTGTCATTGTTAGAACTATCTGACCACATGAAGACTCGAAAAGTAGCTTAGAATCTCTTTGCAGTGTTACCAAACTTCCTATTGTAATTTTTTCTTTTTTTGCAGGATTTTTTCAAGGCTGCTATTGATGACATGGCTGCAAGTAGCTTACGATGTGTTGCAATTGCATACCGATCATATGAATTGGACAAAGTTCCTGCTGATGAAGACAGCTTAGACAAATGGGTTTTACCTGAAGATGACCTTATTTTGCTTGCTATTGTTGGCATTAAGGTTTACATTCTGAAACACTTTTCTTCTTGTGTTTTGGATAATGTTCTTAGCTGGAGAAGTGTCATTATTTTGACATGCACCAGTAGTGATTCTATGCTATCTTTATTTCACTTTGGCTTTACGCAGAGTAATATCCTACTTTTTGTTCCACTATCAAATTTTTTTTTTTGAATCAAAATGTATGTTTTGAATAAGTAAAGATACCTTGAGTCATCTTTTCCCTGTAAATTTTATTTTTCCATGTGGCATTGCTGCAGCTAATAAGATTTCATATGTAGGATCCTTGTCGCCCTGGTGTAGAAGATGCTGTGAGAATATGCACAGAAGCTGGTGTTAAGGTAGTTTGTTCTTTTTTTTTTTTTTTAATCAGCTTTGGATTTTACCTGGTGGGAATGCTCTTTACATCTTTGGTATCCGGGGATGATATTTTTAGACTAGTTTCTTATGTTGATTAATCAGTTATAATGCCCTTTTTAGTCTTTTATTTTCTATTCTAGTGTCAAGTCTGTGAGAAAGACAGTAGTTGTATATTAATTCTTTTCCCCATGATACATTGCTACTAACAAATCTGGTAAGTGATTTATTGGGATCATGTGGTTGATAATTGTAGGTACGAATGGTCACTGGAGACAATATTCATACAGCAAAAGCAATAGCTTTGGAGTGTGGGATTCTCGGTTCACATGAGGATGCTTCTGAGCTTAATATCATTGAAGGAAGGGTGTTCCGTGAATATTCTGAAAAGGAAAGGGAGTCAATTGCCAAGAAAATAACGGTATGTGTCAAACAGCTTGAAATTTCTATGCCCATATACGGTATTGAAAGATCTTAAAATAAAGTATTTTCAGCTAACAATTACCGTTTGGAAATGTAAGTTGTGTGGTTTGTATTAAGAATTTAAGAATTAGAAGAATAAGAAAGAAACAAAGAAAAGGAGGGAAGAGAACCACAAAGACTAAATTCTCTTTTTTGATAGAATGGAAGATTACATATTTATATACAAACTCTTATAATTACTCTACTTAATTAGGAATATAAATCCTACCTATTTAGAAATATAAATCCAACACTAAATAGAAATATATAAAATATACGAACTAAAAATATATAAAATATACATGTCAACTTTTCATAATAATATAAATGCCACACTAAATAAGAATATATAAAATCCAATTGACTTTCTATAACACTCCTCCTTAAGTTGGAGGATGGAATCTCATCAATTCTAACACTCTCCCTTGATGAGATTCTTATTAAAGCCAATAACTCCCTCACAGCAACTCATATATAGCTCAACCAACAGTTAGATTCAGAAACATCTACACAAAGGCACTAACACAAAGCACCAAAACACAAAGTAACTCACTGGGTAGCACTTCCTCTCCAAAGGCAATGATGGTGAGGAAACACCAAAACAACGCAAGGGTAGCACTTCTCTCTCCAAAGGTGACACCGGCGAGGAAAAGACAAAACAATAGGTGAATCTTTATCCAACAGCTCACAGGGACTACGATACAGTGGCTGTCCAAACCCAAACACCCATAGAATTGAAACATGACCTTGGAATTTTATCAACACGCACTGAAGAAACTGAAACAAATCAAAACAGTCGTGGTGTAATTATGGGCAGCCACAAGCAATGACCAAAAACACCCTTTAGACCAAAATCTCTTAAAAACTGTTCTCGTGAATAGTGCCATAAACAGTACCATGAATAGTGCTATGAATGGTACCCCGTGAACTGTACTGAAGCCCTAATGAATTGAAAGCCTGATACCATGTTAAGAATTTAAGAATTAGAAGAATAAGAAAAAAATAAAGAAAGAAATGGAGGGAAGAGAACTATAAAGACGACATCTTTATTATATTTTCTTCTCGTTTTTTATAGAATGGAAGATAATATATTTATATACAAGTCTCCTATAATTACTCTACTTAATTAGGAATATAAATTGTACTTATTTAGGAATACTAATTTTTTTTTTTAAACGTGTATTGCTCGTTTTCTATACTCATTGTATATAAATGTGATTTAATATTTTTTATATATAATTTTGATTAAATTTTTATATGATATATATTATTATAATATATTGATTATTATTACTATTATTATTATAATATAATAATTTTTCTTTTTTCATTACACGTATATTATATGTGCGTTTATTATTTTTAAATTTAAGTTAATGAAAATAAAGTATATCAATGAAATTTGTTTTATACAAAAAATAAAAAATGGTGCTAATAAAATAAAAAAATATTGTTAGTATTCATATGAAAATTGAACTCTTTTAAAAAAATCAATTTGTCTTTATATGGAAATATGAATCTATTAAATTGAAATAACAATTTTATATTCAAAGTATGATTATTAATTTTTTTTTATATGTATTCACTATTTGCTAAGTTATAATAGGATTATAGTATTAAAAAAATTAAAATATATTATATTTTTTCTATGTAAACATATTAATTTTTTTAAACTTTTAATAATGTACCATTTTAAAATAAAAAAATTAGTATTATAAATTTTAATAATCTTATTAATTATATTAATTTTATAATTAAACTCAAACCTAATATATTATGTTAATTATTAATTTTTAAATAATATATATTTATCTATTTAATTGTTTTTTCTCTTATATATAATTTGTTTTATATACTTTATATGTAATTATATATTTAAAAATTTTAAATTCATATAATTTTATTATATATTGCATATTAATTGAATATTATTTATAAATCAATGAATTTGAATTTTTATTTACAATACTTTTCGTTTGAGCATATATATATATATATATATATATATATATATATATATATATATATAATTTTAATTAGACTTATATATTAATGTTTTCTCTAAAAATAACTTGTATATTAATACAATAAGAATTTTAGAAATTTATCTATAATAAAATATAAATTTATTTTATATATAATATTTTTTTAAAGAACTTATAAGAAAGTAAATTAAAAGAAAACTTCAAAAATATTAAGAAAAGAATTAATATGTTTTCTTGGCAAAAACCAATTTCTTTTTTTTTTTCTTTTATGTAAATTCAAATATAATTACATTAAAATATTTTTACATAAATTATAAAATAGATATAGAAATCTATTAGGATTCATTAAAAAAGTTACTCATATAAAATAAAATACCTTCCTATTTTTCTAAATAATATAAATCATGAAGGGTATTTTTGGCAAAGCTAATGTTCCTCTCTCCTCCTTCATTTAAATTAATTTTATATATTGAAACAGATAAGAAGCAAATAACTACTTTAATTTTATAGGAAAATAATGAAATTTTAATCTAAAAAGCTGTGGATAATAATTATTTTTAGTAATAATTTATTTTTAAATTATTATTATTGTTAGAATGATTCAGATATGGAATGATTCGGATATGTTATTATTAGAATGATTATTAATTATTATTATTGAAAAGTAAATAAAGTATTTATTATTGTATTAAAATATTTTTACATAAATAATTATAAGATAGAGATAGAAATCTATTAGGATTTATTAAAAAAATTATTCATATAAAATAAGATACCTTCCTATTTTTATTAATAATATAAATCATGAAGAATATTTTTGGCTATATATATAATTAATTAATTAATTATAAATATTTTGAATTATAAAAAATTAATTAATTAGAATTTAAATACAAATAAAATTAAGAATTTTAAATTTATATAAACTCTAAAATTAATTATATAATAAAAAAAAGTTATAAATAATAAAAATAATGAAGGGTATTTTGGGAATTCCCAATGTTACCACAAACAACAATCCCCCCCCCCCCCCCTTCACATATTTATATAGTATATAGATAAGTCCTACACTAAATAGGCATATATAAAATATACATATTGACTTTTCATAACATTATAAATAGTACACTAAATAGGAATATATAAAATCCATATTGACTTTCCATAATAGTCTCCGTTAAGTTGGAGGATCGAATCTCATCAATTCCAGCAGGTTGATTTAAGCGTGAAAAGGTGTATAATTTAGATGTAATTATGTATAGGTGATGGGGAGGTCATCTCCCAGTGACAAGTTATTGCTTGTTCAAGCCCTACGCAAGGGAGGGGAAGTTGTAGCTGTGACTGGTGATGGTACAAATGATGCTCCTGCACTTCGTGAGGTTTGTCATCACTTTTTTTTTTTTTTTTTTTAATTTTTAAGATCATATGAAGTTTTGAGTTTATTAATATCTAAAAGATTGAATTGTTGGTGTCATGAAGCACACTTCCATTGACTTGTCCTAAAAACACATACACATGTCAATATGCAAGTGTCGAAACAAGTTTTATACTTGTGTAGCCATAATATCGTGCAAATATGTAACTTTCTATATGTACAGTTCTCCCATTATCATATCCATTAACAATGACAAAGGGACTAAGGGTATTCCATGGCAACAAACTTGATAAGTTATGTGCCTGGATGGCATAAGTTTTCCTGAAAATGTAGCTGAGGTGGTTCTAGGTGGTGTCAAATCCTTTTTATTTATTTTTTCTCTCATTTATTCATTTATTGGTAATATGTTCAACACAATTATATTCTTAACTTCTCACCTTTCATTTAATACTTCCTTTGCATAGTTGATTGTATTTTTACGTTTTTGTATTTTAGGCAGATATAGGCCTTTCTATGGGCATTCAAGGGACTGAAGTTGCAAAAGAAAGCTCGGATATCATTATCTTGGATGATAATTTTGCTTCAGTTGTAAAGGTTTGTACTTCTTTATCTGTTTATAGAAGAAAATTTTGTATAATACTTTCTTTAGGGTTGGGTGTCATTTGTGTAACTTTTCCTTCACTTCTCTGTAGAAGAAAATAGCATTAACATTTCTTTTGGAATGAATCCTTATTCTTGACAATAGTGGAACTAGAGAAGAATGTATCATAATGAACTAAGGCCTGCATCACCTAACTTTGAAAACATATGCATTTTCAATTGGCTAATGGCTACCTGATCGTTTAATATTGTTCATTTTTCCATATCTGTTTCTTGTGTATGGATGGATGTCATTTGTAATTCATTTTTGAGAATTTGAATATTATTTGCATATATGAAAAGGCATCTCTGCAACTGAAAATATTCCTTTTCCATCTCTTCTTCTACTTTGTTGTGAACTTAATCTTCTTATTCTTCTACTCTTTTTTTGTCATCCCATTATATCCCCCAATGCAAAATACATTCATGATCTCTTTTAGCATTATTAGCATCATTGGCATTTTCAATTGGCTACCTGGTCATTCATCATCCTCAAGCTTTATTATGTATGTTAATAGCCTGATTTTTTCAGGTAAAGCTTTCCTAAGTTGCTAGTGAAATATTTAAGGGGTTGCAGATCATTGTATGGTTATAATAAAACTAAACTTTGTGGCATCTTTTAAATTCTTGGAATCCACTAATAGCCCATATGCTTATTTTCTTTTTCCTTTCATTTACCATTGAATTATAGTGGTATTTACAGCTGTTTATTGGAATCTTACCTGGTTCTCTTATTATAGGTTGTACGATGGGGCCGTTCTGTCTACGCCAATATTCAGAAATTTATTCAATTCCAGCTTACTGTTAATGTTGCTGCTCTTGTGATCAATGTAGTTGCAGCTGTCTCTTCTGGTGATGTTCCTTTGAATGCTGTGCAGGTCTCTCTTTCTCTCTTGCCTGGAGTATTTTGCTTAATTTTCCTATTTCTACACTTATTCATTTATTTCATAGATTGTCTCTCCTCCTTATTGGGTGAATGCATAGCATTTCTCTTCATGGCTTCATTGGGTTGATTGGTCATCTGACATAGAAATCCTATTGGTCATCTGACATAGAAATCCTTTCTTGTTAAGCTATGTAGGATTCACTTGCACAACATCTTTTGCTGCTTAATAAGTACTTCATCATTATCAACTACAACCTTATCATATGGAGCATTTGAAATTTGAAATATGGATCATAATGATGCATCGGGGGCAAAATGACCAAAATATCCAAAATTATCTCATCTGAATTGACTAGATTGTTTTCTTAGGAGATTTTATCTGAAATGAAAAGATACCAGTATTTTTTTTCTTTGTATCGGCATGGAAGACAGAATGACTGTTGCGTCCTTATTGGGAAAATAGTAAAAGATTGAGGATTTTTTTTTCTTTTTCCTGGTGGGGGAGGGGGGAAGGGGGAGGGAAATGATATTATCGAAGATCAACAGTGGACATGAATTAGATAAATAAATACCGAAATGTTGAATGCAATTATCCCTTCATGATGAGCTAACTTTGAATTCCTGAACTTTTTTGTACAGCTTCTATGGGTTAATCTTATCATGGATACACTTGGAGCACTTGCATTGGCTACAGAGCCACCAACAGACCACCTTATGCATAGATCCCCAGTTGGTCGAAGGTTTGTTCTAATGGCTTGGCCAAATGACCAAGTATTTTATGTATACATGTAAATAAAAAAAATTCAAACTCTGCCCATTGGCTTTAATTCCCTCCTTTTTCTCTACATTTCTCCTCCCCTTGGAAGCACCCTTGTCCACCATGGGAAAGATGTTCAAAAGGTGTTGTTGAATGTCAAAGAGAAACTGTCAAGTGGCATCTACAGGTTCTGCATCTAACCATTGAATAAGAACTTGTGTTGCAGTTCCGATTCCTCTTGTGACCATTTCATGATTCTAGGATTGCAATTAGAATTGGAGAGTTTACTAAGGGAACATGAGAAATTGAGAATGCAATTGATTGATGGTTGCTGTTCTAGAATTAGGAAGTCTTTTCTTCAATGGAGAGATGTGAATGTTAGGATGAATGAAGGATGACAGGGTAAATCCAGCTTGTAAGGTACTTCACTCATTTTATCAATGATTTTGGAGATTGCAAAGTATAATGGAGATAGGTTCTAAGAAGATATGGCAGACATATTGTTCAGTCTATAGATTCGTGGCTAGACAAACAGTTAATCACCTATGTTATATGGCCTTTCAGTTCTGTGCTTGCCTGTGAGTCGCTTCATTCGATGTTGAGTAAGTGATGTTTAGGAAAGGTCAACACAAACTCTTTATCTTAAGGAAATTGATCCACAGCTGCAATTGGAGGATCCCCAAAACAGTAAGGAATGTGTAATGGAGGAGGTGGGTAGCCATATAGAATTTCAAATGATGTTGTTTGAGCAGCAATATGATAGTTTGCATTGTACTACCATTCAGCTTATGGGAGCCATTTTAACCATTGATGAGGCTGCTCACTTGACATACTGGGACAATAGATTTGCAAACAACTATTGACTACCTCAGTTTGCCATCAATTTGGAGGTAATAAGCTGTTGTGTGCTGCAGCTCCACTCCCTTTGGCATTTAAAGAGCTCTTGCACAAAAGAACTTGAGAATGCAGGATCACTATCACTGATTGTGGAGTTTGTTAATGCCACAAGAGGAACTATAATGAATCCTGGTGTTTGGAGTTATGAAGGCATGGCTGGGGCGCATATTGTGGTTTCTGGCTTGTGCTTCTTGGCAGCTATTTGGCATTGGTTTTATTGGAATTTAGAAAAATTTTTGCGATTAATGTACAGGAAAGCCATCTTTGGATTTGCCTAAGATCTTTGGAATTCATTTATCTCTCTCCAGCGAGGCTTGCTTTGGGTTTGGTGTTTTTCATGTAACTGGACTGTATGGTCTTGGAATATGGGTGTCCTAAACTTATTTACTAACTGGAAAGGTGCAGCCTGTTGGTACAGCATGGGTGTGGATGGTTTTGAATCCTTTTGTTCCAGGAGGAATGACTTCTCATCATATGGCAGTGAGGACATTGGGCTTGTTAGTGGGACTATTTCTGCCTTAACATTTATACAAAAGATTACGTATGAAAAGTTTTGAAACTGACCTCTCTCGTAGTATTGTATTGCTGTCCTTTACGCAGCTTTTGTTGTTGCTGGAACTATGTGGTGTGGTTTAACAACTATCCTGATTGAATAACTTGGTCCCACTCGTTATAATGGGATCAAGAATAGTTTGAGCAAGACATTCATCGAAGAGTGGTGCCCATCATGTGATATGAATGCTATTTCTTTAATATCTCCGGGGGGTGGGGTGGGGGGGTGGGGGGGGGGGGTGGGGGGGTGGGGGTGGTTGTATTCTTATTTGATGGTAATCTGTCCTTTGGTCAATCTTTGAAAAATTATTGAATCATTTATCTCCACCAATAGTGCCTCAATCACATGAGTTGTACATTTGTCTTAATGGTCTCTCAGTATAACTCTAACTCCATAGTCAATACACATCCTCCAACTATTGTTTTTTTCTTGAAAAGAACAATTGGGAAGAAAATAAACTGACATGAGGCTGTATTACTCCATTGTTAAGTAACTTCTTGATAACTTTTGCTATTACATCTTTGTGCAGTGGTGAGTGTCTATAATGTCCCACATGCTAGGCTTGGTGCCTTTGAGGGGTATTCTGTGATCAAGTGATCCATGAGGGGACAGTGATTTTGGTTTCTCAAACAAGTCTAAATTATTCTGGTAATTGGTTCTGGTCAGAACATATTACCTCAGAGGGGGAAAGGTTGCCAATATAAGAGGTTGTTGATTGGCTTGAAACTTTCTGGTGATATCCATGTAGGCACAGAATATTACTTGTGAGGACCTGTGCAGGCATCAAGCTCGCACAGACGACATACTTATCCTGGATTTTTGTTGGTCGCTGTATCCATTCTCTTATATTATATGCTTTGCTCTGAGGCACAATTATTTCCCTCAAGTATTTGCCTTTCTCCATTCTGCTTTTCTTCCATCTTTAACATTTTGAAGTTCCAAAAGACTGTCCAATGTTAGTTAGTCGTTGTTTTCCGAACAATGCTTCACACCTAGAGGCATAACTATATAGTCAGCTCAGAAATTAGAGCAATGCATCTGCCTACAGAATTTCCTACTCCAAGTTGTGCACTTAAGCTTTTGACAATTGTCAAATGGCTACACAATGACTGGAGTGAGAGAGCTCAATTTACATCCTGAGCTCTTTGCTAGTGCCAAATCCATGAAATTATGAGTGTTCCCAGAATCAATTAAGATGTGGAGTTTCCTTCTTTCTTTTAAAGAAGTCTATGACCCTCAGTATCTGGTGCTCCTTTGGATCTTGGATTCCTTTGAGGAAAATCTCCTGGTTGTTCTTCAGTCAAATCTGTAGATTCAAATCCCATTGTGCCTTCATAGAGCTCTTGCACAATAATGGTGTGCACTTGCTTCTTTTAACACTGGTGTTTGGCACAAATTTCTCATCACAGCTGAGACATAAGGCCATAACTGATACAGGTTGTTGAAATCTTGTAGATGATGGGAATTTAGCCACATTTTATGGGGTACATAATTTGGGGGCTGGGGTTTTCTTTTGTGCAGGTAATGGGGGAGTTTTCCAAGGGTTTCTTGTGGATATGTTTAAACAGGTAAGATTTTCTTTGTAATCTAGCCAAGGTGTAAGCTTCTTGTGGTGACTTGGGATTGAACATCCTAAAGTAGTTGGATTTCCTTCTTCAGGCCACTGAGGCTCTGCCTATAGCTCAGATAAGGTAACCTTGTGCGTTAAAATATCAAATTTCTCTAGATACTATTGCAGTGAACCTTCTTTTTAAGGTTTTCCAGATCTGCCATGGGGTCCTCAAATACTTGCTTTCTAAATCTAAATACTGACTGAACCGGTGTACTCTTCCCAAATTAAATATTCCTTATTGGTTCTATTCTTCATATAGTCTTTATGCCATTGTGACGCCTTGCCCTCTAATGAATAGATGCCATATGGAAGCTTATCATCGAACCTAGAAGAATCTTTCATACTTTAAAAACCCACCCTGTGAGAATCTTTCACATAGAAGTGAGGAAATTCAATTATAGTGAAACGTGAAGGAATCTGGCAGATGCTAGCAACACTAGAACTTGCAGAACTAGAATTAGATGAGGTATGGTTTTGGTAATAATAAAGGGCAGATTGTCACCTGCAGACTGATTTCGCAGATTGGCATGAAGATCTTAATTCATTCATAACTTGATCTTGCTTTCTGCTAAGCTCTTGAATTGATTCTTCTGCATGTTGTTATTCTCTTGTATCATGCTTCAAACTACATTCCTCTGTGACTGTCAGTCTTCAATTTTCTTCATCTTGGACTCAATTTTTTTGAGTTCTGCAGGTCTGGTGTTGTCTGCTACAGACATGGTAGGTTGGGGATGAATTTTTGCTGGAATTGGAGTTAATTGGGGGTTTTGGGAGCTATGAATCAGGTCCTTGAAGTGTTCTGATACCATATGATGCAATTAGAATTTAGAATTCTGCTCGTATCTGTTTGGTAGTTGGGAATTGGCAAAGTGAAGGAAAACAAGGGAAATTGGGAGAGATGAGAGATGAAAATAGGGAACTGTTATATATTAAAGTTCAAGTCATCAATACAACATTGTTCTCATCTACGTAAAACTGATTGTTAACAAACTGATTACTCGTTAAAAAACTAAAAACAAATACAACACTTTTTTAACAATCCACTGCAGAGGTGCGCCATGTACTAGGTGCTGGCTTTACGTCCCACCATTTTCTCCACATAACATCATGTAGATTATGATTGTAGAAGTTACAGCTGTGGTTTTCAATGCATTTGCATATCAAAACAAATGATTATGAATGGATTAATAATGATCTGAAAGGATGATCTTATGGTTTTATTTCAGGGAACCTCTTATAACAAATATCATGTGGAGGAACTTACTCATACAGGTTTTTATTTTCTCCTTGGTGTAGTAATTTTGTTGGAATCCTTTTTAAGATCACTGTGGATTGAGTAATAAAACATCCAGGGTTACACTCTTAATTCGTTTCACTTAATTACAGGCTTTGTATCAAGTAGGTGTTCTCCTTGTTTTGAACTTCTGGGGCAGGAGCATTCTCCATTTGAATGGTGAAGAAAGGGAACATGCTACAGACGTAAAAAATACTATGATATTCAATGCATTTGTCCTCTGTCAAGTAAGTGTTTTGTACTTGATGAGACATATTTATCAAAGTCAAGATTCCCAAACCTTCACACCACATGGATATATGTATTCTTTTGTGTTCGCTAGACTTGAACATATGTCAAGGTTACTTTTAATGAAATAGGTTTTAGTTTTGCCTATGCAGATGATTGGATTCCTTAGTTTTTGGCTAATTTCTATTATGTTTGTTACAGCTTATGGGATGGAAACTTAAAGTGCTTATTGTGTGCTTTCACTTTCACTTATTTCAAAATGCAAAGCACACATTTACTAACTCTTTGATTTACAGATATTCAATGAGTTCAATGCTCGAAAGCCAGATGAAATCAATGTCTTTAGTGGAATCACCAAAAACCGATTATTTATGGGAATAGTTGGATTTACTTTTGTACTACAGGTGAGCAATTACTCCCTTCCCCTCTTCCCTTGTCTTTTTCCCCTTAGTGTTCTTTATCATTTATTTGCTTAGAATTGACAGTAACACTGTTAATTGTTTCACAGATAATCCTCATTGAATTTGCTGGGAAATTTATGTCAACTGTGAGACTTAATTGGAAATTATGGCTTGCATCCATGGCTATTGCCTTTGTCAGGTTCGTGTGATTATACCAAAGTTTAGAAGATGTTTCTTCTTGTTAAAATTTAAGTCACGCAATGACTAGAACTTTCCCTCTTTGATCTAAATTTGTTGTTGTTTCTGATTTTTATTGTTGATAGTTACTTGAAACTAAATTAGTCACTAGAAAATAGGAAAAAGTTGCTCTCTGATTCCATTGAACAATGGTTTAGAATCAGGTTTTTGGCTTTTAACAATTTACACATCCTCCTGACTTACTCTGCCGTCTTACAGCTGGCCTCTTGCCGCAGTCGGAAAACTTGTTCCAGTTCCCGAAACTCCATTATCTGTTTACTTGGTTAAGCCATTTCGGCGATGGAGAACTCGTCAGAACACATAAAATCCCTTTGTGTATGGTTGCTTGCCTATATCTTTGATTATCTGACGAACACCGCATATTTAAAGGTGGACTGATGATTTCTAGCAAATACCTGCCTTGGCAAAAGCTCTGCTGCTAACCCATTTAACACAAAAGTTGTTAAAATTGTGAACGTAGCATTGTAATGTTACATCATAGTTGATTTGCTGTCCTCTATTCTAATGAAATTTTCAGCACAGAAAGGCTTATAATGGAAATATTATCCCTACGTTTGCATTTGAAAGTTTACCTTAACGTTTCCAAATTGGGAGTAAATATGAAACTTTGTATTGTATGGTCTATAACCAAAGGCCTTATGACTTTCCAGCATGACTATTGACTTGAGGTTCCGAAATGGCAGAAGAAAACCTCAGCTCTAACTTTAGACCAATGATCTTCACTGGAAAGAAAACTATGAAAGTTGCTGCTAAGGATATCTGATCCCATGTATTTGGTTTAGATTATAATTCATAAAAATATATATATATATATATATATATTAAAAATTAGTTAAAAATTATTATTATTTTTTATTTTTTGTTATTATCTATTTAAATTAATTATTGATCAAGTAAAATATTGTTATCTTAATAATTTTTAAAAATATTAATATTATCATTATTTTATAATTAAAAATTTGACAGATTAAATTAAGTGCAATTGAAAAGAAATCATTTTCAGGTATTTTTTATTTAAACATTTTTTTAATTTAGCTTATAAATTTAAAAAAGTTACTTAAAATAAGTTGAAAGTTATTAATAAAGTATTTGTTTATTTGTTTATTATTTATTTACTTAAATTATTTGTAATTTAAGAAATATTAATATTATCTTAATTTTATAATAAAAAAAATTCACTCCCACATATTAATTAAGATCGTTGTCATTCTCGCAATTAACTACAATACTCGCAAAAACAAGCTTCGTTTTCAAGGCCATTTTAGTAGGTCCTTCGCTCTTTCGTATTGTTTCATTTGTCTCCTCTTTATTTCTTGAGAGCTTATTCTTGCAAAGTACATCTAATAAAGGATATCTGAATTTTTGGGCTTCTAATTTTGATAACTGATTTTTCAATTTGTGAGAGGAAAGATAACGTTAATGGCTGGAATTTGCTGTGGTAGTTGAACCAACCTCGAGTGGCGAAGAAGATTGGAACTGTGGCCATTCAAGGTCATCGCCTATATTACTGTGCAACCGCCATTGGAAAACGGCAAAAACTCAATCCTTTCCACTAGGCTCTCATGCACCAAAGTCTCCTGTGACATTAATGTGACAAAGAAACAATAGAACCCATGAAAATGAAAAGAATTGAGAAAAAAGTTGCATGTTCATTTACTTATCCCTTTTCATGGTACAAGAAAGCATGGGAATAAATGATAAAGAAAGGAAGAAAAAAAAAAAAAAGCATTCAACATTATTTTAACCAATTATTGTCTAATGAATGCTCTTGATTAATAAGTCAAATCCATTGTTCAATAGTAAGCAATCCAAAAGCACTTTAAAGGTTCAAGTAAGGGCCTAGATATAAGTGCAGTGGAATCCCTCCGAATATGTGTAGATATAATGGGCATAACATACTTAAAAAAATAATAATAACAAGATTAGCAACCGATTCAACCGATTGAAATCGGTTGCTAATCGATTTAGTAACCGATTCAGTCAGTTATTTATAATTAGGTTGATAGCAAATAGCAATTGATAATCAAATTAATTATTAAATTAATTAAATTTAAAAAAATAAAATTTTTAGTGAAAACTATCGGTTACTACTAACAATTGATTTAATAACTGAAATTAGTTGCTAATAACAATCGAAACACAATCGATTGCAAAAAAATTGTGTATTTAATTTTGTAATTTTGTAACTATTTTATAAATCGGTTACTATTTGTAACTGATTTAGCAACTAAAAAGTTAGAAAAATTAAATTTTCAAATAACAAATAAAAAAATAAAAAAAATAAAATTTTCAAAAAATTTGTAAAATAATAAATTATTAATGAAAAATTAGTTCTAAAAAATTAATATAAAAATATTGTAAAACATTACTAATAACAACTATTAACAAAAATACTAAAAAAATTATATATAAAAAGATATTTATATAACAAGTTACTAAAAAAATTACCATATATATAAAATAATAAAAAATTATTAAAAATTAATACTACAAATAATTTATTAACAAAAAAAATATTTGTACAAAAATTTTTATTTTATGCCAAAGAAAAATAAATTAAATAAAAAAAGATAAGAAAAAAAAAGATGATGAAGAAAAAAAAAGATGAGAGAAAAGAAAATGAAGAAAATAGATGAGAAAGAAAAAGATAAAGAAAAAGAAAATAGATTAGAAAGGAAAAGATAATAAATAAAATAGATAAGAGTGAAAAAGATGATAAAAAAAATAAAGGGTAAATTTTAACAATCATTCTTGAACTTATATAATTGTAACATTACAGTTGTTCAATTTAAAAATGTAACATAAAACTCCCCAAACTTTTAAATTTTACACAGTAAAATTCCTCTAACCTCCAATTACAAGTTTTCTAGTTAGACGATAACCTGGACAGTTCTAGCGTAATGCTTAGTCATCATTTTTCTTTCTTCTTTCAAGCCATGTGTAAATTGAATCATTCTACTCTCTGTAGAGAAAATAATTTTTTAAGTGTAGAAAGAATAATTTTACACTTTGCATAAGAAATGAAAGAAAAAATGCTGACTAAGCGCCATACTGAATCTGTTCACATTAGTATCTAGTTGGAAAATCAGTAATTAGAAATTAGAGGACTATAATGTTACAATCATATAAGTTCAGGGATAATTGTTAAAATTTATCCAGAAAAAGAGAGAAAAGAGAAGAGACAGAGAGAAAAAAATAATAGTAGGGAAAGATAATGAGTAGTGGTTTATATAAGCAAATTAGCAACTGATTTTAACAATCAATTGTTGGTTGCTAATTTTTTTAAAAAAATTAAGCCAATATTTTTTGGGGAAAAATTTTGCAACTGATTGTGAATTGGTTGCAAAATCAATTGCTAATAGCAATCAATTTCAATCGCTTGTGAAAATTGATTGGCCATTGATTCACAAATCAGTTGTAATTCCAAAAAGGAATATAAAAAAATTGGGCAGGAAATTTTTAGGGGAAATTTTGTTTTCTAATCGATTGCAAAATCAGTTATTAATATCAACTGATTTCATTTGATAGCAAAAATCAATTACTCTTAGCAACCGATTCACAAATAGGTTGCAAATAAAAAAAAACAAAATAAAAAATTGAGCGATAATTTTTGGAGAAAAAAATTTAGCAATCGATTTGCAGTTGGTTGCAAAAATTAGTTGTTATTAGCAATTGATTTAAATCGATTGCAAAAATTCATTGCTAATAGTATTTGATTGCAAATCAGTCGTAAATAGCAACTGATTGACAACTGATTGCAAATTGATTGCTAAAAGTTCTTTAATCTAGAAACTGATTTCTTAATCAGTTACTAATAGTAATCGATTTTAAAATTGGTTGCTAATCATATATTTAAGATTTTTC
Source organism: Hevea brasiliensis (assembly GCF_030052815.1). Lineage (NCBI taxonomy): Eukaryota > Viridiplantae > Streptophyta > Magnoliopsida > Malpighiales > Euphorbiaceae > Hevea > Hevea brasiliensis. The sequence goes on from NC_079496.1 coordinate 31,942,776, forward strand.
TGATGTCGATTAGTAACCGATTTATCAACCAATAGTAAATCGATTACTAATAGCAATCGATTGCAAATCAGTTGTAAATAATAACTGATTGCAAATTGATTGCTAAAAGTTCTTTAATCTAATAACAGATTTTAGAAACTGATTTATTAATCAGTTACTAATAACAATCGATTTTAAAATCGATTGCTAATCATATATTTAAGGTTTTTCTGATGTCGATTAGTAACCGATTTATCAACCAATAGTAAATCAGTTAGTAATAGTAATCGATTTTTGAATCAGTTGCTAAATTTTTAAAAATTAACTATTTTACTAAAAAAAAATACGAAATCACAAATCGGTTGCAAATCAGTTACTAATAATAATCTATTTTAATTTATTGCAAAAATCATTTGCAAAATTGAAATTTTTTTTTTTTTTTTTTTACAGTGATAATTTTTGCTGAGAGTGTTAAACAACTTACATATCTCTTATTTTTCTAAACAAAAATGGAGTCAAATGCTTGCATTGGTAAGTTGATATTAATCAAGCATTTCTATGAATATGTAGACAATCTTGGCAAACTTTGCAACTATATTCAAACAAATGCATGCCGCAAATAGGAATACAATCCTAAGATATTCCATAAAAGCAACTCTATGCTTTAGGTGAATGGTAAAATAGATATGCAAGTTGCTTAACGAATTCTTATGAAGAATAAAATGGTTTTATTTTAATTTCTCATTTTGTTAAATGAAATATTTAAAGGAATTTGTTCAGCATGAAAATGCTCAGTATAAAGTATACATCAATATGTTGGAAAAAGACAAGAACACACTTTTAATACTGTATATATGTATGCAAGCGATTGATCAAGAAAATTTCTAGGAAAAAAAAAACTGACGTCTGTATTTGAATTCCAATTGCATCAAGAAGTTAATAGTGTTGAGACACTAAAACAAGTGAGTTAGCAACAATAGCATCACTGTTTGCAACATGTAGGGATGCTAATACCAAGAAAAGTAGATCTCCACAACATTAACATAGTGTTTTCAATTCTATCACAACTTTTGGAATTCATTTGAAATGAATTCTAGCAAAAATTTATTGAAAATGAATTCCATTATTTGGTATAACACAAGTTAAAACACAAAATTTAACTGAATTCCATATAATCATGTTTGGTATAATTTTAAAATTGAAATTCATTTGTACTCATTTTCTAGACTACCCTCAAAAGTAAAATTAAAAAATAATAATTTTCTACAAAATTCAAAAAAATCTTATACCTAATAAATTTATAATTAACAAATATATAAATCAACTAACAATATAATAATAAATATACAATAAATTCACATGTCTCATAATATAAAAGATTTATATAACAACATAAATAATGTCATTACTAAGTGCATAATAATCTTAAATATTAAAAAGTTACGACAAATATAAAATATTTTATATAGTTGTCGACACACATTAATAGTAAATAGATAAAAAGCTAATTTGTGGTTTGCAACTTCTTTAATTTCTTTTTCCCTTAATCCAACTTAAGTTTATCCTATATTAATTATAATGCACCATTTAAAATAACATGGCATGCATTTTTCATCTTGATGTGACATAAATGGGCATGTTAATTAATATTAAGTAGAATTGATATATGACTAAACGAAAGATGGAGAGGGAGGAAATTTTTTGATAACAGTATTTTAGTCCATAAAATGTTATTACATAAGTTTTGTGGAATTCATTTCAAATTCTATCAAATTTGATAAAAATTGGTTTTAGTTATAACAAATTCTTAGAATTTAATTCTTTTTTTTTTTTTCAAACCAAACACACAAAACAAGAAATTCAATTGAATTCCATAAAATTTGGCATTTTAGAATTGAGCCAAACAAGGTGTAAAGCTATGATGTGGGAGTTGAATGTCCAGAAAAAGTATCTTTCCTAGCTTCTATAGCTAGCCATAAGGTACTTGAGAGTAAAATAAAGGGACATGGACAATGTCATGGCCAAATGGGAAAGATAACCTCTTGCCCTAACTCTCCCAAGTTGTTAAGTGTAAAGATGAAGCATCAATAAGAGATGTTGTAGGTATTGCCACGACTTTTGTTTGTGGTGGAAGAAGAGAAATGGAAGACGCGGTTTCAATAAGGAAGTTTGTCATCGCAAAGCCCTCTATTATTGTGTAACTTCTTTAATAGAATGAAAAAGATAACGATATTTAGGTGAAAGAAAACAGACGTTGATCAGTAACTCGTGATCAGCTCACTTTTGGTTCAATTTTAACTAATTTAAATTGAATTTAGAGTTAAATGGCTCATGTTAAAGAGTTAAAGGGTTTATTTATCCCTAAAAAAGTAAATGGGCTTATATGACTATTTTGCCAAACTTTCAGGTTTTAAATAGGCTTTTGGCCTACTTAAACAAAAATAACTTTTAAATGGTTTTACTAAACATTCAATTGTTTATTCCTTATTTTAAATTTAAATCAAATACCCTTCTTAAGATAAGAGATAACTGAAGATCTAAGAGAAAACATATCTAATTTGAACAAAAAAAAATGACAAGGCATTAAAAAAGGGAAAAGGAAAATTTGGGTTGCCACTAACAAAATTAACCAACAATAATTCATCAATCTACACAAAATGGGAGAGAACAGAGGATGAGATGAGAACTCTTACTTCAACAATATCAATAGTATCACCGGCAAATTAAAGAAAGCTCTATAGAATAGTATTGTCTAAATGAGAAGGATAATTAGAAGTCAATATTGTACATGTTATAACAAAAGCTATAAATAATTACCAAATCATAATTTTGATGGCTTAATCTTCATTAGTCCACCAAAGGAGATTGTTAAAGAAGCAATAAAGAATAAGGATAATAATATTAGTATTGTCTAAATATTTTAAAATTTGATCCCTAAAAGTTAATGACTCAAAAGAGATATGACGAGTTGGCTCTAATTGGTGAAAGGAGGATGCTGGCTTTATGTCACATGCAAGTCTACCAAAGGAAGATAGCTTAGGTTTTCAATAAGAGGTGAAGATGAGATAGATCAAAGTAAGGGTTATGGTGTTAAAACAAGCTAAACCCATTCTTTTTGGCCTAAGAGGCAAGTTCAAGCTTAATTGAGATGACCCTTATATATTGAAATAGATCTTGCCAAGCGGAGCAATAAGAATAGTAGACCTCGACGATAATGAATTTCAAGCACTAGCCAATTTGGTTAGGCTCAATAAGTACTTTGTTTGAGAGATGTTTGCTAGACTGAAAGGCCAAAGGGACATTTTAGAAAAAATTAAAGCTAAAGTTAAAAAATAAAAATAAGAAAAAAAGAAAATAATAAATAAAATAATTCACTATGCTAAAACCCTGTAAAGGGCGGTCTAGGTGAAAGAAGAGTAAGAGAAGATTTGGATGGAAAACCCAAAAAGACTATTCTACTGGTTGTGAGTTTGTATATAACTTTGAAAATTTGAAATTGTATCTCTATTTTAAATCTAGAAGGGATAATTGTAACACACTCACTGTAGCCATTCCGTACATTCTACTGTTCCGGTGACTGGTGTCGGTCCGAGCAGCTAGAACGTCTGAAACAATATTTAGACTAGAGTGAGGAGTCATAAATAACTCAAATAATGCCAAGAAAAATTAAGAAACAATTTTAAAAATAAAACACAACCAAGTTAAATGAGTCGGTACCTTAGCGATGGGTGACTAACGGGAAGTTGTAGTTTTAACAGCTAAATGCCCTAAGCCCCAGAGAAAATTTGTGAAATAATTTTTGGGACTCCAGAGAGAGTCATTGAGGTTTCGATTGTCACACCTTACCCCTATGTAAGGCATAACATGATTCCGTAGTATACCTAATGAATTACCAAATTTCACCTACCGATAACCCATTAAATACACTACAAGGGATTTTAAAATAATTTTCTTACTTTTTGCAAGTGGTGAGCATTTTTAGCGGGTATTAAAACGTTTAATTGAAGTTTCAAAGTTAGGTAAAAATTTTGATCATTTGGATTTTTCTGTAAATTTTGTAAAAATTTTAGTAGAGTGCCGACTGTAATTGAGAAAAATAAAAAATTTAGGCCTGTAGAAAAACACTTCCAAAGGTTTTTCAATCACACCCCAACCTCCAAATATCTCAAACCAACATCAATAGCAACAATTCAATTCAAAATCCACAATTTCAAACATTTCATAAATTCATGCACATTACTTTTTAAATATTTAATTTACATTGACAAGTTTAATTTACAAACATAAAATCTAAAAAAAAATAGTATGATCACATATTTAATGTACAACAGCTCAAACTATAAATATACACATGAACAATACCATATTTACATCAACCAAATTACAATGGGTATAAATAATATACCCGTACAAAAATCTTCAAACTGTGCTCCCCTATTACTGTAGCAGCTCACTCTGCTACTATGTCCTTTTCCCTATCTGCGACAGTAAAATAAAACTATCGCTGAGTAAAATTTAAAAGGCTGAACATAAACCATTCATTGCTAAATCATAATTTAAACATTACACAATCACATTTCATAATTTTCAAATCACATTTATAACAAATCACAATTTAAATATTTCACAATTTTCAAAGCTCAATATAATACATATTTGATCAAATAATTTAATAAACACAGTGTTGCCAATCAATAACACAACTTAAGCCATGACACAAAATTTTTGATCATGCCGTGTTGTACACCACGACAATGCAAACTCACCCCACTAATTGAAATCAATGAGGGAGGTGGCTAGCTAGTTAATGAGTACTCATCCAAACTCACCTCAGACTGGCAAGTCGGAGAGGGAGGAAAATGATCAAATATCAAACTCAACCCCACAAGTGGAGAAGGAACATAGTAAGGAACTGTCATGCCAAGTGTGAATAAAAAATAATTTCAAATCACAATATTTAAATATTTCATACAAACAACAAATCACATTTTATCTCAAAAATTTTTGATCATGCCGTGTTATACATCACGACAATGCAAACTCACCCCATTAATTGAAATCAATGAGGGAGGTGGCTAGCTAAATTTAGGTGGCAAAATAACTTGGTTATGGGCAGAATTTGGGCTGGTGTTCTTCATGAAAGTTGTAGTGCTATGTCATAGCTTTCCAATGCCACAAAAATCAGGTCATTTGGACCTTTCTAGGCAAAGTTATGGCCAAATGAATAAACACTGTTTATTTGGTTATTTTGGTACAGTGGCAGTGCACAATACCCGGATTAAACCTAATTGTTCACTATCTTAATGTCATTTTCTGGGCATGGTCTCTGCATAAAAATTGTGTCTTTATATGTCTAATTTCATTCCCAATTGGTCTCACACCAATTGGGTTGGTAAAATTTTAGTTTTGGTCCCTGAAAGGGACCTAGGTCAAACCGCCAGATTGGGACCCCTAACCAATCCGAATTGTATTTTGTTTCCACTCATTCCAACACATCAAAATTGGTCCCAATTGACCATTTTGAGTCTCATTTAGGTCAAAGTGCATTAATTTACTAAATTCTCAAATTTTCTCTCTAAAAACCTAAGGGTTAAGAATCCTAATTTTGACAAATGTTTCAATTGATGCAATTAAAGTAGATATTCAACTTCTACACATTCAATCAAGCTTGTTTGTGTTAGTAGTATGCCCTAGAGCATATCATTTAGTATGTATCTTGCACATATTTTATTAATAAAATGCAATTTCACTTTTCCATTTACATAATGTATTTATGTGTAATAGAAAAGGTCTATTGATATTTTGTTAGAAATTCTATTCTTAAGTTATTAAGAAAATGAGTGACAATATTTCTAGCACAAAATATCATAAATTAATTCACAATCGAGGATACTTTACACAGGACATGACTTATCCAGAAAGATTGTAATCATGTTTGTTCTCAAGGTATTTATATGAGATATAAATAAGATAGAATGGTGAGTCTATGCCATATAACAAACATGATAGACACTTATACATGATAAGTAGGTCGAACCAGTGACACATATGACAAGCACATGGAGTTTAATCTTGTCAATGCATTATTATATATCATATCAGTGCATATAATCTTTAGACTCGAGATAACACAGTTATCTTATATATAGGTGGTTTGAGTTTGATGCTGCTTTCATACTTGTACTATGTATGGGTATATGGGCATGTGTTGGCTCCTACTAGTTATTTATGGAGATAGGTTTTGATCAAGATGGAATCTGTTACCCTAAGTAAATAGGGATAAAATCCTATGTTCTTTTAATTGTTCTTGATGTTTCAAGTTCCAGGCTAGAACAGACAGATTTAGTCAGAAAAGAGTTTCTGACAAGAAAATATAATTAATCAAGAACTGGAATTAAAAGAGAACATAATATTCTTAGCAAATGGGGTTTGACATAAACCATGACTCCAGCTCAAATTGGGATTTTGTAACAGAGAGATTCTAGTACATGGTAACATATTACTATAGGTTCATTTAAAGGTATTCCTTGTTACTGATTGGGTGGCCATGGCATGCTATGCTAGGTGTCAACCATGGTCTATGAGATGTCTAAAATGATTTAGATAAATCATTTATGGTAAGAAAGAGTTCTGATGATATTAAGAGTTAATATCATATCTCATTGCCAATTAGTGATGAGCCTAGTAAGTCACATACATACACAAGATAATCACCAAGTTAAATGTGATTTAATTGATTAATTAAAGAGTTTAATTAATTAATTAATTAGGTTTGGTTTACAATGAGATTGCAAAGTCTCTAGCATGGCTTGAAACTAAATTTAGGTTATTGGATGTATAGTATAAGTTAAATTTATATTTAAAGTGTTTAAATATAAATTTAATTATGAGAAATTAATTAATAGAGATTAATTAATTAATTTATATTTGATATAAATTGATTAGAAAATGAGAAATAATTATTTTGGGTTGAGAACTCAAAATTAAAACACAAAGGTAATTTGGTCATTTCACAGGGTGACATGTGGCACCATGAGATGGTAACACGTGGCACCATATAAGTTTGCTATTTGTCTTCCTATCATGCAAGGTGATCAAAGTCAATATTAAATCTAGCTTTGACACTTGGCTTAATGTGATTAGGTCAATTAAGATTAAGATGCAATCAGGTGATGACATGTGGCAAGAGTTTTAAGTGATGACCTAATTATATAAAGTGATGTTATAAGAAAAAAAAAATTAGCCAACACTCTTATTCTCTCTATGTGCGGCGACACCTCTTCCTCCATCTCCTCTCTTCATCTTTTCTCATCAATTCAAAAAGAAATCAATTGTTTTCTTTGAATTAAAATTGCTAGAAATTGCTTCTAGTGTCCTATACACATCTGCAAACTCTCTAAAGGCAAATCCCTAATTTCTAATTGGTTGGCAAGGCTTGAGTAGCTGGTTTAGGGGCTGCCATTGGTGATCTTGGTGTGGACAAGCTAAAGGGACAACTCTTGGAGTCCTAGGTGCTTCACAAAGGTACCAATTACATTTACAGTGCATCAAAATGTTAGTGCACATATTCTTATATCAATCTAGGGTTCAAAATGAATTGATTTGTTAATTCAAAAATTTTAAATTCTTACTATACAAATAACCAATGAAATAGTAAAATTAGTGCTTGAAATCTGAAAATTGTAAATAACCAACACTAAGCTTTGAAATGGAATTGGCATCCAATGCCAACAACTTTAGAATGCAAAATGTGGTATGTGGATGATATTGGAACCAATGTACCTATTATCAATGAAAAAGTCAACATTTCAGTTGACTAAAGAAATGAATAGTAACCTTACACATAAAGTACAAATATTCAAGAAATGACTTTGTAAAATGGCCTAGTAGGCCTAATGTGATTGGTTTGGATAGGTTGGCATGTCAATAGGGTTCTGATAGCAGTACTACGTTGTATGGCTTCATTGCCATTCTGTGATGTGATAGCCTATAGCTATACTGATTATGATGTTTTACTTGGCTTTATGCCTTATTGCTTTTATGGCTCATTAGCCATTCTGTTTGCACACCGGGAGACACATTGTGACCGATGGTGTGACGGCCCGAGGTACCTGGTACCCAGTGCTAGTTTAACCGTTTATCCAGTCCGGTCAATTTGTATAGGTTACTTGGGCATGGAAAAGTATAATTGTAATTGAACTGATTATTAAAGAAAATACGAAAATTAAATATCAAGAATGATTACAATAAAATAAAGAAGCTCAAAATCATCAAGAAAATAAATAACAAAATGCATGAAGAAGTTAACCTCATAAAATGTAGTTAGCCTCGACTAAACAATAAGTTAGTAATTATTCTTTTTTTTTATGAACATAATAACTAAGAAATTATTATTTTTATTTGCATATGGTATTTTCTTGTATTATTGGCACCACTAAGCTTTATGCTTAGCGCATCGCTTTTGCAACGCGTAGATACTGAAGATTTGGATAGAGGGCCTAGTAGACCACAGATTGGGTAAGGCCATTCACAGTTCTGCATAGTGTCTGTATCACCTCACAGACTACAGTGCATTGGTAGGACACTAGGTCCCATTTTGTATTTTGTGATTTTTGTAAGTTTTGTAATTAAACTTTTATTTTATCATGTATATTTGAAACCTATGTAATATAATTTTATATTAATGTAAGTATTTGTATCTTTGTGTTTATAAATAACATATGAGAATTTATTTATGATTTGAGCCTGATGATGATGTGAAATGAATGAATGACAAATGGAGGAATTGTTAAGAAATTGTTGTAAATTGATGTGATACAAATGGAGTTTGAGAATGATTGGAAATTATTGGAAGTGTTTTCTACAGGTTCCGAAGAACTGTTTTCTCCATTTTTAGCTGGCATTGTGCCGGATTTTCTATAAAATTTTCGGAGCCACAAATTAATTTATAATTTCAATAAATGATCTAAATGAGATCAATTTCATAAATTTCACTTAATAACTATGATAAATAAATTAAGAACTGATATATATCAATGAGATAAGTTATGGTGTTCCGGTACACTGTGTGACATATCTTGCTCGGCTACACTGTAGACGGGTAAGGGGTGTTACATTACTCGTCTCTATATCATTTATTGATGAGACAATGGAGTTAGCTTTGTTTTATTTTGAATACCATGGTATGTTCACAGGCTTAGATCCTCCTCTTATTAGAGGTTAGATCTAAGTATTTGTTATGGACCCATCGAAAGTTGCATTATTGTGTTGTGTACTGTGCACGATGATTAGACCTCCTCGACCATAGGGAGTTAGAATCATCCCGAAGATGGCCCTTTCGTATTAGTCTTACATAGTTAGTGAGATAAAGAATGGGTTTTGATTGATAAGAAATTGTGATTTTAAATAAGCTTGTGCACAAATAATTTTGTTAAAATAATTGCTTATTTCTATAATTGTAGGAATTATTTTTATTGTTCAGTTGTGATTTGACAAATTGAAATTTGATCAAGGTTATTTTAACAACTATTATATTTGGCAATGAAAATTTTGGCATTTGGAAATTGGTTAAATTTCGAGATTCCAAAATTTTTGGTATAATTATTGTCAATATATATTGTATTACATTTTAAATTATAGCTGTGCACCACTGAGTTCACACTCAGCGATAGCATTGTATGCTGTCGCAGGTGAAAGTAAAGATAGAGCAGCCGAGTGAGATTTTCGATAGTTGCGCCTTGAAGACTCATTAGGATTAGCTTCGAGTATATTATAGGTATACCTTTGTATATTAGATTTTGATTATGCATGTTGCAAGGGGTTTTGCGGTCGCCTGGACGAACACTCACCGAAGTGGGAAAGAGCGAGGAGTCACCACTTTAATTTTGAGGGAAATTAAAGAAAACCATTTGTGAAAATAAATTAAAATGAAACCACTTCAAAAACAGAGATTCTAGGTTCGGGGTCCGTAAACGGGTGGGGAAGGTGTTAGGCACCCCACCTCGTCCCTCAACGAGGGTAAGCAAATTTAACTTCAAGCTCTTTATGAACTAGAATTGATAGTTAGGAGGTTCGAACGGAGATGTTAATCCTCTTGGTAAAAAGGAATATTTGATTTTTCACCAATTTGGGTTACCCAGATACATAAACAAATGAGTCGACCCTTAGTGAGTTACTGTTGCATATCAGTTTTGTTTAAGGGGTCATTTTGCATATTTGTTAGAATTCAATTTGAGAATCGGATAAGAACTCTCCTCCGATCCCTTTTAGATTAAAATTAGAATTTTGGATTGAGAATCGGATAAGAACTCTCCTTCAATCTCTTTTAAATATTTGTTAAAATTTTAGGTGAGAATCGGATAAGAACTCTCCTCCGATCTCTTTTTAAACATTTGTTAAAATTTTAAGTGAGAATCGGATAAGAACTCTCCTCCGATCTCTTTTAAATATTTATTGAAATTTTAGGCTTGAAGATCGGATAAGAACTCTCCTCCGATCTCTTTTAAGTATTCATTAAAAATTTCTAGGTGAGAATCGGATAAGAACTCTCCTCCGATCTCTTTTAAATATTTGTTAAAATTTTAGGCTTGAGAATCGGATAAGAACTCTCCTCCGATCTCTTTTATTTTTAATGGGAGTCGGATAAGGACTTTTCCGACCTATCGAAATTTGATTACAGCTACACATCATAAGAGCCTAAGACTAAGGGTTCTGGCATTCAAAGATGCCGGGGATCGGAATAAGACTTCTTTTAACTCCTTGGTTCCTCGTGACTGGATAGGGGATACCGAACTGAATTTTACCGACCTCCTATGTGGTCGCCTAGCCAGTGCCTTTTGATACCCGATCTGTTCTATTTATTTATTTGAGATTTGGTTTTTATTCTGCCTTATGGCGTCTTACCCGATCGTCTTCTGTGTTAGCCTGGTGATTCAGCTTTACTATTTTCCTGACTTATTATTCAGACCTTTCATTTTTAAAGAAACGCTTTAGACATAGTTACCTACGTTTATCCAACTAGAACTCTTGCATTTAGAAGTAACGAAGATTGACAAAAGAATGGACTGATTAACAAAGAAGTAAACTCGGGAATAACCTTCTACGCGTTTTTAACGCAATATAAACTTGGTGAAAATTACAAACACATAAATAAAGGAAATACGTAAAATAAAAACAAGCACTTAATAAAGCAGCGATATAAGCACTCACCTGTAGGGAGCCGAATCTATTGAACTAACTACGGGATCACAAAATGTAATGGGGCTGTGGGCTGATAACCTGAAGACTATGGTTCGCCTTGAAATGAAGAATACCTTGCTAAAATGCAGTCCAATCAAAATTATGACTGAGTTTGAATGAAGTTGAGCTTGGACAACGGGAGTGGAAATAAAGATAATAAAGACAGAAAGTGAGAGTGTCATAGGATAATGAACGAACTGAAAATGGACAGTTTCAGTATTCAAAAATCCCTTTGCAAGAAAATACTTCAGAAAACTGGTTTCAAAAGTTTTTCTTATGAAAGCTCAAAAATAGCAGAGTAACGAGCTGAATTAAGTTTCAGAGTCCTTCCACTATATTCACTATTTCGTCCTCCCTTGAACAGTTTTCATACAGGTATTTATAGGAACTGGGTGCTCCCCATGAAGGGTCAGGATTTGTTTCGAGGGAGATGGAGGGTCAGGATTTTAAAGGACATGATCTGAGGCTCGGGAATTAACGAGAAGTAGAACGAACGGCTGAGATTCCTTTCAGAATATTTGTCCTTTCTCTCTTCTAATCTGACGGCTCAGAATTTTCTTGTCAAGGGCGATCCAAAGGCTGAGAATAAAGAGCGCCGGTCTTGTCGTCTTGTTCTTTGATCCAAGGGCTCTGGACTTGTCCTTACAAGTAAGATCAACAGTGGAGATTGGGATGTACAGCACTGTCATGACATACTCTGGCACCTATCAGTAATGTGGGCGATTCTGAGGCGTGCGGTGGAGATTTCGTCTGTAATGCTTTAACTACCTCGGCTCTGATTATGACGACAGTTAGCGGAAGTTGTCTTATTATCTTTGTTTTCCAACCTCCCCTCCCTTTCGATCTTTCTAACACGATCCTTTTTCGATCTCTCATGCCGGGCTCTCTTCTTCCGACCTCTCTTACTCTGGTCTTCTCCTTTATCCGGTCCGATTCAGTCAAAGCATTTATTCCTTCGATTTCTGAGGCATCCACTTCGTTTTCTGCTTGCAATAAATGCTCAGACTTTCCCTGTATATATACCTTCAACGGGAAACTCCTCCGCATATGATTTTCTCCTCTTTCTCACTTTTCTTGTTCTAACTGCTCCGGTAATAATCCTGGCCATGATAGTTGCTTTTGATCTTTTTCCGATTGTCCTCTTTATTCCTCGACTGAAAATTTACGATCTCGGTGATCGGAGAATTATGATAACCTCATTTGATGACAGTGAGAGAACCGGACTAATTTGCCGACCTGGATCGAGGACCTCAATCGTGTCGATCTCGAATCGTTCGACCGATATAATCGGCGAACTGACTTCGGGCGAGAAGACTGCTAATATTTCCCTTACCATTGGTGACTGCTCCTTGAAGTTCATTTGGCTTCTCACCACATTGGGTGTCCCGACAGCGGCTCGGTTCTGAGCCATAACATTGATGACGACTTCTCTCATCCTCATGAGAGTCATAGTCCCCCCCATCTGAGCTGTACATCTGTCCGATGTCGATGGCTGGCCTAACACATCTTTTGACTCATCCATGAGACTAGGCTTTGACATAGGTCTTTATTAGATGGATGCACTGCCGATCTCTAGAGATTGCCCAAATGAAGTAATTTTACTTTCAATGTAATCCGATCTCTAGAGATCACCCAAATGATGTAGCCCGACCTTTAATGTAATCCGATCCCTAGAGATCGCCTAAATGATGTAATCCGAGCTTTTCGGAAATAAAATTTTATTTTGACAACTATCATTTTTATAATTGTTGCGTTGACTATTTTTCGATCTCTGATGTGTTTATCCGATCCGGTCCCTAACTGAACAACCCTTAACCGATCCGCCTTAATTCACCGATCTATAACTAGCCGATGGAATTTCTGGAATATTCATGATACGTGTCAGAAAAGCTAGCGAATCCCGCTAACCGATGCACCGCCTGGAACACTGTGAGCATTAAATACTCAGACGGGTATAAATAGGGGATGGGTTAGCCAGTTGCTCTCTTATGTCATTTTCAGCATTCCGCGAGTGGTTCCAAAATCCTCTCAATTTTTCACGTTTTTCCGACACTGATCAAGCTCCAGTAAGGGTTTTGATCCTTCTTTTAGTTTAAATTTTCTATTTCCTTTAAAAATGAGCGGTGCCGAGGGTCAGAGAGCGGCGAGCCCCCCTTCCATTCAGATCTCGTGGTCGTCTGATGAAGTGGAGGTAGTCGGACCAAGCGTGCGACCTGAACCTCCTAGGGTCTCTGTTCCAGCTTGGGGACAAGCAGCGCCATCAAGGCATGTACCTTTTTCAGGGAGGGAAAATCTTCCCATGGATGAGCTGCCATCAATTCTTCAAGAAACAGACCTACAATCGTTCAGCCAAGAATACAACATTCATCCTGATTCATTCGAACTCATTAAGTGTCACGGCGATCTTCGAGTCGATCACTTCTTCGAAGAGAACGACATGATCATGGTATACGAGGAGCAATTAAAAGTCGGACTGCGGTTCCCTCTCGATGAATTCTTCAAAGAAGTCCTAAAATTTCACCAAGTGTGCATCGCCCAAGTTCACTCGAACTCGTGGCGGATCCTAGTAGCCTTCCAAGGCCTCTGCCGAGCTAAGGGACTCCGTCCTACAGCTAAGGTATTCGCCGAACTACATAGATTAACTCGTCGAAAGGATGACGAGTATTGGTTCTTCCAGGCGAAACCACATTGTGGGCTTTTTACCGATCTACCTTCCTCCCTGAAGAATTGGAAGAACCGCTTCTTTATCCTTAGAAGCAAAATTCCGAACGGCTTTGAAGGTTTCCCTCGCAGCTGGCTGCACCAGGGCCCCATACTTCCGAAGCGCCTCACCCTAAATAGGGAAGAAGGCCTGATGGTGATGGAGCTGAAATATCAGGCGGCCAGAGAGAAGTTCTCTTATTTGGATGCGGTGACTGCCGAACTGCATCACTGGACAATGGAGTTGATCACTGGCGAAGATCGCCGGCTTCAGCTCTCTGACCTCGGCATCGGTATTTTTCTATATCTCAGATCTTTGGACCTTAGCGATCTCACTGACCTCTTCTTTGTGCAGGTATGGCAAGCGGTGAAGCTTCCAAGGAGAGCCGGAAGCGAAAGAGAGAGGTCTCCCGGAAAGTGCGAGAGATGAAGCGATCCGAGCTGCTCCAGACACCCAGGCATGAAGCTGAGGAAATGCAAGGGGGCTCATCTCAACCTTCGGGGCAGCCGATCCCCGAGGTAGAAGTGATCCGATCTCCTCCTCGCTAAGAAGAGCCACCTCCACCTCCTCCAGTCGCTTCGAGTGTGGAAGGGGGTCTTTCCCAACCTACCTAAAGGACCCTCTCCCGCGGTGCTCAGGTGCTGATCCATTCCCTAGAGAAGAACCGAACTGTTCAGGAGAATCCGGGTTTGGCTAAGGTTCTGGGGGCTTCTATCTGCCTTCGGGAGGATTGGGACAGGCTGTCCCCGGACAATCTTGATGACATCTTGACTCGATCCATGAGCCTGAACGTGAAGTGCTTGGTAAATCAGCACATCTTCCGGGAGAAGGCTCACCGCCTGGGTAAGGAGGTCGAGAAGATGGGTCATGAAGTGGCTTCCCTCCGATCCCAACTCTCATCTGCTTAGAACTACATATCTGAAATTGAGAGGCGGATGAAGTTCTACGAGGACATGCTGGCCGAGCAGGCTCATGTTCTGGCCGAGCGAGATCATGTTCTTGAGGAAGTTCAGGCGCTCTGGGCCGGTGAAGTTGCTCACCTCACTGAGGAGCTCAAAGCAAAAGAGGAAGAGGCGGTAACAAGGGAAGCCGGCGCTTATGTAAATGCTCACAGGGATCTCTTGACCGAGCTCAAGAAGCGTTATCCCGAGGAGGACTTCTCTTGGATGGTCTACCTGGCTCCCCAAGACGAAGAGGAAAGCGAGGAGGAGGCTAAGGGTGAGAGAGGAAGTGAGCAAAATGTAGATCAGGCTGGGGGTAATCCTCCAGCCGAATGACTTGTACAAATTTTAATATGAAATGAAATTCCCTTTTTGTTCAGTGAATGGATGTGATCGGAAAATCTCTAAATTACTTAAGCACTTGATTGTCTGAGCATATTAAAACAACTAAAAGTGATTATTAATCTAAGTGTAAGAGGTCAGAAAACACAATAAGCATGATGTGACACCCCTTACCCGTGTACAGTATACCCGAGTAAGTAATGCCACACGGTGTACCGGCACACTCTAATATTCCTCAATTAATTTATATCATGCTTTTGCATATAATTTATGAAATATAATTTGTTTAAGCCATTTATCAAAAGTATTATTCATTTAAGGTTCCGAAAATTTTAAAGAAAATCCGGCGGAGTACCGGCTAAAAATGGAGAAAACCGTTCTTCGGAACCTGTTAAAAACACTTCCAATAAACAAATTCATTCATTCTCAACTTCAATGTCATCACAAAACTCAATATCAAGATTTCAACAATTTTTCAGTTTCAGGTTTCAACAATCTTTTCTCATATACAAGCAATAAATACATGCTCAAATCTTGCATTCATAGTCATAACTTTCATTATTTACATATACATCAAAATATATTACATGAGTTCAAATACATATGAGAAAATACAAATCTGCGACAAAATATCAAAATGACAAAATGACACCTAGTGCCCTACCGATGCACTGCAGGTAGTGAGGTGACACGGACAGCGAAGCGTCGGATGGACTCACCCGATGCGTGGTCTACTGGGCTCACGGTCGGAATCTCCGGTACCTCTGGCGTGGCAAAGCAACGCGCTAAGCAATAATGCTTAGTGGTGCAATAATATAATAGAAGAAATTGGCAAGAAAATAAATGTGTATGCAAAGTGTATGCTTTCTTTGCTTGATTTTGGTATATTCATTAATTCATTAACTCTGTTCACTTTTATTCATTTGGTTGCCCCAAGTAACCTACACTAGACGACTGGACTGGATAACGGGTAAACTGGCACTGGGTACCTAGTACCTCGGGCCGTCACACCATCGGTCACATATGCATCTCCCGGTGTGCAACAGAACAGCTAACAAGCTGTAAATAATATCAGGCACAAGGCCAAGTCTCAATGCAAAGTCAGAATGGCTAAAAGCCATGAAATCACAGAATGGCATTTTTGCCATGTGCAGTACTGCTAACTGAACCCTATTGGCATGCCAAACTATCCAAACCAATCTTGTTAGGTATACTAGGGCATTTGAAACTCTTAAATTCGTCAATTTGTGAATTTCAACTTTTTTGGTGTTACTATTCATCATTGGTCAACAAAAATGTTGACTTTTAGAATAAAAATGTGTACATTGACTTTGGCACTCCCAACATACCACATTTGGTGTTTAAAACTTGTTGGCATTAAGTGTTAAAACCATTCCAAAGTGAAACTCAAAACCAGCAGAATTTTCAGTTTTGGGAAGTCAAGTTCACTGTTCCATTGGACACTGTTACTGTTGGAATTTGAAGAAATGTAAAACATGAAAGTTGTTCCTTATTTTGTCTAGTTGAATTTCCTTTTTTGAATCACTCCATTTGGAGTTTTGTAGCTCAGATATGGCTCAAAACCCAGGCTGTCCGGATATGCAGTCTGAAGATTTTTACCATATCTACAGTGCATGAACAGTGACTTGAGTCACTTGGTTGAATGGGTTCTGGCCATAATTTGTGGTAGGTTCCTTCATGAAAGTTGTTTGTCTATGTCTTAACTTGTTGCTGTAAAAATTTCAGACCAATTGACCAAATCTACAGTGACTTATGGCCAAATGAACAGTTACTGTTCATTTGGTCAAATTCTGCAGAGGCAGTTTCAGGGTTCCGGATTGTGGCTGAGTTTTGACCCTTTTGCTTTGGTCTTTCGGGCATGGTTTCTTCAGCAAAAATGTGCCATTATAAGCCTAGTTTCATGTCCAATTGGCCAAACATCAATTGGACAAGCACAGCCCAAGTTATGGCAGTGCAAAGGGACTGAAATTTCAGTCCCTATGCTGCTGTCCATAGGGCAGATTTCACCTCACTTTGCCATAGCATTTTTCAGTCCCATTTATGGTCAACATATCTAAAATGGTCACTAATTGACCATTAAAATGTGCCCTAACAATTTCCTAAACTAAGTTTTCATTTTTCTAATAATAACATAATTCAAGTTCATGTTTTACACAACTTACCTTTGTTAACTTTTAATCCATTATTCTTGTGTTTATCAACTTCTAATATAATTCTAGATCACTTCAAGCTCATAAAAACACTCCCTCCTATTCCATAGCTAGGGCAGCCAAAATTCAAGAGCTCATACACTTAGGTTTTGTTCATTTAAATCACAATTCTCACTAAGTTTCAAGTCCTAAACCATGAAAATAATGAGTTTTTAAGTTATAGTTGCACTAACCTTGTGTGGCAGATTTTTCCAAGCCTCTAAACCTCAATTTCCTTCCTCTTGTTGGCTGCCAAGAGTTTGTTTAAGATGTAGGATTAATTTTTAATGAAGGGACTTATGGGTTTTAGTGAGTGGATGAAGAGAAAATCAAGTTCAAAGCTTGATAAAAATGTATGAGTGAGAGGGAAGAGGAAAGCGGCTGAAATGGGGAAGGCATGGCTGCTCACGTTTTTGGTCTTCTTTTGGTCTTTATTTAGTCTTATTTATCTCTTTTATTTGTTGGTTAGATGGGTGCTTAAGTGTGATTGGTTGGAAATTACAAATGACATCACATTGATGTCATAAATTGCATTTTATTGCATTTTTCTTTTCTTTCCTCCACTACTCATTTTCAATTTAATTTCTAGCAATGTTTCTTCATATTTTATGTTATATTAATTATTTACTCAACTGGACAAGTCGGCCAAAAATCACCTCGGAAGGCGAAATGACCAAAATGCCCTCCGTTTGGCTTAACGGGTCAAAATCGTCTGTACCGATTGAAAAATTTTTCTAGGTATTTTCTTGGCATTCTAATGCCATGGGAACCTCAATTACCCTTCTCTGAAGTCCCAAAAATTATTTTATAATTTTTCTCCCGGGTCTAGGGCTCCTCGTTGCGAGAACCGCAACTTCCCTCCGGTGACCCATCGGCAGGCACCGCTCGTTTGACTCAGTTGTATTTTATTTCTAAAATTTTTACTAAATTTTTCTTATTAATATTTGAGTTAATTAGGGTTCCTGACTTTAGTTTAAATATTTTTCCGGACGTTCTAGCTGTCCGGACCGACACCGGTCACCGGAACAGTAGGATGTACGGAGTGGTTATCGGGAGGGTGTTACAACTCTTCCCCTCTAATTTAAATTTCGTCCTCGAAATTTACCTGATGCAAACAGTTGAGGGAACTGTTGCCTCATCGACTCTTCACTTTCCCAAGTTGCCTCCTCGGTGTTGTGGTGCCTCCAAAGCACTTTCACCAATGGAATTTGCTTGTTCCTCAATTCTTTTACTTCACGAGCCAGGATCAGTAGAGGTTCCTCTTCATATGTCAAATCCGGCTGTATTTCAATTTCTTCTCTGGAGATGACATGCGAAGGATCTGAGCGATATCTTCTGAGCATAGACACGTGGAACACATTGTGGATCTTGTCCAGCTCTGGTGGTAAAGCTAGCCTATAGGCCACTGGACCCACACGTTCAATGACTTCATATGGGCCAATGAACCTAGGGCTTAACTTACCTTTCCTTCCAAACCTCAATACCTTCTTCCATGGTGACACCTTGAGAAACACTTTGTCGCCAACCACATATTCTATTTCTTTTCTCTTCAGGTCGGCATAAGATTTACATGCATGCAGGCAACCTTCAAGTTTTCTTTGATTATTTTAACTTTTTCCTCGGCTGTTTCACAGTGCAGCCCTACCGATTTATGCTCCTAATTCAGTCCGGCCTGCTGAGTTCTACATTTTCTCCCATACGATTGCTTCATACGGGGCCATTTGAATACTAGCTTGGTAGCTATTGTTGTATGCAAATTACGCGATGGGAGGTATCTATCGACTTCCCTCAAACTCAATGACACAACTCCTCGGCATATCCTCAAGGACACGACAAGTATTTCACGTTATTGTTATCATTTCAATTCAATATTTGTATCAATTTCATGGGTTTCAATTGTTTACAGATTACTCTTTACGATTGCCCATCCGTCTGAGGATGGAAAGTCATCTTTGAAATGGAGTTGTGTACCCAAGGATTCATGTAACTTCTTCGGAATCTCGATGTAAACCTTGGGTCTCGATCGGATATGATGGAAAGTGGAATTCCATGCGATCTAACTATCTCAGCGATATACAATTCGCTAACTTCTCCGGTGAGTAGTCGGTCTAATCGCGAGAAAGTGTCTTGACTTTGTCAATCTATCAACTATCACCCATCTTGCATCATGTTTCTTAGGGTGAGAGGTAGCCCACTTACAAAATCCATGGTGACCGATCCATTTCCATTCGGTATGCGTATAGGTAGCAAACTGATGGAACTTGGTGTTCTGCCTTGACTTGTGACATGTCAAACATTTAGTCACATAGTCACCTATATCCCTCTTCATACCAGGCCACCAATCTGGAGTTTGGATCATGGTACATCTTTGTACTTCACAGGTGCATAGCATATACACCGGTGTGTGCCTCTTTTAGAATCTTGGCCTTCAATTCTCCATCATCCGTACACACGTCTTCCTTTATAATCTGAGACACCCATCTGCTTTCACCTCATAATCGCTGCTTTTCCCTCTGAAATCTTGCTCACAATAGCC
Source organism: Hevea brasiliensis (assembly GCF_030052815.1). Lineage (NCBI taxonomy): Eukaryota > Viridiplantae > Streptophyta > Magnoliopsida > Malpighiales > Euphorbiaceae > Hevea > Hevea brasiliensis. Next base: position 31,962,723 of record NC_079496.1, read on the forward strand.
ATTAGCTTCTCATCTACCTTACGCCCATCTAGTATTTCTTTGTGTGAGTTTGGCCTTACTTGCAACTCGGCCAAAATAGCTCCATCTCGAATCAAAGATAGACGAGCATTCAATGATCTCAAAGCAATCATGGATTTTTACTCAAAGCATCAAGAACTACATTTGCCTTCCCGTGATGATAGTCAATTACACAATCATAGTCCTTCAGAACTCAATCCATCGCCTCTGTCTAAGGTTGAGCTCATACGGGTTGCAAGTATTTTAGGCTTTTGTGGTCCGTGTAGATGTAACAATTTTCACCATACAAATAATGCCTCCATATCTTCAGTGCGAAGATAATTGCTGCAAGCTCCAAATCATGGGTAGGGTAATTTTGTTCATGTGTCCTTAGGTATGCAGGAAGCATAGGCGACCACCTTCCCCTCTTGCATCAATACACACCTAGCCCATTATGAGAGGCATCACGTAGACCACAAAGTCCTTTCACGACCTTGTGTTAACACTGGTGCCTCTGTCAACATAGCCTTCAACTTCTCAAAGCAGTGCGACACTTGTCATTCGGTCAAATCGACATTCTTGTGTAACAACTTGGTCATTGGAGCGGCTATTCGGGAAAATCCTTCACAAATCTCTGTAATACCAGCTAGCACCAAGAAACTTCCGACCTCGTTGTATTCTGGGAGGCTTCCATTCCATCACGCTTCTATTTTCTTGGGATCCACCTAATCCCATCGGTGACAATATGTGTCCAAGGAATGCAATCTCATCAACTGAAGTCACACTTGGACAACTTAGCATCTGACTTCTTTTCTTTCGGGGTTTGCGAACAATCCTCAAATGTTCATCATGTTCTTTCCTGGTCTTGGAGTACACGAATGTCATCAATAAAAACCACTACGAACCGATCTAGGTATGGATGGAAGATACGGTTCATAAGGTCCATGAGCGCCGGTGTATTTGTTAGGCCAAAGGGCATCACCATAAACTCATAATGCCCATACGGGTCTGAATGCGATCTTGGGCACATCTACATCTTTCACCCTCGGTGATGATACCACGATCGAGATCAATCTTAGAAAATACTCCTGCTTCCTTCAGGTGATCAAGCGGATCATCAATTCTAGGCAACGGATACTTGTTCTTCACGATCACTTTATTCAAGCTGCGTAATCAATACATAGCATCAAAGTCCCATCCTTCGTCTTTACAAACCGCACTGGAGCTCCCCATGGTGACACACTGGGGCGTAGGACCCCCTTATCCAGCAACTCTTGCAATTGAGTTGTCAACTCCCTCAATTCAGTGGGTGCCATCCTATAAGGAGCAATAGAAATGGGTCTTTGTGCCGGCGGTGTCTCAATAGCAAACTCGACTTCCCTTTACGGTGGCAAACCGGGCAACTCTTCAGAAATACTTGGAAGTCTCTCATGTGGGTATGTCACTCAAGTTTGGCTTAGCACACTAGTATCCACCACATGTGCTAGGTAGGCTTCACGACCTTTTCTCATCATTCTTCTTGCAAGCGTGGTGAGATGACATTTGACAAGAAATCTGTCCTTTCCCCCTCAAGTGTGTTTTCATTACCCTCTGTAGTTTTTATTGAAATTCTATTCAATTTGCAATCAACTATTGCACGATGACGTGACAACGGTCCATTCCCAAAATCACGTCAAACTCATGGAAGGGCAACTCAATCAAGTGCGCCAGAATTCATACCCCTGAATCCTCAACGGGCAACCTTTGTATACTTTGTTCACCACTACTGCTGTGGCCTAATGGATTAGTGACCGAATGTCTTGGTCACTCTCCCTACTAGTATCCCCCTTTCTACGGGTAGGTTGATGCGGATGTATGAATGAGTGGATCTGGATCCACCAATGCATGCACAGTGTAGTGTAGAGGGAGAACGTACCCACGATGATGTCGGGCATCTTGCTCTTCCCGAGCTCTCGGGGCATAATTTACGGCAGGTGGCACATTATCCGCCTCTCTGGCCTCGAATGCGAGCCTCTGTGATGGTCCCACCGCTTGGTTACGGACCTTCTACCCCTTGGTGGTGCGGGGCGAGTGCATGCCTTGTGTCGGAGTAGGCGTAGTAGTTCTGCGTGGCGGTTCCTCAACCGATGCTCTGTTGACCCACACCTCAAGCGAGCACAGTCACTCTCCAACACTCCCCCTTATGCCATCTTTGGCGGTGTGGGAGGCGAGAAGATGCCGGCTGGTCCCTGAACCCCATCCTGGAGCGCCCTTGATGGTGTGGGTGACCTCTCCTAGGGGTGAAGCGTGGCACAGGCCTGAGGTGACCACAGCCCTGTGGCTGAGCTGAACTTTGTGCAGGAGGACCCTTGAACTTCTTTCCTGATGCAGGAGCTGAACTAGACTGACCCGGTCCCCTCTTCTGCTGTCTCTCTCTTCTAGTCCACTCACTAATTCTCACTTTTTCAACCTTTATGGCAGCTTCCACTAACTTGGTAAATTCTATGATTCCCAAGGCAGTGAGCTGGATCTTGATGTTGTCATTTAGTCCCTCTTCAAATCTCTTACATCTTTCAGCTTCATTAGGGACTATCTCCATTCCATAACGGCTTAATCGAACAAACTCCTTCTCATACTCGGCCACTGACAACTGCCTTTGCCTCAGATTAATGAATTCCCTTCTTCTCTCTTCTAGGTATACAGTACCCACATATTTCTTCTTGAACTCAGAGAGGAAGAAGTCCCAAGTTACAGCTTCTGGCTGCACTTCACTGGACACAGTGTCCCACCATCCATAGGCATCATCTTGCAGCAAAGAGATGGCAGCTTCCAGGTTTTGCTCTGGAGTACAGTGGAGCTGTTTTAGGACTCTGCCTGTTCTGTTCAACCAATTCTCGGCTGCAACAGAGTCATCTTCTCTCTTGCCATAGAAATCCACTGCCCCAAATTTTCTTAACCTTTCCAGGTGGGATTTCTGCTGTGGAGCTGGTGGTGGTGGTGGTGGTGGCACTGGCATTACTCCAGCCATCTGTCTAAAGAAGTCGGCCATTTGTTGGAACATGGCCTGTGGAGGCTGAGCAGGCTCTGCCTGAGCTGGTGGAGCAGATTCTCTCATGCCCCCAGTCTCAGCTGCTGCAGGTGGAGCATGACTCTCCACTTCCTCCTCAACGGCTCTCTGAGAGGAAGGATCCATATCCTATTCAAAATAAGAAAGATAAACAGATCTGCGTTAGTGTCACCTCGACTCTTACAAATGCAATGCATGGTATGGACTCAATCTAGGCCCAGTAACGCCTAAACCGTGCTCGATACCACTAAATGTGACACCCCTTACGTATACGGTATACCGAGTAAGTAATGCGACACTGTCTAACGGCACACTCTAATATTCCTCAATTAATTTATATCATGCTTTTGCATATAATTTATGAAATACAATTTGTTTAAGCCATTTATCAAAAGTATTATTCATTTAAGGTTCCGAAAATTTTAAAGAAAATCCGGCGGAGTACCGGCTAAAAATGGAGAAAACCGTTCTTCGGAACCTGTTAAAAACACTTCCAATAAACAAATTCATTCATTCTCAACTTCAATGTCATCACAAAACTCAATATCAAGATTTCAACAATTTTTCAGTTTCAGGTTTCAACAATCTTTTCTCATATACAAGCAATAAATACATGCTCAAATCTTGTATTCATAGTCATAACTTTCATTATTTACATATACATCAAAATATATTACATGAGTTCAAATACATATGAGAAAATACAAATCTACTACAAAATATCAAAATGACAAAATGACACCTAGTGCCCTACCGATGCACTGCAGGTAGTGAGGTGACACGGACAGCGAAGCTCGGATGGACTCACCCGATCTGTGGTCTCGGCTCACGGTCGAAATCTCCAGTACCTACGCGTGGCAAAAGCAACGCGCTAAGCAATAATGCTTAGTGGTGCAATAATATAATAGAAGAAATTGGCAAGAAAATAAATGTGTATGCAAAGTGTATGCTTTCTTTGCTTGATTTTGGTATATTCATTAATTCATTAACTCTGTTCACTTTTATTCATTTGGTTGCCCCAAGTAACCTACACTAGACGATGGGATGGATAATGTAAGCGCCTTTGGGTACCTAGTACCTCGGGTCGTCACACCATCGGTCACATATGCATCTCCGGTGTACGAGCGGCTAACAAGCAGTAAATAATATCGAGCACAAGGCCAAGTCTCAATGCAAAGTCGAATGGCTAAAAGCCATGAAATCACTGAATGGCATTTTTGCCATGTGCGATCTTGCTAATCGAACCCTATTGGCATGCCAAACTATCCAAACCAATCTTGTTAGGTATACTAGGGCATTTGAAACTCTTAAATTCGTCAATTTGTGAATTTCAACTTTTTTGGTGTTACTATTCATCATTGGTCAACAAAAATGTTGACTTTTAGAATAAAAATGTGTACATTGACTTTGGCACTCCCAACATACCACATTTGGTGTTTAAAACTTGTTGGCATTAAGTGTTAAAACCATTCCAAAGTGAAACTCAAAACCAGCAGAATTTTCAGTTTTGGGAAGTCAAGTTCACTGTTCCATTGGACACTGTTACTGTTGGAATTTGAAGAAATGTAAAACATGAAAGTTGTTCCTTATTTTGTCTAGTTGAATTTCCTTTTTTGAATCACTCCATTTGGAGTTTTGTAGCTCCAGATATGGCTCAAAAACCCAGGCTGTCCGGATATGCAGTCTGCAGAATTTTACCATATCTACAGTGCATGAACAGTGACTTGAGTCACTTGGTTGAATGGGTTCTGGCCATAATTTGTGGTAGGTTCCTTCATGAAAGTTGTTTGTCTATGTCTTAACTTGTTGCTGTAAAAATTTCAGACCAATTGACCAAATCTACAGTGACTTATGGCCAAATGAACAGTTACTGTTCATTTGGTCAAATTCTGCAGAGGCAGTTTCAGGGTTCGGATTGTGGCTGAGTTTTGACCCTTTTGCTTTGGTCTTTCGGGCATGGTTTCTTCAGCAAAAATGTGCCATTATAAGCCTAGTTTCATTTCCAATTGGCCAAACATCAATTGGACAAGCACAGCCCAAGTTATGGCAGTGCAAAGGGACTGAAATTTCAGTCCCTATGCTGCTGTCCATAGGGCAGATTTCACCTCACTTTGCCATAGCATTTTTCAGTCCCATTTATGGTCAACATATCTAAAATGGTCACTAATTGACCATTAAAATGTGCCCTAACAATTTCCTAAACCAAGTTTACATTTTGCTCACAAAACCCTAATTCAAGTTCATGTTTTACACAACTTACCTTTGTTAACTTTTAATCCATTATTCTTGTGTTTATCAACTTCTAATATAATTCTAGATCACTTCAAGCTCATAAAAACACTCCCTCCTATTCCATAGCTAGGGCAGCCAAAATTCAAGAGCTCATACACTTAGGTTTTGTTCATTTAAATCACAATTCTCACTAAGTTTCAAGTCCTAAACCATGAAAATAATGAGTTTTTAAGTTATAGTTGCACTAACCTTGTGTGGCAGATTTTCCAAGCCTCTAAACCTCAATTTCCTTCCTCTTGTTGGCTGCCAAGAGTTTGTTTAAGATGTAGGATTAATTTTTAATGAAGGGACTTATGGGTTTTAGTGAGTGGATGAAGAGAAAATCAAGTTCAAAGCTTGATAAAAATGGTGGAGGGAGAGGGAAGAGGGAAACGGCTGAAATGGGGAAGGCATGGCTGCTCACGTTTTTGGTCTTCTTTTGGTCTTTATTTAGTCTTATTTATCTCTTTTATTTGTTGGTTAGATGGGTGCTTAAGTGTGATTGGTTGGAAATTACAAATGACATCACATTGATGTCATAAATTGCATTTTATTGCATTTTTCTTTTCTTTCCTCCACTACTCATTTTCAATTTAATTTCTAGCAATGTTTCTTCATATTTTATGTTATATTAATTATTTACTCAACTGGACAAGTCGGCCAAAAATCACCTCGGAAGGCGAAATGACCAAAATGCCCTCCGTTTGGCTTAACGGGTCAAAATCGTCTGTACCGATTGAAAAATTTTTCTAGGTATTTTCTTGGCATTCTAATGCCATGGGAACCTCAATTACCCTTCTCTGGAGTCCCAAAAATTATTTTATAATTTTTCTCCAGGGTCTAGGGCTCCTTGTTGCGAGAACCGCAACTTCCCTCCGGTGACCCATCGCTTGGGCACCGGCTCGTTTGACTCAGTTGTATTTTATTTCTAAAATTTTTACTAAATTTTTCTTATTAATATTTGAGTTAATTAGGGTTCCTGACTTTAGTTTAAATATTTTTCCGGACGTTCTAGCTGTTCGGACCGACACCGGTCACCGGAACAGTAGGATGTATGGAGTGGTTATCGGGAGGGTGTTACACATTAGATCGGCAGGGAACCAGCGCTGAACAGGACTTGATTAAAATTGGAAATTTGGCTTGAACACTTAAGATCGGGATCATCATTAAACCGGATTGGAACCTTAACTTGATTATTCCTAAACTTTTAAAAGGGAGATCGGCAATAAAACTGGTGACATAAAGATCTAGTGTTGGTTCAATTTCGTTTGACAAGAGATATCAGGAATGTAATTGACTAGTTAGGAGATTTGACAATTGGTTTGAGAGGTCGGTGAGGCTTTAAATGACATGGGGACTTAGTATTGATTCGATTCCTTTTGAGGAGAGATCGGAAATGTGGTTGTCCAGCAAAGAGAGATCGAAAATGTAATTGGCTGGCAAAGGGAGACTTAGTGCTGGGGATCGGTTTCGAAATTTATTGATTCTAGGGATCGGCCAAAATATGGTGTCGACAGCTGCCCCTCTTTACATAATTTCTATTAAAGGGAAAAATTTTCCCGTGTAGGAATTGTGTAAAGATTCAGACCCATATTTTGGGCAATTAGGTGTTCAAGGTTAGGAAACTAAAGCTTACTTATGTTAGTGACCTAGAGATTGGTAACAGGAGTTAAAATGCTAGAAAATTAAAATCAACTTGGATCGAGGAACCAGAGGTTGATTAACAGGAAATTTAAAATGCTTAAAAATTAAAATCAACTTAGATCAAGGAACCAGAGGTTGATAACAGGAAATTTAAAATGCTGAAAATTAAAATCAACTTAGATCAAGGAACTAGAGGTTGATAATAAGAAATTTAAAATGTTGAAAATTAAAATCAACTTAGACCAAGGAACCAGAGGTTGATAACAGGAAATTTAAAATGCAGGAAAATTAAAATCAACTTAGATCAGGGAACCAGAGGTTGATAACAGGAAATTTAAAATGCTGAAAATTAAAATCAACTTAGATCAAGGAACCAGAGGTTGATAACAGGAAATTTAAAATGCTGAAAATTAAAATCAAACTTAGAACAGGAAACCAGAGGTTGAAAACAGGAAATTTAAAACGCTGAAAATTAAAATCAACTTAGATCAAGGAACCAGAGGTTGATAACAGGAAATTTAAAACGCTAAAAATTAAAATCAACTTAGATCAAGGAACCAGAGGTTGATAACAGGAAATTTAAAACGCTGAAAATTAAAATCAACTTAGATCAGGGAACCAGAGGTTGATAACAGGAAATTTAAAATGCAGGCAAATTAAAATCAACTTAGATAAGGGAACCAGAGGTTGATAACAGGAAATTTAAAATGCTGAAAATTAAAATCAACTTAGATCAGGGAACCAGAGGTTGATAACAGGAAATTTAAAATGCTGAAAATTAAAATCAACTTAGATCAAGGAACCAGAGGTTGATAACAGGAAATTTAAAATGCTGAAAATTAAAATCAACTTAGATCAAGGAACCAGAGGTTGATAACAGAAAATTAAAATCAACTTAGATCGGGGAACCAGAGGTTGATAACAGGAAATTTAAAATGCAGGAAAATTAAAATCAACTTAGATCAAGGAACCAGAGGTTGATAACAGGAAATTTAAAATGCTGAAAATTAAAATCAACTTAGATCAGGGAACCAGAGGTTGATAATAGGAAATTTAAAATGCTGAAAAATTAAAATCAACTTACAAAGCAAGTCTAATCTCGACACGAGAAGTTCCTCCCTGATGAAGTGTACTTAACAAGATCCCGAAAGCCGATGATTAATGGAGGACGAGTTGCAAGACTTGACCTACGACCACATTTCTTCGGATGCCCCTTTTCTGTTCCCGACTTTCTTCTTGTTTTACAAAAAGCGCCCCTGCGGGATTTCACTTTCCTTTCGCCCATTTGACTAGAAGCGCCCTTCCAAGTTTTTTTTTTTTTAGGCCATTTCCTGCAAATCTCATAGCAAAGTACTTGAGGTTATCAATTTTCAAATCCTAATCTTATGGAAAAATTTTAAATGCTTAATAGCGCATTAGATAAAGAGATTAAAGAAGGATAATATTAAAAAGTGAGTGTACGGGAAGATAAAAGCAAAGTGAATAAAGTATAACTTTATTATGGTTTTAAGAAACAAGGGTACAGTTTCAAAGAAAACGGGTACAAGGATAGATCTCACATATTCCTTGTGGCTAGCTTTGAAATCCCTTAACTGCCATTATTTCTAGTACTCTAAAGTCTCATGCCATGACGGTTTATTTCCCTTCTCGGTTTAATGCTCCTTTCCTTATTTCTCCATTTTGGTTCTTGGGATGCCCTTTCGAGTTTTCACCCCTAGATTTTTTTCTCTTTTTTTTTTTCGCTCTCTCTTTCAGGACGCCCTTTCAGGTTTTTATCCTTCACTCATTTTATAGATAACGCCCTTCGAGGGTTTTCGCCTTCTTTCACACATCTTGCTAGGAGCACCCTTTCGGGTTTTCAACCCTACCTTTTTTTTTTTTTTAGGCATAGTATCTCTTGACGGCATCAGCATTCACAAGTCTTGGAAATTCTTCACCGTCCATGTGGGTCAAGATCAGGGCCCCACCAGAAAATGCCTTTTTAACCACATAGGGTCCCTCGTGGGTTGGTGACCATTTACCCCGGGGATCATTTTGATTCGGAAGCACTTTCTTCAGAACTAGGTCCCCAGGTTGAAATTCGCGTGAGCGAACGCTTTTGTCAAATGCCCTGGCCATTCTCCTCTGGTATAACTGCCCATGACATGCTGCTGCTAGCCTCTTCTCGTCCAGCAGGTTTAATTGATCCAACCTCGACTGGATCCACTCTGACTAATCAATCCTTGATTCCTTCAGAATCCTTAGGGAAGGAATTTCAACTTCGATAGGTAATATAGCCTCCATCCCATAAACCAGCGAGTAAGGAGTTGCACCAGTTGAGGTCCTTACGGAAGTCTGGTATGCGTGAAGGGCGTAGGGGAGCATATCATGCCAATCCCTATAAGTGATCATTATTTTTCGGATTATTCTTTTGAGATTTTTGTTTGCAGCTTCCACCGCTCCATTCATCTGGGGACGGTATGGGGAGGAATTGAGATGTCGGATCTTGTATTGATCACATAATTTCTGAATCTTCGGACCATTCAAATTCTTGGCGTTGTCAGTGATGATTTCATTGGGGAGGCCCTGCCGGTAGATGATATTATTTCTGAGGAATTTGAGAAATGTGTTCTGTGTAATGTGAGCATATGATGTTGCTTCGACCCATTTAGAAAAATAGTCGATTGCTACTAGGATAAACCTGTGCCCAATGGATGCCTTAGGGTTGATGGGACCAATCACATCGATGCCCCACATTGCGAAAGGCCATGGTGAAACGAGATTGAACAATTGGTGAGGTGGAACATTTATTGGATCTGCGTAGATTTGACACTTATGGCACTTTCGAAAATACTCAACACAATCTTTTTCCATGGTAGTCCAAAAATATCCTCGTCTCATGATTCGTTTAGCCATCATATGCCCATTGGCATGGGTTGCACAGTTTCCCTCATGAGTCTCGAAAAGGATTCTCTTAGCCTCTTTTGCATCCACACATCTCAACAATTCGCCGTTGGAGCTCCTTTTATATAGGGTTTCTCCACTAGGGAAGTATCCCAATGCTAATCTCCGAATCATCCTCTTTTAGTTTTTGCTCCCCCCTGAAGGGAATTCTTTGGTTCTGATGTAAAGCAAGATGTCGTGGTACCAAGGTTTACCATCAGGTTCTTCTTCGATCATGAAGCAGTAAGCCGGCTCACTCCTTGCTTTAATCTTTAATACCTGAGTCGTCTGCTCTTCTTCCATTTGAGCCATAACAGCCAAAGTAGCCAAGGCGTCTGCAAATTTATTCTTGTCTCGACTAAGGTGAGTGAAAGAGATTTCTTCGAACTTCTTAATCAGCTCCAGTAAGTACTTCTGATATGGGATTAGCTTCGGATCCTTGGTTTACCATTCTCCTTTGACTTGATAAATGATCAGGACTGAGTCTCCATATACCTCCAACTTCCTGACCTTCATTTCGATAGCAGCTTGTAGACCCATTACACAAGCTTCATATTCTGCGACGTTGTTGGTGCAGTCAAATCTCAACTTGATAGCTATCAGAAAGTGTTTCCCATCCGGGGATACCAATACAGCTCTGATTCCATTACCGGACAAATTGACAGCTCCATCGAAATACATTTCCCATACATCAGCTGGCTCTTCTTTTCCGCAGTCCACTTCGTTAATATGCTCATCGGGGAACTAAAAATCCAGAGCTTCATAATCCTGGATAGGGTTTTCTACTAGGAGATCGGCGATCACGCTACCTTTGACTACTTTCCGGGTCATATAGACAATGTCATATTGAGATAGTATGACCTGCCACTTGGCTATCCTTCCCGGCACGAATGGGCTTTCGAATACATACTTGATAAGATCCATTCTAGAAATGAGTCATGTCTTGTGATTCAACATGTAGTGCTTAAGGCGATTCACTATCCAGGCTAACGCACTACAAGTTTTCTCTAGGTAAGAATACCTTGACTCACACTAATTGAACTTTTTGCTCAGGTAATAAATAGCTCTCTCCCTCCGGCCGGTATCATCATGTTGCCCCAAAACACATCCCATTGAGCTTTGTTGGACCGCCATATACAAAATCAGAGGCCTTCTAGTCACTAGTGGAACCAATACTGGTGGGTTTGACAGGTACTGCTTAATTTTCTCAAAAGCCTCTTGACAAACCGAATCCCATTGAGTGGTGTTGTTCTTTCGAAGTAGTCTAAAAATAGGCTCAGCTTTAGTGGTGAGATTGGAAATAAATCTTGCTATGTAGTTCAACTTCCCCAGGAAACTGCGTACCTCCCTTTCTGTTCTTGGGGATGGCATCTCTTGAATGGCTCGGACTTTGTCTGGATCAACTTCTATTCCTTTCTCGCTCACTATGAATCCCAACAATTTCCCAGATCTAGCTCCGAATATGCATTTGGCAGGGTTCAGTTTTAGCTGATATTTCCTTAGTCTCTCGAATACTTTCCTCATCACCTGCACATGACTCTTTTCTCCCCTAGATTTGATGATCATATCATCCATGTACACCTCCACTTCTTTATGCATCATATCGTGGAATAATGTGACCATAGCGCGTTGGTAGGTGGCTCCAGCATTTTTTAACCCGAAAGGCATGACCTGATAGCAAAACACCCCCCATTGAGTGATAAAAGCAGTTTTCTCCTTGTCTTCCTCATCCATTGGGATTTGATTATACCCCGATGCCCCATCGATACACAAACACCTGCCCATTCCCGTAGCATTATCTACTAACACATCAATGTGAGGGAGAGGGAAATCATCTTTTAAGCTCGCTTTATTAAGATCCCTATAATCAACGCACACCCTGACTCTCCCGTCCTTCTTCATTACCGGGACAACGTTAGCTATCCATTGGGGATATTTGACCACTTCCAGGAACCCAGCATCATACTGTTTCTTGACCTCATCCCTAACTTTGAGCAGTGTGTCAGGATTCATTCTTCTTAATTTCTGCTTTACCGGGATTGTCCCCGGAATTAGGGGAATTTTGTGCGTCACTATATGAGGGTCCAAACCAACCATATCATCATAGCTCCAGGAAAACACGTCTAGGAATTTTTTGAGCAAACTGATCATATCTTCTAATTCTTCATTCTCCACAACCTTAAGTTCCCTTTTCACTTCTTCCGTGCCTAAGTTTACAGTGTGCGTTTCATCCCCACAAGGCACTAGGGAAGGTTCATCTCTTTCATCCCTTTCCTCTATGAGTTCCACCTCATGATCATTTGAAGTAATGGCAGTTATAGGGATTTCAAAATTAACCAGAGGAATTTCTGAGTCTATTGAATTATTAGGTGATAATTGATGAATGGTCCTGAATGAACGAAAATGGAATATATTATAAAATTGGAATTCAAAAGGAAAGAAAGAGAATTGGATATAAAATGCGCTATTAATTCATTAACATTTATGACATAAGAAAAGGGTCCATTTACAATATTACACTTGCCACCATGGACAAAATGATCAAGTGTAGATAACCAAAAGTACTTTACTCGAAATTAAGTACAGGATGTCCTCTGCTGTCAAGTTGTCCAGTTCTTGCCCCTCAGCTATTGGCGAGACCAGAGCCCCATACAAGGAATCCAAGTGGATGACATGGATGGATGGTTCATCGGGTGATTCTTCAACCTCTGCCGGATTTTTAATGACCGGTTTAGTGAATACTTCCATGATTCTCGGGACTACCTTCATCCTCCCAATTTTCTGATCAAATCTTTGATCCCGAAGTTGATTTCTCATCCAAAATTGCCCATCCATGAGGGCGTCCTCCTCATAACCCAAACCACAATGGCCTACCTTCTGGATAGCTGGTATAGGTTCGACAATCCCTTGCAATGTGATGCCTAGGCCTTTGCCCTCTTCATACCCATTCCTCGACATTACCTTGGCTACCACAGCCATAGCCCCTTCATTTTTTGAGATAGTTTCTTGTAATTTGAGGGCTTGGAAGGAGCTTTCCAACGACTCCTCGGCAGCTTCCACATAAGGAAGTGATTGTGGCTTGGTGACCAATATGGCTTCTTCCCCTCTCACAGTGATGATTTTGCCATCCATAATATACTTTATCTTCTGGTGCAAAGTCGAAGGAACGGCATTTGCTGAATGGATCCAAGGCCTCCCCAGTAGCATAGTATAGACAGGTTCTATGTTCATCACTTGGAATGTGACGTTGAAGGTGCATGCGCAAATTTGGATGGGTAAGTCAATGTCTCCCAGCACTTCTCTCCTTGTACCGTCAAAGGCTTTTACCACCATAGCACTCTGACGTATATTCGATCGGTCAACCGGCAGCCTGGCCAAGGTGGCACTAGGCAGTACATTGAGCGCCGATCCATTATCAATAAGGACCTTGGCCCCTATACAACCTTTACATTTCACCGTCACATGTAGAGCTTTAGTGTGTGTTAAGCCTGCAGGGTCTATCTCTTCTTCAGAAAAGGTGACAAAACTGGATGCCTAAATTTGTTCCACTATTTTCTCGAACTGCCCCGGTGTGATGTCGGGGTTCACAAAGGCCTGATCCAAGATTTTCTGCAAGGCTTGACGGTGCACCTCAGAGCTCAAAATCAAGGATAACAGTGAAATTTGAGCAGGTGTCTTTCTCAACTGTTCCACCACATCATACTCACTTTGCTTCATTATTTGAAGCAACAGCTCCTCTTCCTCTCTTGGTCCGGTAGGTTCTACTTCCTCTGTTTTCTTAACCTCCTCTTCTGTACTCTCCTGTGACTCTCACATTTTTACTTTCCCTCTCTTCTTTTCTTTTTCATCATACCCGTAACATCTCCCATTTCTGGTTATAAACTCAACCTCTGATTCAAGCGGGGAAGATTTTGTGGCAGTGGTGGGCTGAGGATTGGGTTGGGGAGTAGTACTGCTGGTAGGCTCGGCATAAGTCATCTTAAAATGCTCATGAGGAGCGAAGCACGGTTTCGGAGGTGCCGAAGGTGAAGCAAGATTAGGAGTCGATGTACTGCTTGACGCTCTTTGGGTGAAAACTTGAAAGTTATAATTCCAAGGTATGGCATGGGTATTTGTGACGGGGAGCTGAGGCAGGGTTCGAATGATTGTTACTAAAATTGAGGATACTGGGGGAGAGAAGGTGATTCTATGTTTAGAGGTGGAGGCGTTTTGGCCGAGTCGGGCTGTATTTACTCCTTCCTCCGTTTTGGATCTTGCCTGACATCTCAGAACTTTGAAGGATAATAAGTTCTGAACCTCTTGCTTAAATTCTTCACAATTTTGCAGCTCATGACCAACTGCTCCTCCATGATAGGGGCATCCTGTTTCAATCTCAGGTTCTGGGGCCTGAGGGTGGAGGTAACCTTCCCTTACTGCCATTCTAAAAATTTCCTCAAAGTGAGGAATCAGCTCGTCTACCTCTGGTGCTGACCCCCCTCCGTCTGACTCTATCATGTTTACACCATTGCCCGTATTATGATTGGGCAATGGGTTTGAGGTAACATTAGAGAGGAACCATTTCCCTTAATCTTCAACCACCCATTCCTGATTAAAGCGTGCACTCTCCCTCTGAGTGCCCCGCAGTTGTCAGTTGAATGCCCTTGTGCCCCTCCATGATACTCACAATGGGCAGTGGCATCATACCACCTGGGGTATGGTGGCTAAATTGGATCAAGGGGAACCGGTACTATCTGGTTTATACCGACGAGTTATCGGTATATTTCGCTAAGTGGGAGGGGCAGAGGTGGATCAGGGTTTCTTGGTGGTCTAGGTTGAGCAGGAGGAGGAGGTAGTCTAGGCTGGTAATTTGTAGGTGGTGGATACTGTGGGCGTGGGTGAGGATAATTTGGGAAAGGGGGTGGAATGTTTGCAATGGTTTGGCCATGAGGGGGAAGATATGGCCGGTAGTTATTTTGAGAAAGCGGGGAGTAATTGTTTTGCCGGGTGATGGAATGCACATCACCCTTCTTTTTCTTGCCAAAACTGGCAGTCTTCTTCGCAGGGTTCTCAGCTAATTCCTACAGTCGCCCCATCTTTAAGTTGGCCTCTATTCTCTCACCAGCTTGGATGATGTCTGAGAAGCTGTTGGAGGTATTTCCAATCATCAGATTGAAATAAGGAGCCTTCAATATCTCGATGAACAGGGAGCATAGCTCATTGTCGGTTACCGGAGGATATACTTTTGCAGCCTTTTCTCTCCATCTCTGGGCATATTCCTTGAAGCTTTCCCTGTCTCTCTGCACCAGGTTTTGGAGGTCTCTCCTCGTGGGGGATACATCGCAGTTAAATTTATACTACTTCAGGAAAGCATCAGCCAAATCCTTCCAGGAGCACAGTTTGCTCCTGTCCAACTGTATGCACCATCTCAGGGCTGCCCCGGAGAGACTCTCGTGAAAGAAATGGACGAGAAGTCTATCATCTTCTGTCAAGGCAGACATTTTGGCAATGTAGGTTGCTAGGTGAATGCGAGGGTCTGAGTTCCCGGTGTACTTATCGAAGTCCAGGATTTTGAACTTGGGTGGCACCACTACGTCTGGCACCAATCTCAGTGACGCCACATCGACTGAACCATACATGTTCAGCCCCTCTATTGCTCTCAATCTCTCCTCTAGAGCAGATAGCTTCTCATTTTCCCTGGTCTTATTTTCTCCTCCTACTGCATGAAATGCTCCCCTAGTTGGGAGATGAGGGGTGGAGTGAACTGGAGGAATTAGTATTGAAGGGTATGGGTCGGCATTTGAGATGACTGGGTAATGGGAGAAAGGTAGGTCATTATTTATGGTAGCCGGGTTAACAGTGATTGTCGGATCCGGGATAGGTGACTGAAAGATAAAAGAGGTTGAAGCCTGATGAGGATCAATTGTTGTAGGTGGTGGGGGAGGTAGTGGTAAGTTAGGTTCTGAAGCAGGTTTATTCTGGGACATCTCCCTCATTAGTCTCATAAGTTCTAAGACCTGATCTTTCAGCTCGGACACTTGCCCTTGTAGGTTCTGAACTTGTTCCTGGTCTTCCATTAGCCTTCTTGTTCATGATCTTGTTAAGTACACTCGTTTGGGTTGAACTGCGTGTCTGGTCAGACTTGCTCTGTTTGAAGCAATGTTGATTTTCTGTAGGGAAGTAAAAAAAGTTTTTAATGAATTTTGAATTTCGTAAAAAAAAACTAAAGGTCCTGGTTCGGACAAAGGATACAGTAGCATTTGGGAGCCAAAATGAAATCTGTAAAAGGATGATTGCATCAATTTTATCATGGCATCGTTCGATAGTCTGACTGTGAATGACTGGATTGAATGCGCATCTATGATACCTATCCATATGGCACATCCAATTTTTCGCATAACCCTAGCGAGGGGGTTCCTATGGGAGTTATACTATTCATTCACAATTTTGCTAAACAATGGCCCAAAAATCATTCTATTAACTGAATAATTCGTACACAGCATTCTTTACATCGGCCTAGGCTCAGGGAGGTTCTTTATAATGTAATGACATTTTCTGAGATACTCATATAACCTTTCTTCTTGTCTAGCAGGGTCGAACACTTTCAGAGCATACTCGGATTCAGGTAGGAGTTCTTGTTTTCCCTGTGCTATCATTCTCTCCAGCTGGTCAACATTCTCTTTCAGCTCCTGATAGAGAGCAGCTTGTCTTTCTTTTTCCTTCCTTTCTTTAGCACATTCCTTCAGAATATCGTTGATAAGCAGTGCTTATTCCTTCAGTTCAAGCTTCTTCTTTTTGCTTTCTTGTTTATATTCTTTCATGAGTATTTCCTGATATTTCATTTTCTCCTAAAGCTTGCTATTCTGCACTTCTGCTTCTTTTATTACAGCTTGGAGAGAGCTTTTTTCCTTTTCCCACTGTATCTCTTGCTCTTCAAACCCCATCTTTTCGATCCTTGCCTCTTCCCTGAGTCTTCTTACTTTTCATTTGAGGATCTGCTGTTGGTCCTCCAACTGTTTTATTTGTTCTTGCAGTTGCGAGTTTTCGGTGTTTGCCTTTTGCAGGGAGTCGGCTAAACGATCACCATCTTCTTCTGAAAGGGCGTTTCGGCGAGGGTTGTTGTCTTCGGGTTTTGTTGGATCTGCCGTTAAGTATTCTTGATCTCTGTCAGGCCTCCATTTGAGATAATCGCTCGTGGCACTCGGGCCTTTAGGCGACCTCTCCATCAGAGTGATGTTTTCCTAAGATCTGCGAGCTCTTTTCAACCCTTCCTCTTCCTTGAGCTCAATGTTGGAGGAATGTCCTCTTCCTCTTCCTCTTCCTTTTCAACCCTTCCTCTTCCTTGGTAGAAATGTCCTTGATGGTATTCTTCAATGTTGACTCTGAACTGTCTCGAGCCGAATTGTTTTATCACTAATGCCGAAGTGTAACTTGTGTATCCAGTCACTCCGATTAGGGATACTGATTGATTATCCCCTGTGCTAATCAAAATGGGTTGACCCGACGTCCACAATTTCCTCCAACAGTAGTCAGGGCTGTTAAAGCTCAAGATCCGTTCTTGCCACTGCAACTCATCTTTGGGTTGATTACTAGTCTGGTCATTTTCTCAATGAGAGGCTGGTCAAGGTACCAAGTCAATCTCTTCGTCTCTACAGGACATATGTGACTGATGATCCAGAGGTATAATAATTGAGGGCAGCATTTAACGGATCCCTTACCTCGTCGTCTACAATAGGTGAGAGTCAACAAAGTCTCTGCAAGAATTGCCGATATCGGGTTGACTTTCTGTTTCTCTACTACCCAGAACATTTCCGCAACGCCGCAGGTTATGATTCCGGAAGGTCCAGGGAACAAGATCAGGCCGTAGATTGCTAAAGTGAGCATCAATGAAGCTTGATTCCACTGTTCATCTTGGATGCATTGATCCAACCACTTCTTGAGGTAAGTCCAATACCATCCATGCGTGTTCCCTTTGACAGTTTCCCTCACCTTTGCTTCTTCTGGTGGAATCCCCAGTATATGTGCGAACCGTTTCCAGGTCTGCCTATGCTTGAGGTGTAGGTAGATCCGATTCTGCGCTGCATAAGGAATTTCTAGCAATGCTTGATATTCTTCCATAGTGGGAGCAGTATCAATATCGTTGAAAGAGAACACCCCATACTTAGGATTCCACACTGGTAACATGGCCTTTAATGCCAGGACTTGAACTTTAACTCGTATCAAGGTTGCAATCCTCCCATATCTCTTCTCAAATTGTGCTTTGACCTGATCGGGAAATGACTTCCAACCATTGGCCAGACCCTTGAGACTGTTCATTCTGACCTCAATTTTGCTTAGGTCCAATGGAGGTAATGAGCTATTATCACTTTGTGGAGGCACTGGACTATTAGGCATTTTGGGCCATGGTTTAGCATTTTGTTCTGATTTAAGAACTTCTTCTACCGATTGACTCGAGGATGCCATATTAAAAATGATGATTATCCTTTTACAGACCTTATTTTGGTGATGCCTGCAGGAAAGATTTGTTAGCAGGATAAATTCAGGTAGTCTTGAATCATACTGTTGGCTGAGTGACACCTACACATTTATCAAAGTAGGAAAGTGTGTAGGTTTTCTTAACAATATGATTCAAGATCACCCTTAAAATAAGAACAAAATAAACACAAACGGAATAGGGTAAGAGTAAGTATGCCCCTTTTGTCCTAAAATAAGGAGAGTCCTAGTACCGACTAGGTGCTACCTAATTGGATAGTTCTATCTTAGAAGGTAGCTTGCTACGGCTTCCACTATCGTGATGATTTAGCTCAAGGTCTAATTTTCTAAAAGCCACAGGTTCCCAAATTGCCCCTACTGTAAACAGTAGAGCCCCATTCTATCCCCCATGATACTGTCGGGAAAGTTCCATGGGTATCACAGTAGATAGAATGAGTTTCAATCTGAGCAGAAGCCTTCATGGATACTAACGGGGTAAAACCCACGGGTACTGCTACATGACCCTCTCCTATTTTCCTAAAAGGGTAAGAAAGCCCGGGTATAGGGCTCAGGTGCGTGAGGACATTATGTGAGTGTTCAGTGTGTAAAGGGACACCTTTACCTCTTCCCAATACAGGGGGATTCTTATTTTTCCTTTTTAGACGGAGAATGCTGTAGGATATAAAACAAAAATAAACAAAGCGGTTAGAGGAAATAACAAACATTAATAGATTAAGGTTTTTGAATCTCGTAAATTGTACCTATCTAAATATAATTCTAGTTTATAGAAACATAAGATTAAATTTGCTTTTGGACCTCTGGGCCGGGGTTGAAGAAAAGTAATCTCCCCAGTGGAGTCGCCATGCTGTTGCAAGGGGTTTTGCGGTCGCCTGGACGAACACTCACTGAAGTGGGAAAGAGTGAAGAGTCGCCACTTTAATTTTGAGGGAAATTAAAGAAAACCATTTGCTAAAATAAATTAAAATGAAACCACTTCAAAAACATAGATTCTAGGTTCGGGGTCCGTAAACGGGTGGGGAAGGTGTTAGGCACCCCATCTCGTCCCTCAATGAGGGTAAGCAGATTTAACTTCAAGCTCTTTATGAACTAGAATTGATAGTTAGGAGGTTCGAACGGAGATGTTAATCTTCTTGGTAAAAAGGAATATTTGATTTTTCACCAATTTGGGTTACCCAGATACATAAACAAATGAGTCGACCCTTAGTGAGTTACTGTTGCATATCAGTTTTGTTTAAGGGGTCATTTTGCATATTTGTTAGAATTCAATTTGAGAATCGGATAAGAACTCTCCTCCGATCCCTTTTAGATTAAAATTAGAATTTTGGATTGAGAATCGGATAAGAACTCTCCTCCGATCTCTTTTAAATATTTGTTAAAATTTTAGGTGAGAATCGGATAAGAACTCTCCTCCGATCTCTTTTTAAACATTTGTTAAAATTTTAAGTAAGAATCGAATAAGAACTCTTCTCCGATCTCTTTTAAATATTTATTGAAATTTTAGGCTTGAGGATCGGATAAGAACTCTCCTCCGATCTCTTTTAAGTATTCATTAAAAATTTCTAGGTGAGAATCGGATAAGAACTCTCCTTCGATCTCTTTTAAATATTTGTTAAAATTTTAGGCTTGAGGATTGGATAAGAACTCTCCTCCGATCTCTTTTATTTTTAATGGGAATCGGATAAGGACTTTTCTGACATATCAAAATTTGATTATAGCTACACATCATAAGAGCCTAAGACTAAGGGCTCTAGCATTCAAAGATGCCGGGGATCGGAATAAGACTTCTATTAACTCCTTGGTACCTCATGACTGGACAGGGGATACCAAACTGAATTATATCGACCTCCTATGTGGTCGCCTAGCCAGTGCCTTTTGATACCCGATCTGTTTTATTTATTTATTTGAGATTTGGTTTTTATTCCGCCTTATGACATCTTACCCGATCGTCTTCTGTGCTAGCCTAGTGATTCAGCTTTACTATTTTCCTGACTTATTATTCAGACCTTTCATTTTTAAAGAAACGCTTTAGACATAGTTACCTACATTTTATCCAACTAGAACTCTTGCATTTAGAAGTAACAAAGATTGACAAAAGAATGGACTGATTAACAAAGAAGTAAACTCGGGAATAACCTTCTACGCGTTTTTTAATGCAATATAAACCTGGTGAAAATTACAAACATAGAAATAAAGGAAATACGTAAAATAAAAACAAGCACTTAATAAAGCAGCGATATAAGCACTCACCTGTAGGGAGCCGAATCTATTGAACTAACTACGGGATCACAAAACGTAATGGGGCTGCGGGCTGATAACCTGAAGACTAAGGTTCGCCTTGAAATGAAGAATACCTTGCTAAAATGCAGTCCAATCAAAATTATGACCTAGTTTGAATGAAGTTGAGCTTGGACAATGGAAGTGGAAATAAAGATAACAAAGACAGAAAGTGAGAGTGTCACAGGATAATGAAAGAACTGAAAATGGAGAGTTTCAGTATTCAAAAATCCCTTTGCAAGAAAATACTTCATAAAACTGGTTTCAAAAGTTTTTCTTATGAAAGCTCAAAAATAGCAGAGTAACGAGCTGAATTAAGTTTCAGAGTCCTTCCGCTATATTCACTATTTCGTCCTCCCTTGAACAGTTTTCATGCAGGTATTTATAGAAACTGGGTGCTCCCTATGAAGGGTCAGGATTTGTTTCGAGGGAGATGGAGGGTCAGGATTTTAAAGGACATGATCTAAGGCTAGGGAATTAAAGAGAAGCAGAATGAACAGCTGAGATTCCTTTCAGAATATTTGTCCTTTCTCTCTTCTAATCTGACGGCTCAGAATTTTCTTGTCAAGGGCGATCCAAAGGCTGAGAATAAAGAGTGCCGGTCTTGTCGTCTTGTTCTTTGATCCAAGGGCTCTGGACTTGTCCTTACAAGTAAGATCAACGGTGGAGATTGGGATGTACAGCACTGTCATGACATACTCTGGCACCTGTCAGTAATGTGGGCAATTCTGAGGCGTGCGGTGGAGATTTCGTCTGTAACGCTTTAACTACCTCGGCTCTGATTATGACGACAGTTAGTGGAAGTTGTCTTATTCTCTTTGTTTTCCAACCTCCCCTCCCTTCCGATCTTTCTAACACGATCCTTTTCCGATCTCTCATGCCGGGCTCTCCTCTTCTGACCTCTCCTACTCTGGTCTTCTCCTTTATCCAGTCCGATTCAGTCAAAGCATTTATTCCTTCGATTTCCGAGGCATCCGCTTCGTTTTCTGCTTTCAATAAATGCTCAAACTTTCCCTATATATATACCTTCAATGGGAAACTCCTCCGCATATGATTTTCTCCTCTTTCTCACTTTTCTTGTTCTAACTGCTCCGGCAATAATCCCGGCCATGATAGTTGCTTTTGATCTTTTTCCGATTGTCCTCTTTATTCCTCGACTGAAAATTTACGATTTCGGTCATCGGAGAATTATGATAACCTCGTTTGATGACAGTGAGAGAACCGGACTAATTTGCCGACCTGGATCGAGGACCTCAATCGTGTCAATCTCGAATCGTTCGACCGATATAATCGGCGAACTGACTTCGGACGAGAAAATTGCTAATATTGCCCTTACCATTGGTGACTGCGCCTTGAAATTCATTTGGCTTCTCACTACATTGGGTGTCCCGACAGCGGCTCGGTTCCGAGCAATAACATTGATGACGACTTCTCTCATCCTCATGAGAGTCATAGTCCCCCCATCTAAGCTGTACATCTGTCGGATGTCGATGGCTGGCCTAACACATCTTTTGACTCAGCCACGAGACTAAGCTTTGACATAGGTCTTTATTAAAAGGGATGTACTGCCGATCTCTAGAGATCGCCCAAATGAAGTAATTTTACTTTCAATGTAATCCGATCTCTAGAGATCGCCCAAATGATGTAGCCCGACCTTTAATGTAATCCGATCCCTAGAGATCGCCCAAATGATGTAATCCGAGCTTTTTGGAAATAAAATTTTATTTTGACAACTATCATTTTTATAATTGTTGCGTTGACTATTTTCCGATCTCTGATGTGTTTATCCGATCCGGTCCCTAACTGAAGAACCCTTAATCGATCTGCCTTAATTCACCGATCTATAACTAGACGATGGAATTTCTGGAATATTCGTGATACGTGTCAGAAAGCTGGCGAATCCTGCTAACCGATGCACCGCCTGGAACACTGTGAGCATTAAATGCTCAGACGGGTATAAATAGGGGACGGGTCAGCCAGTTGCTCTCTTATGTCATTTTCAGCATCCCGCGAGCGGTTCCAAAATCCTCTCAATTTTTCAAGTTTTTCCGACACCGATCAAGCTCCGGTAAGGGTTTTGATCCTTCTTTTAGTTTAAATTTTCTATTTCCTTTGAAAATGAGCTGCGCCGAGGGTCAGAGAGTGGCGAGCCCCCCTTCCATTCAGATCTTGTGGTCGTCTGATGAAGTGGAGGTAGTCGGACTAAGCGTGCGACCTGAACCTCCTAGGGTCTCCGTTCCAGCTCAGGGACAAGCAGCACCATTAAGGCATGTACCTTCTTCAGAGAGGGAAAATCTTCCCATGGACGAGCTGCCATCAATTCTTCAAGAAATTGACCTATAATCGTTCAGCCAAGAATACAACATTCATCCTGATTCATTCGAACTCATTAAGTGTCACGACAATCTTCGAGCCGATCACTTCTTCGAAGAGAACGACATGATCATGGTATACGAGGAGCAATTAAAAGCCAGACTGCGGTTCCCTCTCGATGACTTCTTCGAAGAAGTCCTAAAATTTCACCAAGTGTGCATCGCCCAAGTTCACCGGAACTCGTGGCGGATCCTAGTAGCTTTCCGAGGCCTCTGCCGAGCTAAGAGACTACATCCTACAGCTAAATTATTCGCTGAACTACATAGATTAACTCGTCGAAAGAACGATGAGTATTGGTTCTTCCAGGCGAAACCACATTGTGGGCTTTTTACCAATCTGCCTTCCTCCCTGAAGAATTGGAAGAACCACTTCTTTATCCTTAGGAGCAAAATTCCGAACGGCTTTGAAGGTTTCCCTCGAAGCTGGCTGCACCAGGGCCCCGTCCTTCTAAAGCGCCTCACCCTAAATAGGGAAGAAGGCCTGATGGTGATGGAGCTGAAAGATCAGGCGGCCAGAGAGAAGTTCTCTTGTTTGGATGCGGTGACTGCCGAACTGCATCACTGGACAATGGAGTTGATCACTGGCGAAGATCGCGGGCTTCAGCTCTCTGACCTCGGCATCGGTATTTTTCTATATCTCAGATCTTTGGACCTTAGCGATCTCACTGACCTCTTCTTTGTGCAGGTATGGCAAGCGGCGAAGCTTCCAAGGAGAGCCGGAAGCGAAAGAGAGAGGTCTCCCGGAAAGTGCGGGAGATGAAGCGATCCGAGCTGCTCCAGACACCCAGGCATGAAGCTGAGGAAATGCAAGGGGGCTCATCTCAACCTTCGGGGCAGCCAATCCCCGAGGTAGAAGTGATCCGATCTCCTCCTCGCCAAGAAGAGCTGCCTCCACCTCCTCCAGTCGCTTCGAGTGCGGAAGGGGGTCCTTCCCAACCTACCTCAAGGACCCTTTCCCGCGGTGCTCAGGTGCTGATCCATTCCCTGGAGAAGAACCGAACTATTCGGGAGAATCCGGGTTTGGCTATGGTTCTGGGGGCTTCTATCTGCCTTCGGGAGGATCGGGACAGGCTGTCCCCGGACAATCTTAATGACATCCTGACTCGATCCATGAGCTTGAACGTGGAGTGCTTGGTGAATCAACACATTGTCCGGGAGAAGGCTCACCTCCTGGGTAAGGAGGTCAAGAAGATGGGTCATGAAGTGCTTCCCTCCGATCCCAACTCTCATCCGCTCAGAACTACATATCTGAAATTGAGAGGCGGATGAAGTTCTACGAGGACAAGCTGGCTGAGCAGGCTCATGTTCTGGCCGAGCGAGATCATGTTCTTGAGGAAGTTCAGGCGCTCCGGGCCGGTGAAGTTGCTCACCTCACTAAGGAGCTCAAAGCGAAAGAGGAAGAGGCGGTAACAAGGGAGGCCGGCGCTTATGTAAATGCTCACAGGGATCTCTTGGCCGAGCTCAAGAAGCGTTATTCCGAGGAGGACTTCTCCTGGATGGTCGACCTGGCTCCCCAAGACGAAGAGGAAAGCGAGGAGGAGGCTGAGGGTGAGAGAGGAAGTGAGCAAAATGTAGATCAGGCTGGGGGTAATCCTCCAGCTGAATGACTTGTACAAATTTTAATATGAAATGAAATTCCCTTTTTGTTCAGTGAATGGATGTGATCAGAAAATCTCTAAATTACTTAAGCACTTGATTGTCTGAGCATATTAAAACAACTAAAAGTGATTATTAATCTAAGTGTAAGAAGTCGGAAAACACAATAAGCATGAGATCGGTAGGGAACCAACGCTGAACGGGACTTGATTAAAATTGGAAATTTGGCTTGAACACTTAAGATCGGGATCATCATTAAACCGGATTGGAACATTAACTTGATTATTCCTAAACTTTTAAAAGGGAGATCGACAATAAAACTGGTGACATAAAGATCTAGTGTTGGTTCAATTTCGTTTGGCAAGAGAGATTGGGAATGTAATTGACTAGTCAGGAGATTTGACA
Organism: Hevea brasiliensis; assembly: GCF_030052815.1. Lineage (NCBI taxonomy): Eukaryota > Viridiplantae > Streptophyta > Magnoliopsida > Malpighiales > Euphorbiaceae > Hevea > Hevea brasiliensis. Next base: position 31,987,719 of record NC_079496.1, read on the forward strand.
ATTGGTTTGAGAGGTCGGTGAGGCTTTAAATGACATGGGGACTTAGTATTGATTCGATTCCTTTTGAGGAGAGATCGGAAATGTGGTTGTCCGGCAAAGAGAGATCGGAAATGTAATTGGCTGGCAAAGGGAGACTTAGTGCTGGGGATCAATTTCAAAATTTGTTGATTCTGGGGATCGGCCAAAATATGGTGTCGACAATGCATGTAAATATATGTGTGTAAATTATTTAAGCAGATGTATAAAACTTTTGTAATATTATTTTGGTATGTAAAGAAATGTAAATTATTGTAATGTTCAAACTTATTATTGAGTTTTGTAATGAATGTAAATTAATTTTTCTTTAATGGAATATGAATGAAGTTATTTAATATTATTTTTTAAGGCAATTGAATTGAGAATTGTTTTGAATTATGGAGTTGGGAGAAATGAATTATTGGAAGTGTTTTTACAGGTGTTTGAAGAACTATTTTTCCCAAATATATATGGCACTCTGCCGAAAATTTTTAAAAATTTGCGTAAAAATAAAAACGTAGAAAAATTTTAACTAGTCTTTAAACTCCAAGTAAAAGTTTTTAATTACTACCAAAAGTGCTCTCCACCTTCGAAAAGTAAGAAAATTATTTTAAAATCCTTTGTAGTATATTTAATGGGTTACCGATAGGCGAAGTACGGTAATTTATTAAATGTACTACGGGATCATGTCACATCTTACTGAGAGCTAGGGTGTGACATGTTTAGTGGTATCAGTGCAAAGGTTTTAAAGTAAATTTTAAACTCTGAATTTGAAATATTTTATCGGTACATACAACTGCTCAAATATTTGATACATATAGTACAATTGCATCATAAATATGAATTAATGGAGAGAAATCTCCTTGCGTAGGTTGTCCCGAGAAAAGAAAATTTTCTGAATAGAAATGGACGAGGGGAATAAACCAGTAAAACAATCAGTTACGGTTGAGGCACAAGAGCAGGCCTCAGCTCCTCGGAGTGTCGAAGGCTCTACTGTACCAATTCCATCAGTACAAATCACCGCACAAGTGGCACAACAAATGGCCACCTTCTTCCAATAAATGGCTGATAGTTTGTCAGCCCAAGCTCAAACTCAAGCTCAAGCCCAAATACAGACTCAACCCGCACAAGGGCATTATGAAATAGAAAAGAGTGAGAAATCTATGGGTCAGAACTCGAATAGGCAATTGGGGAAAAGAAAAGAATTTGAGGAACTTATAGATATGACAGAGGCGGATCTTTAGGGTGGAAGCAATCGAGAACCCGTTGGCAAAGAATTCGAAGTTCCTACCCTATCTGTGTCTGTGAGGTATATGGCAAGTTATACGGGGGTATTTACTATAAGGTTACTGGAGCCTGCTTTAATTGTGGTGGAATCAGGCATTACGCCCGATATTGTACTAACGCACATCGATTTATGCCACATACTACACCAGAGGAATCAGTCTAAGGTTTTGATTTTAGAGGTTCATTAATAGTCAGTAGGGGCAGAGGCAGAAGTAGAGATAGTACTTCGGGTAATCCTAGCACAATGGACCAACCCGAGCTAAGGAATACACTAGAAAGATGAAACGCCATGCATCGAGGGGAAGAAGCAGAGACTTCAGAGGCAGTTGCAGGTACATTCTTAACTTTTAAAAGGAATAATTATGTACTATTTGATTCTGGCTCTACTTATTTATATGCTAATGCTAAAATTATATGTTATACTGCTATTCCCTTGCATGCAGATAAATTTTGATGTATTAGTAATTAGTCTTTTAGGATAAGAATTACAATAATAAGCGTGATTGGAATTAATTTTAGAAAAGTTTCTAGTGAGAGACATCTCCTAGACTATGATAAATTATAAAGTTAATTAGGAAGCCTAATTAGGTAAGGGAAGAGGACCTAAAAGTAAGTTATAGTAATATAGCTGCCTTAGATGCGGATAAGGGTATTACTGCTGATAGATGTTAGTGGGTACCATAATCAAAATAAGTTTAAGTTATTAATGGATTTGAAAGAAATAAGATATAAGGAAGTTTGATCTATTAGGATGTATCGTAGTAACTATGCAATATTCTTGATGTTTGTGCTGTAAGCTGCAGATTACAGTACTGATTTGGGATTTATTGTGTAAAGCTACATACTACCCAATAATACACAAGGATAAGAATAGTTACAAATGGCTTTCGCTCTGGTACAAATATACCATAATAGAGTTTTATTACTAGAACTGAGTTTGAAAATCCTAATTTGGGATTTAAAACTCTAAAGTTAGAATATCGAAAGGTTATAGTTTAGTACAAAAAGAAGTAATGACTACACATCAGTGCAAAATAAGCTATAGAATATCGATAGATAAAAGAGTTGTGGAAGTAAAAATTAGAATAGTTGGTGCAAATGTAATAAAAAAAAAACATTATGAATTAGTTAAAGTATTGGCTAGAATGGTCAGAGGACCAAATCAAAGTAATATTGAAGTATAGCAGATTTATTAGGGATGATAAGAGGTGCTAAATCATGACTTGACAGTCAAGTTAAGGAAGAAGATAAGATTGAGGAATACAATGATTAAAGTTAAGTTGTTGTCACACCTTACCCCTCTGTAAGGCATAACATGATCCCGTAGAATATCTAATGAATTACCGAACTTCACCTACCGATAACTCATTAAGTACCCTACAAAAGATTTTAAATCAATTTTCTTACTTTTGTTAAGTGGTGAGCATTTTCTAATAGGCATTTAAAACATTTAGTTAAAATTAAAACTAGTTAATATTTTTGGTCCATTTTAGTTTTCCGCAAATTCTATAAAAATTTTGACAGAATTTCCTCTGTATTTTGAGAAAACCGTTCTTCAAATACCTGTAAAAAGCACTTCTAAAAGTTTTTCTCAACCACTACTTCGGTTTCACAATCAAACTCAATCAATTTCACAATCATTTCAATAAATTTCTCAAGTTCAAAATTCAATAGTCCTCAATGTATAGTCAATCAATTTCATACATTCATATTTTTTTTTTAAAGATAAACAATTTATGTATTCATCATACAAAAATTTACATTAAGAAAATCCAAACTAAAGTTTATTACAAATTTTATACAGATCTTGTACAAGCTGCTCAAAACCCATCTTCACATGTCCATATATTTCTGTGCATTACATACATCAAAATAATATTTACGATCAGGGTATAAATTATACCCGATAGCTTCAAAGCAGAACGATCCTCAATCCTCAGCAGCTCAGTCTGCTGCTCCTCTAGTCTCTGTATCTGCGACAACAATAGAAGCTATCGCTGAGTACTAGGACTCAGTGGTGCATAACATACTAAAATAATCTTTATGCAAAACTTCAATCACATTTATTCAAAATTTTGGCTAAACATGCGCATTAAACACAAAACATAAATCATGAGATTTTAATATGAACCAAGTTCATTTCAAAGTATCAAACACATTTCATAAAACCCACAGTTAGATCATGCCATTCGAAACAAATAGAATCTCAATAGCCAGAGGTTAAAGAGAAATCACATCACAAGGCTAGCTAGCTCAAATATATGGATATCCATTCACATCCTCTTCTACTGGCACACCTCAACACTTCTCCAGAGAAGGAATCAAAATTCGAAACTAATTACCCCCACTAGTCATGCTAGTGAGGTGTTCAAATATAAGGTCATGACACTGCGGTTTCAAAACTTATCTTAACAATTTGCTAAACATTGTCATTTCAATATACACAATAACTTTCACAATTTAAGTCAAAACATCATCACTAATGTCACAAATAAATTTTCAATAATTCAAAGCAGATGTAAAATACATAATTCATTCACTTTATCAATACATTTTAAAACATAGTGATGTTGTGCACAAACCTCAAACGAGTCGCCTGTTGGCCTTGACTCGACTCCTCGGGTTCTGTCCCGGTATTTTTTTCCACTGAAACACGCAATTTTACAATGTTTCAGTACTAGAACTTAAAATAAATCCAAAATAAACTTAGCTTCACATTTACCTAGCTCTAACGTGTTAAATTCGACGTTTTAGAAATTTTGTGTTTCGGGTTACTATTCACTATACTATTCAAGTCAAATTATTGACTTTCTAAGGCTTAATAGGTATGGGAACTCCAACTTCACCCACATACCACATTTTCATCATTAAACTTGTTGGTTTTGGTCATTTTCTCAAAACTTAGGTCATTTTGGCAAAATTGCCAATTTTCGGTTTTGGTGCTCCGAAGTTGCACTGTTCCATTGGTTGATCTACTGTTGGAATTTGACAAAACTTCCTTCATAGAAAATGTTCCTTATTGTCTTAAGTGTATTCTCACTTTTGGATCACCTCAATCGGAGTTTTGTAGCTCAAGTTATGGCCAAAATAATATTACTGTTCACGTGCACTGTTCATGCTGAGATTTTGGGTTTTGGCAGATTTTGATCCAACTTTGTTTAGTAATTTGGTCAAGTTAAGTTCATAATTTGGCTTAACTTTCTTCACATGAAATGTTCTACTATGTCTTAGGTTTCCATCGGTTCAAGAATCGCCCAAATCGGAGTTTTCTAGAAAGAGTTATAACCCTTCAAACATTACTGCTCAATGGAAATTCTGCAGAGTTGCAGGTTTGGTAACTTAACTTTGCTCAATAATTTGAATGCGTTAATGGCATAATTTGGGGTGGTGTTCTTCATGACAGTTTTAGATCTATGTCTTATCTAATTGCTGGTAAAATTTCAGGTCATTTTGACCTGCCTAGCTCGAGTTATGACCAAATGAACAAACACTGTTCATTTGGTCAGTTTGTGCAGAGGCAGACTGTGATTTCTCAACTTTGGTCAATTTGTTCACTAGGTTTTAGTCATTTTTTGGGCATGCTTCCTAAATGAAAATTGTCATTTAGTGCCTATTTTCATTCCCAATTGGTCTCATACCAATTGGACTTGTAAAATTCTATTTTTGGTCCCTCAAAGTTGACTTTTGGTCATGGTGCATACCCAATCCGAATTTGGCTTTGATTCAAACACTTCTAACACACTTAATTAGGTCACAAATGACCATCTCTCATTAAACTATGTCAAAGACATCATTTAGCACTTCTTCATATTTTTTGTCTCTAAACCCTAATGTCCAAAACCCTAACCACACTAAATTGTTGCATTTAGCTAATTCAAAGTCTTTAACCATAATCACTCAACTAATTGAGGTTCATACACCCATTCAAATCAATCAAACCATGCAAATCACACTCCCTACCATGCTGCCTAAAATTTCAGTTTGGTCCTTCAATAACAATTTTCTTTTCATTTAAGCATATTTCCAAGTATAACTTAACTACTTAAACATAGATTCAAAGAGAAAATGAAGAAGAACACTAACCTTAATTCTTTGATTTACAATCCACCAATTCTTTCACTTTCTTCTTTCTTCTTCTCCCTCAATCTTCTTTTCTAGTGTAGAATGGAAGCTTTTTAGGGTTTAGGGTTTGTTTTGAAAGGCTAAAATCAAGTTATGGAAGCTTGATGCATTCATCAATGGTGGTTTATGGGAGAGGGAAGAGAGAGTCACGTTTTTCTTTTTGAAGAAGATGACTTTAATTTTTTTTTTCTTTTGTTTTCTTTTATTTATTTTGCTATGGAAGACCATAAAAAAAAATCTAATTTAATAAATATTTAATTAATTCTTTTATGACATCATCTTTGACTTTTCTAACTTCTTTCTTTTCTTTTTCTTTTTTTTTATTTATTTTTTTCTATTAGTTCTTTAATTTAATTCTTGATTCCGAAATTTTCTTTTCTCCGATTTTATTGACGCTTAGGTCGAGTCACTCTGGTCAATTGACCAAATTGCCCTCGCTCATCCGGTTTGCAAATAATCCAATATTTCTTCCGGCTCCTCGACCTAATTATTTGACCGCTTAACGCTTCTTTTTCCTGATTTTCTCTTTTCCACTGTGTTTATAAGGGTCCTAAGGACCGCAGCGTCACTTTTTACGGTTTGAAATTTGAGTTTAAAATGACTTCGCAGTCGTTCCCGAGGAGGTCACTCATCGTTGTGACTCTCGGCTCGTTTAACCTCTTATGTTCTGTTTTTCTTATTTATAGTTAACTAATTAAACATTACTAATTATTTGTGTTTATGGCTTCTCAAGTTTTCTTAAGTGTGACTCTAATCTCCTTAATTGTCCGGACCGACACCGGTCACTGGAACAGTGAAATCTACCAGGCTATGCAAACGGGGGTGTTACAATTCTCCCCCCCTTAAATAAATTTCGTCTCGAAATTTTACTTGGTATCAATCTCTGAACAGCTGTGGGTTCTGTCTCCTCATGTCCTCTTCTCGTTCCCAAGTAGCCTCTTGGCCCGAATGATGGTTCCACAGTACTTTTACCAACGGTATCTGTTTGTTCCGTAGCTGCTTCACCTCATAAGCCAGAATTTGTATGGGCTCTTCTTCATATGTGAGGTCTGGATTCACTTCAATTTCCTCCACTGGTAGTACATGAGATGGGTCTGATCGATACCTCCTCAACATAGACACATGAAAGACATTATGTATCTTCTCCAACTTTGGAGGTAGTGCCAAACGATATGCCAAAGGACCCACTCTTTCCAATACCTCATATGGCCCGATGAAGCGAGAACTCAGTTTCCCCTTTCTACCAAATCTCATAATTCTTTTCCAAGGAGAAACCTTGAGGAAAACTTTCTCACCCACTGCATACTGAATATCCCTTCTTTTCAAATCAATATAGGACTTCTGACGGTCTGATGCAGCTTTAAGTCGATCTCTGATCACCCTAATCTTCTCCTCAGTTTGCTGAACAATTTCGGGTCCAATCATTTTTCTTTCACCCACGTCATCCCAACACAACGGGGTTCTACATTTCCTGCCATACAAAGCTTCATATGGAGGCATCCCAATGCTTGATTGGTAGCTGTTGTTGTAAGCAAACTCAATCAAAGGCAAGTGTGTATCCCAACCACCCTCAAACTCAATCACGCAAGCCCGTAGCATGTCCTCCAAGATCTGAATTACCCTCTCAGACTGGCCATCTGTTTGTGGGTGGAACGCAGTGCTGAAGTTCAATCTAGTTCCTAGGGCTCTCCAAAGACTACCCCAGAATCTAGAAGTGAACCTAGGATCTCTGTCTGATACAATGGATACTGGCACTCCATGAAGTCTCACAATCTCATCAATGTACAACCTGGCCAATCTTTCCAAACTATAATCCATCCGAATCGGTGAAAATGAGCGGACTTAGTCGATCCACAATAATGACCCAAACTGCATCATGACTCTTCTGTGTCCTCGGAAGTCCCATCACAAAATCCATCGTTATTCTCTCCCATTTCCACTCTGGTACTGGTAGTGGATGTAACAACCCAGCGGGTACTTGATGCTCGGCCTTCACTTGCTGACAAGTTAGGCATTTAGATACAAACTCTGCCACATCCCTTTTCATACCCATCCACCACCAGTAATGTTCCTTTAGCCCTGGTGTAGCAGTAAACCATCATCTTTGATTGAGAATTCTGGTTTCTTCCCTTGTCGGACTTCTTCCATCGACCGATATTTCGATCATTACGAGCGACCATTCGATCCGATCAATCAACACCCCGGTGTACATGCCATGCAACTACTGTCTACCCCTCATCATTAATCTCTAAGCTGGCATGTAATGATCTCAACTCATGTACCAAAGACAAAGGAGTAACCCGTAGACTCGCCATAGTCTTGCGACTTAAGGCGTCAGCCACAACATTAGCTTTCCTTGGCTGATAGTCTATTAGACAATCATAGTCTTTTATTAACTCTAACCATCTCCTCTGTCTCAAATTCAGCTCTTTCTGGGTGCCCAAATACTTCAAACTCTTATGATCTGTGTAGATGTAACATTTTCCCCATACAAATAGTGTCTCCAGATCTTAAGAGCAAACACAATAGCTACAAGCTCCAAGTCATGTGTCGGATAATTCTTCTCATGTGGTTTCAGCTGGCATGATGCATAGGCAATGACATTTCGATCTTGCATCAATACACAGCCTAACCCATTGTGAAAAGCATCACTATAAACTGTATATTATTTACTCGGTGTAGGTAAAGTCAGGACTGGAGCTTCAGTCAAACATTTTTTCAATTCATTAAAACTCTGTTGGCATTTATCCGTCCACTGAAATTTTACATCTTTTCTAAGCAGCTTGATCAATGGAGATGCCAACATGGAGAATCCCTTCACAAACCGACGGTAGTATCCAGCTAAACCCAAAAAACTACGAATCTCTGTGACATTTCTGGGTGGCCTCCAATTAAGGACAGCTTCAATCTTACTTGGATCTACCTTGATACCCTCTTCTGATACTACATGCCCCAAGAAAGATATCTCCTTCAGCCAAAATTCACACTTCGACAATTTGGCATATAGCTGTTTTTCCCTCAAAGTTTGTAGTACAATTCGCAGATGTCTATCATGCTCTTCTGCATTCCTCGAATAGACTAATATATCATCAATGAATACCACAACAAACTGGTCGAGGTATGGTCTGAAGATAGTGTTCATCAGATCCATAAAAGCAGCCGGAGCATTAGTTAACCCGAATGGCATGACTAGGAATTCATAATGGCCATAGCGGGTTCTGAAGGCTATTTTAGGAATACTCTGCTCTTGTACTTTCAGCTGATAATAACCTGATCTCAAGTCAATTTTGGAGAACACAGCTGCACCCCTCAACTAATCAAACAAGTCATCAATACGGGGCAATGGATACCTGTTCTTTATTATCACCTTATTCAACTGCCGATAATTAATGCATAACCGGAGAGTGCCATCATTCTTCTATACAAACAACACTGGTGCTCCCCAAGGTGACACACTAGGGTGAATAAAGCCCTTGTCAAGCTTGCAACTGCACTTTCAACTCTTTCAATTCTGCAGGTGCCATTCTATATGACGTTATGGAGATTGGGTCCACACCAGGCATAACATCAATCTCAAACTGCACCTCTCTTTCTGGAGGTAATCCTGGTAATTCATCAGGAAACACATCCAGAAAGTCACATATAGTAGGGATGTCCCTCAGTGTTGGGCTCCCCACTTGGGTGTCTATCACATGTGCCAAGTATGCTTCACACCCCTTTCTGATCATTCTTCTGGCTAGTGCAGCCGAAATGATGTTTGATGGCAGTAAATGTCTCTCCCCATGTATTACCACATCACCGTACAAAGGGAGACCAAAAGTGACTCTTTCGCCTACTGATCAATCATCGCATGATGCCTGGCTAACCAATCCATGCCCAAGATGATATCATACTCTCTGAAGGGCATTTCAATCAAATCTGATAGGAAAACATGTCTTTGGATCACCAAAGGACAGTCTCTATAAATTCTGTTGACCTGGACCTCTTGTCCTAATGGACTAGTTACTAGCACTTCAAAACCCATTTGCACACATGGAATAGCAAGTGAACTGACTATGCTAGCACTAACATATGAATGAGTTGAACCCGGATCAAACAATACAAATACTTTTTTATCAGAGATAGAGAATGTACCAGCTACCACATCAGAAGTCTCAGCCTCTTCTCGCTGTCTCATTGTGTAGATTCTGGTTGAAGCACTTCCTTGTCCTGACTGACCAACTATGCCTTGACTGCCAGAAGCAGTGCCTCTACCTCTACCTCTTCCTCTCGCTAACCGATCAGAACCTCCGAGAGCGGGACTCAATAGATCCTCGGCAGTAGGAGCTGGACCATATCTTGAAGATGGAGCACTAGTGCAGTCTCTTGCTAAATAACCCTTGCCTTCGCAGTTAAAGTAGGCTCCAGTGGCCCAATAGCATTCCTCCCCATGAATCTTGCCACAAGTCTCATAGGGGCGGGCAGAATGTGAACCCCTGCTCGACTGCTAACCAGACCTAGGGGGTCTCTGTCCGGAGAATCTGCCTCTACTAAATCTTCCACCTCGACCCCTGCTGGGTCCACTAAATTTCTTCTTTTTCCCAGAAGTCCCACCAGAACTCGGCTCTACAGACTTTTCCCCCTTGTCTTTCTCTGATTTCTCAGCTTTTTCTGATTTTTCTTTCCTTGGGGTTGCTTCTGATTCAATCCTCTCCAGTTCAAGTGCTTGAGACATAAGCTCTGAGAAGTTGCTGTGTCGAAATCCCACAACTTGCATCCTTATACTGGGCTTCAAACCCGTCTCAAATCTCTTGCACCTTGCCTTGCTGGTAGTAAGGAGACTCCCCGCATAGTGACTCAAGCGGGAGAACTCCCTCTCATACTCTGCCACTGATCGATTTCCTTGTTTTAAGCTAAAAAATTCTTGCAGTTTCTGATCAACATATGCATCTGGGATGTATTGCCTAAACTCTCGATGAAGTCATCCTGTGTCAAGATCGTGGTTCAAGCTGTGGGGGATGGTCTTCCACCAATCATACGCATCCCCTTGTAGTAGCGACACAGAATACTCAAACTTTAGTTCATCTTGGCAGTGCAGCTTCTTAAATACTCTGTCCATTCTTTCAAGCCATTGCTCTGCCTCTAAAGGGTCCACTGTACCCTTAAATTCTGCAGCCCCATACTTCAATAACTTGTCATACTGTCTGGCTGGAGGCAGTGGTTGTGCCACAGGTGGTTGGGGTGGAGCTTGAACAGGCATACCCCCAGCCATTTGTTGAAACATTGCCGCCATCTGCTGTGCAAACTGTGCAGGAAACTGCGGCATTTACGAAGCTGGTACTACTGATCCACTAACATTCTGTAAAGCTAGGGCTTCCCCTTGTGCCTCAGCTTCAACAAATTGCTCGACTGAGCGATCCCCTTCTTCCATTTTAGACTGAAGTTAGGATATCTCCTGAACAAGTAACACATGGAGATTTCCCTCCGTTAGTTCATATTTATGATGTAATGCACTGTATGTAACAAATATGGACATTGAGCAGTTGTACTTAACAAAGAAAGACACAAATTCATAAGTTAAAACATACTTCAAAAATTTTGCTCTGATACCACTAAAACATGTCACACCTTACCCCTCTGTAAGGCATAACATGATCCCGTAGAATACCTAATGAATTACCGAACTTCACCTACCGATAACTCATTAAGTACCCTACAAAGGATTTTAAATCAATTTTCTTACTTTTGTTAAGTGGTGAGCATTTTCTAATAGGCATTTAAAACATTTAGTTAAAATTAAAACTAGTTAATATTTTTGGTCCATTTTAGTTTTCCGCAAATTCTATAAAAATTTTGACAGAGTTTCCTCGGTATTTTGAGAAAACCGTTCTTCAAATACCTGTAAAAAGCACTTCTAAAAGTTTTTCTCAACCACTACTTCGGTTTCACAATCAAACTCAATCAATTTCACAATCATTTCAATAAATTTCTCAAGTTCAAAATTCAATAGTCCTCAATGTATAGTCAATCAATTTCATACATTCATATATTTTTTTTAAAGATAAACAATTTATGTATTCATTATACAAAAATTTACATTAAGAAAATCCAAACTAAAGTTTATTACAAATTTTATACAGATCTTGTACAAGCTGCTCAAAACCCATCTTCACATGTCCATACATTTCTGTGCATTACATACATTAAAATAACATTTACGATCAGGGTATAAATTATACCCGATAGCTTCAAAGCAGAACGATCCTCAATCCTCAAGAAACTACTCCTCTAGTCTCTGATCTCATGATAAAGAATAGAAGCTATCGCTGAGTACTAGGACTCAGTGGTGCACAACATACTAAAATAATCTTTATACAAAACTTCAATCACATTTATTCAAAATTTTGGCTAAACATGCGCATTAAACACAAAACATAAATAATGAGATTTTAATATGAACCAAGTTCATTTCAAAGTATCAAACACATTTCATAAAACCCACAGTTAGATCATGCCATTCGAAACAAATAGAATCTCAATAGCCAGAGGCTAAAGAGAAATCACATGAATCTCAATAGCCAGAGGCTAAAGAGAAATCACATCACAAGGCTAGCTAGCTCAAATATATGGATATCCATTCACATCCTCTTCTACTGGCACACCTCAACACTTGTCCAGAGAAGGAATCAAAATTCGAAACTAATTACCCCCACTAGTCGTGCTAGTGAGGTGTTCAAATATATGGTCATGACACTGCGGTTTCAAAACTTATCTTAACAATTTGCTAAACATTGTCATTTCAATATACACAATAACTTTCACAATTTAAGTCAAAACTTCATCACTAATGTCACAAATAAATTTTCAATAATTCAAAGCATATGTAAAATACATAATTCATTCACTTTATCAATACATTTTAAAACATAGTGATGTTGTGCACAAACCTCAAACGAGTCGCCTGTTGGCCTTGACTCGACTCCTCGGGTTCTGTTCCGGTATTTTTTTCCACTGAAACATGTAATTTTACAATGTTTCAGTACTAGAACTTAAAATAAATCCAAAATAAACTTAGCTTCACATTTACCTAGCTCTAACGTGTTAAATTCGACGTTTTCGAAATTTTGTGTTTCGGGTTACTATTCACTATACTATTCAAGTCAAATTATTGACTTTCTAAGGCTTAATAGGTATGGGAACTCCAACTTCACCCACATACCACATTTTCATCATTAAACTTGTTGGTTTTGGTCATTTTCTCAAAACTTAGGTCATTTTGGCAAAATTGCCAATTTTCGGTTTTGGTGCTCCGAAGTTGCACTGTTCCATTAGTCGATCTACTGTTGGAATTTGATGAAACTTCCTTCATAGAAAATGTTCCTTATTGTCTTAAGTGTATTCTCATTTTTGGATCACCTCAATCGGAGTTTTGTAGCTCAAGTTATGGCCAAAATAATATTACTGTTCACGTGCACTGTTCATGCTGAGATTTTGGGTTCTAGCAGATTTTGATCCAACTTTGTTCAGTAATTTGGTCAAGTTAAGTTCGTAATTTGGCTTAACTTTCTTCACATGAAATGTTCTACTATGTCTTAGGTTTCCATCGGTTCAAGAATCGCCTAAATCGGAGTTTTCTAGAAAGAGTTATAACCCTTCAAACATTACTGCTCAATGGAAATTCTGCAGAGTTGCAGGTTTGGTAACTTAACTTTGCTCAATAATTTGAATGGGTTAATGGCATAATTTGGGGTGGTGTTCTTCATGACAGTTTTAGATCTATGTCTTATCTAATTGCTGGTAAAATTTCAGGTCATTTTGACCTGCCTAGCTCGAGTTATGACCAAATGAACAAACACTGTTCATTTGGTCAGTTTGTGCAGAGGCAGACTGTGATTTCTCAACTTTGGTCAATTTGTTCACTAGGTTTTAGTCATTTTTTGGGCATGCTTCCTAAATGAAAATTGTCATTTAGTGCCTATTTTCGTTCCCAATTGGTCTCATACCAATTGGACTTGTAAAATTCTATTTTTGGTCCCTCAAAGTTGACTTTTGGTCATGGTGCATACCCAATCCGAATTTGGCTTTGATTCAAACACTTCTAACACACTTAATTAGGTCACAAATGACCATCTCTCATTAAACTATGTCAAAGACATCATTTAGCACTTCTTCATATTTTTGGTCTCTAAACCCTAATGTCCAAAACCCTAACCACACTAAATTGTTGCATTTAGCTAGTCAAAGTCTTTAACCATAATCACTCAACTAATTGAGGTTCATACACCCATTCAAATCAATCAAACCATGCAAATCACACTCCCTACCATGCTGCCTAAAATTTCAGTTTGGTCCTTCAATAACAATTTTCTTTTCATTTAAGCATATTTCCAAGTATAACTTAACTACTTAAACATAGATTCAAAGAGAAAATGAAGAAGAACACTAACCTTAATTCTTTGATTTACAATCCACCAATTCTTTCACTTTCTTCTTTCTTCTTCTCCCTCAATCTTCTTTTCTAGTGTAGAATGGAAGCTTTTTAGGGTTTAGGGTTTGTTTTGAAAGGCTAAAATCAAGTTATGGAAGCTTGATGCATTCATCAATGGTGGTTTATGGGAGAGGGAAGAGAGAGTCATGTTTTTCTTTTTGAAGAAGATGACTTTAATTTTTTTTTCTTTTGTTTTCTTTTATTTATTTTGCTATGGAAGACCATAAAAAAAATCTAATTTAATAAATATTTAATTAATTCTTTTATGACATCATCTTTGACTTTTCTAACTTCTTTCTTTTCTTTTTCTTTTTTTTTTATTTATTTTTTTCTATTAGTTCTTTAATTTAATTCTTGATTCCGAAATTTTCTTTTCTCCGATTTTATTGGACAGTTAGGTCAGGAGTCAGCTCTCGGGGTCAATTGACCAAATTGCCCCTCACCGGTTCATCCCGGTTTGCAAATAATCCAATATTTCTTCCGGCTCCCTGACCTAATTATTTGACTGGCTTAACAGTTCTTTTTCCTGATTTTTTCTTTTCCACTGTGTTTATAAGGGTCCTAAGGACCGCAACGTCACTTTTTACGGTTTGAAATTTGAGTTTAAAACGACTTCGTAGTCGTTTCCGAGGAGGTCACTCATCGCTGTGACTCTCGGCTCGTTTAACCTCTTATGTTCTGTTTTTCTTATTTATAGTTAACTAATTAAATATTACTAATTATTTGTGTTTATGGCTTCTTAAGTTGTCTTAAGTGTGACTCTAATCTCCTTAATTGTCCAGACCGACATCGGTCACTGGAACAGTGAAATCTACCAGGCTATGCAAACGGGGGTGTTACAGTTGTGGAATGAAAAAAAAAAAGAAACAAATAGAACAGTAAGAAATGAGAAAAATACTAGATGAGGAATTGCCACCAGGGCAAACAACCTATTTAAGACGCATAACGATATCCCGAACTATTTTATCAAGAAAGAAATAAGTTAAATAAAAGCAAACAAGATAGTGCAAAATGGCACATAGGCCTTAGTCATAAATGGACCTATGGCCAATAAAGAGATAAACAGTTCATATATGACCAACAAGGTCATTTAAAAAAAAAAAGACTACAAAGGAAAATAATTGCTAAAACAACAGCAAGAAAAGACTAAAATATTCCAAACTAAACTGAAGGTTGCATCAAATGATCAAGAGATTTGATAAGAAAAGAGTAAAACTAAGTTCTCACCCATAGGATCATACGAGGTCCTAGAAAAAGTGGATCCACTAGCACACAGATTTGCTTACCTCTAAAATTGAAATGAATTTGTATCTAACTTATGACAGAAGCTCATAAGAAACTTGGCACATGAGGTGACCAATCGATGAGTAAATAGTATTGGTTAAAGTACTGTGGAACTATCATTCAAGCTAGGAAGCTACTTGGGAGCGTGAAGAGGACATGAGGAGACAGCACCCACAGCTGTTCAGAGACTGATACCAGGTCAAATTTTGAGACGAAATTTCTTTTAAGGGGGAGAGAATTGTAACACCCCTATTTGCATAGCCTGGTACATTTTACTATTCTGGTAACCGGTATCAGTCCGGACAATTAAAGGGATTAGAATCACATCTAAGACACCTAGATAAGCCCTGAATACAAATAATTAGTAATTGCCAAATAGTTAAGTATAAAGAAGAAAAATAAAGCATAAAAAGTTAAATGAGCCAGGAGTCAAGGCGATGGGTGACCTTCCCAAGAAATGACTACAAGTTCAATCTTAACTCAAATTTTGAACCGGAAAATATGACGCTGCGGTCCTTAGGACTATTGCAAACACAGTGAAAAAGAGAAAATCATAGAAATGAATTTTTAAGCAGGTCAAATAATTAGGTTAGAGATCCAAAAGAAATATCCAATAACTTGCAAACCGGATTGAACTAGCGAGGGGTAATTTAGTCAATTCACCCCTAGAGCTGACTCATGACCTAGCTGTCCAATAAAATCAGAGAAAAGAGAATTTCGAGATCAAGAATTAAATTAAAGAACTAATAGAAAAATAAATGCAAAAGAAAAATGAAAAAAGGAAAAAAATTTATTACATCATGCTTACATCATTGGATGACATCATGAATGATATCAAAATACAATTTTAATTTTCCTACCTAAATTGACCAAGTTAAAAGTATTTTAAAGACATAAAATAACAAAAAAGAAAAGAAAATTCATTTTTGTTTCTTCTTCCTTCATATTTGCCGCCCTCTCTCTCTTCCCTCTCTTATCTCTTCCATTTTTTCTGTAACACCCCTCACCCGTCTACAGTGTAGCCAAGCAAGGTGTGTCACACGGAGTGCCGGAGCACCTAATCTTATCTGATTTCATTATAGTTCTTGATTTATTTATTCAAAAACTTTATTTAAGGTTTAGGCTATTTTTACTTTTATCAAAATCTAACTAATTTGGAATTTTCAAAAATTTTAACGATAATCCGACAGAGTGCCGGCTGTAATTTGGACTAATTTGGACTAACAGTTCTTCTGAACCTGCCAAAAACAATTTCAATATATGCTCAAATTCATAACTCAGATTATCTCAAAGCATTCTCATCAGTTTCTCAAATTCAGATTCAGTCTCAAAATTTCTCAAACTCAATCTCATTCAGAATCATTATGATTGGATAATCAATTCAAATATCAGAATCCTTATATTTCATTAACTTATATAATTTGCCAATTAAGTACGTAAATTTATCAAGTATAGGATATACAAATGAAATTACAGTTACTAATTCACATTACAATAATAGTAGTAATTATAATGTATAGATTATAAAACATGCTTAAAATGAGCCCTATCTACATGCATTGCTGAGGAAGTGAAAACCTTGAACTCTTCTGACACTTCTGTAGATCTGGACTCCAAAAATCTCAGTTGACAGTCTACTGGTTTTACCTTCAGTACCTGCGCAAGGAAGCAATTCCATCGCGCTAAGCATTTCTGCTTAGTGGTGCAATAGTATAACAAGAAATAATATATACAAATAAAGAAAGAAATAAATCATAATTCGGATATCCAGGAATCAATTATTCTAACTATATTGTATTTTAAGTCTCTATGGTGCTGCAAATTGTATCTTTGTTATGTTTCTATTGCTAATCTCTTTTACTCATTTCATTCAATGCTTAATTTAATTGTACTAAAATTTTCGTATACTTAACTTAACTGCCTGAATTGAATAATGTTTTAATTGACTGCCCGTGTAACCTATACACTGACCAGACTGGATAAATGGATATACTAGCACTAGGTACCTAGTACCTTGGGCCGTCACATCATCGGTCACAAAGTATCTCCCGATGTGCAAACAGTGTGGCTAAAAAGCCATATAATCAATCAGGCATTAAGCCTAGTATAATAACACAATATACATAGCCATAGGCTATTAAAATCATAGTATGGCATAATAAGCCATAAAACACAATATGACGTAAAGTCATTTACAGAACAGCTGTCAGAATCCTATTGGCATGCCAACCTATCTAAACTAGTCAACTAGGCAAATTAGGGCATAGTACAAGATTAAATATTTATTTTTAGGGTTTACTGGTCATTATACAATTCACTGGTCAATGAAAATGTTGACCTTTTCATACATCATGCATAAGTTGATTCTAGTATCAACATGTCACAATTCGCAATTCAATATGCTGCCAATATAGTGCAATTTACCATTTTTACAAGTTGGCATTCATTACCAAATTGCTTCAAGCATCATTGTATGTAAATGTCAAATTCTCAATTTTTGTGTGCTAGATTGGTCTACCTTAAAGTCCTATTTCTCTTGGTTTTTAGCTTATGGTCAAAGAAGCAAAATTGTAGCTCTATGTCTTATTGCACTCTGGGCAAAATTTTAGGTCATTCTGAGTTGTATAGACCAAGATATAGCCAATTTACTAAAGCTGGACAGATTGCACCTTTAGTGCAAAATTTGGTCAATTTTAGGTCACATTTAGTTCTGGCAGTTTTGGTACCCAAACTTATGCAAGCTATTTGACTTAGTTCTGGCCATTTCTGGGCTTTGGTGTCTTCATAAGAATTGTAGCTCTATGTCTTATTGAACTTTTGGCAAAATTTGAGGTCATTCTGAGTTGTATAGACCAAGATATGGTCAATTTACTAAAGCTAGACAGATTGCACCTTTAGTGCAAAATTTGGTCAATTTTTAGTCACATTTAGTTTTAGCAGTTTTGGTACCCAAATTTTTGCAAGCTATTTGACTTGGTTCTGGCCATTTTTAGGCTTTGGTGTCTTCATAAGAATTGTAGCTATATGTCTAAGCTATCCATGGTAAAAATTTCAGGTCAATTGGACCTGTTTTGAGTAAGTTATGGTCATCCTAATGACTACTGTTCATATGGTCAAAAATATGGGTTGCAAGGTTGCCATTCCGGATTTGGTCATTTTTAAGGTCAGTTTCTAGGCAGAATTTTGGCAATATTTCTAAATGAAAGTTGGCCTATTTGGTGTCTAGTTTCACCCCCCATTGGCCTCATACCAATTGGGTTCACAATTTTACACTTATGACCTAATTTAGGTGCTACCAACATACACAACCTGCATTTGAACATTACACTTCCAATTTTGGCAATCCTCCTCCTCCCAATACTTCAACATTTAATTATGGCACTTCTATATATATTGTACACAATTCTAGCAAGCATTTTGGGCAGAACACTCAAGTGCTCAATGCACACAATACACCATTAATGTTTAACATTTGCTTCAACCCAAATTCAATGTACATCAACACTTATATTACACATACACTTCCATGGCAATTACACAAACTGCCCACCATTCAACACCATCATATTTCATTAATAAATTTCATAAACTCACACACAAATTCATGATATTTAAGGCTGCCCAACATGGCAGTTTACTAAAGCATCAAAGTTCCTTTTAAATCCTTAACTCAAATGTTCTAATTCAACAATTCACAATCAATCAATTTCTAGCACAAGTATTTTCATTAATCCAAGTGTAACCCTCATTTGCTTACTTATCAACATCCGAAAACATCAATTAAATTCATGAGATAATTAATCTCCCATGTTCTCATGGCTGCCCAAAATGAAGCAACAATACAAATCCCCATTTCAAAAGCTCAATCACAAGTTACACATGAGATTAACTAACTAGCATCACAAATTACTTTAATCCACACTAATTCGCATCAAATACCATCAATTACATATAAGAATAATTCACTTACCTTCCATTTTCATGGCTGCCAAGAATTATACGCACCAAATACTCACTCAATTCCTTAAATTTTTCAACCAAACTACTCACCATAACCTCAATACAAACTTTAATTAAGCAAGGGAAGAAAAACTAGCACTAACCTCAACTTAAGCTTGAAAAATCCTTGGAATTTTCTCTCCTTTTTGCTGCCTATATGTTGCCCATGGTGCAAGGATCATTTTTCATGAAGGGAGTTTGAAGAAATAATGACTTAAAGGTAGGGAAATGGAGCTTGCTTCATGGACGTCCATAGAGGACACTTGAGAGCTTCAATTCGGCCATGGGAGAGGAGCTTGATGAAAGTGATGAAGTGAGTGGGAAAATTATGCTCCTTAGGTGTCTTTATATAGTGCCACTTAGTGTCCACTAAGTAAAGTTTACTAATATAATAATTAAACTATGTAATATTTAAATTAAACCACATATTTTCCCTAATTTTCATTACACACTTAATTTTCTTTTTCACGGGGTTTCCAAAATTTAATACTACTTAATTTTCTTTTTCATGGGGTTCTAAATTAAACCACTTATTTTTTAGGTCAAAAGGCAACTCTAGATGTCAAATGACCAAAATGCCCCTCTTCGAGTTAAATTCGGACTTTTTCAGTGCTACCGATTTACTCCTTGTACCGCCGATTTCTTAAATTTTTATTTTTCATTTATACTAACTTATTAATTTTTCTTTGACATTTTTAATTTCAATTACACCTCAGTAGACCTTTAATTAAATATTTCCCCGAGTTTCCCGCGATCCAGGGCTAGTCAACAGTCATCACCGTAACTTTCCGGTGCGGTCACCCATCGCTACGGGTTCGGCTCGTTTAACCTAGTTTCATTTTCTCTCTTTTATTTTTCTTTAATTTTTCTTGTATCTTTTTTTATTTATTTCATCATTTTATGCATGTTTACTATCACTGAAGTATAGTTCTATACATTTCGACTTTCCGGGACAGACATTAGCCGTCGGAACAGTAGGACGTTTAAACTACGAAAATGAGGATGTTACATTTTCCACCATGAAAGCTTAATTTAAAGCTTTCTAAACCAAAAATTCAGCCATAGATTTTGAGGTTTTCTTGGTTAAAACTTGTCCTTGGGTCTTGATTTGAAGATTGAAAGTGAAAAAGAAAGGAAAATTGGGGAGTTTGAGAAGATATAAAAAGCTTCATTTGAGGTAAGCTTTCTTTTAAGTTAATTTAGTTATGTATGCATGGAAGTGAACTTGAAGATGAGGATTTAAATTTAGGAATTACAAAAATTATGCATGTCTTAGTAAACCATGAATTTTGGCCAGCCATACCTCTTAGGGTTTTTGATGATGGTTATGTGCATTAAACATGTAATTAGGCTTGATTGAATGTGTAGAAGTTGAATATCTACTTTAAGTGCATCAATTGAAACATATGCCAAAATTAGGGTTCTTGGCACTTAGGGTTTGGGAGAAAATTTGTAGAAAATGGTTAATGGATGTAAATGATCTTAATGAGGGTTGGAAATGGTCAATTGTGACCATTTGTGGTGTGTGTGAATTGTTAGAACCAAGTTTCAATTCGGATTGATTAAGGTCAATATACAGACAGCTTGACCTAGGTCTTTTTCAAGGATCAAAACTGAAAATTTACCAACCCAATTGATGTGAGGTCAATTGGGAATGAAACTAGACACAAAATGGACCATTTTTCATTTAGGAATCATGCCCAGAAAATGACCATAACTTAGTGAACAATGAGGCCAAATCCGGAATTGGGCACACTGCCCTGTACAAAAATGACCAAATGAACAGTAGTTACTTAAATGACCATAACTTGGTCTAGAAAGGTCCAAATGACCTGAATCTTATATCGATGGAAAGCTGAGACATAGCCCTACAACTTTCACGAAGAAAACAAACTCAAATTCTGACCTAACCTATCAAAAAAGTCACCTACAATCAGTACACCAAAACTGCCAGAACTAAGAAAGTGCCTAGAATTCTGGGTTTGGACAAATCTGGCCAGCCTTAGAAAAATAGGCATAACTTGGGCTACAAAACTCTAAATGGAGTGATTCAAAAATGGAATTAAAGCTAAGACAATAAGGAACAACTTTGACGAAGGACACTTAGCCAAATTCTTACAGTAACAAGACCAATGGAACAATAGAAAATAGGGGACCAAAACTGAAAATTGTAATTTCTCTTAAGAGACTTAGAAATTGAATTGGCAATCAATGCCAATAAAATTTGAAAGAGCGAAAGCATGAAAAACATAAGTTTAGATCATTTAATTCAAAAATTTTTCATCTAGGGTCACATGCATCGTGCAAAATTCATTTTTATCTATTTGATTTCAATAATAAACAGCATATTAAAACACTTGTAATATATTTTTGGATCTGCATTTGCCATTTAAGATTTTAGAATTAACATATTAATTCATTAGAACCATAGATTAGATCAAGAACAAGTGCACTAACCTTTTTGATGCACTGTCGTGTGTTTGGCACCTTTGGGATTCGCCTAGGACACCAGATGTTGTCCCTCTAGCTTGTCCACACCAAGATCACCAATGGCAGCCCCTTGAACAGCTTCTCAAGCCTTTCCAATCAATAAGAAATTCAGGTTTTTCCTTTTGAGAGATTACAGATGTATACAAGACACTAGAAATGATTTCTAGCAATTTTAATTTAAGAGAATATTGGCAATTCTCTTTGAATTGATGAGAGATGAAGAAGAAGAGAGGGAGAGGCTCCTTTGGGTGGCGGCACCAAAGAAGAACAGCAGCCTTGATATTTTACTCTTTCATAACAACACATTATATAGCTAGGTCACCACTTAAAACCCTTGCCACATGTCACCTTCTTATTGGCTCTTAGTTTAATTGACCCAATCACATTGTGCCAAGTGTCAAACCTAGATTTAATCTTGACTTTGATCATCTTAAATGATTAAAAGACAAATGGCAATCTTATGTGCAGTGCCATGTGTCACCATCTCATGATGCCACATGTCACCCTATGAAATGACCAAAATACCCCTGTGTCTTAATTTTGAGTTCTCAATCCAAAATAATTATTTCTCTTATTCTAATCAATTTATATCAAATATAAATTATTTAATTAATCTCTGTTAATTAATTTCTCATAATTAAATTCATATTTAAACACTTTTAAATATAAATTTAACTTATACTATACATCCAATAACCTAGATTTGGTTTCAAGCCATGCTAGGGACTTTGCAATCTAATTGCAAACCAAACCTATTTAATTAATCAATTAAACTCTTTAATTAATTAATTAAATCATATTTAACTTGGTGATTACTTGTGTATGTGTGTGACTCACTAGGCTCATCACTAATTGGCAATGAGATATGATATCAACTCTTAATATCATCAGAACTCTTTCTTACCATAAATGATTTCTCTAAATCATTTTAGGCAGCTCATAGACTATGGTTAAAACCTAGCATAGCATGCCATAGCCACCCAATTAGTAATAAGGTTTACCTTAAATGAACCTATAATCATATGTTACCATGCACTAGAATCTCTCTGTTACAAAATCTCAATTCGAGCTGGAGTCATGGTCTATGTCAAACCCTATTTGCTATGAATATTATGTTCTCTTTTAATTCCAGTTCTTGATTAAAAAGATTTTCTCATCAGAAACTCTTTTCTGATTAAATCTATCTGTCCTGTCCAGGAACTTGAAACATCAAGAATAATTAAATGAACATAGGATTTTATCCCTATTTACTTAGGGTAACAGATTCCATCTTGATCAACACCTACCTCCATATATAACTAGTAGGAGCCAACACATGCCCATATACCCATACACAGTACAAGTATGAAAGCAGTATCAAACTCAAACCACCTATATGCAAGATAACTGTGCTATCTTAGGTCTAAAGAATATATGCACTTATATGATTTATGACAATACATTGACAAAAGTAAACTCTATGTGCTTGTCATAAATGTCACTGGTTTGGCCTACTTATCATGTATAAGTGCCTGTCATGTTTGTTATATGGCATGAGACTCACCATTCCATCTTATTTATATCTCATATAAATAACTTGGGAATAAACGTGATTACAATCTTTCTGGATAAGTCATATCCTTATTGTGAAGTATCCACGATTGTGAACCAATTTATGATACTTTGTGCTAGAAATACTGTCACTCATATTCTTAACAACTTAAGAATAAAATTTCTAACAAAATATCAATGGACCTTTTCTATTACACATAAATATATTATGTAAATGGAAAAGTGAAAATGCCTTTTATTAATAAAACATGTACAAGATACATACTAAATGATATGCTCTAGGGCATATTACTAACAATCTCCCACTAGCACTAGAGACATTCATTACAATATCTTAGACCCATCTTCTCAAAATGTCGGTCTAGCTGACTTTGTGACATAGGCTTAGTGAATGGATCAGCTGGATTTTCAGCTGATGCTATTTTCTGCATGGCTACATTGCCTTGCCCAACTATTTCTCTGATAATGTGGTAGCGCCTTTCTATGTGTTTGGATTTCTAGTGAGACTGAGCTTCCTTAGCTTGTATGACTGCTCCATTGTTGCCACAGTGAAGTGGAACTACTGACTCAATAGAAGGAACTACTGCAAGTTCTGTCACAAACTTTTTTATCCAAACAGCTTCCTTTGCAACATCTGATGCAGTAATATACTCAGCCTCGGTAGTGGAATCTGTAGTCGTGCTCTGTTTGGAACTCTTCCAACTGACTGCACTTCTATTACAAATGAACACATACCTTTCTGTCATCGATATCTGATTAGAAATCAGAACCAGTATAACCATCCAATTACAAGTCACCACCTCCATATATCAAGAATAAATCGTTAGTTCTTCTTAAGTACTTGAGGATATTCTTGACAGCTATCCAGTGTTTGAAACCTGGATTGGATTGATACTTGCTAGTCAAACTAACAGCATATGCTATATCCGGCCTAGTACACAACATTGCATATATCAAACTTTCAACATCTAAAGCATATGGAATCCTGGCCATTTTATCTCTTTCTTCAAGTGTCTTTGGAGACATCTCTTTAGAAAAGTAAATACCATGTCTCACTGGTAACAATCCTCTCTTGGAATCAAGCATGTTAAACCTCTTTAACACCTTTTCCAAATATAGACTTTGGGATAAACCAATTATTCTTTTCGCTTT
This sequence comes from Hevea brasiliensis, assembly GCF_030052815.1. Lineage (NCBI taxonomy): Eukaryota > Viridiplantae > Streptophyta > Magnoliopsida > Malpighiales > Euphorbiaceae > Hevea > Hevea brasiliensis. Next base: position 32,012,086 of record NC_079496.1, read on the forward strand.
ATCTCTATAGATGCGAATCCCAAGAATATAGGTTGCCTCCCCTAAGTCTTTCATGGAGAATGTATTTGATAACAATACCTTTACAGTTATCAACATACCTGTGTCATTACCCATTAACAGAATATCATCCACATATAAGACAAGGAAAATGATAGCACTATCACTAACCTTCTTATATACACATGGCTCATCCTTATTTCTGATAAAACCAAATGACTTAATGGCTTTATCAAAATGGATGTTCCAACTCCTCGAAGCTTATTTCAACTATAAATGGATCGCTTTAGCTTGCATACTTTGGAACCATTTTGGGATTCAAAACCCTTAAGTTGTTCCATGAAAATGTTTTCTTCAATGTATCCATTGAGAAAAGCTGTTTTGACATCCATCTGCCAAATCTCATAATCATAGTATGCAGCTATTGCTAATAGAATTCTGATTGATTTAAGCATGGCAACAAGCAAGAAAGTCTCCTCATAATCGATTCCTTGTCTTTGGCGAAACCCTTTCACTACTAGCTTTGCCTTATAGGTCTCTACCTTTCCATCGAACCAATTTTTTTCTTGAAAACCCATTTGTTCCCTATAGATATAATACCTTCAGGTGGGTCAACAAGATCCCAAACTTGATTCTTATACATGGAATCAATCTCGGATTTCATAGCATCAATCCATTTTGAAAATTCTATATCTGATATAGCTTCTTCATAGGTAAGTGGATTATCTCCATGATCAACTTCTTCATGAGAAGACAACTCTTATTCTTCTTCATGAAGAAAACCATATCTCACTGGTGGGTGAGATACCCTGGTTGATCTACGAGGACCAGCTGTAGATGTTTCATCAATAGGTTTAGGTTGACTAGATGGATCTATATCCATCTGATCTGTTGGTTAGTCAGAATTCTCCAATTCTAACTCTATTTGCCTTCCTTTGCCTCCTTCTTGAACAAACTGTTGTTCAAGAAATGTGACATCTCTACTTACCACAACCTTTTGTGATGTAGGCAAATAAAAATAATATCCAAAACTATCTTTTGGATATCCAACAAATTGACCCTTTTCTGATCAGGTTTCCAATTTATCAGTGTTCAGCTTTTTGATATAGCTGGACAACCACAAATCTTAACATGCTTAAGACTTGGTTTTCTTCCATGCCATATCTCATAAGGTGTAGAAGATACTGATTTTCATGGAATCCCATTCAGAATATGCAAAGGAGATTGGCATATTAGTATAGTTCATCATACTACGTACCATATCCAATAGGGTATGATTTCTCCTTTCACATACACCATTCAGCTGTGGTTCTCCTGGAAGAGTCAGCTGGGAAACAATGTCGTGCTCTCTCAAGTATTCATCAAATTCAGTACTCAAGTATTCACCTCCACGATCTGATCAAAGAGCTTTAATACTCTTTCCAATTTGATTTTCTACTTCAGATTTAAATTCTTTGAACTTTTCAAAGGATTCTGTCTGTATTTCATCAAATACAAATACCCAAATCTTGATTTATCATCAGTAAAGGTAATAAAATAATGAAAACCACCTCTAGCCATTTCTTTAAATGGACCACATACATCACTATGTATTAGCTCCAAAATATTTTCAGCTCTTAGCCCTTGTCCTACAAAGGGTGATCTAGTCAATTTGCCCTGAAGGCAGGATTCACAGGTTGGAGTAGGTTCAGAACCCAATGAGGATAGAATCCCTATTTTCTCTAGTTTTGCAATCCTATCTTCTGCAACATGACCTAACCTTAAGTGCCAAATATATTTTGAACTTGAGTTGATTTTCACCATGGCATTGCATTCATTTAGATCACTTGCATTCATTTTGTATTTGTCATTATTATCCAAATAATAAAGACCATCATTCATATAACCCGAACCAACATATTTATTTCCAAAATAAATATTGCAAACATCATCTGTGAACTGAAATTCATAGCCATTTCTAGTCAAACTAGATATAGAAATGATGTTCTTAAAAGCATCAGGTACTTATAAAATATTATCCAAACACAAAACATGTCTAGATATATAAAAAGATTTAGATCCTATGGCTAAAGCTTCAATAGTTGAGCCATCGCCAATCCGAAGTCTAACATCTCGAGAACGCAGGCTGCTACTATTTGCTAGTTCCTGCATATCATAAGAAATGTGAGAACTGGCACCAGTATCTAAAATCCAAGCTGTAGATGAACTATGAGTATCATCAGAATCTAAATAACAAGATATAGACATACCTTCCGAAGATGTATCCTTCTTGTCCTTCAGAGAAGTAAGATACCCTGGGCAGTTCCATTTCTAGTGCCCATCCTACTGGTAGTGGAAACACTTTCCTTTACCTCCATCAGCTTTAGTCTTCCCTTTCTGTTTAGCTATTTTCTTGGAAGGACCAAGAATCTGAGGTTTCTTTTTCTTATTGCCTTTCATTTTGTTGAACTTTCTAGTAGAAGAAGATGCAATCAAAGCTACCTCTTTTTCTTTATTGCCCGGCATATTCTTTTGGGCAATAACCAGCATGTTGAGTAAACCAGCCAAGGTGCATTCCCGTTTAGTCATATGGAAATTTGTCACAAAATTCCCAAATGACTCAGGAAGGGATTGAAGGATCAAATCCATCTGTAGTTAGAAATCCATGTTGAAGTGAAGATGTTCCAGCTGCTCAATCAGCTGAATCATCTTGTGGACATGATCTCCAACATTCTGTCCCTCAGACATCTTTATGCGAAACAGTTGTCTAGATATCTCATACCTAGCATTCCTACTGTGCTCACCATACAACTCTTGTAGGTGAAGGAGGATCTCACTCGCACTCTGCATGTTCTCATACTGCTTCTGTAACTCATTACTCATAGAAGCAAGCATGTAACACTTGGCTCTCATATCATGCTCCTTCCACTTGTCCAAAGTTTCATGTTCCTCTTGTGTGGCCTCTGGAGGTAAGGGACTAGGAACATTTGAGTTTAGAACATATCCTATATGTTCAAGGTTCAGGATAAGTTTCAAATTTCTTAGCCAATCAGAGAGATTAGGTCCTATCAACCTATTGTGATCAAGTATGCTTGCAAGGATATTGGATGGTGGTGGTTGTTCTGTGCTCATTATTATCAGAAAATTAACTGCAAAAAATAACCAGATTAATTAGTAAATGTATCATGTAATTAACCAAAATGATTATGGTCTTTTAATCAAATTGGTCCTCCTACTAACTTAGCGAATCCTACATTTTCAAAGTAGAAAACGGAAATCCTAGTTGGATGGATTTCTAGTGGGTGATTGAATTTTTATAATCCTATTGATCATCCTCAGGCACATCCATTATTGGAATTACAATAAACTATAAGTGAGCAACTCCTTGCCCATCACATCTCATGTGAGGTTCAATCCTTTACCTAGCCCCTAATGCTCAAAATCTCAGGCACATCTATTATTGGCTTATATTGCATTAGTTAAGTTGATCCCATTGAGCCAGTAAACATGCAAATAATTTTAATGTGTTAGCAGTATGTCCTAGAGCAGATCATTTAGTATGTATCTTGTACATGTTTTATTAATAAAAGGTATTTTCACTTTTTCATTTACATAATATATTTATGTGTAATAGAAAAGATCCATTGATATTTTGTTAGAAATTCTATTCTTAAGTTGTTAAGAATATGAGTGACAGTATTTCTAGCACAAAGTATCATAAATAGGTTCACAATCGAGGATACTTCACAATAAGGACATGACTTATCCAGAAAGATTGTATTCATATTTGTTCCCAAGTTATTTATATGAGATATAAATAAGATGGAATGGTGAGTCTTATGCCATATAACAAATATGATAGGCACTTATACATGATAAGTAGGTCAAACCAGTGATATTTATGACAAGCACATAGAATTTACTCTTGTCAATGTATTGTCATAAATCATATCAGTGCATATAATCTTTAGACCTGAGATAGCATAGTTATCTTACATATAGGTGGCTTGAGTTTGATACTGCTTTCATACTTATACTGTGTATGGGTATATAGGCATGTGTTGGCTCCTACTAGTTATATATGGAGGTAGGTATTGATCAAGATGGATTCTGTTCCTCTAAGTAAATAGGGATAAAATCCTATGTTCATTTAATTGTTCTTGATATTTCAAGTTCCTGGCCAGGACAGATAGATTTAATCAAAAAAGAGTTTCTGATGAGAAAATCTTTTAATCAAGAACTGGAATTAAAAGAGAATATAATATTCATAGCAAATGGGGTTTGACATAAACTATGACTCCAGCTTGAGTTGGGATTTTATAATAGAGAGATTCTAGTGCATGGTAACATATGATTATAGGTTCATTTAAGGTAAACCTTATTACTAATTGGGTGGCCATAGCATGCTACGCTAGGTATTAACCATGGTCTATGAGGTGCATAAAATGATTTAAAGAAATCATTTATGGTAAGAAAGAGTTCTGATGATATTAAGAGTTGATATCATGTCTCATTGCCAATTAGGGATGAGCCTAGTAAGTCACACACATACACAAGTAATCACCAAATTAAATATGATTTAATTAATTAATTAAAGAGTTTAATTGATTAATTAAATAGGTTTGGTTTGCAATTAGATTGCAAAGTCCCTAGCATGACTTGAAACCAAATCTAGGTTATTGGATGTATAGTATAAGTGAAATTTATATTTAAAGTGTTTAAATATGAATTTAATTAATGAGAAATTAATTAATAGAGATTAATTAATTAATTTATATTTGATATAAATTGATTAGAAGAAGAGAAATTATTATTTTGGGTTGAGAACTCAAAATTAAGACACAGGAGTATTTTGGTCATTTCACAGGGTGACATGTGGCACCTGTTAGTAGTATGCCCTAGAGCATATCATTTAATATGTATCTTGTACATGTTTTTAATAATAAAAGGCATTTTCACTTTTCCGTTTACATAATATATTTATGTGTAATAGAAAAGGTCCATTGATATTTTGTTAGAAATTCTATTCTTAAGTTGTTAAGAATATGAGTGACAGTATTTCTAGCACAAAGTATCATAAATAGGTTCACAATCGAGGATACTTCATAATAAGGACATGACTTATCCAGAAAGATTGTATTCATGTTTGTTCCCAAGTTATTTATATGAGATATAAATAAGATGGAATGGTGAGTCTCATGCCATATGACAAACATGATAGGCACTTATAAATGATAAGTAGGCTGAACCAGTGACACTTATGATAAGCACATGGAGTTTACTCTTGTCAGTGTTTTGTCATAAATCATATTAGTGCATATAATCTTTAAACCTGAGATAGCACAGTTATCTTGTATATAGGTAGTTTGAGTTTGATACTGCTTTCATACTTATATTGTGTATGGGTATATGGGCATGTGTTGGCTCCTACTAGTTATATATGGAGGTAGGTGTTGATCAAGATGGTATCTGTTCCTCTAAGTAAATAGAGATAAAATCCTATGTTCATTTAATTGTTCTTGATGTTTCAAGTTCCTGGCCAGGACAGATAGATTTATTCAGAAAGAGTTTCTGATGAGAAAATCTTTTTAATCAAGAACTGAAATTAAAAGAGAACATAATATTCATAGCAAATGGAGTTTGACATAAACCATGACTCCAGCTTGAGTTGGGATTTTGTAACAGAGAGATTCTAGTGCATGGTAATATATGATTATAGGTTCATTTAAGGTAAACCTTATTACTGATTAGGTGGCCATGGCATGCTATGCTAGGTGTTAACCATGGTCTGAGGTGCATAAAATGATTTAGAGAAATCATTTATGGTAAGAAAGAGTTCTGATGATATTAAGAGTTAATATCATATCTCATTGCCAATTAGTGAGGAGTCTAGTAAGTCACACACATACACAAGTTATCACCTAATTAAATATGATTTAATTAATTAATTAAAGAGTTTAATTGATTAATTAAATAGGTTTGGTTTGCAATTAGATTGCAAAGTCCCTAGCATGACTTGAAACCAAATCTAGGTTATTGGATATACAGTGTAAGTTAAATTTATATTTAAAGTGTTTAAATATGAATTTAATTATTGAAAAATTAATTAATAGAGATTAATTAATTAATTTATATTTGATATAAATTGATTAGGAAAAAAAGAAATAATTATTTTGGGTTAAGAACTCAAAATTAAGACACAGGGGCATTTTGGTCATTTCACAAGGTGACATGTGACACCATGAGATGGTGACACATGGCATTACACATAAGCTTGCCAATTGTTTTTTAATCATGTAAGATGATTAAAATTAAGATTAAATATAGGTTTGACACTTGGCACAATGTGATTGGGTCATTTAAATCTAGAACCAATCAAAGGGTGCCATGTGGCAAGGGTTTAAGTGATGACCTAGCTATATATGTGTTGTTATGAGAAAATAAAACATACAAGCTGCTGCTCCCAAAGGTGCCGCCACCCCTTGGCTGCCTCTTCCTTCTTTTCTTCTTCATCTCTCATTCATTCCAAGAGATTAGCAAACAATCTCTTGAATTAAAAATACTAGAAATTATTTCTAGTGTCCTATTTACATCTTTAATCTCTTAAAAGGCAGAAATTGATTTTCTAAATAATAGAAAAAGCTTTAGAAGCTATTCAAGGGCTGCCATAGGTGTTCTTGGTGTGGACAAGCTAGAGGGACAACATCTGGTGTCCTAAAGACAAATCTCAAAGGCGCAAATACACTGTAGTGTATCAAGAGGTTAGTGTGTTTGTTCTTGATTTAATTTAGGGTTCTAAAATTAATCTGATTAATTTTAAAATCTTAAATGGCAAATACAGATCCAAAAATATATTAAAAGAGTTTTAATATGTTGTTTATCATTAAAATCAAATAGATAAAAATAAATCTTGCATGATGCATGTGACCATAGGTGAAAATTTTTTGAATTCAATGGTATAAACTTGTTTTTTTCACGTTTTCGTTCCTTTAATTGGTATCAGAGCCACTATATTTGCCATTTAGATTGTTGATTATATGATTTAATTGTGTGTTTTGATCATGAGATGATTTATCCATTGCTGGTTGCAATGGATGTGTGGCCGCATGCAAGAGAACACCTAATGGTGCGCAAGGTTTGTGGCTTCATGGGTGGCTCAAGGTTTGGCTTTTTTAATTTGCAATTGTAGTATGATCTAAAAGCTCATCCTATGTCTAATTAAATTATTTAATTAGAATTTCAATCACATAATTAAATTTTGATTCAAATCAGAATTTTAAAAATTGTTTGAAAGTGATTCAAATCTGAATTTTAAAAGTTGTTTGAATGTGATTGAAATCTGAATTTTTTAAGTTGTTTGAATTATATTTAAATCTGATTTTTTAAAGTTGTTTGAATAATATTCATATCTGAATTTTTAAAAATTGTTTGAATGTGATTCAAATATGATTTTTTTAAAAATTGTTTGAATGTAATTCAAATATGATTTTTTTAAAAATTGTTTGAATGTGATTCAAATCTGAATTTTTAAATTTGATTGAATGAGATTCAAATCTGAACTTTTAAATTTATTTGAATCATATTCAAATCTAGATTTTTAAGTTGAATATGAGATATTCAATTTAATTTAAGTATGTATGTTTTATTTAATTGTTAAATAGTGATATGCATGATGGATGATCATGGACTATAAAAGACCAATGTGATTGGATTTATTTCTTTTATGTTTCTTTGGGATTGTAAATTAATTAATTTATTTTGGGCATGTATTAATAAGTTTGTAAAAATTTTTGGATTGTAATTTCATTTATTTAAGTTCTTGTAAATTCGCCTTGGTATGCCAAGGATTACTATGTAATATCGGATTGTAAGAAGTTCAAGGAGGTCAAGAGCATTGGTGGGACCAGTGGGAGGATTCAAGATCAAGTGTTAATTATGTACTCCTTCAGCAACTCTTGTAAAATGAATGAATGAAATGCACCTAGGAATGCCCTGATTCAATTCATGGTGGCTCAGAATTGAATCCCTTAGAAAGTCCATGATCATACCATATTTACTGCTTATCCATGAATGCATGAGATGTATGGGAATGTATGCAATTATTAGATATATGCATGCTAAATGGATAATGTGCAAAGTGAGACCTTAATAGTAATTAGGATGACCATAAAATCTTCCAAACAAATGATTAAGTTGGAAATACTATAATTAAAGTAATTATAACATGGGCCCTCCATTGGGGCAATTATTTTAAGAAATTTTAAATAGTTGCATAAGATGCAATTAATTTAAGAGATTTTCTTAAGAATAATTGTTAAGCATGAGATATTGTAAATATATAAATGGTTTGGTGGCCGATATTGGATGTACCTGAGGACATTAAAATTATTTGCATAATTACTGACTCAATGGGATCAACTTAACTAATGCAAGATAGGTCAATAATGGATGTAGCTGAAATTTTGAGCATTAGGGGCTAGGTAAAGGATTGAACCTCACATGAGATGTGATGGGCAAGGAGTTGCTCACTTATAGTTTATTGTAATTCCAATAACGGATGTACTTGAGGATGATCAATAGAATTATAAGAATTCAATCACCCACTAGAAATCCATCTAACTAGGATTTCTGTTTTCTACTTTGGAAGTGCATGATTCGCTAAATTAGTGGGAGGACCAATTTGATTAAAAGACCATAATCATTTTGGTTAATTACTTGATACATTTACTAATTAATCTGGTTATTTTCTGCAGTTAATTTTCTGATAATAATGAGCACAGAACAACCACCACCATCCAATATCCTTGCAAGCATACTTGATCGCAATAGGTTGACAGGACCTAATCTCTCTGATTGGCTAAGAAATTTAAAACTTGTCCTGAACCTTGAACATATAGGATATGTTCTAAATTCAAATGTTCCTAGTCCCTTACCTCTAGAGGCCACTCAAGAGGAACATGAAACTTTGGACAAGTGGAAGGAGCATGATATGAGAGCTAAGTATTACATGCTTGCTTCCATGAGTAGAGTTACAGAAGCAGCATGAGAACATGCAGAGTGCGAGTGAGATTCTCCTTCACCTACAAGAGTTATATGGTGAGCACAGTAGGAATGCTAGGTATGAGATATCTAGGCAGCTATTCCGCATGAGGATGTCTGAGGGATAGAATGTTGGGGATCATGTCCACAAAATGATTTGGCTGATTAAGCAGTTGGAACATCTTGACTTCAACATGGATTTCCAACTAAAGACGGATTTGATCCTTCAGTCCCTTCCTGATTCTTTTGGGAATTTTGTGACAAATTTCCATATGACTAAACAGGAATGCACCTTAGCTGGTTTACTCAACATGCTGGTTATTGCCCAAAAGAATATGTCGGGCAATAAAGGAAAAGAGGTAGCTTTGATTGCATCTTGTTCTGTTGGAAAGTCCAACAAGAAGAAGGGCAATAAGAAAAAGAAACCTCAGATTCCTGGTCCTTCCAAGAAAATAGCTAAATAGAAAGGGAAGACTAAAGCTGATGGAGGCAAAGGAAAGTGTTTCCACTGCCAGAAGGATAGGCACTGGAAAAGGAACTGCCCAGAGTATCTTACTTCTCTGAAGGACAAAAAGGATACACCTTCAAAAGGTATGTCCATATCTTGTTATTTAGATTCTGATGATACTCATAGTTCATCTATAGCTTGGGTTTTAGATACTGGTGCTAGTTCTCACATTTCTAATGATATGCAGGAACTAACAAATAGTAGCAGGCTTGCGTTCTCAAGATGTTAGAGTCCGCATTGGCAATGGTTCAACTGTTGAAGCTTTAGCCATAGGATCTAAATCTCTTTACATGTTTGGACATGTTTTGTGTTTGGATAATATTTTATATGTACCTGATGCTTTCAAGAACATCATTTCTATATCTAGTTTGACTAGAAATGGCTATGAATTTCAATTCATAGATGATGTTTGCAATATTTATTTTGGAAATAAATATGTTGGTTCGGGTTATATGAATGAAGGTCTTTATTATTTAGATAATAATGACAAACACAAAATGAATGCAAGTGATCTAAATGAATGCAATGCCATGGTGAAAATCAACTCAAGTTCAAAATATATTTGACACTTAAGGTTATGTCATGTTGCAGAAGATAGAATTGTAAAATTGGAGAAAATGGAGATTTTATCCTCATTGGGCTCTGAGCCTACTCCAACTTATGAATCTTACCTTCAGGATAAAATGACTAGATCACCCTTTGTTGGACAAGGGCTAAGGGCTGAAAATATTTTGGAGCTAATACATAGTGATGTATGTGGTCCATTTAAGGAAATGGCTAGAAGCGGTTTTCATTACTTTATTACTTTACTGATTATAAATCAAGGTTTGGGTATTTGTATTTGATGAAATACAAACATAAATCTTTTGAAAAGTTCAAAGAATTTAAATCTGAAGTAGAAAATCAAACAGGAAAGAGTATTAAAGCTCTTCGATCAGATCGTAGAGGTGAATATTTGAGTACTGAATTTGATGAATACTTAAGAGAGAATGGCATTGTTTCCCAGCTGACTCCTCTAGGAATGCCATAATTGAATGGTGTATCTAAAAGGAGAAATCATACCCTATTGGATATGATACGTAGTATGATGAGCTATACTGATATGCCAATGTCCTTTTGGGGATTTGCATTAGAATCAGCTTTTATATTCTGAATAGGATTTCATCAAAATCAGTTTCTTCCACACTTTATGAGATGTGGCATGGAAGAAAACCAAGTCTTAAGCATGTTAAGATTTGGGGTTGTCCAGCTTATATCAAAAAGCTGAACACTCATAAATTGGAAACTAGATCAGAAAAAGGTCGATTTGTTGGATATCCAAAAGATAGTTTTGCATATTATTTTTATTTGCTTACATCACAAAAGGTTGTGGTGAATAGAGATGCCACATTTCTTGAACAACAGTTTATTCAAGAAGGAGGCAAAGGAAGGCAAACAGAGTTGGAATTGGAGAATTCTGACCAACCAACAGATCAGATGGATATAGATCCATCTAGTCAACCTACACCCGTTGTTGAAACATCTACAGTTGTTCCTCGTAGAACAACCAGGGTATCTCACCCACCAGTGAGATATGGTTTTCTTCATAGAGAAGAACAAGAGTTGTCTACTCATGAAGAGGTAGATCATGGAGATGATCCACTCACCTATGAAGAAGCTATATTAGATATAGACTCTTTAAAATGGATTGATGCTATGAAATCCGAGATTGATTCCATGTATAAGAATCAAGTTTGGGATCTTGTTAACCCACCTGAAGGTATTGTACCTATAGGGAACAAATGGGTTTTCAAGAAGAAAATTGGTTCTGATGGAAAGGTAGAAACCTATAAGATAAGGTTAGCAGCGAAAGGGTTTCGCCAAAGGCAAGGAATCGACTATGAGGAGACTTTCTCTCCTGTTGCCATGCTTAAATCAATTAGAATTCTATTAGCAATAGTTGCATACTATGATTATGAGATTTGGCAGATGGATGTCAAAACAGCTTTTCTCAATGGATACATTGAAGAAAACATTTTCATGGAACAACCTAGGGGTTTTGAATCCCAAGATGGTTCCAAGGTATTCAAGCTAAAGCGATCCATTTATGGGTTGAAGCAAGCTTCGAAGAGTTGGAACATCCATTTTGATAAAGCCATTAAATCCTTTGATTTTATAAAAAATAAGGATGAGCCATGTGTATATAAGAAGGTTAGTGACAGTGCTATCACTTTCCTTGTCTTATATGTGGATGATATACTATTGATGGGTAATGACACAGGTATGTTGACAACTGTAAAGGTAAGGTTGTCAAATACATTCTCCATGAAAGACTTAGGGGAGGCAACCAATATTCTTGGAATTCGCATCTATAGAGATAGAGCGAAAAGAATAATTAGTTTATCCCAAAGTCTATACTTGGAAAAGGTGTTAAAGAGGTTTAACATGCTTGATTCCAAGAGAGGATTGTTACCAGTGAGACATGGTATCCATCTTTCTAAAGAGATGTCTCCAAAGACACCTGAAGAAAGAGATAAAATGACAAGGATTCCATATTCTTCGGCTATTGAAAGTTTAATGTATGCAATGCTGTGTACTAGGCTAGATATCGCATATGCTATTAGTTTGACTAGCAGGTATCAATCCATTCCAGGTTTGGAACACTGGATAGCTATTAAGAATATCCTTAAGTACTTGAGAAGAACTAAGGATTTATTCTTAATCTATGGAGGTAGAGACTTGCAATTAGATGGTTATACTGATTCTGATTTCCAATCAGATATTGATGATAGAAAGTCTACCTCTGGATATGTGTTCATTTGTAATGGAGGTGCAGTCAATTGGAAGAGTTCCAAACAGAGCACGACTGTAGATTGCACGACTGTAGATGATGCTGCAAAGGAAGCTGTTTGGATAAAGAAGTTCCTGACAGAACTTAGAGTAGTTCCTTCCATTGAGTCAGCAGTTCCATTACACTGTGACAACAATGGAGCAGTCATACAGGCTAAGGAACCAAGGTGTCACCAAAAATCCAAACACATAAAAAGGCGCTACCACATTATCAGAGAAATAGTTGGGCGAGGCGATGTACCCATGCAGAAAATAGCATTAGCTGAAAATCCAGCTGATCCATTCACTAAACCTATGTCACAGACTCAGCTAGACTGACATCTTGAGAAGATGGATCTAAGATATTGTAATGAATAGCTCTAGTGCTAGTGAGAGATTATTAGTAGTATGTCCTAGAGCATATCATTTAGTTTGTAACTTGTACATGTTTTTATTAATAAAAGGCATTTTCACTTTTCCATTTACATAATATATTTATGTGTAATAGAAAAGGTCCATTGATATTCTGTTAGAAATTCTATTCTTAAGTTCTTAAGAATATGAGTGACAGTATTTCTAACACAAAGTATCATAAATAGGTTCACAATCGAGGATACTTCATAATAAGGATATGACTTATCCAGAAAGATTGTATTCATGTTTGTTCCCAAGTTATTTATATGAGATATAAATAAGATGGAATGGTGAGTCTCATGCCATATGACAAACATGATAGGCACTTATAAATGATAAGTAGGCTGAACCAGTGGCACTTATGACAAGCACATGGAGTTTACTCTTGTCAATGTTTTGTCATAAATCATATCAATGCATATAATCTTTAGATCTGAGATAGCAAAGTTATCTTGTATATAGGTAGTTTGAGTTTGATACTGCTTTCATACTTGTACTGTGTATGGGTATATGGGCATGTGTTGGCTCCTACTAGTTATATATGGAGGTAGGTGTTGATCAAGATGGTATCTGTTCCTCTAAGTAAATAGAGATAAAATCCTATGTTTATTTAATTGTTCTTGATGTTTCAAGTTCCTGGCCAGGACAGATAGATTTATTCAGAAAGAGTTTCTGATGAGAAAATCTTTTTAATCAAGAACTGGAATTAAAAGAGAACATAATATTCATAGCAAATGGAGTTTGACATAAACTATGACTCCAGCTTGAGTTGGGATTTTGTAACAGAGAGATTCTAGTGCATGGTAACATATGATTATAGGTTCATTTAAGGTAAACCTTATTACTGATTGGGTGGCCATGGCATGCTATGCTAGGTGTTAACCATGGTCTATGAGGTGCATAAAATGATTTAGAGAAATCATTTATGGTAAGAAAGAGTTCTGATGATATTAAGAGTTAATGTCATATCTTATTGCCAATTAGTGATGAGCCTAGTAAGTCACACACATACACAAGTTATCACCTAATTAAATATGATTTAATTAATTAATTAAAGAGCTTAATTGATTAATTAAATAGGTTTGGTTTGCAATTAGATTGCAAAGTCCCTAGCATGACTTGAAACCAAATCTAGGTTATTAGATGTACAGTATAAGTTAAATTTATATTTAAAGTGTTTAAATATGAATTTAATTAATGAGAAATTAATTAATAGAGATTAATTAATTAATTTATATTTAATATAAATTGATTAGAAAAAAAAAAGAAATAATTATTTTGGGTTAAGAACTCAAAATTAAGACACAGGGGCATTTTGGTCATTTCACAGGGTGACATGTGGCACCATAAGATGGTGACACATGGCATTACACATAAGCTTGCTAAATGTTTTTTAATCATGTAAAATGATTAAAATTAAGATTAAATATAGGTTTGACACTTGGCATAATGTGATTGGGTCATTTAAACCTAGAACCAATCAAAGGGTAACATGTGGCAAGTGTTTAAGTGATGACCTAGCTATATATGTGTTGTTATGAGAAAATAAAACACACATGCTAGTGCTCCCAAAGGTGCCGCCACCCCTTGGCTGCCTCTTCCTTCTTTTCTTCTTCATCTCTCATTCATTCCAAGAGATTAGAAAACAATCTCTTGAATTAAAAATACTAGAAATTGTTTCTAGTGTCCTATTTAAATCCTTAATCTCTTAAAAGGCAGAACTTGATTTTCTAAATAATAGAAAAAGCTTTAGAAGCTATTCAAGGGCTTCTATAAGTGTTCTTGGTGTGGAAAAGCTAGAGGGACAATATCTAGTGTCCTGAAGACGAATCTCAAAGGCGCAAATACACTGCAGTGCATCAAGAGGTTAGTGTGTTTGTTCTTGACTTAATCTAGGGTTCTAAAATTAATCTTATTAATGTTAAAATCTTAAATGGCAAATACAGATCTAAAAACATATTAAAAGAGTTTTAATATGTTGTTTATCATTGAAATCAAATAGATAAAAATAAATCTTGCATGATGCATGTGACCCTATGTGAAAATTTTTTGAATTCAATGGTATAAACTTGTGTTTTTCACGCTTCTGTTCCTTCAGCACAATGAGATGGTGACACATGGCACTACACATAAGCTTGTCATATGTCTTTTAATCATGTAAGAAGATTAAAATCAAGATTAAATATAGGTTTGACACTTGGCACAATGTGATTGGGTCAATTAAACCTAGAGCCAATCAAAAGGTGACATGTGGCGAGGGTTTTAAGTGATGACCTAGCTATATAAGTGTTGTTATGAAAGAGTAAAACATGTGGGCTGTTGTTCTTCTTTGGTGAAGCCACCCAAAGAACATCTCCCCTCTCTTCTTCTTCATCTCTCATCAATTCAAAGAGATTAGCTATCAATCTCTTGAATTAAAAATACTAGAAATGGTTTCTAGTGTTCTGTTTACATCTGTAATCTCTCAAAAGGCAAAACTTGATTTTCTAATTCATAGAAAAAGCTTTAAAAGCTTTTCAAGGGCTTTCATAGGTGATCTTGGTGTGGACAAGCTAGAGGGACAACATCTGGTGTCCTAAAGACGCATCCCAAAGGTACAAATACGCTGCAGTGCATCAAGAGATTAGTGTATTTGTTCTTGATCTAATCTAGGGTTCTAAAATTAATCTGATTAATTCTAAAATCTTAAATGGCAAATACAGATCCAAAAACATATTAAAAGATTTTAATATGTTGTTTATCATTGAAATTAAATAGTTAAAAATAAATCTTGCATGATGCATGTGACCCTAGGTGAAAATTTTTGAATTCAATGATATAGACTTGTGTTTTTCATGCTTTTGCTCCTTCATAATGTCCTCAGGCACATCCATTATTGGCCACCAAACCATTTACATATTTACAACATCTCATACTTAATAATTATTCTTAAGAAAATCTCTTAAATTAATTGCATCATATGCAACTATTTAAAATTTCTTAAAATAATTTCCCCAATAGAGGGCCCATGTCATAATTACTTTAATTATAGCATTTCCAACTTAATCATTTGTTTGGAAGATTTTGTGGTCGCCCTAATTACTATTAAGGTCTCACTTTGCACATTATCCAATTAGCATGCATATATCATATACTTGCATACATTCCCATACATCTCATGCATTCATGGATAATAAATAAATATGGCATGATCATGGACTTTCTAAGGGATTCAATTCTAAGCCACCAAGAATTGAATCAGGGCATTCCTCGGTGCATTTCATTCATTCATATTACAAGAGTTGCTGAAGGAGTACATAATCAACACTTGATCTTAAATTCCTCCCACTGGTCCCACCAATGTTCTTGACCTCCGTGATCTTCTTGCAATCCAATAACATAGTAATCTTTGGCATATCAAGGCGAATTTACAAGAACTAAATAAATGAAATTACAACCCAAAAATATTACAATCTTTATAATACATGCCCAAAATAAATTAAAATAAATTAATTAATTTACAACCCAAAGAAACATAAAAGAAATAAATCCAATCACATTGGTCTTTTATTGTCCATGATCATCCATCATGCATATCACTATTTAACAATTAAATAAAACATACATACTTAAATTAAATTTAATATCTCATATTCAACTTAAAAATCCAGATTTGAATATGATTCAAACAAATTTAAAAATTCAAATTTGAATCACATTCAAACAAATTTAAAAATTTATATTTGAATCACATTCAAACAAATTTAAAAATTCAGATTTGAATCAAAATTTAATCATGTGATTAAAACTCCTAATTAAACATTTTAATTAGTCATGGGCCTCATTATGGGCCTTGGAACCAAGCCCACAAACAAACCCAAAAAAACATGCGCATGGATAGATGGATCAAACCATGCGCACCAATGGTGCCTTCATCATGCCGCCACCTTTTTCATTGTAACCAGCAATGATTTAATCATCTCATGATCAAGTCACCCAATTAAATCATATAATCAACAATCTAAATGGCAAATATAGTGGCTTTGATACCAATTGAAAGGAGCAGAAGCATGAAAAACATAAGTTTAGATCATTGAATTCAAAAATTTTTCATCTAGGGTCACATGCATCATGCAAGATTCATTTTTATCTATTTGATTTCAATGATAAACAGCATATTAAAACACTTTTAATATATTTTTGGATCTAAATTTGCCATTTAAGATTTTAGAATTAATAGATTAATTCATTAGAACACTAGATTAGATCAAGAACAAGTGCACTAACCTTTTTGATGAACTGCAGTGTGTTTGGCATCTTTAGGATTCGCCTAGGACACCAGATGTTGTCCCTCTAGCTTGTCCACACCAAGATCACCAATGGCAACCCCTTGAATAGCTTCTCAAGCCTTTCCAATCAATTAGAAATTCAGGTTTTGCCTTTTGAGAGATTACAGATGTATACAGGACACTAGAAATGATTTTTAGCAATTTTAATTCAAGAGAACATTGGCAATTCTCTTTGAATTGATGAGAGATGAAGAAGAAGAGAGGGAGAGGCTCCTTTGGGTGGTGGCACCAAAGAAGATTAGCAGCCTTGTTATTTTACTCTTTCATAACAACACATTATATAGCTAGGTCACCACTTAAAACCCTTGCCACATATCACCTTCTGATTGGCTTTTAGTTTAATTGACCCAATCACATTGTGCCAAGTGTCAAACTTAGATTTAATCTTGACTTTGATCATCTTACATGATGAAAAGAAAAATGGCAAGCTTATGTGTAGTGCCATGTGTCACCATCTCATGGTGCCACATGTCACCCTGTGAAATGACCAAAATACCCTTGTATCTTAATTTTGAGTTCTCAACCCAAAATAATTATTTCTCTTCTTCTAATCAATTTATAACAAATATAAATTAATTAATTAATCTCTATTAATTAATTTCTCATAATTAAATTCATATTTAAACACTTTTAAATATAAATTTAACTTATATTATACATCCAATAACCTAGATTTGGTTTCAAGCCATGCTAGGGACTTTGCAATCTAATTGCAAATCAAACCTATTTAATTAATCAATTAAACTCTTTAATTAATTAATTAAATCATATTTAACTTGGTGATTACTTGTATATATGTGTGACTCACTAGGCTCATCACTAATTGGCAATGAGATATGATATCAACTCTTAATATCATCAGAACTCTTTCTTACCATAAATGATTTCTCTAAATCATTTTAGGCAACTCATAGACTATGGTTAACACCTAGCATAGCATGCCATAGCCATCCAATTAGTAATAAGGTTTACCTTAAATGAACCTATAATCATATGTTACCATGCACTAGAATCTCTCTGTTACAAAATCCCAATTCAAACTGGAGTTATGGTTTATGTCAAACCTCATTTGCTATGAATATTATGTTCCCTTTTAATTCCAATTCTTGATTAAAAAGATTTTCTCATCAGAAACTCTTTTCTAATTAAATCTATCTGCCCTGGACAGGAACTTGAAATATCAAGAACAATTAAATAAACATAGGATTTTATCCCTATTTACTTAGGGTAATAGATTCCATCTTGATCAACACCTACCTCCATATATAACTAGTAGGAGCCAACACATGCCCATATACCCATACACAGTACAAGTATGAAAGCAGTATCAAACTCAAACCACCTATAAACAAGATAACTGTGCTATCTCAGGTCTAAAGAATATATGCACTTATATGATTTATGACAATACATTAACAAGAGTAAACTCCATATGCTTGTCATAAATGTCACTGGTTCGGCCTACTTATCATATATAAGTGCCTGTCATGTTTGTTATATGGCATGAGACTCACCATTCTATCTTATTTACATCTCATATAAATAACTTGGGAACAAATATGATTACAATCTTTCTGGATAAGTCATATCCTTATTGTGAAGTATCTACGATTGTAAACCAATTTATGATACTTTGTACTAAAAATACTGTCACTCATATTCTTAACAACTTAAGAATATAATTTTTAACAAAATATCAATGGACCTTTTCTATTACACATAAATATATTATGTAAACGGAAAAGTGAAAATGCCTTTTATTAATAAAACATGTATAAGATACTTACTAAATGATATGCTCTAGGGCATACTACTAATAAAATTGATACCCAAAATGTGGTATATGGGTGCAATTAGAACTAATAAACCTATTAAGTATAGAAAAGTTAACATTTTGACTTGAATAGTGCCATGAATAGTGCCACCATACACAAAAATGTGAAAGATCCAAAATTTATAAATTGTAATAGGTAAGATAAGTTTGCAAAGAAATTGTTGGAATTTAAGTATTAGAAATGGATACTGAAGCACTTTAAATTCATGTGTTTTAGTTGGAAAGGGATCTTCGAAGGAGAAACAAAAGTTTGAGTAAATTGAGTTGACAAAAGAGATTTGTGCACAATTAGTTTTTAATTGAATTTGTTTTGCATTTTTTAGGTAATTAAATGATTTTATTTTTCCTTATGCACTATGTTTATCAATTATGGAATTTATTTCAATGATTATTGAAATGGGTATAGCAAGCATGAGTTTAGTTTTGAGAAATATTATTTCAACAATTATTGAATATTGTTTTGGACTGGATAAATTATGTTTGGAAAATTGTGCTGGAATTATGTTTTGAATTGTGACAGGCAATTTGCATGAATAAAATACAAAATTTTGTTTTGGATTGTGATGAGCATAAAAAAATTATGAAATATTGGAATTGATCTTGAATTAATATTGTGTTGTGATTTATGCTCATAAAAAGGACAAAGAAATGCATGATATGGTTTTATATTTCACTAAAGATGCTTAACTAGGTTATTACCCGTCTCTATATCACTTGTTGATGAGACAATGGAGTTAGCTTTTTTTTTGTTTTGAATACTATGATATGTGCACAGGCTTAGATCCTCCTCTTATTAGAGGTTAGATCTAAGTATTTGTTATGGACCCGTCAGAAGTTGCATTATTGTGTTGTGTACTATGCACGATGATTCGACCTCCCCGACCATAGGGAGTTAGAATCCCAATTCGACCTCCCCGACCATAGGGAGTTAGAATCACCCCGAAGATGGCCCTTTCAGATTAGTCTTGCATAGTTAGTGAGATAAGGAATAGGTTTTGATTGATAAGAAATTGTGATTTTAAATGAGATTGTGCACAAATGATTTTGTTAAAATAATTATTTATTTCTATACTTGCAGAAATTATTTTTATTGTCACTTGTGATTTGACAAATTGAAATTTGATCAAGGTTATTTTAACAAGTGACTATTATAATTGGCAATGAAAATTTTGACATTTAGAAATGGGTTAAATTTCAAGATTCCAAAATTTTTGGTATAATTATTGTCAATGTATATTGTATTACATTTTAAATTATAGTTGTGTACCACTGAGTTCACCACTCAATGATAGCTTTGTATGCTGTCGCAGGTGAAAGTAAAGATAGAGCAGCCGAGTGAGATTTCCGGTAGTTGCGCCTTGAAGACTCATTGGCATTAGCTTCGAGTATATTATAGGTATACCCTTGTATATTAGATTTTGATTATGCATGTAAATATATGTGTGTAAATTATTTGAGCAGATGTATAAAACTTTTGTAATATTATTTGGTATGTAATGAAATGCAAATTATTGTAATGTTCAAACTTATTTTTGAGTTTTGTAATGAATGTAAATTAATTTTTCTTTAGTGGAATATGAATGAAGTTATTTAATATTATTTTTGAAGACAATTGAATTGAGAATTATTTTGAATTATGGAGTTGGGAGAAATGATTTTGATAAAATGAATTATTGGAAGTGTTTTTACAAGTGTTTGAAGAACTGTTTTTCCCAAATATAGACGGCACTCTGCCGAAAATTTTCCAAAATTTGTGTTAAAATAAAAATATACAAAAATTTTAACTAGTCCTTAAACTCAAAGTAAAAGTTTTTAATTCCTACCAAAAGTGCTCGCTACCTTCGAGAAGTAAGAAAATTATTTTAAAATCCCTTGTAGTATATTTAATGGGTTACCGGTAGGCAAAGTATGGTAATTCATTAGATGTACTATAGGATCATATTACATCTTACTGAGGGGTAGGGCGTGACAGTGTTGGCTCCTACTAGTTATATATGAAGGTAGGTGTTGATCAAGATGGAATCTGTTACCCTAAGTAAATAGGGATAAAATCCTATATTCATTTAATAGTTCTTAATATTTCAAATTTCTGGCCAGGACAGATAAATTTAATCAGAAAGGAGTTTCTGATGAGAAAATCTTTTTAATCAAGAACTAGAATTAAAAGAGAACATAATATTCATAGCAAATGGGGTTTGACATAAACCATGACTCCAGCTCAAATTGAGATTTTGTAACAGAGAGATTCTAGTGCATGGTAACATATGATTATAGGTTCATTTAAGGTAAACCTTATTACTAATTGGGGGGCTATGGCATGCTATGCTAGGTGTTAACCATAGTCTATGAGCTGCATAAAATGATTTAGAGAAATCATTTATGGTAAGAAAGAGTTTGATGATATTAAGAGTTGATATCATATCTCATTGCCAATCAGTGACGAGCCTAGTGAGTCACACACATACAAAAGTAATAACTAAGTTAAATATGATTTAATTAATTAATTAATTAAAGATTTTAATTGATTAATTAAATAGGTTTGGTTTGCAATTAGATTGCAAAGTCCCTAGCATGGCTTGAAACCAAATCTAAGTTATTGGATGTATAGTATAAGTTAAATTTATATTTAAAATGTTTAAATATGAATTTAATTATGAGAAATTAATTAATAGAGATTAATTGATTAATTTATATTTGATATAAATTGATTAGAAGAAGAGAAATAATTATTTTGTGTTGAGAATCAAAATTAAGGCACAAAGGTATTTTGGTCATTTCACATGGTGACATGTGGCACCATGAGATGGTGACACATGGTACTACACATAAGCTTGCCAATTGTCTTTTAATCATGTAAGATGATCAAAGTCAAGATTAAATCTAACTTTGACACTTGGCACAATGTGATTGGGTTAATTAAATTAAGAGCCAATCAGAAGGTGACATGTGATAAGGGTTTTAAGTGGTGACCTAGCTGTACAAGGGAAAGGATGAAATAACAAAGTACAATCTGCTATTTCTTCCAAAGATGTTGCCACCCTTGCCTTTGTTCTTCCTCTCTTCTTTTTATCTCTCATCAATTCAAAGAGAATTGTCAACATTCTCTTGAATTAAAAATACTAGAAGTCGTTTCTAGTGTCCTGTATGTATCTATAACATCTCTAAAGGTAAAACCTGATTTTCTAATTAATTGAAAAAGCTTGAGAAGCTGTTCAAGGGGCTACCATTGGTGATCTTGGTATGGACAAGCTAGAGGGACAACATCTGGTGTCCTAGGCGCATTCCAAAGGTACCAAACACAACTACAGTGCATCAAAAGGTTAGTGCACTTGTTCTTGATTTAATCTAGGGTTCTAATGAATTAATATGTTAATTCTAAAATCTTAAATGGCAAATGTAGATCCAAAAATATATTAAAAGTGTTTTAATATGCTGTTTATCATTGAAATCAAATAGATAAATAATGAATCTTGCATGATGCATGAGCACCTAGAAGAAAAATTTTGAATTCAATGATCTAAACTTATGTTTTTCATGCTTCCGCTCCTTTAACTGCTCAAGTCAAGTATCTACATACACACAGATACATTTACATTAAAAGAAATATTTACAAGGGTATATTCTAGATACCCAATAATGACTCTAAAATAATGATTACTTCATGTCACCAGCCTCCTACTCTACTGCTTTATCTATCTCTTTACCTGCGACAGCAAATAAAAGCTATGCTGAGCCAAAGACTCAGTGGTGCACAACTTTAAGAAAATAATAATTTACACAACCAATAAATCACAATTTTTCAAACAAAATCAATTGAATTATTAACACATATAAAATCATGCTTTATTTCTAAAGCCAGAAAATCACTTAATAATAATAAAAAAAATTTTCATTCCATCAATAATGAAACCAAATTCTAAAAAAAATCACACAGTTTGATCATGACACGATTTTCTAATTCGTCCCAATAACCAAAGGCTAATGGGGAATACCAAGGCTAGCTAGCACAAATATATGAGTACTCATGTAATTCATCCTCAACTGACACACACCTCAATACTTCAGTCAGAGAGGGAATACAAATCCAATTCACCCCACTAGGCAAGCTAGTGAGGAATTCAAACATATAGTTATGACACTGTGGTTTCAAACCATTTCAATAATTTTCCAAGCATAAAAAATATTCATCAATTCACATTCTTATTTCATTTCAAATAATTTCTAAAAATTGGGCTAACGGCACATAATTTTTGTCAATCAAAGTATTCAATATCAATAACACCATAAATTAATTTCACAAGTCATTCAATTCAAAATTCAATTTGAAAATCAAAAAGGAGTTAGTTGTTGTGTACAAACCTATTAACTAGTCTTGACTTGGCCTAATTTTTCCTCCTTCCTTGGAGGGCTCCTTTCCTACTAAAACACATGATTATAGTGTTTCAATATCCATTCAACTTATTTCTAAATAAATAATTCAACAATTAAATTTTTATATACTTAATTTACCCATAAAGACTTACAAGGTTTGAGTCCTTTGCATTTGGTGTATTTGTGGTTACTATTCACTTTACTATTCATTTAAAATGTTGACTTTTTCATAATTAATAGGTATACAATTTCTAAACACATGGTTCTTGATAAGTGCATAATTTATTAATTTTACTCTCATCACATTTAGTGTTTCTAGTGTATTTTTATGTCTAATTCAGTTGATTAAAGTATAATTATCGTTTAGGCATATTTTTAGATAGTTTTTGGAATAATTGTGTTAAATGGAGAAATTTTTAGCATTTGCATTAATTTGACTTTTGCTGTATTTTTCAGGTGTTTCTGAAGTTGTGGATCTCCAAATCCCATGCTGTTTAATTCATTGAAAAGCTAAGTCAGAGCACTACAAATGACAAAGAGGGACCAAAGCCCAAATTAGTCTCCAAGGTTGACAAAATGAGCTATGGTTCAATTGTAAAAGCCCATACTTAATTTGTCACAACCAGTCTTGGGATTTATTTTATATCTAGAGCTACGGAGGTCCAAATGAAGCAGACCTAGACCCAATTAAACCTTAAGAGCCACCTCTACAATTGTTGTGAAGGGCTGGAAGCGAGATAAGGCCATTTTAATTGTCAAAAATGGCAATGAAGTCAAAATTATGGGCTGGACCATCTGTTAGAATCAGTTTTGGTTTTTAGCCCATAACATGGGCTGTAGACCTCAGATTTAGGCAAATGAGTACCCGTTGGAAAGCTAAGAAATAGGGCTACAACTTTCCTGAAGAAGGCAGAGACAAATTCGAAAGGGAAATGGCTGAAAAACTGCCGTGATTGCAGAGCAGAAAATCTATCTTTTGAATTTCAAAACTTTTCCAAGTTTGGCTCTTATTTTTTGATTAGGTTTTCGAGTATAAAGACCATCTTTGGGTAGCAGCCGAAGCAATCCATTCAGACCTTCGAACACCATAGAAGACCTTCATTCTCCATTCTCTTTTTAGATTTCTTCTTTATTTTTTTTCAATTTTCTGTAAGCCATGAATATGAGTGGCTAAGTTCTAAATTCAGTTCAAGGGATTATAGTTCTATTGCATGATTCTTAATTTAAATTATGTCTTTTTAAATATCTATTTGTTTTCCAATTTCATTGTTTTTGATCTATTGAATGATTTGCTAAAAATGCCTATTAGTTAATTGTTTGATGTGATCAATTGCTAGTTTATCTTCATAATCTGTAATTGTTGTGTAAGATTGAATGTGAGTAGTAATTAGGTTTTATTAATTATGATTCAAGTTTTTGATAATAACCTAATGAAACAATAGGGTGAATTAAATGATTTATGCTTTATAAATCATTGTTCAGCATAACTGCTTTCTGTTCTTAAAGTAGTTATTAATTTGATGAGGATTGCTTAATACCAATTCAGTTAATAATTAGAGTCAACAAGAGTGCTAGGCTCAAATTGATGAGTATAGGGAAGTTAGAGGTTTTACCTCGCTATTTAGTAAATCTGCATTAAGTATTCAATAAGAGATAATTGTATTTCTTTTATCTATGATTGAGTCATGCATTGGAATGCGAATTACCTTGGATTGAAGTTTGTTTAAATTGAGAGTTTCATATTTTTTGTTCTTTAATTTCTGAACGTGATTTTTTTTTATTTAGTGTTACAAACCCCCCCCCCCCCCCCTTCCCCCAGCTTTTTTTTTCCTGTTACACAAGTGCATGAAATTTAGTAACACAGTCTCTAGGGTTCAACCTGGATTACCACTTGCTGCAAAAAATATTTCATTATTGGTAATTTCAGTTAATTTAATTTTTGGTGGATTCGACAACCATCAGTTCTACCACATTTTGAGTTTCAATTTTGTTAGTATTTGTTACCAATTGTAATTCAAGGCTTACTAAGGTTAAATTCCAGAATTTCAGTTTTTGTCTCCATAGTTCACTATTTCATTGGATTAATCTACAATAGAAATTTGGCTAAACTTTCTTCATCAAAGTTGTTTCTTAATGCGTCTAATTTAATTCTCTTTTTAAATCACTCTATTTGAAGTTTTTTAGCTCAAGTTATGGCATTTTTACCATAACTAGCCGAATTGGTCATTTTCAGATTTTCTGGGCAAATTAAGGTTCTGGCAGTTTTGGTGACCTAAATTTGGTTAGCAATTTGACTAGGTTATGGTCAAAATTTGAGTTTGTGTTCTTCATAAAGGTTGTTCTACTATGTCTAAACTTTTCAATGGTTTAAAAATAAGGTCATTTGGACCTATCTACACAAAGTTATGACCATTTAAACATATACTGTTCATTTGATCAATTCTGCCCAGTAACAGGGCACTAATTCCAGATTCAAGCAGACTTTAGGTCAACTTGAGTTCAGTTTTTTGGAAAGGTTTCTGCATGAAAAATGTTGCATTATGACCTATTTTCATCTTCAATTAGCCTCACACTAATTAGAGCAATAGAATTCAACTTATAGCCTCCTAAATGGACAAATGTCAAGCTGCCAGAATTTCAACCTCATCACATTCACAATCCATTTCAATTCCAATTATCAAATTGCACTTGTAAGTACTCTAATTGACCAATTCGATTATCACCAATACCAATTGGTCAACAATTCTCAAAAATCCTGAATTTTACACCAAAACCCTAATTACCAAGAACTCTAAATTTTTAATTGTTATAATTCATGCAATTAAAGTATACTAATCATATCTACCTACTTATTTGAGCTTGTATACATGGTTAATTGAATTAAAATACATCAATTCCCATTAATTCCCATGGCTGCTAAAATTCCTAAGTTCTCCTTCCTTTTACCTGAAGTTGTTCAGTTCTAGTCTAAATTTTGTAGTTTTTGTAGGTGGGAAGTACCTTGCTAGGAAGGCTTGTGAGAGACCTTCCCAATTAGTGAAAGTACCAGCTGGTTGAGAGAGTAGCCACTTCCCTACTTTATCTCTCCCTGCTTTATCTCTCAATGAGAATGGGAATGCTTAAAGTCGAATGGCTTGATCTGAGACTCCATTTATCTTGAAAGTATCGCATAGAGCGAGAAAACACTAGAGGTGATAGTGTGGATCCTCCATAAGTGAGCCTTCAAACTGAGTTTACTAGATCATCTAAAGCCATGCTAGTTTAAGTTCAAAATTACTGGCCTCGATTGTAGGCCTAGTGATGTTGGATCGGTATCCTTGAATATCAGGGGCTCTGTAGTCCCTCAAGGATCTTTGCCTGTTATTGTTGTTATCAGCCATAACTGGACCTTCTATAGCTTTAGGTTTGGGTTCTGACTCTTGATTTCTTCTTCTTCTCTTGATGGTTCTCAGAGTCTTGTCTATTTCAGAATCTAATTCTAGCAATTCTTTTTTAGGTTTGGTTGTTTTAGTCATGTACTAATTTCTATCCCTGGAAGAAGAAAAAGATAAATTAATCTATAATAACAAAAAAAAACAAATGTTTAAATAAGCTAAATTGGCTATCGTCTAATATTACAAAACTCCCCAGCAATGGCACTAAAAACTTATTTGCCTAGTTTTACAACCACTACAAGTGCACGGATCACTAACAAGTAATAAAGTGATGAGTAGAGTATCATTCTCACGAAGAGTTATAGGTGTAAGTACTAAACTACACAGCAATCCTAACTGTTTAAACTATCAAAAGTTGTAAGCAAATAAATTCTAAACTAAAACGAATAACTATTGAGAAGGAAAGTAAACTTGGAAACTTAAGGAGAATTCTAATTATGTAAATAATTCTGAAATCTTAGATTTCACACCTTAACCTTGTTATAGTTTTAATATTGCTTTATCAATGTATTGAGTGTTTATTTCTTTGACGGAAATTAATCATAAGGTATCCTAGATCCTCTCTCAAGGTATCCAAGGTGTATTTCACAATTTTTAAACCTGTTAAATTCACCTGTAACGATTATATAACATCATTAAATAAATCATCATTCAGGAATTTTCTTTACATCATTAAATAAATCATCATTTAGGAATTTTCTTTCTTTCATCCACAAACCAAAAAGGATACAACATTTACATTTACAATACAAGAAATTTGATTATAAAATTGACATCTATTGAAATTAAGGAAATTGGTATTACAAAATTTACAAAAGATCAAACTCAGAAGAAATAATATTACAATAATTTACATTTGATTAAAGTCCCAAAAATAATATTACAAAGTTTTTGTACAACTGCTCAAATGTAATTACATACATATAGCTACCTAATTACATCAAAACCTAATGTACAAGGGTATACCCACGATATATCCGAAGACAACTCCAACACAACTTCAAGTCACAGCTTTAAATAATCTCAATCAGCTGCTCTATCTTTTCTTTTACCTACGACAGCATACAAATGTTATCGCTGAGCGGTGAACTCAGTGGTGCACAACTAATCATTTAAAATTCAATGTAAAGCATAATTTATCAAAACATATAAATTCGCATTTTCTATGATCCACAAAAGTAATCCAATATTTATCAATCAAAACAAATTATTTATATTAATCACATTTTATTTAAATCATCACATTTTGTAATCATTGACAAAACATTTATTTTTCAATCTCATGTTTATCAAGTAATCACAATTTTAAGGGTGTTGGCAACAATTCACACAGTTAGACCCAGGACATAAAATTTCACGATCAATGCCGTGTGGTACACCATGACAAAGCAAACTCCCCCAAATAACCGAGGCTAAAGGGAGGCACCAAAGGCTAGCTAGCTAATGAGTACTCATCCAAATCAACCTCAACTGGCAAGCCAGAGAGGGAAACTCAACCCCAACAAGTGGAGGAGATCACATAAAATATCATCTCACTAGACAAGCTACTGAGAAACACAAATCACATTGCCATGTTAACTGTGGTTTCAAAAGATATTGAAAATAATTTCCATTCACAAAACACATTTACAAATCAATAAACATTTTTAATTATTGTAAATTCATGCACATGGTTGGCAACACATCAAGTTCACAAAAGCACTTTAAAATACATTCAAATACCGGCCCACCCCCTTGCTACATTGAAATTAAGGGCCAACATATGCCTTTCCATAATATAAAATCATTTCATAATTCACAATCTTCAAAACAATGCAATAAACTTTTAAATGCATAAGAGAAATCATAGTAGAGTCATACAAATTCATTCTACACATTTATAATATTAAAACATAAGAAAAGTCTAGTTGTGCACAAACCTTCAATGAATTTTCTTTTTCTTTACTTATTTCTCCTTGTCCTTCAAAGCCTCTTTTTTTACTGAAAATAAACAAGTAGAATATCTCAATACTTATCACAACTATGGCCAATAACTCATCACATGAATGTCTAATGAACTCCTAAGTTAACTTTGCAATTTTAATGAAATTCTGGGTTCTGGACAGGTTGGAAGTCTGACTGTAGAACCCAATTTCAACCTAATTCCAGTCCTTATTTGCTAAGGTGATCTTCGTTAAAATTGTTTCTTTATGTGTTAGGTTTAATTTTCAATTTGAATCACTCGATTTGGAGTTCTGGATCTCAAGTTATGGCCAAAATATTAGACATTGCTTCAGGTGTCATATCCTGAAATTTCAAGTTTTTCAGATTTATACCTTAACATTTTATTCTATATCCGGGCATCTTAAACGCATAATTTGACTCTGGTCCCTAAAACAATGTTTTAGTTCTCTTTTGAATCACTTTAATTGGAGTTATTTAGAGGAAGTTATGGTCTGTTGACCATTCGAAAGTCATAGGACAATTTTGTTGAAGTGCAGGATTTCTAGATTTGGCATTCCTGACTTACCCCAATATTTCCCCTACTTTGCCCTAAGAACTAGGTTTCGGTCCAAACATGACATTTGTCGTTCTATGTCTTATGAGTATTTTGGGTCTAGAATCATCTAATTTTCATTTATATAGCTCCATTTATGGCTATTTTTCCAAAACTGATCGGATGCCTAATCCTTCACGTTTTTTAGGTTCAGTCTAGCACTAAGGCAGATTTACTGAACTAAATTTGTCTAGCAATTTGATCAAGTTAGGGTCATAATTTGGCTCTATCGTCCCCTTAAGAATTGTTCTCCTATGTCTCAGGTTTCCATTGGTTCAAGAATCACCTAATTTAGAGTTTCCTAGAGTGAGTTACGCCTAATTGAATAAGTATTATTTATTTGGTCATTTTCTCCAGGTCCAGAATTGGTAATCCAGATTCAAGCCTAAATTAGGGTAACTTATGGTCATGAAAGTTTTACTCCTATGTCTTATGTTTCATTTCCAATTGGTTTCACACTAATTGGAGTTGTGTAGCTCAACTTATAGGCTTTTAAGTGTGCTGGACTCAAGTATCCAGAATTCTAGCACATTAGCACCCTATTCAATTCATCACTTCCCTCACCAAAACAATATGAATTCACAGCCAAAACATACCAAATGACCAGAATTTGGCCTTATAAACCTCCATTGAACAAAACCCTAATTTTTCCATCTTCCAAATCATGCAAATTCTATGCAATTTCAATATACCAATCACATATACTA
Organism: Hevea brasiliensis; assembly: GCF_030052815.1. NCBI lineage: Eukaryota > Viridiplantae > Streptophyta > Magnoliopsida > Malpighiales > Euphorbiaceae > Hevea > Hevea brasiliensis. The sequence goes on from NC_079496.1 coordinate 32,042,041, forward strand.
CCTCAATTAAGCTATAATTCATGAGCAATCCAATCAAATCACATCAAAACCCTAGGTTACCCAAGCTGGCCAAATTTTTGACTTAGTGTTCATGCAAGATTTTCATCAATTTCTCAAGTTATTCTTCCAGAATCTAACTCAAATTAAATGATTATAACATTAATTTAACTTGAAAGGATGCTTACCTCACTTGATGATTTTCAATCTTCTATTTCCTTCATTTTTCTTTATCTTTCTTTCTTCCAAACTTCCAATCTAGGGCTAATTAGAGGTTTTCTATGCTTTGATCATGAAAAATTGTGAAGAAATTCAAGGTCTAAAAAGCTAGGAAGGTTGAAAATGGTGGAAGGGTAGAGAGAGAGGGAGCCGGCCATGCTAGGAGGAAGATGAAGTTTTTACTCTTTTTTTTTTTTTTGAATTTTGTCTCTTATATAATATGTAGATAATTATCCCATAATTTAATTAATTTAAATTATAATTTTAATTGTGTTATGATGAGATCATGGTGATGTATAATTACAAAATTTTAATATCCTAATCCCTTTATTTTTCTTTTCTTCCTTTCCATACACTTATTCATATTTTTAATTCTTTTTCAATATTTCAATCTTACTCAAATTAATGGACATTTAGGTCAAAAGTCAACTCTTAAAGTGAATTGGCCAAAATGCCCATTATCGGGTTATAGTCCATCTTTTTTTTTTATAATACCCGATGAGTCCTTAAGTAATGATTCACTTAATTGTTCTTCTTCCTTTTTCATTTCTTTGGTTTTTAATTTTCCCAAAATTTCTAAATTAATCCTTGATTAAGGATTCTACAGAGTTATACATGAATCTAGGATAGCAACTGATCTTACAGTCACTTCTCATGTCGGTCACTCATCGCTTGGACTTAGGCTCATTTAACCTATTTGTGCTTATTTTCTCTTATTTTTATCCAACCTCATTTAATTTTTATTCATTTAATTTATGACTTATTTCTGTAATTTAATTATAGTTCTTGATATTTTAGCTGTCTGAATAGACATTAGTCACCGGAACAGTAGAATGTACAGAACTGTTTAATCTTAGGGTGTTATAATTCTCCCCTCCTTAAAAGAAATTTTGTCTTCAGAATTTACCTAATATCAATCTCTAAATAGTTGTGGGTGTTGTCTCCTTATGTCCTTCTCACATTCGCATGTGGCCTCCTAGCCCGAATGATGGTTCCATAGCACTCTAACCAAAGGTATCTGTTTATTTCTTTGCTACTTTACCTCATGTGCTAAGATCTTTATAGGTTCTTTATCATAAGTTATGTCTGGGTTTACTTCAATTCTGGAGGTAAATTAAGTCTTTGTGCTAATGGATCCACTCTTTCTAAAACCCCATATGGTCTTATGAAGCGAGGACTTAGTTTTCCCTTTTCTTCCTAATCTCATAATCTTCTTTCAAGGAAAACCTTCAAAAACACTTTATCATTCACATTATATTCAATATCCCTTTTCTTAAGTCTATGTAAGACTTCTAACAATCTGATGCAGCTTTTAGTTTGTTTTAAATAATTCAAATTTTCTCTTATTGTTGTTCTGTCACTTATTTTCATTCATTTTTCTTATAAAGTGACCTTATTGGTTATATTAGAAATCCTTAGCTAAATCCTTGGCCGCAGACCCCATAATCGCTATCTCACTATCTTTACTCATGATCTAGGCCTATGTGCCATTTTCCACCATCTATGTTCACTTTTATTTAATTTACTACTCATTAATTCACTTCCTTACCTGATAGAATAGTTCAAGATACCATTACACATCTTAAAATTGTTGCTTGCTCCTGTTGCATTCTTCAACTAACTTTTCTCTTATTATTATAAACTTAAATGGATCTTATCCCTGTGCTACCTATTTCATCTTGGAAATAGGAATAAATAGAGTTTGACCCATATCCTACAATTTTGAATTCCATAGCTTGGCTTCTAACACTGTCCTAATTTAGTCTGCTCTGAGTTTCATACTTCTAAATTCTATACCATAATAAACATTCTTCTTAGTGTCATCCCTTTCTACATTCTTCATCCTTGCTTTTATGTTTACTTCTTTTACCCTTTCTAAGACTGTATTTGTTTCCTTTAAATCTTGACTTTATTTTTCCCAATCTTATCCTAGTATGGGCTTTTCAATTTATTCTTTAATTAACTCCTTCATCTCCCCTCACAACTCAGTTTTGGCTACTTTATTCTTTAGTCTCATTCTCTTTCTTGACCCGATTATCCTATCAAAAGCTTATACCTTTTTACAGTCCCCCAATAAATCATCTACACTTCAATATTACTCTAAATTGGTCCTCTGACCATTCTAGTCAGCACTTCCACTAATATTCATGGCATCTCTTTATTACATTTAAACCAATTATTCAAATTTTTACTTCTATATCTTCTTTTATTTATCAATATTCCATAACTTGTTTTTCACTGATTTACAATCATTGTCTTCTCTCCTACTTAACTGTAAACTACCCTCTAATACCTTAAGAAGGGAGTCTACAGGACTCACCTTTTTCCCCTTGCCATTCAAAAGCTCTGCACCATCACGATCTGATCCATATGAACCTCACGATGAAAATTGTGCTCTTCCCAAAAAATACCTGAGTCAACTATTTCCTATTACATTACTGTTCTAGTTAAAACATCATTTCACAAATCATTTTATCAATGGTATTCTTCAGTCTCCTCTGAGAAAACATTATTATACTCTTGTAACTGACGAGAAAAGAAATACTATATCTACAACCTTATCATATCTATGTAAAGTTATCTAATCTACTTTCATACTATAAATTCTGTAAAGCGTCATTTTACAAGTTATGAACATCATCCATAGCATCCTGTCTCCTTTAGGGGAACAAAATCATACTTTGTGCCTTGTTGCTACATAAATAAAATATTATTTTTCATTAAACTTTAGGCAAAAGGTCTATTACACGGCCAGAACAACTGTAAGACCCCATATCAGAGACCAAATGATCTCACCCAATAGGTGTTACTTTTAATTTTTGACTATACTGAAATCTCTAGTCTTATAGTAATTTCTGATATACTATAGCTCATGCTAGGGTAACTGAGTCAGTGACCCTAGCTATCTTACAACTGTGACCTTTCGATATTCTAACTCTAGAGTTTTAAATCCTGAATTAGGATTTTCAAACTTATTTCCAGTAATAGAACTTTGTTCTAGCATAACTGTGCCAAAGTAGAAGCTATTTGCAATTATTCTCACCTTGGTGCACTACAAGGAAGTACATAGCTCTACACAATATCCCAAGTCAGTACTGTAATCTGCAGCTTACAGCACAAACATCAAGAACATTACATAGTTATTACAGTATATCCTAATAGACTAGGTTTTTTTTCTATATCTTATCCTTCTCGAATCCACTACTATCCTAAACTTTTTCTAATCATGGTATCCACTGACAACTACCAGCATTGATATCTTTGCCCTCGTCTAGGGTGATTATATTGCCATAACTCACTTTTAGGTCCCCTTGCCTTGCACTAAATAAACACACCAATTAACTCTATAATTTATTGTATTCTAGAAAAATGCTTTTCACTAACAGACTCTTCCAAAACTAATTCCTGTCATACTTATTATCGTAGTTCTTATCTTAAAGAACTAATCACCAACACATCAAAATTCATTTCCATGAAAGGAAATAGTAACAGAACATATAATTCTAGCACTAGCATATAATGGTGTAGGGCTGGAATCAAACAACACATAAACATCTTATTCAAGGATTCAAAATGTACCTACAACTACATTTGAAGTTTCTACTTCTTCCCCTTGGCGCATGGTTTACACCCTGGCTAGTGCACCACTCTGCTCAGGTTGATTCAATATGCCTTGGCTACCAATAGCACCACCTCTACCTCTGCCCTTGCTAACTGTCTGTGAATCTCTAAGGGCAAAACCTTGGACTGACCCTTCAGTTGTGGTAGGTGGTATAAATCTGCGGGTATTGGTGCAATCCCTGATGAAATGCCCAATTTCACCATAGTTATAACAAGCTTTATTGGCCTTATAGCAGATACCCCCTTATAACTTACCACATATCTTACAAGTATGAACTGATAATACTCCCTTGGGTATCCGTTGACTAGTTTTGCGTGGCCTCTATGCTGCTGGCCTACCTCTGCCATACCTATGAGCTTGGGATTCCCCAAAATCTTTTCTCTTCCCCAAGCTGCTGCCTGAACTCTAGCCAGCAGGCTTCACACCCTCTGCCTTTGTGGGGGTTGGGTTTGTGTAACGGCCCAACCCACTGACTTTTACACCCAAAAGCACGCTAACTAGTGTTCCAAGACTACCCAATTTAAGTCCAAGATCTCTCCTGTGCTTTATCGTTGTAGGATTTGCCTAAGGGACCTTTCTCCCCCCCTTTTTGGGACTTAGTGTCCTCGCTCAGGTTTGCCTCACCATCACTCAAGAGGCCACGCGGAGTGCTCTGATACCAATTATAATGACCCGGCCCACTGGCTAGTATTGTCTGCTTTGGCTCAGCCCATACTAGGCCTCACAGATTTGTCCCTTGGGCTTTTACACCCAAAAGCGCGCTAACCAGTGTTCCAAGACCACCCAATTTAAGTCCAAGATCTCTCCCGTGCTTTGCCAATGTGGGATTTGCCTAAGGGACCTTTTCACAAGGCCCTAAGGTAGTGCCCTAGTGGTTCCATTGGACGTGGCAAAAAAGCTCCCTAAAAGATGGAAAACATATCCCACATCAGAATGGGAGTGAAAAGTGAAGATATATAAAATAGGGAAACTAATCACTAGATGCGCCTTTTGGTGGAATGGCCTTGAGAGTTGGAAGAACTCCAAGATTAAGCGTGCTCACTTAAGAGAAATCCTAGGATGGGTGACCTCCTGGGAAGTTCTCCATTCTACCTATGGGACAAAACCTTGAGACCTATGGCCAAAGTGGACAATTCCTCTAGTGATTAGAGCCTGACCGTTACAATTGGTATCAGAGCCAGAAGCTCCCTCAATATAGTGCGACAAGTGAGGACACTTGTGGCAGAAGCTGGAGGGCCACAAGGCCCTAAGGCAGTGCCCCAGTGGTTCCATTGGACGTGGCGAAGAAACTCCCTGAAAGATGGGAAACATGTCTCACATTGGAATGGGAGTGGAAAGTGAAGATATATAAAATGGGGAAACTAATCACTAGATGCGCCTTTTGGTGGAATGGCCTGGAGAGTTAGAAGAACACCAGGGTTAAGCATGCTCGCTTAAGAGAAATCCTAGGATAGGTGATCTCCTAGGAAGTTCTCCATTCCATCTATGGGCAAAACCGTGAGGCCTATGGCCAAAGCAGACAATTCCTCTAGTGGTTGGAGCCTGACCATTACAGTTTGTACTTGGGCTTGGGCTGATATATTGTCAACCAGTTGTTGAAAGAATGTAGCCATCTGCTGGGCCATTTGTACAATAATTTATAGAGGTGGGACTGGTGCAACTGGGCCTCCGACACTCTGAGGAGGAGGAGCCGGAGCCTCACCTTGTACTTCAACTGCAACAGACTGCTCTACCGTTTTATCCTCCTCTTCCATATCTATTCACAAAATTTTCTACTTCCTGAATAACCAACACAAGCAGATTTTTTCCTGTTAGTTCATATTTATTATGTAAATATACTACATGTGTTAAACATTTGAGCAGTTGTACTTATCAAAAAGTATTTCAAATTCATAGTTCAAAACTTACATTAAAAACCCACTCTGACACCACTAAAACATGTCACACCTTACCCCTCTGTAAGATATGACATGATCCCGTAGTATACCTAGTAAATTACCGAACTTCACTTACCGATAATGTATTAAATATACTACAAGGGATTTTAACAAAACAAATTCATTTTTAAGTTTAGCGTGATGATAAAAATTTAATTTAAGTATTTTCAATTCAAGTGTGTGTCATAAAATTGATTTAGAAATGAATAGGCATCTTTAAATTTTTGCAAAAAACCCGCATGGTTATGGCTATTTTACTAAATCACAATTTTTAAACCTGTTAAATTCACCTGTGGCAATTATATAACATCATTAAATAAATCATCACTCAAGAATTTTCTTTCTTTCATCCACAAACTAAAAAGGATACAGCTTTTACATTTACAATACAAGAAATATTTGATTATAAAATTGACATCCATTGAAATCAAGGACATTGGTATTACAAAATTTACAAACGATCAAACTTAGAAGAAATAAAATATTATAATAATTTACATTTGATTAAAGTCCCAAAAATAATATTACAAAGTTTCTGTACAACTACTCGAATGTAATTACATACATAGAGCTACCTAATTACATCAAAACCTAATGTACAGGGGTATTGTGACGCCCCTCACCCGTCTACAGTATAGCCGAGCGAGGAGTGTCACATTCGGTGTTGGAGCACCCTATCTTATCCTGTCATGTCCATTGTTAATTTTTAACTTTATAGAAAACATGTGAAATTTTTTTTTTATACCACAATTTATTTCTGTGGAAACCCCGGGCAGAGTCCCCTCTATTTTATTAACATCTGGCAGGTTCCACTAGCTACCTGTTAAAAACAATTTCATATCTATTCATCTTGTCATATAACATATCTTTTCTTACTCATACAATTTCAAGTGACTATACTTTTCATTCATTCATTCATATGGGAATTTATATACATACATTTATAGTCTCAAAATATAATTATAATTTATTACAGAGTTCAAACTTAATATACATTAGACTATACATGATTCAAAATGCAAAATCCTAGTTACATGGGCCCTACCAAAATAAATCACTGCTGAAGTGGACACTAAGCTGTAGCTATAGCAGATCTGGTCAGTGTGTAGTCGATACACTACTGTGGCGGCTACTGCTATGTCTGGTGGGTCTGGTCTCCAATACCTATGCGATGGAAAATCCAACACGCTAAGCAAATTGCTTAGTGGTGCATAATCTTAAAGCATAATAACTAAATGATTTAAAATGACAATAATATGTGTAATTTCATAATTCTAGGTCAATTACATATTTTATAGCACTTTGGAATCAATATATTTTTCAGGATCTTATCTATGCATATATTTCATTTTCAGTCTCCTTAAACTCATATAAGCGAATTTGTCATCAATTCTAAGACATTTATAAATTTTTTACACTTTGGGAACAGTTAAATTTAATAGTATCTTTTCTGTTCATTTCTTATATAGTCTAAGTCATTTATGACTTTTCTGTACTTTGGAAATAAATTAATTATCAATATCTTTTCTGTGTATTAATTTCATTCTCTATCTTTTTAAACTCATATTAGAGTCTTTGGAATCATATCAGTGTATTTTATGTCATATCGGTATATTTCATGTCATATCTGTATATTTGTGACCAAGTAACCTATAACAAACTATAATGCTGGATATACAGGAGCATACGGATTAGACAGCCATATGTCTACCCGGTATACATCTGTAAGGCACGAGGCCAACTGTTAGGCACGAGGCCAGCTGTCAGGCTTATAAAGCCAAAAATAAAGTTAGGCACAATAGCCAATAAGTAGGCATATAGTCTGTAGAATAATCATACCAAACATATACTATCAGTTCATGATTTTCTTTGTAGGCAGTACTGCTATCTGTAGTCCCTAATTGGTATACTAATTGATCCAACTATATAAACATAGGTTTACGATGGGTAATTAAGTATTAATAATTATTAACAGAATTTATATGTCCATTTATTGTGGGAAAATGAGTCTCACATAACTATTTTATGTGATTTGGCAGATATTGACTTATTAGGAATAAGTTAATAATTTATTTCAAGAACCTTTCTTTAGGTTCATTTTTTTTTTTTTTTTTGTATCTTAATTTTTGCAAATCAATTTGAACAATTTATTTGGATAGCTTGTAGTAACATTTGGGCCTAATATTTTCCATAGGATTAGTTGCCCTATGTCTTATAGTCATTTAGAAATTTTAAATTGAAAATTTTCAAGCCATATGGAATTATTTATAATCACATTATTGGCTTGAATTCAAATAGCCTATATTAACATGTTATCCATTTAGGTCAACAACTTTGACCTTAAATTTAGGCTTCATACATTTATAATTTGTGACACCCCTTACCCGTCTACAGTATAGCCAAGCAAGATTTGTCACACAGTGTACCGGAACACCATATTTTTTCTCAATTATTTTTATCCCTCCTTAATTTATTTCTTTATGATTATGAAGTACAATTTATGAAATTTGACTCATTTAAGTCATTTATTGAAATTATAAATTCATTTGAGGTTCTGAAAATTTTATAGAAAATCCAGCAGAGTATCGGCTAAAAATGGATAAAGCAATTCTTTAAAACCTGTGAAAAACACTTCTAATACATTTCCCATTATTCTCAAACTCCATTTACATCAACATAATCTCAATATTCTCAACCATTTCTCAATACTTCTTCTATTTGACATTTATTCATTTCACATGATAATCATGTTCAAATCATAAATAAATACTAAATTTTCATTTTTAAACATAAATTACAAATATTTGCATTAATACCAAAATATATTAAATGAGTTTCAATTATACATGATAAAATAAAAGTTTAATTACAAAATACAAACAGTACAAAATACCAAAATGGGACCTAGTGTCCTACCAATGCACTAAAATCTGTGAGGTGACACGGACACTATGTAGATCTGTATACAAGTCTCACCCAGTCTGTGGTCCTGTCACACCTTACCCCTCTGTAAGGCATAACATGATCCCGTAGAATACTTAATGAACTACCGAACTTCACCTACCGATAACTCATTAAGTACCCTACAAGGAATTTTAAAACAATTTTCTTATATTTTGGGAGTGGTGAGCATTTTGGTAGGAATTAAAAACCATTTATTCAAAGTTTAAATACTAGTAAAAATTTTTGTCTATTTTAATTTTGCCTCAAATTTTATAAAAAATTTGACAGAGTTTCGTTTGTAATTAGAGAAAATAGTTCTTCATATACCTGAGAAAAACAATTCCAAAAATTTTTCACAACTCCCAACCTCCAATAAACCTCAAATCAACTCAATTCAATTCACTTCAAAATAATTCCAAAATTCAATCAAAATTTATCATCACAAAATATTTAATAATTTCATTCACATGGCATAAAGTATGAAATTCACAAGTACAAATATTTATTTACAGAAGGAAATCCAAAAAAATAATATTATTACAATTTATTTACAACTGCTCAACTTTACATTGATACATACAATATTACTATATTTACATCAAAATTAACTACAAGAGTATAAAATAATACCCGTAGAAAAAGACCAGTGTAGATCTCAATTCAATAGCAGCTCACTCTGCTGCTGTCTCCTTGCTCTTATCTGCGACAGCAAAATAAGCTATCACTGAGTATAAAAATACTCAGTGGTGCACAATAAAAATTTGAAATGCAATACATAAATCATTCATTATCAAAACACAATTTAAATATTTTTCAATCACATTTCGCAAACTATCAGAGCTCATAATAACACAATTTAGTCAAATAATTTCATAAACATAGTGTTGCCAAAATCATACACAACTTAAGCCATGGCACAAAATTTTAGATCAATGCCGTGTTGTACACCACGACAAAACAATCTACAACCCCATTAATCGAAATCAATGAGGGAGGTGGCTAGCTAGCTAATGAGTACTCATCCGATCTCAACCTCAACTGGTAAGCCAGAGAAGGAGGAAAATAAACGATCTCAATCCCATAAATGGAGGAGGAATAATGTGATACTGTCATACTAAGTGTGAACACAAAATCTATTCAAAACAATTTATTCAAATAATTTATTGGAAATCTGGTAAATTTTTCAAAGTCATATCCACAATTATAAATGGCAACACAATTCATATTTAACTCAAAAAAAATCAAATTTTCAAGAATCATATATTTAAACAAAAATTACTGTGCACAGACCTAACGTGAGTCGTCTCTAGGCCTTGACTCAGTCTCTCCGAGCTTCCAAGTCTTTTGCAGCTAAAACATACAATTTCATAGTGTTTCAGTATCATAACTTAGCATAAATCCAAAAATAAATTTAACTTCACTTTTACCTAGCTCTAACGTGCAAAATTCGACGTTCTTGAAATTTTTGTGTTTTGGGTTACTATTCACTACACTATTCAAGTCAAATTATTGACTTTTTAAGGCTTAATAGGTATGAAAACTCCAACTTCACCCACATATCACATTTTGGTCATTAAATTTGTTGGTTTTGGTCATTTTCTTAAAGCTTAAATCCTTTAGGCAAAATTGTCAAATTTTCAGTTTTAGTGCTCTTAGTTGCACTGTTCCATTGGTAATTTTACTGTTAGAATTTGGAAAAACTTCCTTCATAGAAAATGTTCCTTATTGTCTTAAGTTTATTCTCATTTTTGAATCACCCCAATTGGAGTTTTGTAGCTCAAGTTATGGCCATTTGAACCATGGCTGCCGGATTGGAAACAACCCAGATTTTCTGGGCAATTTTGGTGCTGGCAGTTTTGGGTCACCAAATTGGGGTGGCCAAATGACTTGGTTGCTGGCAGAATTTTGGTTTGTGTTCCTCATGAAAGTTTTAGGTCTATATCTCATCTAACCACTGGTAAAATTTCAGGTCATTTGGACCTGCCTAGCTTGAGTTATGACCAAATGAACAAACACTATTCATTTGGTCAGTTTGTACAGGGCAGCCTGTACTTATCCAACTTTGGTCAATTTGTTCACTAGGTTTTGGTCACTTTTTGGGCATGGCTCCTCAATAAAAATTGTGTCATTTTATGTCTATTTTCATCCCAAATTGGTCTCATATCAATTCGACTTGTAAAATTTTATTTTTGATCCTTTAAAGTTGACTTGTTCATGCTGCCAGCAGCATGACCACACTCCCTCCGAATTTAGCTTTCACTCCAACCATTCCAACACAACTCATTTGGTCATAAATGACCATTCTTCACTTCACAATAGGTCAAAGACACCATTTAATCATTTCTTACATTTTTGGTTCATAAACCCTAATATTCAAAACCCTAAGTTTGTCTAATCTTCACAATTCATGTAATCTAATTATACAATTCACATATATAACATCTATTCACCAATATTTCATGTTTAACCTAACTAAATACCATTAAAACCTTAGGGTTCTATGGCTGCCACATTCTTTCTTCCCTTATTTAAGCATAATTTCCTTTATTTCTACTGCAATCTCATCACACATAAACTTAAATTCACGAATTCCATAAGAATCCAAACTTGAAATTGCACTTACCTCAATTTGTAGATTTCCTAATTCTTCAATTCTCCAAGTTTTCTTTTCCTTCTTACTCCCAAAGTGTTTATCTAGGTCTAGGGATAAGATTTAATGTTGGGATTTAGAGGATTTATGGAAAGGAACCAAAGAATCCCAAGCTTTTCTTGCTTAAAAATGGTGGAGTAAATGAGAAAGAAAGGAGAGAGACTTGGACGGCAATATGGAGAAGAAGATAACTTTTGTTTTATTTTTTTTTCTTTTCTTTTCTTTTATTTACTTATGGAAGACCCAAAAAAAATCTTATTAATTGAATTTATTAATTATGGAATTTATGGCATCATGCATGATGTCATGCATGATGTCATCTCCCTACACCTTTTTCATTTTCTCTCTTTTTTTTATTTATTTTTCTACTAGTTCTTTAATTTAATTCTTGATTCTGAAATTTTTTTTTCTCTGATTTTATTTGACAGTTAGGTCAGGAGTCAGCTCTCAGGGTCAATTGACTAAATTGCCCCCCACCGGTTCATCCCGGTTTGCAAATAATTCAATATTTCTTCTGGCTCCCTGACCTAATTATTTGACTGACTTAATAGTTCTTTTTCGTGATTTTCTCTTTTCCACTGTGTTCATAAGGGTCCTAAGGACCGCAGCGTCACATTTTACGGTTCAAAATTTGAGTTTAAAATGACTTCGCAGTCCTTCCCGAGAAGGTCACCCATCGCTGTGACTCTCGGCTCGTTTAACCTCTTATGTTCTATTTTTTCTTACTTATACTTAACTAATTGGCAATTACTAATTATTTGTATTTATGGCTTCTCTAGTTGTCCTAAGTGTGACTCTAATCCCCTTAATTGTCCGGACTGACACCGGTCACCGGAATAGTGAAATATACCAGGCTATGCAAACGGGGGTGTTATAGGTCCGCTGGGTTCTTTGGTCAAATCTTCAAGACCTACGTGTTGCAAACAGCGACGCACTAAGCATAAAGCTTAGTGGTGCCAATAATATAAGAAAATATAATATACAAATAAAAGTAAAAAAAAATATTTCTTAGTTATTATGCTTATAAGAAATAAATAATTATTAACTTATTGTTTAGTCGAAGGCTAATTACATCTTATGATATTAACTCTTTCTAGCATTTTATTAATCGTTTTCTTGATGATTTTGAGCCTCCTTTTTTTGTAATCATTCTTGTTCTTTATCTTGATATTTAATTTCCTTACTTCCTTTAATAATCAATTCAATTACATTTATACTTTTCCATGCCCAAGTAACCTATACAAATTGACCGGACTTGATAAACAGGTAAATTAGCATTGGGTACCAGGTACCTTGGGCTGTCACACCATCAGTCACAATGTGTCTCCTGGTGTGCAGACAAAATGGCTAATAAGCCACAAAAGCAATAAAGCATAAAGCCAAGTATAACATCATAATCAGTATAGCCATAGGCTATCGTATCACAGAATGGCATGAAGCCATACGCAGTACTGCTATCAGAACCCTATTGGCATGCCAACCAAACCAAACCAATCACACTAGGCCTACTAGATCATATTACAAAGTTATTTCTTGAATATTTATACTTAACATGCAAGGTTACTATTCATTTGGTCATTTAAGTTAAAATATTGATTTTCTCATATATAATAGTTACATGAGTTTTAATCACATAGATTTACCAAATTTTGGTTCCCAAAAGTGTTGGCATTAGTTGCCAATCATTGCTTCTAACCAATGGAGAATAAATCAGAAATTTTAGTTTTGGGTGCTAGAGTTCACTATTCTATTAGGCCATTCTAAAGTTAGAATTTGGCTAAGTATTCTTGATTAAAGTTGTTCTTTATTGTGTCTAGTTACATTTCTCTTTTTAAATCACCCCATTTGGATTGCCTTTACCCAGAATTTCTAGGCAATTTTTGATTCTACTAGATTTGGTAGTTCAACTTTAACTAGCAATTTCATTTGGTTAAGTCCAGAATTGAGTTTTTGTTCTACATGAAAGTTGTTCTAATTTGCCTAAACTTTTCATTGATATAAATTTCAGGTCAATTGGACATTTCTACACTGAGTTATGACCAAATGAATGAATATTGTTCATTTGGTCATTTTGCACAGGCAGAATTGGTACTACCTGGATTTGGTCAATTTTTAGGGCATCTTAAGTTTGTTTTCTGGACAGGTTTCCTCCATCAAAGTTGTGCCATTATGTGTCTAATTTCATGTCCAATTGGCCTTGTACCAATTGAACCTACACAACTCAAGTTATAGTTGCCCAAACATACTAGACTCACATCTAGACCTGCAGGGCACTTAAGGCAACACACCCAACCTCAAATCCAAAGTTACAATTCACTTCAATTCCTCATTCTACTCAGCCAAATGGTCACTAATTGACCATTAGAACTTCACTTAACATTACAATACAATAACCCTCAATTCATCACAAACCCTAATTAATCAAAGTCTTAATCTCATGCAACTCCTAAAATCCCCAACTCCAATCCATATATACACATCAATTGACATCAATACACAAGTTTAATTATAAGTAAATCATCAAAACCCTCACCTTCTCTTGCCAGCCGAAATTTGAAGTCGTCCTATCATGTATATTTTTCTTCTTTTTCCACAATTTCTAGTTGATTTTTGTATCCTAACATGAAAACAAGAAGAGAGAGAGAGAGAGAGATGGCACTAACCTTGACTTAGTCACTTTCCAAGACTTCAAAACTTCACTTTCTTCCTTTCTTTTTGCTGTCCAAAGCTTGCTCTAGGTGTGAGGATGAGTTTTTTTGAAGCAAGCTTAGGATTTTATAGTGATTTTTGAAGAGATTTTCTAGTGAGAAGATTGAATAAAAATGGTGAAAAGTGAGAGCATGGAGTTCGGTTGGAGAAGAAGATAGGTAGCAGATTTTTTTTCTTTTCATTTTAACTCATTTATCTCTTTTTAATTGAGTTTTAAAGTGTGTATTGCAAGGTGATTGGGTGGAAGTGGTTTAATGACATCATGTGATGTCAAAATTCAAATTTTCATCCATTTTCTTTTCTTTTCTACTCATTTTCAATTCAATTTTTTAGAAATATTTATTCATATTTTAGATCATAATAATTATTTACTTAATTGGACAAATCAGCCAAAAATCATCTCTGAAGACGAAATGACCAAAATGCCCTCCGTTTGACTTATCGAGCCAAAATTGTCTGTAGCGATCTTAAAAATTTTTTAACCATTTTCTTGGCATTCTAATGCCATCAAAATCTCAATGACTCTTCTCTGGAGTCCCAAAAATTATTTCATGAATTTTCCCTTGGGTTTAGGGCTTCTAGCTGTGAAAACAGCAACTTCCCACTGGGTTACCTATCGCTAGGGCACCGGATCATTTAACTTGATTGTATTTTATTTCTAAAATTTTTTCTAAATTTTTCTTATTAATATTTAAGTTATTTATGATTCATCACTCTAGTCTAAATATTTTTCCAGACGTTTTAGCTGTTCGGACCGACACTGGTCACCGAAACAGTAAAATGTACAGAATTGCTACAATGAGGATGTTACATAATTTGATAATGATGTCTAAAACAAAGTTTTTGGTCTGTTTCTTAGCTTTCCAAATTGGTATAGCTCATTTCAATTGAAGACTTCTAGTGGGAAATATGCTTAAATGAATATGCTGGGTTTAATGGTCACTTGTACCATTCCCAGTTTTTTTTGTGCACTAACTTTTACCCATCTATTTGATCAGTTTGTAGCCATTGTTTGGCCACACTTTCTTCATGGAAGTTGTTTCTCTATGTCTTGTCTTTATTTTTCTTTTTGAATCATGTCAATTGGATCTTTAGAACTCAAGTTATAGTCAGATAACCATAACTGACTCATTTCTAGATTTTGGTTCCTTAACTAGGCAGCTTTTGGACTTAAAGTTTACCTAATTAATGGAACAAGTTGCAGTCACTTTTAGGCATTGTGATCTTCATTGAAATTGTTTTCCTATGTCTTATGATCATTGAAAAATTTGAATCATAATTTTTCAAGTTTTTTGGAATTATTTAGAGCCAATTAACTGACCTGGACTCATGTACCCTATACCAACAAGAGTTCAGTTCAGGTCAGTGAGTGCAGGTCACTTTTTGAGGTTCTTAAATTCCTAATTTGAGGAAAGTTTCTGAAACAAAGTTTTAGCCCTGTCTCTTAGGTTTCTGAAAAGGTATGGCTCATCCAAATTGGATTTTTCTAGTGGGAGTTATGACTAAAAGACTATTCTGGGGTCAAGCGAAGTTTGGTCAAATTCCAGGTTTTGATATAATGACCTGTTTTAACTATTTGACCTAGTTCTCTTGATTTCTAGGTCTTGGTCAAAATACCAATTTTGTAGGTCTGTGTCTTGTGGACATTTTTCCAATGGTTTCATTACATTTGAGTTCTTTTAGACCAAGTTATGGCCATTTTTCCAAAACTGGTCGGGTAAGTTTATGTCCAGCAATTTCTAGACAACCTAATTCTGGATAGTTTTGTGACCCAACTTGGGCTAGCAATTTGGTTTGGTTTTTGTCATTTCTGGGTTCAGTGGTCTTCATGAAAATTTTAGCCCTATATTTAAGCTTTCCAATGGTATCAAATTCAGGTCATTTGGACCAGTATAGAGGGAGTTATGAACAAATGAATATATACTGTTCATTTGGTCATTTTCTGGGTTTTGTGCAGGGTCATCCGAATTTGGGCAGAAAATTGGTCAGGATTTTTATGAAATTTAGGCATGGTCTCTTCATGAAAATTAGGCTATTTTGGGTCTAGTTTCACCTCTAATTGGCCTCATACCAATTGGAATCACACAATTTCAATTATGGTTCACCAAACACACTGGACTCATTGAGTCCCAAACCTGCAGAAAATGGCACTCCCAATATTCAATCTCCTCTAACTTCCTTACTTCAATTTCCATACATAGCACTTCTATAAGCAACAATCTCATCTCAATTAGGTCAATCTCCACAATTACACAAAATCCTCAAATCATGTACACAAACCTTAGTTTCAATTATCCAATTTATACAAACACAACACATTCAACTCCTAATCATATCAACTTATCAAACAATACTCATGGAACCCATTTTCATCATTTAAAAGCATCAAACCCCAAGGGTTCCATGACTGCCAAAATTAGGGTATTTAATTTTCTTATCATTTGTTTTCATTTTCATGTGATACTCACTCATCTCATCATTCTTACAAGATTTAAAGAAGAGAGAGAGTGGCATCTTGCACTTACCTCTTGTGACCCAACTTCAAACTTCAACTTTCTTGCTTCTTATGGGTATCTAAAGCTTCCTTATGGAGTGGAGAGGATTTTTAGTGAAGGAGACTATGGGTTTTGATGAGTAAATGAAGAGGAAATCAAGTTTTAAGCTTGACAAAAATTGTGGAAGGGGGAGAACCCATCGAGCCGGCAATGAGAGAGAGAAGAGTGGAGAAGATGACTTGGGTTGGTGGCTTTTGTCATCTTGTGTCTTATATATATATATTTAAATGCCATAAGTCTTTTTATTTTCTTTTCTTTTCTTTTCTTTTCTTCTTTCTTTTCTTTTCTCACTTTCCTAATTCATTTCATAAATTTTAATTTATGTTAATTATTTTATTCTCTCAAATTTTTAATTTGACATTTAGGTTAAAATTCACCACTGGGGGTGAAATGATCAAAATGCCCTTCGTGTTGCGCATCGAGTTATTATTATTATTTTTGTACCAATTAATAAATTCTCTAAATTTAACTTTTATTTTCTCAAAATTTTTCTTATATTTTCTTAACATTTATTCCATCAATTTATGCCTCCTCACTATAGTTTAAGTGTAGTTCCAGATATTCTAACTTTCTGAACAGACATTAGTCATAGGAACAGTAAAATGTACGGACTACCTACAGTGAGGGCGTTACAGGTATACGTACAATATACCCAAAGGCAACTCCAACACAACTTCAAGCCACAGCTTCAAGTAGTCTCACTCAGTTGCTCTATTTTTTCTTTCACTTGCGACAACATACAAAAGCTATCGCTAAGCGGTGAACTCAGAGGTGCACAACTAATCACTTAAAATTCAATGTAAAGCATAATTTATCAAAACATATGAAATCACATTGTCTATGATTCACAAAAGTAATCCAATATTTATCAATCAAAACAAATCATTTATTTTAATCACATTTTATTTAAATCATCACATTTTGCAATCATTGAAAAAACATTTATTTTGCAATCTCATCTTTATCAAGTAATCACAATTTTAAGGGTGTTGTCAACAATTCACATAGTTAGACCCATGACACAAAATTCACGATCAATGTCGTATTGTACACCACAACAAAGCAAACTCCCCCCAATAACCAAGGCTAAAAGGAGGCACTAAAGGCTAGCTAGCTAATGAGTACTCATCTGAATCAACCTCAACTAGCAAGCCAAAGAGGGAAACTCAACCCCAACAAGTGGAGGAGATCACATCAAATATCATCTCACTAGATAAGCTAATGAAGAACACAAATCACATTGCCATGTCAACTGTGGTTTCAAAAGATATTCAAAATAATTTCCATTCACAAAATGCATTTACAAATCAATAAACATATTTAATTGTTAGAAATTCATGCACATGATTTACAACACATCAAGTTCGCAAAAGCACTTCAAAATACATTCAAATATCGGCCCACCCCCTTGCTACATTGAAATTAAGGGCCAACATTTGCCTTTCCATAATATAAAATTATTTAACAATTCACAATCTTTAAAACAATGCAATAAATTCTTAAATGCATAAGAGAAATCATAGTAGAGTCATACAAATTCATTCAACACATTTATTATATTAAAACATAAGAAAAGTCTAGTTGTGCACAAACCTTCAATGAATCTTCTTTTTCTTTACTCATTTCTCCTTGTCCTTCAAAGCCTCTTTTTTTACTGAAAACACACAAGTAGAATATCTCAATACTTCTCCCAACAATTGCCAATAACTCATCACATAAATGTCTAATGAATTCCTAAGTTAACTTTGCAATTTCAATGAAATTCTGGGTTCTGGACAGGTTGGAAGCCTCATAGTAGAACCCAATTTCAACCTAATTTCAATCCTTATTTGCTAAGGTGATCATGAAAATTGTTCCTTTATGTGTTATGTTTAATTTTCAATTTGAATCACTCAATTTGGAGTTATGGATCTCAAGTTATGGCCAAAACATTAGACACTGCTCCAGGTGTCATATCCTGAAATTTCAGGTTTTCTAAATTTGTAACTTAAAATTTTATTCTATATCCGAGCATCTGAAGCTCATAATTTGACTCTGGTCCCTAAAACAATGTTTTAGGTCTCTGTCTTAGGGTTTTAAATCATTTTGAATCACTTCAATTGGATTTATGTAGAGAAAGTTATGGTTTGTTAATAATTCAGAGGTCACAAGACAATTTTGTTGAAGTGCAGGATTTCCAGATTTGGCATTCCTTATTTTCCCCAACATTTCCCCTACTTTACCCCAAGAACTGGGTTTAGGTCTAGACATGACATTTGTAGTTCTATATCTTATGAGTATTTTGGCTTTGAAATCATCTAATTTGCATTTATATAGCTCCATTTATGGCTATATTGCCAAAACTGGTAGGATGTCTAATCCTTCACATTTTCCAAGTTCAGTCTAGCACTAAGGCAGATTTACTGAACTAATTTTGTTTAGAAATTTGATCAAGTTAGGGTCATAATTTGGCTCTATGGTCCTCTTAAGAATTGTTCTTCTATGTCTTAGGTTTCCATTGATTTAAGAATCACCTAACTTGGAGTTTCCTAGAGTGAGTTATGCCTAATTGAATAAGTACTGTTCATTTGGTCATTTTCTCCAGGTCCAGAATTGGTAATCCGGATTTAAGCCTAAATTAGGGTAACTTATGGTCATTTTCTGGGCTAGGGTTCTTCATGAAAGTTTTATCCCTATGTCTTATGTTTCATTTTCAATTAGTTTCACACTAATTCGAGCTGTGTAACTCAACTTATAGGCTTTTAAGTGTGCTAGACTCAAGTGTCCAGAATTCCAACACATTAACATCCTATCCAATTCATCACTTCCCTCACCAAAACAATATGAATTCACAACCAAAACATACCAAATGACTAGAATTTGGCCTTATAAACCTCCATTGAACAAAACCCTAATTTTTCCATCTTCCAAATCATGCAAATTCTATGCAATTTCAATATACCAATCACATATACTACCTCAATTAAGCTATAATTCATGAGCAATCCAATCAAAACACATCAAAACCCTAGGTTACTGAAGCTGGAAAAATTTTCAACTTACTGTACATGCAACATTTTCATCAATTTCTCAAGTTATTCTTCCATAATCTAACTCAAATTAAATGATTATAATGGTAATTTAACTTGAAAGGATGCTTAACTCGCTTGATGATTTTCAATCTTCTATTTCCTTTAATTTTGTTGATCTTTCTTTATTCCAAACTTTCAATCTAGGGCTAATTAGAGATTTTCTATGGTTTGATCATGAAAAATTGTGGAGAAATTCAAGGTCTAAAGAGCTAGGAAGGTCGAAAATGGTGGAAGGATAGAAAGAGAGGGAGTCGGCCATGCTAGGAGGAAGATGAAGTTTGTACTCTTTTTTTTTTTTTTTTGAATTTTATCTCTTATATAATATGTAGATAATTATCCCATAATTTAATTAATTTAAATTATAATTTTAATTGTGTCATGATGAGATCATGGTGATGTCATAATTACAAAATTTTAATATCCTAATCCATTTATTTTTCTTTTCTTCCTTTCCATACACTTATTCATATTTTTAATTCTTTTTTAATGTTTCAATCTTACGCAAATTAATGGACATTTAGGTCAAAAGTTAACTCTTGAAGTGAATTGATCAAAATGCCCCTCATCAGGTTATAGTCCATCTTTTTTTTTTATAATACCCGATTAGTCCTTAGGTGATGATTCACTTAATTGTGCTTCTTCCTTTTTCATTTCTTTGGTTTTCACTTTTTCCAAAATTTCTAAATTAATCCTTGATTAAGGATTCTACATATTTCCACACAAATCTAGGATAGCAACTGATCTTATAGTCACTTCCCGTGTCAGTCACTCATCACCGGGACCTCGGCTCATTTAACCTATTTATGCTTCATTTCTCTTATTTTTATCCAACCTAATTTAATATTTATTCATTTAATTTTTGACTTCTTTCTATAATTTAATTATGGTTCTCAACATTCTAGCTGTTCGAATAGACATTAGTCACCGGAATAGTAGAATGTATGAAACTGTTTAATCTGAGGGTGTTACATACTCACTCATGGTGAGCTTGACAAACATAATGTAATAAAAGTAAAAGCACATAAAACCAATCTGAAGACTAAAAACAAAAGAACAGAGGGAAAATTCTGCAGCTGTGAACTTGTGAAACTTTGGCTGAGAAGTATGTCCTTGGCACTAATGTGATCCTTCTTCAACACGGCTAGGGTTTCTCTGGAAAGCTTCTTTCAAAACTCTTCCCCTTGTATGTGTATGCAGCAGTATCTCCAAAACTCTCCTCCCTTTTCATGTTTTCTGCTGGCCTCTATTTAAATTAGGTGTACTAGGGTCAAGCTTTAGAGTTCCAAGGGCATTAAAAGTCTAATTGGTATGCCAAAATAGGAGTTGGAGTCGAATTTAAAAATATTGCTAAAATGTAGTACACGGCCTAGGGTGTGTAAGTTGTAAGTTACCGGAGCTAATGGCTTTTTTTTGGATGGGGGGCAGTACGTTACAAGGTCTTAAAGGTTTACACGGGTCAACTTACACGGCCCATTTACTTGGGCATGCTCCATTTACTTCCTCAAGCTTTGGCAACAGAAGGTTACACGGGTCTCCGAAGGTTACACGGCCCGTGTACTATGATTTTTCTGCACTTCTTCAAGTTTCACCAGGTAGGAGGTTACACGGGTCCAAGGCTGTGTTTACACAACCCGTGTACTGTGCATTAGCAACTTGCCTTGGTTCCAAGCTTCTTTCTTTGCTCCTATGCCTTGAATTTTCTTCAGAACACCTAAAAATATGCAGAAAACATAGATTTTAGTGAGATCAGTGAAATTTATAAAAACTAATGAAATTATCGAATATACATGTAATTACCTATCTAAATGCTATGAAATGTTGTATAATTGTGCTTAAAAATATCTATATAATATGAGTGTATCGCATGACACGGACATTCATCTAGTATACATATATATGAAAGCTAAAAATCAAAAAACTATTAACTAAAATTTGACAATTGTACTCACCCCCTGATTGACATTTGACATAATTAAAATATACTAATTTTACTTAAAAATATAAAATATTTAAAATTTGAGAATATAAAATATTTTAAAATTTATATTTATCTTAATTATTATTATTATATAAAGTATTTGAAATTTAAATAATATAAAATATTTGAATTTTTATTTTAACTTTTTTTCTTTTAATTATTAGTGTATATAAAATAATATAAATATTTAAAAAATATAAATTTTTGAAATCTTGAAAAACAAAAAGAAGCATGTTTTAAGAAGGCATTGGCATCTCTCATATTTGGACTTTAGTTCATTGAAAAAAAAAAAAAAAAAGGCTAAATTAGACTCTAAATTTTTTGTTGAGAACCAAATAAGTATAAATTGAACTTTTCTGCCAAACAAATCCAGAATTAACCATTTAAGGCCAACAAAAATTAAGCATATGAATTAACCCCTTAACTGAAGAGAGTGAGCAAGTTTTTTTAATAAAATAATGCTGAAGAAAGATTAAAAAAAAAAAATTACTTTGGTTTTGTCCTTTTGTGCTTATATGTATTGGCAACACAATCTATTTCATCCGCAGTTGGAATCATGAGACAAAATTGGAGTTATTTAACTATGAGCCATGGAAACAGTCTACCTCTGTTTCATTGATGACCTGTAAAAATATGAATTATTAAAATAAAAAAAAAATGCAAGTTATTTACCTTCAAATGATATTTTAATGGAGTTTATAACAATTAGCTTTGAGAGATATTGTCAAAAGAAGTTACTCGCCGATATATATCAAGCATAACTTGATTGTTCTTAAAGCTTCAAGTCTGCCCAAAAGCTCGAAACGTGTTTTTTTTCTTCTTTTTTTTCTTTTTTTTTTTAAGTAAATTGAGGTTATAAATAGCCTCATGCTTCCAGAAAATAATTTATTTTCCATATCAATATTCAGAAAACTATTTAACATCTTTTTTAACTAAATGCATATGTGTACATAAAGATTATTGTCTAATGGGATGGCCAAGAAAATGTCAATGATGGTTTATATTATTTAAAAAAGGTGCTTAAATCCTATTTGCCAACATTAAACATTGAAAACTAACAGCAAAAATAATCATAAAGCGCCCACTTTAGGTGTACCAACAGTTCTCAAGAAACGCATTCCACACTTGTTCTTTTTAGTGTACCAAGATGTCTTAACTTAAGCAAAAACAATCTTTTTTTACAAGAAAATGACAGCATTGACAAGAATAATGACGCCAATGCTGAAGGCAATGAAAATTGCAAGAGGCATTTTGATTTTCTAATATTTCATTATGTTTGGTTGTACATGTGCTTTGCATGAAGGTAGGATGATTCATCATTTCCATGGGCACGATAAACAATCACATTCTGTAACTTTCACAAAAGAAACATTTGCAGGAACAACAAGCGTGGCCATAATTTTAACACACAGATACTGATTTCTCTCTCTATAGCTTCTTGGATGCGTTGTCAACTAACATCAGTAATAGAATCTTGAGATTTGTGATTATATGCTGTAAAAAAAATATATTTTCTTTATTTAAAACGTTTCTTTGCACGCGTGTGCTGAATATGCCTTTTATTTGTTAGGAGCAGAGCTTATTTAGCCTTAAATGCATAATTCTGAAGTTTTTTAGCCCAAAAGTTCGATTTGGACTTTTTCCTTAATGCAATTGACATTTTTATTATTTAGTTGTTAACAAATTTTTATTCATGAATTATAATTATTTTTATTTTTCTGGATAAACTTTCTATTTAATTCAATTAATTTTTTTTTTTCATTTTAATGATCCCTAATATGAAAAATTATAAGAATAGTTTTCTCCTTTTACAAATAATTTTAACTTTGATTCAATTATATCTCTAATTAAAAATTCAATTCAGTTCAATTTTTCAAGTTTCAAATTAAGGGCAAAACAGTTTGAGAAAAACAAATAACCACATAATATCATTGTAAATTTTAAAGATAAACCTCAATTTTCAATCTCAAATGAGAATACCAAATTATCAATTCTTAAAATTAAAAAAAAATAAATTATTTTAAAAATAAAAATTAAACAAATACAATCAATAATTAAAAGTAATCTCATAAACTAACCTAAAACCTAAGTTTATTTCACATAATCAACAATCAACAATTAAAATAATAATTATAGCAAATAAACACTACTAACTCAGTGCATATTGACATACAAATTAATATAATAACTAAAATTTTCATCAATATATAAAAAATTAAATAATTTAATTAGTTAAACTTCTTAAAGAAAAATTTAAAATAAAAAATTCGTTGCACAGTTGAATGATATATATATATATATATATATATATATATATATATATATATATATATATTGCCTCGTTACTAATATATAATAATTACTTATTACAATATTAATAAGTTAATTATTAAATAATTTATAATTTACATATAATAAGAGAATGTGACATATTAGTGTTAAACTTTATCATATATTAGTAACGAGGCAATATATATTTTTAAATTATTAATAGTCACACAGATTAACACAGACAATTTCCTAGTTTTACTACAATAATAGCACCAACCATCATGGGAGGATGACACCTGGCCATTCAATTACCATTGCAAATATAACTTAATTTTAAAATTTTCAAATAAATAATAATAATAATAATAATAATAATAATAATAATTAAGCATTCTATATGAATCCTTTTTACCATTCAACTCTATTATATGCTAAATCCGTATCAATTTTCAAATTTGTAAATCCTTTTATACCACTTTCTTTTATATCATCTTTGGTCTCCTTAGCATAATCACTAGTTACCAATTACCGACAGTTGATAGTTAACAACAAATAGCTAAACCAACTATAGCCCACGCGCTGCTGTAATTACAACTGTCATCAGAATAATTTAGCTCTGATAATTTATAAAGCATTCTTAAGCAAAACCAAAAAAACTTAAGTTATAGAGAAAAAATATGGCCTTCAGAACAAACAGAATATGGAGTGGATCTCAAATGTCAACAAATAATCCATTAAACAATGTCATCAAATACCAGCTAATTTTGCAAGTAAACAAATTTACTTCGGTCTTACAAAGCATCAAAAACATTCTTGAATATATATATATATATATACCGTCCACAAAGCTACCTGTACTGTAGAATGATCTTCAAAAATCAGCTTAACTTTGTTTTTGACACACAAATTGAAGATTGCATGATGGAACTCACCTATCTGCTTACTAGAAGAGATTGACTGAGGTGATGTAAGACCATCATTCAAGACTTCAAATAATAAAGGTGTTGTGCGTTTTTTGTTCTCAGTTTTTTTTTCTTTTTTCCCTTCCTTTTTTACACATTACTAGCAAACACATGAATAGGCCAAGTGGTTCTTCTTTGAGACATAGGGGGAGAAATGATTGGTGACAGACGCAGAGGAACCTGGAATGTCTGCTGGAACAAGTATTTGCGTCTTGCCAGAAGCTATTCTCTTACCTGCTACATTGGCATAGAATAGGCCAGATATGGCTGGTACAAAGACATTACTTTGAGAACAGATGTAGAAGTCAATAACTTTTTCAAATTCTGAATCTTCTGATTCGAGGAACTTTGTCTTTTTATCTTCAGGCATGATGCTTTCCTGCAATAGTTTACAGAAAGACAGAACAAATAATATTCATTCTCCGGTGTATCAAATTACTATTGAAGGATATGCAACAATCTACAACAACAACTAAGCCTTAATCCCAAAATTGTTGGAGTCAGGTGAAATAATCTACTAAGTTAAATATCAACTTTCAAATAGTTAAAAAAGTCCAAGGCAATATTGTGTGCCAATTTGTCTCATATAATAGGAGAAAGAAGAGAAATGTGGGAGATAAAAGGATTGATGAGCAGGCAGAATAATGAGGTTGGGAAAGGATTGATGAGTTGGCAAGATAGAGATCGAGAGTCTTTAGCAACTTGGAGGGAAATTGGGAGTTAATTCCGTTACAGAAGATGCAGTTGGTTAGAGAGTTGTCACAGAAGTTTTTAAAGACAATTTTAACTGTCAATAACAATTGCAGCAGCTAAGATTTGTATAAAAGGATAATGATTTCCTGTATTAGATCATCTGAAGAATCTAATAAAATTCCTATCTTTCTCTTCTCTATTCTCTTCTATCTTCTTTCTATATTCTCTGTTCTTCCTCTTAATCTCTCTTTATCAATTCTTGAGAGCAGAAACCCTAATCTAAGGATGATTCTGTGACACAATTTTAGATGAACAGAAACCTTAAACTGTGTGCCAACCTTAGAGGAAAAAAAACCTTAGGAATGGGAATGGAATCATGTTCCTGGAATAAATAGAAGAGGTAATGTAATTTCTTCATTGGCATTAAGCACTTCATTGGTATCAAGCAACTAAATATTGCCCTCATGAATGACAACATGCCTAGGAATCTTATAATTACGCTCAAGTATGGGTATGTAATACCCTTCCATAAAGGCATATAATTTTCTTTCAGACAGGGATAACAAATAATCAAATTTCAAGAATAATTCATCAGATTTTATATAATTTTTAAAATATATCTTTATTGAGCAACACTTTGCAATGTGGCAATTAAAATTTTTTTAAAAAAAATAAAGCCATAAAAGAAACAAAAAGATAAGGAATAATTCTAAAATTAGAAGCAAAGGGGAACAAAGAGGTAAGAAACACATTCTCTAGAGAAACAAACTCTCAAGTCTTATTAATCATCAATAATAATAATATCATAATAAAATGTCCTAAAAATAAAATTACCTAAAGACATAAGTATTTATAATATAATATTAATCCTACTACTTCCAGAATTTGGAATCCTTAAACAAGAAAATCATAATCAAATACTAATTACAAATCCCAAATCAAAATAAAATTCCTAAATAACAAAATACTAAACCGAATAGAACTCCATAAATATTCCTAAATAATAATAGGATTTCTAAATAATAGAAATCTAAACTTCTTAGTTCTATAATCAAGATGTGGCCAGTGACAGTAGCTGACATGGTGAGAACAGGGCACAGAATCCGATA
The DNA here is from genome assembly GCF_030052815.1 of Hevea brasiliensis. NCBI lineage: Eukaryota > Viridiplantae > Streptophyta > Magnoliopsida > Malpighiales > Euphorbiaceae > Hevea > Hevea brasiliensis. Next base: position 32,068,757 of record NC_079496.1, read on the forward strand.
CAACGCTGCTCACTATTGCTAGGTGAGCTCAACTGGTTTTGGCAGATCCTTGACCCAAGTCGAACGAAGCTCGCCAGAGGAGCATCAGCTAGGAGTCCCAACAATGGACGGTGATTCACGGAGGAAGGTCAGATGTCGGAAAACGGTCATTTGCTGGCCAGGTCTCAATTCGGGTTGGGATCCAATCCACCCGATTTGACTTCCTGTCCGACAAAAGAAAGATGAAGATCGGCAACTAACTAAGCTCTAGGGAGGTCCAGACATCGAAATCTATTGGGATTCTGGCAGGTTGAAATTTGAGTGAAAAACCATCTTGGTCTAAACTCGACTTATGACCACCTTAAGCGGCCATAATGGTCGCCTGTCGATAGGTGATGGTGGCGTGGCTCCTTGGTGACTAAAAGTGATGGGCCTTTTAGTTACATAGGGGTGAGACCTTTGTTTGTTGGTTCTTTTTGGCAAAGGTAATTTTTTTAACAAAAAGAACAGTAAACGAAGGAAAGGGGATTTTTGCAAGAAACAGATAAGTTTGATTGCTCATAGACAAATCAAAGAGGCTTTGATACCAAATTGATGCAGAACCAAGAGAACAAAGGGGAACAAGAGGGTGAGAAACAAATTCTCAAAAGGCAGAAAAACACATTTTATTAATTGTCAACAATAATATCATAATAAATTCTCCTAATAAAATACCTAGAAGACATAATTATTTATAGTTAGGAATGCAACGAGTAGGGCGCCCGCAAAATTCACCACATATCCAAACTTGGTTAGTATTTTTAATACCCGAACTTGTCTCAAACCCGATTAAAATTTATCCTAAACTACATAAACTCATCCCAAACTCAATTATTATTGCCATAATGATGCTTAAACCCGTTTAACTTTATATATTTTAATTAATAATTCACATAAAATAGATTTTTTCTTAATAATTTTATTATAAATTTAATAATTATATAAAATATTTTAATTTTAATTATTTAAAATATATTATATAAATTTATAAATATAATTATAAAAAAAAATATATTTTATATAATCGGATTCGGGTAATAGATACGTAACACCCAAACTCATCCCAATAGGGTTCGACTGGTTCGGATACCCAAAAATACCCGACCTATTGTCATCCCTATTTATAGTGTGATATTAATCTCACTACTACTAGGATTTGGAATCCTTAAACATGAAAGCCTTAATCAAATACTAATTAAGAATCTCAAATCAACACAAAATTCTTACATTACAAAATACTAAACCTAATAGAACTCTATAAATATTCCTAAATAATAATTGGATTCCTAAACAATATAAATCTAATTTAAACAATCTAATTCTATAATGAATATAATTCCTATTTAAGTGTTCTTCCACCACAGCATCAACTATATTGTAAGTTAAAGTCCTTTCATTTGACACCTGAGAATTTAGTAACCATAGCAAATGCAGGAATTTTACATTCCCAAGCAGCATATTACAATTTTCAACACAATATATTCTCAAAAATTATCTCATTCCTAAGAATATTTCAATCCTCTCCACCAAATGCACTTAAAATAGTATACTAAAATAGGAATGTGTCTTAACTTTTTAAAATTTGTCAATTTAGTGTCCGTATTTTTGTATCAATCAAATTTTCAAAAAAGCCCAAACAATGAATTGTCAAATTTTGAAAAGTTTAGACACCATTTAATATTTTAAGATATAACAAATAAAATGCCTCACCTTTGTATAAGTTTTTGGAAATATATCCTTCAAAACATCAAGGCTGTCATCCCACCTTGACTGAGTTAAGTAGATTACCGTATCCTTATCAAATCCAACCTTTCTTAAAAAGAGGGCTATCTCCTTGGCATCATAACAAGTTTTTGTTCCACCAGCACCACTTCCATGGCAACTCTTCTTTTCCAATATCTCAACTCTCAAGTCCACAGCTATAAACCGGCCATCAGACTTGCGACTCAGGGTTTTTAACCGCTCGATCATGGAGTCAACAACTTCATTAACCTCTGGCTGCAACTCTAAAGTTCCAAACATTGCTAAACACGCAACTGAATCAGTGTTACTTTTTAGTGTGGTCTTTCTCATATTTACTGAGGGGAAGTAAGTAGCCAGTCTTATGTTCCCCTTCGTTCTAAAGATTGGTTCAACTAATTCTGCAATGTGATCTTCTGTAACACGATTAGGGACCTTGACAACAGCAAAATCTCGAATTGATATATCATCAGGTAGATCCTTGACCACTTTGATTACCCCATCCAGGCTTTTCACAAATTTCTCAACATCATATACTTCTTCAAACTTCCTGGAAATTGTGAATTCTATTAGTTAAAAAAAAAAAAAAATCTACTAGATTAATTTAATACTTCAACCATAACAATCAAATTTTTGCTTGAAGTGTAACCCTATGGTGCATTATCTCAGGTCCAGGTCACTTGTGAGAAATGGAAGAGAAAAAATGGAGACTGGAGAGATTCAGGGATTGTCAATAAAGCCAAAACAAACTTGCCTTGAAAAGATAGAATCATATACTCTATCAAGCTTAAAAAAAAAACCTGGAAGTTCATTGGCATGAAGTATTGAGATGCAACTCAGAAATTTTTGAAGTGCTGTGTTTATAAAATCTTTCCCCTAAAAGAAAATTGGTGGAGTGAGGTGACCATTCTAAACATTATCCTAGCAGAGGGAGAACCAAGCATGTGTCTTAAGAGGAAAAATAAGATCTGACAGAGAAGAAAAACTAAGGAAATAGCAAACAGAGAATTTGTTTTCCTGACTAGTAAAATACCGAGCATGATGTCAAATGAGTTCTCAAAGTGGATTGATTAGTACTGGAAAGCCCTGATTCTTTTCCAGGAATTTACCAGAAAAAGCACAACAAACAAACTTGACAATAGTAAAATGAATAATTCATTACACTTAAATACAAAAATGAATAATGTCTAATTTTTTAAAATGATTATTTTTTAGTGTTCTATGCTAAAGAAGACAGTCATCAGCTATGACTTGCACATGGTTCAAAGAAACCAACTATTTTATCATGGCAGTCGCATGAAACACTAACCTCTCATCACCTGGCTTGTTTCCTCTAATGTCAGGAATCACAAGAGTTGCTCCAACATATCTTGCTACCACTACTGCATCAGCAATCTGGAAAATAAATAAACAATGAAGAAACAAATGAAAAAGATTGAAATTATAAGGAAGAAAAGTGGATAGCTGATCACAAAGTGTTACTTCATTTTGTAATAAATGTAGTCAAACCACTTCCCAGAATTAAGTACTCCATCCACATGCCATAGCACATGTTTCATTGTTTTCCAGTAGAAGTACATAAATAGCATATACTCAATAAACTAAATTACAAGATGACAAGATTTAGATTCTAATGATCAAAATGACTGATTGATTTTGCAATAACTAGTTTTGTCCTCTTTTTTTTTTTTTTTTATGGCCAGCAGGCAATGAAGATTTAGATATGTATGCAACAATGTTGTCTGTTATGCATATTGATAAAATCAAGCTACCATTGCAAAATAATACACAAGAAAAAAGTTTGGATGCCTTCTCTACAACCTCAGTTAACTAGCATGCAGACAACCAACTAAGTTTTATGATACCTGCGAGATATGATATTCTGGCCCATTAGTTAATGAGAAAGTGACAAACCCTTTGGACTGCTCTACCTGATCTGTTAGCCAAGTAAATAACAATCCATAAGTAGTGAAAGAGAAACACCACGGAAATGAAGCCATATGTGTCTTCTAATATAAATAAATAGTATATAAGATTCTATGAATTCATCAAGCACTCAATTAATTAACCTACCAAAATTTGACTCTGTCCAGCACGGTTTTAGCTGTTGGCCATCCTCCATCCAAGGCCCATTACCCATCTTTGTAAATGTTACAAGGCCCTGCTCCATAACCTTCCCACTATCAAATTCAGCATCCACAGCTCCTCCCGGAAATTTTTCCTTTACAATACAAAAGAATCAACAAATAACAATAGAATTAGGGTTTATTTTGTGTTCTTGGGGGAAAAAATATATATTGTGAACACAAAAGGACATATTTGGGACTAGACAACTAAGGAAAACTTCAAGAAATTATCAGCATTAAATAAAATCTCAATTTAAAGGATAAAAAGAAAAAGAAAACAGCACTAATTAAAACAAAATTCAGCAGCAAAGTGCCTAATCAACAAACATTACTGAATGAATCTTATAGAAAATAGACATTAATAGAACAGTAAATTGACTTTAAAAGATCTTAAAAAACCATATAAAAGTAAGAAAAATGAAAAAACAAAATGGGATTCTGGGAAAGAAAGATAAAGTGAAGTATGAGCAGTAAAAAGCCACAATTACATGAAACAATGACCTGCAGATCTTAAAGTCTAGAAAAAAAAAATACAAGGGATTTAAAGATCTAAGACACAAATTGTAAGAACTCATTAAAAAAACAGAAAAGAAAAAATAAGAACAGGGCATGGGAAAGAAATGAAAGAAACATACTTCAACAGAATCAAAGTGGTCTCTCTTGATCATGTTCCCAAGCATCACGAACATTGTGAGAGTGAGTATACCAGCAACAACTTGCCTCAAATCAACCCCCATTTTCAGAGCTCTTTTCTATCTCAATAAATAAATATATCTGGTATGAGTAAGTGAAGAAGTGAAGATAGAAAGAAAGGTTTTAGAGCCAAGAAATTGAAGGGTTCTTTATTGGATAAAGATTTAAAGCATTGTGTGTTATAAAGATTAGATCAGAGAGAAGAAAAGGTAAGATGAAATGGAAAGAATAACAAGAACAAGAAGGAGATAAGAGAAGACAGAAAGAGAGCGCGAGCGGGACAGGAGAAGCGTATGAGCATATCCGGTTTTGGTTTTTGGGGCCTCGTTCGCAGTAGCTAGTGGTGGTAGGTCTTGGTATCACTATCGAAGACACACACACACACACTCTCTCTCTCTCTCTCTCTCTCTCTCCCCCCTTGCGCCACCGACACCTTTGCCGGGATAATGAAATGTGTTTTACATAAAATTACCGTTTAATCCTTTATTTTAATTAAATTAAATACTTAATCCAGTTTAAATTTAATTAATATATTTAAATAGACAAAAATTATTATTACGAGATTAAATCATTTAAAATTTAAAAAATAAAAAATTATTAATTATATTATTAAATTATAAAAATTAAATAAAATTTTAACTAATATCTAAAATCACAAAAAAATAATAAGTTAATATAATTTCAAAATAAAAGGACAAATAATTAATGCTTTATCATTTTATTTCCAAATTTCTGCTTTTTTATTATATTTTCAATTTTTAATAGTTAATTATATTAATTATTTTAAGTAAAAAATAAATAAAATAAAAATATTTCGAAATAAAAAAGACAAATAATTAATGCCTTATCATTTTATTTCTATATTTGGCCTTCCTTTTTCTTTTTCTTTTTTTCCAATATTTCTTATTTTTAATAGTTAACTTCACTAATTATTTCAACTATTGTTTGGGTTTACATATTAAAAAACAATTATAAAATTACTTTCAGTTATAAGTCTATGTATATAATAAATTAAATTATCTAATATTTCAATAATTTTACTTAAAAATAAAATTTATTGAGATAATTCAATCATTTTTTTCTATCGCGAGTTGTCTTCTTTATTCAATTATTCGTTTAAAGTTTTTTAAGACTATATATAAATAAATTACTAATAAATTTTAGTTCATTAACTTTGAAAATCCCTTTAAAAAAGTATATTTTAGAATTCGAAATCAAATCAAATGGGGAAATAAATAATCACAAATTTACCAAAATTTTTTGAACTCTTATTTATTTCAAAAAATAAATATTTGTTTAAAGTAATTTATCTTCTTTGTAAAAAAAATTTTGATAAATGGAAAAATATTAGGAAAAATACTAACAGTTGCTTTTTTTTCATATATTAAGTCTTGTATATATTATTTACGATAATCCTCAATGCATTTTTTTTTTTTAATGTACTCAATGTGTTGCTATGTTCTGAGAAAGTTAAGATTCAAAACAATGATAAAAAGCTCAAAGTACAGAGTTTGTAGTATTACATAATTAATACATTTTTGGGTCATCAAAATAATTTCATGTATTAAATTAAAATAAGTCTATTCAACAGCCTCTTTTAAAATAGTGTTTAATATTTTGATTTTATTTAAAATATTATATCTTTTATTCATATTATTTAGTGGTATAATATTTATATTATTATTTAAAAGTTGATTGAGTGACTCATGAAATATTACCCTCATAATTTTTAGAGGTTGTGAGAGAGTTTTGATTAAGATAAAAAAAATTATATCACTATTTTTATATTTAATTACTACTCTAATAATTATTTTTAACGAATACTTCTACTTTAAATCATTATATATCAACAACAAATCACTAGCAAATGATATCTAATAATTAATAGCTAATGAAACAGTTACAACTATTAAAACAACTAACAGCATTAATATTGTCGAACATTCCTTAAGGTTATGTTTAGTATGACATAATTAAAATTGTAATGTAATCATGATTGTATTGCATATTTGATTACGTTGTTTGATAATATAAAAAATTTAATATAATAGAATGGCAATTACATAATGTAATAATTATGCTTAAAGTAATGTAATATACATACAAAAGTAAATGTAATAATGATTATTTGTTTCTATTTTTTAATTTATTGTCAACATTATCATTATCATTACTTGGCCATCACTACTAGTAACACCATTATCTCACTTTGTCACCATTATCACCACCACCACCCTGTTACCATAATCACCACCAACACTTAACCATCGCTATCACCAGTAAGTAATTATCACTACTATTATCTTACCTTGTCACTTTCACCACCGTTACCTAACTATTGTTGTCGCCATCATCACTACTACTACCACTTGACTACCAGTCATTGCAACCACTATTATTTATTATTAACACTATAAATAAATTAAATATTAAAATCAAAGTTATCTTTACATTACACTACTTATATTTTTATCTTGCAACCAAACATAATAATATAAAGACATACATGACAACATTGATCACATTATATTATATTACGCTCTACTAAACATAACTTAAATTAGATAAAATAATTAATTGGCATAATCTTCAAACACCCTACTCTAACAAAATTAAGGTTATGTAAATAAAAACACTACTCTAACAAAATTAAAGTTATGTAAATAAAAACAAAAATAAAGAAAGAGAGAGACATTTCAAAATCATCAATGAAATCTAAAATCAACCATTAAAAAAAGTCATTACTACAGCAACACATGATAAAATTTATTGAACCCTTACCTTTTATTTACATATACTCACTTGTAATATCCTCACTATACGTAGTCCGTACATTCTGCTGCTCCGGTGACCTAATGTATGTACGTACAAGTCAGGATGTTTGTCCGTACAAGTCAGGATGTCTAGAACTATATTTCAGTGATAGTAAACAGACATATAATGATGAAATAAATAAAAAAAATACAAGAAAAATTAAAGAAAAATAAAAGAGAGAAAATGAAACTAGGTTAAACGAGCCGGCATCGTAGCGATGAGTGATCGCACCGGTAAGTTACGGCGAAGGTAATTGCCAATCCCAGGACCGCGGAGAACCCTCGGAATTAAATTTCAGGACATAATTAAAGGTTTATTGAGGTGTAATTAACATTAAAAATGTCAAAGAAAATTAATAAATTAGTATAAAGAAAATAATGAAAAATTGAGAAACTGACAAAAATCGGTGTTACTGAAAAATCTGGAATACAATCCGAAGAAGGGTATTTTGGTCAATTGACACATAGAGTTGACTTTTAACCTCAATGTACATTAAAAATAAGTGATATTACACTTTGAAAATGTCATGAAAATTAAAAATGTAGTACATAATATTAATAATGGAAGTTTGAGGCATAAAATGTAAATTATGAAACTTTAAATAATTAAATATTAAATTAAAGTTTAGTGCTCCACTAACCTTAAAATATGGGATATATAAAAGCTAAATTGGGCAGAATTAGTCATCTTCAACCTCAAGAACAAAACTAGCCGAATTGGTTCTCCATTGAACCTTCATTGTCGTATCTTACTCCACCTCCATGCACCCATGTTCAAGCCACTTTTCACACTTAGTTCTTCATTAAAGCTTGCACACTCACCTTGAGGAAGCTTTTGGGAGTAAGAAATGAAGGATTTGGTGAGGTTTGGGGAAAACTCTCAAAAGGTAAGTGTCCAATTCCTTCTCCTTCCTTTAGTAAAAATGGTGTTTAAGTTAAGGAATGTTGTTTAGTAAAGAAACTTTGCCGAATTGTTAAAAAGTGGATGGAGCCATTTTCGGCAACCATGAAAGCTTGGTTTATTTGAGTTTTTCTTACCTCTAATAGATAGGAATTAAGGTTGATTAACTCAAATTGAAGTTGTAGCAAGTTAATGTCCATGTATGTGTATGTTAGTACTTTGAATTTAGGGGTTTAAAAGGGGACTTTGATATCTTAGTAAACTGCCATGTTAGTCAGCCTTTAACCTCACGAAATTGTGTGTGAATTTATGAAATTTATTGATGAATTATGATGGTGTTGAATTGGGAGCAGTATGTGTAATTGCCATGGAAGTGTATGTGTAATTTAGGTGTTAATGTATATTGAATTTGGGTTGAATTAAATGTTGAACATTAATGGTGTATTGTGTGCATTGAGCACTTGAGTGTTCTGCCCAAATTGCTTTGCTGGAATTGTGTTGAATATATATAGAAGTGCCATGAATGAATATTGAAGTATTGGGAGGAGGAGAATTATCAAATTGGAAGTGTGATTTTTATGTGCAAGTTGTGTATTGTTGGCAATACTTAAATTAGGTTATAAGTGCAAAATTGTGACTCCAATTGGTATGAGGCTAATGGGAGGTGAAACTAGACACAAAATAGGCCAACTTTCATGTAGAAATATTACCAAAATTTTGCCTAAAAACTGACCTTAAAAATGACAAAATCTGAAATTGCAACCTTGCAAACCCAGAAATTGACCATATGAACAGTAACAATTCAACTGGCCATAACTCACTCAAAACAGGTCCAAATGACCTAAAATTTATATTAATGGAAAGCTTATACATAGAGCTACAACTCTTATGAAAATACCAAAGCCCATAAATGACCATAAACAAGTCAACTTGCTTGCCCAAATTAGGGTACCAAATCTGCCAGAATTGAACTTGACCTAAAAATGACCTAAATTTGCATTGAAAATGCAATCTGTCTAGTTTTAGTAAATTGATCATATCTTGGTCTATACAACTCAGAATAACCTGAAATTAGTGCCAAAAGTTGAATAAGACATAGAGCTACAAATTTGCTTCTTTGACCAGAAGCTAAAAACCAAGAGAAATAGGACATTTAGCTAGATTAATCTAGCACACAAAAACTGAAAAATTGACAATATTATACAATAAAGCCTAGAAATAATTTGGCAATAAATGCCAACTTGTGAGAATTGTAAATTTTACTATATTGGTAATATATTGAAATACAAATTGTGACATGTTGATGCTAGAATCAACTTATCCATGATGTCTAAAAAGGTCAATTTTTGCATTGACTTGTGAATTGCATAATAACTAGTAAACCCTAAAAATAAAGAATTAAACAAATAATTTCTAATATGCCCTAGTTTGCCTAGTTGATTAGTTTGGATATGTTGGCATGCCAATAGGATTCTGACAATTGTTCTGTAAATGGCTTCACGCCATATTGTGTTTATATGGCTTATTATGCTGCACTGTGATGTTAATAGCCTATAGCTATACGGATTTTATTATTATACTTAGCTTATTGCCTGATTGATTATATGGCTTTTTAGCCACACCATTTGCACACCGGGAGATACTTTATGACCGATGGTGTGACGACTCAAGGTACTAGGTACCCAGTGCTAGTATATCCGTTTATCCAATCTGGTCAATGTATAGGCTATATGGGCAGTTAATTTAAACATTATTAACTTCAGACAGCTAAATAAAGTTTATTGAAATACAGAACCACCAAAATAAGCAAAATTGAAATATTAGTCTGCAAAGCATACTAACATCCAAAATTCATAAACAATTAAATTATTTTATTTTATTGTATTTTTCTTTATAATTGGCACCACGAAGCAGAATTGCTTAGCACGTTGCTTCTGCTACGCGTAGGTATTGGAGATACAGCTGGGGAGCCCAGTAGACCTATGACCGGGTGAGATATCAGATCTGCACAGAAGTCCAGAGTTATCTGCACTAAACTGCATACATGGTAGGACTTAGGATCTTGTGTAATGACTATCAGTTGTATTTTAACATTTTGTTATGTAATTTGTATATTCTAAAACTTTAAGGTTTGTGATAAATTGTACATATTAAACTCCTATGGATAGTGTTTGGATGAATGTAAATTATGATGGACTGTTTTTGATACTGAAAAATTAGTTGGAAGATTGAGATTATCTTATTGAACTGCTTGTAACAAATTTAGAAGAACAGTTTGTCCGAAATACAGACAACACTTTGCCAGATTTTTATTACCATTTTTGAAACACTAATTTTATTAAAATATGAAAATAGAACCAGTATATTATGAATATCACATAAAGACTTCTTAAATCAAATTGAGTTTAGAAAATAAATTAATCACAGACTAAGTACTCCAGCACACCGTGTGGCATGCCTTGCTTAGCTATATAGTAGACGGGTGATGGATGTTACTTCTCTCTTATTTATTTATTTATTATATTTTTAAATTTTTTAATTTTTTAATTAATGAACATATTTTAAAAAATATTTCATATTTATTAATAAACTTTAACTCAATGATATTAGAATTGTCTTCAAAACTGTAAAATTTTGATTTCACGTCCTAATCATAATCAATCATACCAAAAAAAATCTCTCTTGTTTTTAAATCCTATAGGGAATTATTTTTTTTTACTAACAACAATAACAACTAAACCTTCATCTCAGATTAATCGAGGCTGGCTATTTAAATTATTTTTTGCTGTTCAACTATATTTGAAAATCATTTTTGTATCATTATTCAAGGATTATATATCTTTTGAAACTATCTTCCTCCAAGTCATTTTAGGTATCCTCTTTTTCGTTTTTGCCCTTTTCACTATTAATTTATCACATTTTAGTATAAGAGCATTTAATTCTCTACATTGGACATAACCAAAACCATCTTAAATAACATTCTTTCATTTTATCCTCAATGTGTGTAATATATATACACCTTAATATTCACATCTTTGCCATACTTATTTTGTTGATATGTTGTATATTAGATATTTGACATTCACTCTCATATAACATAGTTTGCATAATCATAGTTCTATAGAAGAATCTTATGGCTACATAACATATCGTCGCACTTTTTTATCTTATCCATCCTATTTTGATTATATGAATTATATCTTCGTTTATCACTCTACTTTTTTGAATGACAGAACTTCATACTTAAATTAATTGTATTTTGATATCAAACCTCCATCAAATCGAATCTCTCTTTTATTCATTTTGTGAAGGCCAAACTAACAACGCATATATTTCGTCTTACTTGTACTTAGTTTAAAATCCTTATTATCTATTTTTTTTACCAACATTTAAAAAAAATTAATTATATTTATTAATCATAAAAATAATAATTTGAGAGTATAATATATTGAAACACATATCTTTTAGAAGTATTTTTGGCATAAATTTATACAGTACAAAGTATTGTTTTATTCTAGGGTTATTCTAATGCAAATCTTAAGGCTAAGGGCTTATTTAATTTAGTTATTGGATACAACTGATAGTAATTATTATAGCTGATAACCAATAATCAATGATAACTAATTTATGTTAAATATTTCATAAAACTATATATAATTATTGTTATTGATGTGTAAAATAATAAAATAAAGTTATATATTGTATTGCAATAACTCCTCGAATTGACTCCTTCAAGTCATAAATTGACCCCTTCAAATTTGATTTTATAATGTTATATTGCAATGTTTCTTTCTCTAAATTTTTTTATTATTTTTTTTTCCATTTTAATTTTACTTGAAAAGGTAGGTGATTGTTATTTTAATCTATTTGATTTTTATAAATTCATTGTTATAATTTTCCATTGATATATTTTTTATCTTTTTTTTTTTGTTCTTTCTCAAGTAGCAATTCTTATTCATAACAATATTATTAAAATATCATATTCACATTATAGCAGTTTTATACCTTTTTCTTATGCATCTGTATTCATGTGAGTCATTAAATGAATAAATTTATATTGTATTTTAAACATAAAAAATAAAATATTTAATAGATTGAAATAAAAGCTTAAAGTCTCATAAGCGATAATAATGAATCATGGATCAGATATTTTTAATATTCAATCCGATTAAATTTTATAAAAATAGATTTAAATAATAAATAATATGTGTTGAAATTTAAAAAATAGTGTACATACCAAATTTGGGTCAAGTTCCGATTATTTTATGTATTTTAAATTCAGATTAATTTATGTATTTAAAAAGAAAAAAAAATCAAACACTAATGACCGGCAAAACCAAAACTAATGCAGCAGTATCGCCTTAATTAAAGGATGAAGAAGTGACGCAATTAGGTGGAGACGTGCCAATCTCCCAACAAAGACCGCATGTGAGTCAACTATTTAAGAGGAAATTTTTAAGTACACCAGGCTCATTCAGGGCAATAATTTTTAATAAAATATTTAATATTTTATAAGATTAAAATGTTTTCTGTTTTATTTATATTATTATTTAATAGTATAATATTTATATAAATATTTAAATATTATAAAAATAATTTATAAAAAATTATTTTTCTTAATTTTTAAAGATAAAAAGAATACTTTAATTAGAATTAATAAGATTATATCATTCTTTTTATATTTAACAACTAATCCAATAATTATTTTTATCAAATATTTTTACATTAACAGTTATATAAAAAGTTAACTACTAATAATTAATATTTAATAGCTAATAATTAATAAGACAACTGACAATTACTAAAATAATTAACGGTTACTAAAATAATTAATATTATCAAACAAGACATTTATATTAGAATTATTATGTTTCATGGTAGGCCTCACCATTATTTTGGTAATGTATCAAATTCTTATTTAAATGGGAATGTATATTGTGACATTGGCAAGAATATTTTTTACTAAAAACTTAGGTAGTTTAGATGTCTCCCTTAATCAAAATCATATTTTTCATGTATACATTTAATTTAATTTAACCTGCCAAAATTTTTACACAAGAGGGTTTGATGACGTTGGAAACCATGATTTTAATTAGTTGTGAATGTGACAATGGAACTACCTTCTTTTAGTGCTTTTTGAAGAAATTTACAAAAACTTCTTATTAAAGATTTTAAGAACGAAAAATTAATTGGGAAGATAGGGAAGTTGGGAAATTTTAATCTTCACTCAAATTAAGATACCTCAATTAGGTTGACTTTAGGTAAGTATTTTAGAATCTTAAGCGCATGATTGATTATAATTTTTTGAGATGTAATGATGGAATTTTCAAAAGTTTTATTTCTTTTGTGAGAAATATTTTTAATTATTTGATACACTCATTATTAAAAGAAAAATTAAGTTGTTTTTAAGAAAAATAATTTTTCTTTTTTAAAAAATAATTTTTTTTTGAAATTTGATAATTTTATTAAAATATAAAAATTTTTATACATATATAACGTAAACAAATACTATTAATTTAATATTATAACTAAATAATAAAAAAAATTTTCATAAAAAAAATTTTTTTAAAAAATAAATTTTATTAAAAATACTTTTCATAGACAGTATTTTTCGTAAAGTAAACGAAACATTAATCATTTAGCAACCTAAGTGATAAATGGGTCAAATTGATTTAAATAGATTTATATTATTCTCAGTTGAGGATTTATTTAGATTATTTATAAATTATTATAAAAAAATATTTTTAGTTAAAATATTAATTTTTAAGAAATATTCATTTAACATTTAAATTGAAATTTAAATTAATCGAGACAACCCAAATAAATTTGCTTTAAATAAATTAAAATTATGTGATTATTGGATTTACTCTAAATTTTGTGTGGTATTTATATTCACATAATTTCAAATTCTGTCCAGACATATAGATTATAATCAAAATTATTATCTTTAATTAATAAATAAGTATTAGCTTTTTAATTGATATAATTCGCTCTAAATTGAGTCAAAAAGTCGATAGAAGCTAATGTGACAGTCAAAGGGCTAGCATGACAATCAAAAAGTCAAGAAGTTTGATTAAAAGGTTAACAAAGTCAAAGTCTTAGTAGGAAATCAACCCAAGCAACAGATGGCCTAGTTTGGCTAGGTCAAGCATCATGCGGCTCGCTTGGGACCAGACTAGCATAAACACGCGTAAAAGCATCTAAGTATAGTAAGACCAAACACTCATCCATCTTAGTTAAGCAATATCTAACCAAGTGTCAACATAAAAAGTCAACCATGAAGGCAGCATTGCAAGCGAGAATCTTGGGATAGGAGCCAAGCATGTCGAAATTCTCATTACTAATCTCAACAGCTCCATAGCCTTTAGTATATAAATATCCACATGAAGACTCAAATTAGGTATGCTTTCTATACTATTAAAATTCTCCATTGAATTCCACTTTCACATGCTTTCAAATGAATCTCTAACTTAAGCATTAAAGTGGCTAGACACTAGGCTGTAACACCCCTCATCCGACTATAGTGTAGCCGAGTGAGGCATGTGCACACTCAGTGCTGGAGCACCCTATTTTATCTTACTTTATTCCTGTCACACCCTACTCCCCTGTAAGATGTAACATGATCCCGTAGTATACTTAATGAATTACTGTACTTCGCCTATCGATAACCCATTAGATATACTACAAGAGATTTTAAAACAATTTTCGTGAAATTTAAATCATCGATTAAAATCTGGTGTTATAAAATTTTTAACTAAAGTGAAACAAAATAACAAATTTGAGTATCAATAATTTCTGTAAAAATTTTGGCAGAGTGCCATCTGTATTTTGAATAAAACAGCTCTTCAAACCTGAAAAGGAAAACACTCCCAATATGTTTTCTCAAATACAACTCCAATAACTTCATTGCAACTCACAATTCAAATCTCAATAATCAAATTAATTCATTTTCAAACCAATCTCATCATAAAGAATATTTCATTGATTACAAGACTCAATATTTATATCACAATAATTTACATTTAATTACATACCAAAATATTTTACAAGAGTTTTTATACAACTGCTCAAATAATTTACATACATATTATTACATACATACATCAAAACCTTTGTACATGGGTATACCCAGAGCTGATCTTAATGTCTCTTCAAATAAGCTTACTCAATTGCTCTATGCTCTTTTCACCTGTGACAGCATACAAAGCTATCGCTGAGTGGTGAACTCAGTGGTGTACAACTATAATTTAAAACATAGTATAATATACCTTAACAAAAGTTACAGTAAATAATTTGGAAATCTGGATACTCATCAAATTCCAAAAATCAAAATATGTTCATTGCCAATAATATAAATCATTTGTATAAAATGACTTGGATCACGAAATTCAATTTATCAAATCACAATTAAACATTTAAGGTAATTCCAACAAAATCAATTATACATAAATCATAATTGAAATCACAATTCTTTACTATTCAAAAACCATTCTTTATCTCAAAAGCCATTCTTTATCTCAAAAACCATTCTTTATCTCACTAACTATGCAAGACTAATCCGAAAGGGCCATCTTCGGGGTGATTCTAACTCCCTATGGTCGGGGAGGTCGAATCATCGTGCATAGTACACATCACAATAATGAAACTTTTGAAAGGGCCATAACATAAAAACTTAGATCTAACCTCTAATAAGAGGAGAATCTAAGCTTGTGCATGTACCATGGTAATCAAAACACAACTAACTCCATTGTCTTCTCAACAAATGAGAGAGACAGGTAATAACCTAGTCAAGCATCTATAGTGAGATATAAAACATTATCACAATCTTTTTAGTGAGCATAAATCACAATACAATTCGATTCAAAATCAATTTCAATATCCAATAATTGTTATGCTCATCACAATTCAAATCGTAAATTTGTATTTTTCCATGCAAATTGCCCATCACAATTCAAAATATATTCTATCACAATTTTCCAAAATATAATTTATTCAATCCACAACAATGCTTAATACTTGTGGAAATACCATTTCACAAAGCTAAATTCATACATACTATAATAATTTCAATAATCATTGAATTAAATCCAATGCTTGTTAAATATAATACATAAGAAAAATATGTCATTTAATCATATGAAATATTCAGAACAAAATCAGTTAAAAACTAGTTGTGCACAAACCTGATTTGAGTCGCTCCTAGGCCTTGACTCAATGTTCTTTATGCTTCTCAATATCCTTATCAACTGAAACACACAATTTAAAGTGTTTCAGTTTGAATTTGTTTTCAACCATAAAATCCAATATCTAAATTTTCTTTGTACTATTCCCTTCAATTCATTTTATTAGTCAACTTATAATATTGACCTTTGATGCACTCTAAATGAGTCAATTCCAATGTTACCAATATGTCACATTTTATAGTCCTTTAGTGTTAGCATATGTTATCAAATTCATTTTTAAGTGTATTGCATTTTATTGCAATTTATCGGATTTTGGTACATTATTTTGACCTAGCCGGATGACCTAGTTCTCTCGGTTTTCGGGTTACGGTCCAAATTACAAACTTATAGGTCTATGTCTTATTGCACGCGGGCCAAAATGTCAGGTCATTCTGAGTTATGTAGACCAAGATATGGTCAATTTACCAATGCTGGACAGAATGCACTAAAATGGTAGGCTTAGGTCATTTTTAGGTCACTTTTGGTTCTGCCAGTTTTGGTACCTGAACTTGTGCAAGCTATTTGGCTTGGTTCTGGCCATTTCTGGGCTTTGGTGTCTTCATAAGAATTGTAGATCTATGTCTAAACTATTCATGGTAAAAATTTTAGGTCAATTGGACCTGTTTTGAGTGAGTTATGGTCAAAACACTAACTACTGCTCAAATAGTCAATTTTCAAGCTTTCAAGTCACTAATCCTGA
Source organism: Hevea brasiliensis (assembly GCF_030052815.1). NCBI lineage: Eukaryota > Viridiplantae > Streptophyta > Magnoliopsida > Malpighiales > Euphorbiaceae > Hevea > Hevea brasiliensis. Next base: position 32,085,970 of record NC_079496.1, read on the forward strand.
TTTGGTCATTTTCAAGTCACCTTCTAGGCAGAATTTAGGTAAGCTTTCTTCATGAAAGTTAGAAAATTTTGTGCCTAGTTTTATCTCCAATTAGTCTCATATCAATTGGAGTCACACACTTAAGGTTCTAAGCTAAAGTGTACACTGCCCTGTTACACATTATTTCACACTTACCAATTACACATTTAATACTTACCAAGTTTACCTTTCATGCCAATTCTGATTTGGTACCATAACATTAACACACTTTACATCACATTTTGGTCATTTTGGGCAGCTTGTAATCACTCTCAACATACACATTATAACTCAGAATTTTTAAAGTCTAATTACAATAATTTAACCACATGAACACACCTCATTTACATGTTCAAACCCAAACAATTATTCACATACACATGCTGCCACCATAAGCAACATAATTCAACAATATTTCATGAACTTAAACACTTCAATCTTCTTCATGAGGCTGCCACAAGTTTACACATACCCATCAACTTCCATTTTCACTTTTCAAGCTTACAATTCAAACTTTACACATGGAATTCAACTTCAATACAATTAAACATTTAAATCAACATCCAAACAACCATTTACATGCAAGGACAAGCTGTTCATGGTGAGGTTTCATGGCTGCCGAAATGGCTCAACTCCAATAATTCATCAAACATAAAAAATTCTTCCATAAATCAACTACTCACAGCTTTGGTTACACTTTTAATGAAACAAGAATTGAAAACACCCACTTATTTCTTTTGGACTTCTTTAAAACCTTACCAAAACTTATCCTTCTTACTCCCTTATTACTGCCCAAGGTGTGTAGAACAACTTTAGTGAAGGAAACTAGTGGAAAAGGTGACTTGATCAAGGTTGCATGGAGCTCCTTCCATAGCCGGCAATAGTGGTTTGAAATGGAGCTTGAATTCGACAAGTAGAGAGCTTGAGGAAGAAAGAGTGCTGCAGAATATTAGTGGGACAAATTCTGGTTTTTTAATGCTTTAGATATCCCATAGTGGTCCACTAAGTGATTAAAGAATCTAAGTTAATGTTAAACTTCTATTTATTCCACATTATACCCATAATTTTTCTTATTTATACAACACATAATATTTCATTCTTTCATGGCATTTTCAAACTTTATTACCATTTATTTTTAATGGACATTTAGGTCAAAAGGTAACTCGGTGTGTCAATTGACCACAATGCCCCTATTCGGGTTGCATTCCCTATTTTTTGGTAATACCGAGTTTTGCCATTTTCTCGATTTCTCATTTTTCTTTGTACTAATTAATTAATTTTTATTTGATATTTCTAATGACATTTATATTTCAATAAGTCTTTAATTATGTCTCAAAACTAAATTCCGAGGGTTTCCTGTAGTCTTGGGTCATTGCCTGCTGCACTAACTTGGTAGGTCACCCATCACTTTGATCTTGCTCATTTAACTTAGTTTAATTTCATTGCTATTATTTTTTTTTATTTTTCTTATATTTTTCTTTTTTGTATTTCACTATTTTATGGCTCTTCACTAACATTTAAATATTTTAGGTCAATTGGACCTGAGTGAGTTATGGTCAAAACACTAACTACTGCTCAAATAGTCAATTTTCAAGCTTTCAAGTCACTAATAGGAGTGTTACATTTTCTCACCTTCTTAAAATAAATTTCTTCATGAAAGTTAGAAAATTTTGTGCCTAGTTTTATCTCCAATTAGTCTCATATCAATTTCACTCCTTAAGTTCTATATGATCGTATAATCTTCTTTCCTCTGAATTTGTGTAAGATTTTTAACAATCTAATATAACATTTACTTTGTTTATATAGCATTAATCTTGTCTTACTATCGTTCCATCTAATATTTCATTTTGGGCATGTAATCCTTTGAAAGACACATTGAGGTCATGTTAGAATTACTTATCTAATCATGGGTCCTTTGACCATTCTAGTCAACAATCTTACTCACCCAAACAATTTCTTTCACATACACATGCTGCCACCATAAGCAACATAATTCAACAATATTTTGAACTTCTACAACTCTTTTTATCTATTAATATTCTATAACTTACTTCCTTTTGTACTAAACTATAACCTTTCGATATTCTAACTTTTGAGTTTTAAATCGCTAAATAGGATTTCCAAACTCATTTCTAACAATAAAATTTTGTCCTGGCATAACTATACCAAAACAGATGTTGTTGGCAACTATTCTTATCTTGGTGTACTATTGGGTATTACGTAGCTCTACACAATAATCACAAGTCAGTACTGTAATCTGCAGCTTACAGTATAAACATGAAGAACATTGCATAGTTACTACGATACATTCTAATAGATCAAACTTTCCTGTCTTTTATCCTTTTCGAATTCACTAATATTCGACACTTATTCTGATTAAAATATCCACTGACAATTACTAACTGTAACATCTTTGCCCTCATCTAGAGCAAGTCTATTACCGCAACTTACTTTTATGTCCTCTTGCCTTACATTAAGTAGGCTTGCCGTTTAGCTTTATACTTTATGGTGTGTTAGAAAATACTTTTCGCTAATAAACTCTTCCAAAACTAATTTCACTTATTGTCACATTCCTTATCTTAAAGGACTAATCACTACTGCATCAAAATTTATTCCCCTGTAAAGGAATAACAACTGAACATATAGTTCTAACACTAACATACAACTAAGTAGTGCTGGAATCAAATAAAAATAATTAATTATTTCTTTCAAAAATTAAGAACTTACCAGTAACGACATTCAAAGTTTATGTTCTTTTCCCTTGGCGCATAATGGACGCTTTAACTGATGCGCTACTATGTTTAGGTTGATTCACTATATTATGATTGTGAGGAGTACCAACTCTATTTCTATCTCGACCTCTACTGACTGTCTGTGAACTTTCGAGAGCAGATCGAGGTACTCTAGTACAATTTCTAATAAAGTGTCCAAGCTTTCCACAATTGTAGCAGGCTCCAGAGGCCTTACGACAAATACCTCCATGTAGCTTACTACAATCATGGTAGAAATGGGCAGAATAGGAACTTCTGGTTGTTCGACGACTAGATCTTGGTGTTCTCTGCCCTGATGATTCGCCTCTGTCATATCCCTGAACTCGGGGCTTCTCAAATTCTTTTCTCTTCCCCAAATTACTGTTCGAGCTCTGACCCATAGGTCTCTCCCTCTTCTCTATTTCATGTTGCTCTTGTGGGGATTAGGTCTGTACTTGAGTTTGAGCTGACAGAGTATCAGCCATTTGTTGAAAGAAAGTGGCCATTTGCTGGGCCATTTATGCAGTAATTTGTATAGGTAAAACTGGTATAGTCGGGCCTTCGACACTTTGTAGAGCTGGGGCCTCAACTTGTACTTCTGCCATCACAGACTGTTCTATTATCTCATTCTTCTCTTCCATATCTTTTCACAGGATTTTCTATTCCTGTACAACCAATACAAGGAGATTTCTCTCCATTAGTTCATATTTATGATGTAAATGTACTATATGTATCAAACATTTGAGCAGTTGTAGTTACCGACAAAAAGATTTCAAATTCACAGTTCAAAATTTACTTTAAAACCATTGCTCTGATACCACAAAACATGTCACACCTTACTCCCCCGTAAGATGTAACATGATCCCGTAGTATACCTAATGAATTACCGTAGCCTATTGATAACCCATTAGATATACTACAAGGGATTTTAAAATAATTTTCGTGAAATTTAAATCATTGATTAAAATCTGGTGTTATAAAATTTTTAACTGAAGTGAAACAAAATAACAAATTTGAGTATCAATAATTTCTGTAAAAATTTTGGCAGAGTGCCTTCTGTATTTTGAATAAAACAGTTCTTGCGAACCTGAAAAGGAAAACACTCCCAATATGTTTTCTCAAATACAACTCCAATAACTTCATTTCAACTCACAATTCAAATCTCAATAATCAAATCAATTCATTTTCAAACCAATCTCATCATAAAGAACATTACATTGATTACAAGACTCGACATTTATATCACAATAATTTACATTTAATTACATATCAAAATATTTTACAAGAGTTTTTATACAACTACTCAAATAATTTACATACATATTATTACATACATACATCAAAACCTGTGTACATGGGTATACCCGGAGCTGATCTGAATGTCTCTTTAAATAAGCTTACTTAATTGCTCTATGCTCTTTTCACCTATGACAGCATACAAAGCTATCGCTGAGTGGTGAACTTGGGTCAGCTATTGCCTGTGCTATAACTTCCTCGTGCGATCACCCATCGCTGCGGTGCTGGCTCGTTTAACTTAGTTTCATTTCATTGTTATTATTTTGCCTTTGTTTTTCTTGTATTTTCCTTTCTTGTATTTCACTATTTTATGTCTCCTCACTAACATTTAAATATAGTTCTAGGCATTCTAGCTGTCCGGACAGACACTGTTACCGGAACAGTAGAATGCACTACCGAATATAGGGGTGTTACAATTCCTTTAAAAATTTTGTTCTCATTATATTTTAATATCAATTATTTTTCTACGGAGAAACCAGCGGAGTTTCCCCTATTTTATTACTAGTTAACATATTTCACTATTCACCTGTTTGAAATTCAACAATATTTTTAAATAAAGATTTCATCCATGCTCATCATTTCTGATAGTCTTCATACATTTTGATTCTTATTCATTACCATGCATATTCATTCATGCTCATTTCATATATCAAAAGTTTCAAATTTCCATTAATTACATAATTTATAATTTACATAATATACAAATTAATCATAATTCCATAATTATATTAAAACATACAATTCATAATTTACATTACAAATAATAACTAACTATAATGTACAAAATACATAATATGACCTATATGGGCCCTATCTACATGCATTGCTGAGGAGGTGACAACCTTGAATACTCTGCAGATTAGAACTCCAAAATCTCTGTTTAATATTCGCTGGGCTTTACCTTCAGTACCTGCGCGAGGAAACAAATCAATCGCGCTAAGCATTGCTGCTTAGTGGTGCAATAATATAACAAAGAAAATAATATACAAATAAAGAAAGGAATAGATTATACTTTGGATACTCTGAAATTTAATCTAATTTCATATAATATTTCTAGTATTAACTATCTTTTGTTCTAGTTTATTCTTCTTCAGAAGCACTCAATTCTTTCATAATAATTAAATTTTAATACTGTTCCAATTCATTTCAGTTCTTTCTACTAAATAACTAATCTAATTTATTTTAAATATTCTTACTCATTTATTTAATTGCTATTTTTTTTTCAGTTGCTAATATTCTTAACTTATTTCACTGCCCAAGTAATCTATGACTGGCTGACTAAACTGGATAACGGGTCATTGACACTGGACACTGCGGTGCCTCTGGCCGTCATACCATGGGACGCAGAACATCAATCGCGTATGCAGTCAGAATGGCTAAAAAGCCATGATAACACATAATCGGGCGTAAAAGCCATGAGTGCAGACATAAAGCCATGAATGCGGGCATAAAGCTATGAGTGCGGGTATAAAGCTATAAATATAGGCATAAAGCCTTTCGCAGTACTGCTAAAACAATACCCTATTGGCTTGCTAATCTATCCTATCTGATACACATGTCTAGGCAATACATGGGCACATAGTACCATTAAGTGTTCATAAGTTTCATTATTTCATTATAGGTTCTAATTATAATTTCTAGCATTTTAATCTTTTTCACAATAGAAACATAAATCTCTAAATCTAATATTTACATAATTTATGCATTCATAATAAATATATATTCATTAGATCATCCATAATTGTTCACAATCCAAAATAATGGTTCTCATGCACCATTGTACTCAAAATACTTTTTCTTATCCTTTCTCTAATAATGGGAACTAAAGTCTTATTTATACATTCATTTATTTATTGTCCCATTTATATAAATTATTATTCATATTCCAAGTAATTCATAAATATTTCATGGATTTCAAATTTAGCTAAATTTTCCTTAAATCCTAGTATTACTCAAATTTAAAAATTTAAATCAACTATTTACATTATCTATATATTAACCATTACAATAGCTTTCTAATTTATTATACCCTTTCCTATATTATTGGGGTCACTCAACTTCACCATTCACCATTTTACCTACCACATCCTATATTAACAACTACAATGGTTCTTATAGTTTATTTTTCTACTTCACATAATTTAATGGTTACTATTTATTTGACCATTTCCATTTGAAGGTTGACTTTTTGATTTATAATAGATTTGTTAAGTCTAAGTTCACCAATATGCCACATTTTACATTTTATTTTTGTTGGCATTGATTGCTAATACCATTTCAAAGCTTATTTTATGTTATTCAAAAATTTCAAATTTCATGCTTTAAGTTTATTGTTCCATTAGTTATTGTTACAGTAGAATTTTGACAAAACTTTCATCATTAAAGTTGTTCCTTTATGTGTATTCTTTAATTCCCTTTTTGAATCACTCCAATTGGAGTTTTGTAGCTCAAGTTATAGCCATTTTACGATAACTGGCCGAATTGACCTGTACCCAGAATTTCTGGGCAATTTGGTTATGCCAGATTTGGTATCTTGACCTTGGTGGACAATTCCATTAAGTTCTAGTCAAAATTTGGAGTTCTATTCTTCATGAAAGTTGTTCTAAATTATCTAAGCTTTCTATTGATATAAAATTCAGGTCAATTGGATATTTCTACTCTGAGTTATGGCCAAATGAACAGACTATTTATTTGGTTACTTTTACCAGGTCCAGAATTGATTACTCTGATTTGGCCAATTTTTTGGGCATCCTAAATTTGTTTTCTGGGTAAGGTTTCTTCATCAAAGTTGTGCAATTATGTCTCTAGTTTTATGTTCAATTGGTCTTGCACCAATTGAACTTACACAACTCAAGTTACAACCACCCAAACTTGCTAGACTCACATCCAGACCTTCAGGGCACTTAAGGCAGCACACCCAACCTCAAATCCAAAGCTACAATTCACTTTAATTCCTCATCATACTCAGCCAAATGGTCACTAATTGACCATTAAAACTTTCATTCATCAACAATATGGTCAAGCCCTAATATAGCTCAAAATCCTAATTTCCAATACCTGAATTCATGCATAAGACCTTATAATTCAACTTCTAGCATATATAACTCATCAAGAACATTAGTAATCAAATTTAATTCCATCAAAATCATAATTTCCTCAAGGTTCCTCATGGCTTCAGAAATTTATGGCTTTCAATTCCTCATCATATTCTATCAATTCTTTAAATTTCTAACTCATTTCATACTCCTAACATCAATTTTAAAGAGAAAAGAAAGAGATATGGGGCTAACCTTGTGAGCAGAATTTTCCTTATAGCTAACTTTAATTTTTCCTTCACTTTCTTGGCAACCAATCACCTTAGCAAGGCTCTAGGACAATTTTTAGTGTTAAGACTTAGGGCTTTTATGGTGAAAACCTAAGGGAAATTGAGCTAAAAGAAAGAAAAATGGTGGATGGGAGAGGGGGAGTCTCGGTAAGAAAAAGAAAGAAAGAAGAATCTATTTGTTTTTCTTTAATTTCTACCCATTTACTCATTTTATGTGGTTTATGGACATGTGTCACAATGTGATTGGGTGGGAGTGCTTTAGTGAAATAAGCATGAGATCAAAATTGCAATTTTAATTCATTTTCTTTTCTTTTCTTTTCGACTCAATTTCAATTTAATTTATAGCAAAATTTATTCATATTTTATGTCATAATAATTATTTACTTAACTGGACAAGTCGGTCAAAAATCGTCTCTGAAGGCAAAATGACAAAAATGCCATTCGTTTGGCTTATTGAGCCAAAATCATCTGTACTGATCTAAAAATTTTTCTAAGCATTTTCTTGGCATTCTAATGCCATCAAAACCTCAATAACTCTTCTCTAGAGTCTCAAAAATTATTTTATGAATTTTCTCCTAGGTTTAGGGCTTCTAGCTGCGAATACCGCAACTTCCCTATAGGTTACCCATCGCTAGGGCACCGGTTCGTTTAACTTGGTTGTATTTTATTTCTAAAATTTTTCTTAAATTTTTCTTATTAATATTTGAGTTAATTATAGCTCCTCACTTTAGTTTAAATGTTTTTCCAAACGTTCTAGCTATCCGGACCAACACCGGTCACCAGAACAGTAGAATGTACGGAATATCAAAAGTGAGGGCGTTACACGTTCTAGCTGTCCGGACCGACAATGGTCACCAGAATAGTAGAATTTACGAAATTGCTACAGTCAGGCTGTTACATAGGCCACCAATCTCACATTTCTTTGTGCTACAGGTCTTGACACAAGGATTGGTCAAAGAGACTTATGATAATGTCAGTTAGCGCCATTTGTGGGAAATCAATACCGACTGATATCCCACAAATCATCCATCTTTTCTTTGTGTTTTCATGAGTTTAATTTTTTAGCCTTAATTTTCCCTTTGCTATTTTCTATATCAATGGATGCAGATCCATGCAAAAGGAATGGCCACCAACACTATCACAATTGGGATGAATCCACTGGTAATTGGGACCAACCAAAACACCATTAGACTCAATGACCCCACTGGTTAACATATCCCTCCACACAACACTAAAGCACTAGCTTAGATGGACCACTAAAATTAGCCTAACGGGCTCGCACCAAAATAGGTTCTTTAGCACATTAAAGAGATGGAGGCCTACTTTCATCATTTCTTCAAAATTAATGTTCCAATATCTTCTTATCATTTCTCCCCAGATTGCTTTTATAAAAGGGCTAATTCTTAGTAGTAGTGCACCACCAAGAGCTCTTTGAGGCAAACCCCTTCTAGGTGTACCAACTGGAGATGCATTTCCAATACTCTTTGCTTCGATTTGAGCAATATCTTCGGGGGTAATCAAGGAAGCTCTTTTGCAAATGGCAACCAAAATAAGACTAATGAAATCAGAACAGAAGAGTAAAAAGAGGAGTCCAATGAGAACCTATGACCAAAAGTGGATTGCCTGATGGTAAAAGCCATCCAGAGGTACCAAAAGCAGGCCAAAGAAGATAACTTTGGAATTAGGGATGCCTCCCTACTATCAGAGGTGATCTTGGCTAAGTAGTTCCCACCGAAATTCAAGCTTGCCCACCCTTGACAAATATAGAGGAACAATAGACCCCCGGAGTCATGTAGCCAATTTTCGAACAACTATAATGCTTTAGAATGTGAATGTTATCATCTTTATCGAGTGTTCCCTATAACACTGATTGTGCTGGCATAGAAGTGGTACTTGTGCCTCATGACTAAATCAATCCAATCTTTCCAGTAGCTCGCTATAGAATTCAAAAATAAGTTCATATCTTGCATTCCCCCCTAAGAAGTTGTCCTTGGACCTTTAGAAAGTTAAGCAATAAGAGGGGGAGTCCCAGAAGGATTACATTGCTCAGTTTAATACCCAAGCAATTCAGGTGGAAAACCTAAACAATGGGACTACATGTAAAGGTTTGGAAATGGGAATGGGGAATGTCAAGTTCGCTGACTCTTTGATCAAGAATCGTGCTGAGGATTATTACTAGTTGATAGATAGGCCCCAAAAATACATCAGGCTAGATAATGAATGACCGGCCTTAGGGAAAAGAAAGGAAATCTGGATAAAATAATGACAAAAGGAAAAGCAAGAAGGGCTATAACTCTAACAAAAGGGATTACAGCTTGGACAGAGATTTTGATAGGAACAAGCAAAGAATCAGAAATTACACACCCCTTAATGAAGCAAGATTAAAAATTTTAATGTGGATCTAGAAAAATGGCAAACAAAAAAAATGGCCAAAGAGGCTCAACTTGGACACCTCGAGTAAGAGGGACAAGAGTAAGTTCTACAGGTTTCATGATGACCACGACCACACAATTGACAAATGAAGGCAATTAAAAGATGAGATCGAGCGATTGATAAGGGATGGTCACCTTAAAAAGTTTGCTTGGGATTCCTAAGATGATCGAGCATCAAACAAAAGAGGAACACCCTTCATAAATAGAGATATAACTATTATAGAGAAGGATGAGCCAATAGGAATAATTAATGCCATCATAGGCGGGCCAAGCACAGGGATGGCTAGCAATAAAAGGCTAGTCGAGGAGGGAAGTAGCCTAGTAATCCTTTCAGTGGAGAAAAATGAAATGAGCAAAGAGCCCATCACAATCGATCTGGGGTACCACAAGGTGACCCAACCCCATCCTTACCCTTTAGTCGTATCTGTGCAGATGAGTAGGTACATTGTCTGCTGAGTCTTCATAGATGTAAGAAGTTCAACCAACCTTATCACTCAGGAAGTTCTGAAAAAGCTTGGATGCAAGTAGGAGAACTTGATGTACCCTTTGGTTAGGCTTGGCGATAAGATAGTACCTATCCTTGGAATAATAAATTTGGCAGTGGTCTTGGACAATGAAGGATTTAAGTGTGAGGTCTGCACTGAGTTTGTAGTAGTGGACACTCCATTATCATACAATGTTATCCTCAATCACCTAATTTTGAACAACAATGGGATCTTGATCGGTATGGAATGGCTATGCATGAAGCTGCCCGCTCTAAGGGCGATAGCCATTGTTCGAGGAAGCTAGAAGTTAGCACAAGAGTGCTATAAAAAGTAAACCAAAGTAGTCACTGAGGTAACCTTACCGATTGAGTTGTTGGAAAAGGAAGAAAGCCAAATATTACTCGAGCTGGCTGATCTAGTAACAAAAGTTGAATTGGTTGAAAGCAAAAAGGTTCATCTCATCACAGCTTTGGAAGGGTAGAATAGAGATGCAGCCATCCAAACACCCAAAGACAAGCAATGTAACACCCCAACCCTCCGAGCTCTGAATAGTATCATTTTTGGTCTGTGACTTGTACTATTCAAAGACACCTAGAGGACCAAAAATAAAATAAAAATTTATTGAGATAGACACAATAAAAATTCAAGTGACTCAAAAATATAAGGACTCACTGAGTATATTGAAAAAGAGGGATCATGACCCGATGAGGGGCATTTTGGTCAATTCACCTTAAGAGTTGACTTTTGACCAAAATATTAATTAATTTAAGTGAAATTAATGAATTGAATTATGAAATAATTTTTTTTAGGAAAAGAATTCAAGTATAAAGTGAAAGGAAAATAAAAGAAATAAAGATATAGAATTTTAAGTCCATTTTGACCCAATTAAAATTTTAGGACCAGTGGGCTTTGGACAACTCAATTAAAATGAATTAAAGAAATTTAAAATTAGGGATAAATATGAAAAAGGAGACCCTCTCCTTCTCTTCTTCAATGTGCCACCCCATTCCCTCTCTCTCCCTCTCTTATTCTTTCTTCTTTTTCTTTCACTCTTCCATTTATAACCTCTCTCAACCCATGATCTCCCCACTTGTCCTCCATGGGTTTTCCATCTAATTGGTAAAGAACATCAAATTAATCTTTGATTGAGAGATTAAAAGTAAGGGGAAATAAGAGATTTGGAAGAAATTGAAGATTTGGGAAGGTCACAATTGAGGTAAGTTTCTCATCATGCTAGATTAGTTGTACAAGCTTTGAATTAAGGTTGATTATGGGAAAATGTCATGAGGAAGCATTGAGAATCATGCATAGAACCTAAACTAGGGTTTTGGCCAATTTAGAGAAAATTAGGGTTTGACGTATTTTAATGTAATTGATGATGAAATCAAGCTTAGTTGAAGTAGTATGCATGATTAGGGTAAAAAAATTGCATGAGATTTGAATAAATTTAATCATGGAAGATTAGGGTTCATGGGGAAATTAGGGCTTTGGTGCTAAAGAGTGAAATTAATGTATGTAATGTTAAATTATGACTACTTAGCATGAATTGAATGTGGGTTGATGTTAGTTGGTGGAAGGAATTAATGGAATGACATGGGTTAGGAAAAATTGCAAACTTGAATTTTGGAAAATTAGGGGTTTTGTGCTAGGAAGTGCCATTGATGTGGTTAATGTTAAATTATGGTAATTTGGGGTGAATTAAATGTGAATTGAGGTTGGTTAGTGGAAGTAATTTAAGAAATGAAAATTTGAACCTTAGGGCAGAATTTTGCACATTAAGTTCAGTGTGCTTGGCAGCTCATAACTTGAGCTACACAACTCCAATTGGTGTGAAACCAATTGGAAATGAAACTTAAGACATAGGGATAGAATTTTTATGAAGATACCCTACTCAGAAAATGACCATAAACTGCCCTAAATGAACCTTGAAGCTAGAAGCCAAAATCTGAAAATCTGAAAATTAACCAAATAAACAGTAAACTTTGTAAGGCCATAACTCTCTCTAGAAAACTCCGATTTAGGTGATTCTTAAATTGATGGAAACCTAAAGCATAGTAGAACATTTCACTTGAAGAATGTTAGGCCAAATTATGGACTTAACTCGATCAAATTTCTAAGCAAATTTGAGTCACCAAATCTGCCAAAATCTGAATCTGCACAAATTGACCATATTAATAGTAAATTTTGCATGGCTATAACTCTCTCTAAAAAACTCCGATTTAGGTGATTATTGAACAGATGGAAACTAAAACATAGTAGAATATTTCATAAGGAGAACCAAATTATGAACTTAAGCCAACCAAATTGCTGAACAAAGTTGAGTCGATGAATCTGCCAGCACATGAACAATAACTTAAATAGTAAACTTTAAATAGCCATAACTCTTTCTAGAAAACTTCGATTTAGGTGATTCTTAAATTGATGGAAACCTAAAACATAGTAGAATATTTCATATGAAGAACTTGGAGCCAAATTATGAACTTAACCCAATCAAATTGTTAGCCAAATTTAAATCACCAAAGCTGCTAGAATCAGCCTCACATGAATAGTAATCATTGTTTTAGTCATAACTTGAGCTACACAACTCCAAATTAGGTGATTCAAAAAGGAAAATAAAGTTAAGACCTAGATAAATAGTTTTCATGAGGAATATGTCATCAAATTATGAATGAAACTAGGTAAAATTTTGGGTTCAAGGCTTAGAGCTCCAAGCTGTCAAAAATTTCAAAATACTTTGAAATTTCAAATCTAACTTAGGGAGACATTAGACCTTTATGTGATGAGTACTTGGCAGTAATTGAGATGAGTATTGAAGCATTCTATTTGTGTGTTTTCAATAGAAAAAGAAGTTGGAACGGGCAAGGAGAAGTAAGAAACGAGAAAGAAGAAATATTGAAGGTTTGTGCACAACTAATCTTTTTCCATGTTTTTTTTTTTAACTTGTAAATTGTTTGAAATGAATTTATTTGAATGAGTTTGCTTTGAACGATTTTGCTTTCAGCAAAATATAGTTTTTCTCTTGTATTTGAGAAATTTGGGTGTTGCCACCTTTATATGGATTTTATGATGATTTGAATGTGTTTATTGGGTTGCAAAAATGATTGTTGAGTGGGAAACAATCATTAAAGTAATTCTAGAATTAGGATTTCACACTTCAACCTTATTATGGACTTAACTTTATCTATTTAACAAATTGAGAATTGTTACTTTAATGGAAATTAATCTTAAGATATTTTAAGTCCTCTCTAAAGGCACCTAAGGTGTATTTTAATTAACCTGAACCCTACTTTCATAGCGATATCTCAATTAAAACCCTTTAAGCTCTTTGATTAATTATAAAATCTATAAAAGATTTTAGCCTCTCTCTAGGTCAGATTTTGTAGGCTCACAATCCAAATTTTCAATACTAATCTTCACCTTTTAGTTCTTCAATTAATATCTTATGTTATGATTAAGTGGATACCAATACATAGTATGCATTATGAACACAGAATATTGAATAAAAAAACAAAACTCAAATTCATTAAATAAATTTAGTATAGATCCATAACAAAAATTGAAAATGCTACTCTCCTAACCATATAATTTGTGACACCCCTTACCCGCCTACAGTGTAGCCGAGCAAGATATGCCACGCAGTGTACCGGAACTCCCTATTTTAATTCAATCATTTTTTTTTCTTCCTAATTTATTTTTTTCATAGTTATAAAGTACAATTTATGAAATATAATTCTTTTAAGTCATTTATTGAAATTATAATTTATTTGAGGTTTCGAAAATTTTATAGAAAATCCGGCAGAGTACCGGTTAAAAATAGAGAAAACAGTTCTTCGAAACCTGTGAAAAACATTTTCAATAATCATTTCCAATCATTCTCAAACTCCAATAACCATATACATGGTCTCAACATTAACAATCATTTCAAGTTCTCAACATTAATCCACAATTTCATTCAAATTCAAAATCAACTAAAATTTCATGAAGATATTATCAAATTATATTAATTAACAATATTCTTCAAAATATGTACATCAACATATGATTACATAAATTTACTATTTACATGAGTTCATAATTTACAAATCACAAACTACTACCTAATACAAAATATAAAAACATAATTTCAAAAGGGACCTAAAGGTCCTACCACTGATGCACTATAGATGAGAGGTGACTCTGACGCTAGGTAGATCTGTGACCTCACCCAGTCTGTGATCTGCTGGGCTCTCTGTCTGTCTCTCCAGAACCTATGCATAGCAAAAGTGATGCGCAAAGCAATAATGCTTAGGGGTGCCAATAATAAAATACAAAGAACTAATAAAAAAAATAAATATGCAGTGAGTGTATTGATGTCTCATGCAAACAAATTTTTGATAATTATTGGTAGTCTTATTTATTTGGTACTTGTTATATTCATTATTTCATTAAATTTATCAACTTTCATTTTTGGTTGCCCAAGTAACCTATACTGGATGATTGGACTGGATAAATAGGTAAACTGGCACTAGGTATCAAGTACCTCGGGCCGTCACACCATCGGTCACATGTGTGTCTCTTGGTGTGCAACAGAACAGCTAATAAGTTGTAATAACATTAGGCACAAGGCCAAGTCTCAACACAATGTCAAAATGGATAAAAGCCATGAAATCACAGAATGGTATAATGCGTGCAGTACTGCTAATTGAACCCTATTAGCATGCTAACCTATCCAAACAAATCTTGCTAGGTGTACTAGGGCATGTTACACTTTTAAACTTTACAATTCTTGAAATTTAAGTTTAGGTGTTACTATTTATTTCATTAGTCAACTAAAATGTTGACTTTTGCATAGAAAATAGGTACATTGGTTTTAATACTCCCAACATACCACATTTTGCATTCTAAAATTGTTGGTATTGGTTGCCAATACCATTTCTAAGCTTAATGTTAATTGTTTAAAATTTTCAGATTTCAAGCTTTGTGTTTACTGCTCCATTAGTCATTTTTGCAGTGGGAATTTGGCAAAGTAATCAACATGAAAGTTGTTCCTTTTTTTGTCTTGTTACATTTCTTTTTTTGAATCACTCCATTTGGAGTTTTGTAGCTCAAGTTATGACCCAAAAACCACAACTGGCCGGATTACAAATTTTACAGATTTTCTGGACTGACCAAATCTATAGTATTTTGAGCAGTGACTGCAGGTCACCTTTTGAATATGTTATGGTCATAATTTGGGTTAGATTTCTTCTTGAAAGTTATAGGTCTATATCTCAGCTTATTTTTGGTAAAATTTCAGGTCAATTGGACATTTCTACACTGAGTTATGTCAAATGACTAAATACTGTTCATTTGGTCATTTTGCCCAGGCAGAATGCAGGTCATCCTGATTAGGGCAATCTTTAGGTCAATTTGGTTCGGTCTTATGGGTATGGTTTCTTCACCAAAGTTGTGCCATTATGTGTCTAGTTTCATGCCCAATTGGCCTTGTACCAATTGAACCTATACAACTCCATTTATGATTGCCCAAACCTACTGGACTCATGGTCAGTCCTGCAGGTCAGCCAAGGAAGCTTACCAATCTCAAATACCAAGCCATAACTCTCTTCCTTTCCTCATCATACACAGCCAAATGGTCACTAATTGACCATTTAAACTTTCATTCACCAACATATGAACAAAATTTAAGTTTTATGCCTCAAACCCTAACTCCAACAACTAAAATTTTCATACACATATAATCCATAGTTTAAAACACCAACATCATGTTCAATGGCAGCCATACACAAAATTTTTAGAATAAATTAGCACTAATATTGACTTAGGCACTTTCCAAGGCTTAAAAACCTCACTTTCTTCCTTTCAAATTGCTGCCCAAAGCTTGCTCTAGTGGTAGGGATAATTTTTAATGAAGGCAAGTTAGGGTTTTGAGGTGGTTTAAGGTGGGAATTGAAGCTTTGATAAGCTTTCAATGGTGGTTTGGGTGTGGAAGAGGAAACGGCTGGAAATGGGGAAGGAGATGAATCTGATTGCTTTTATTTATTTTTGTCTCAATTATCCCTTTTTGATAGGCTAGCTTAATTGTGATTGGTGGGGAAAGGGTTGATGACATCATGTGATGTCAAAATTGTCATTTAATCTCATTTTCTTTCCTTTTCTTCTCTATTCATTTTCAATTTAATTTTTAGCAATATTTATTCACATTTTATGTCATAATAATTATTTACTTAACTGGACAAGTCAACCAAAAATCACTTCTGAAGGGAAAATGACCAAAATGCCCTCTGTTTGGCTTAACAGACTAAAATTGTCTATACCAATTGAAATTTTTTTTCTAAGCATTTTCTTGGCTTTCTAATGCCATAGGAACCTCAATGACCCTTCTCTGGAGTCCCAAAAATTATTTTATGAATTTTCCTCCAGGTTTAGGGTTCCTAGTTGCGAGAACCGCAATTTCCTACTAGGTTACCCATCGCTTAGGCATCGGCTCATTTAACTTGGCTGTATTTTATTTCTAAAATTTTTTCTAAATTTTTCTTATTAATATTTGAGTTAATTATGGTTCCTCACTTTAGTTTAAATATTTTTTTGGACGTTCTAATTTTCCGGACACTGATCACCGAAACAGTAGAATGTACGGAGTTGCTACAGGGAGGGTGTTACAACTCTTCCCCTCTAATTTAAATTTCGTCCTCGAAATTTACCTAATGCAAACAGTTGAGGAAACTGTTGCCTCATCGTCTCTTCACTTTCACAAGTTGCCTCCTCGGTGTTGTGGTGCCTCCAAAGCACTTTCACCAGTAGAATCTGCTTATTCCTCAACTCTTTCACTTCCCGAGCCAAGATCCGTATGGGTTCTTCTTCATATGTCAAATCCGGTTGTACTTCAATTTTTTCCATAGAGATGACATGTGAAGGATCTGAGCGGTATCTTCTTAGCATAGATACGTGGAACACATTGTGGATCTTGTCTAGCTCTGGTGGTAAAGCTAGCCTATAGGCCACTGGATCCACACGTTCAATGACTTCATATGGGCCAATGAACTTAGGGCTTAACTTACCTTTTCTTCCAAACCTCAGTATCTTCTTTCATGATGACACCTTGAGGAACACTTTATCGCCAACTGTGTATTCTATTTCTTTTCTCTTCAGATCAGCATTGGATTTTTATCTATCTGAGGCAACCTTCAGATTGGCTTTGATTATCTTTACCTTCTCCTCAGTCTGTTTCACCAGGTCTGGTCCTACCAGTTTATCTTCTCCCAATTCAGTCTAGCACACTGGAGTTCTACATCTCCTCCCATACAGTGCTTCATACGGGGCCATTTGGATGCTAACTTGGTAGCTATTGTTGTATGCAAATTCTGCCAGTGGGAGGTATCTATCCCAGCTTCCCTTAAACTCAATGACACAACTCCTCAGCATATCCTCAAGGACCTGACATATATTTCACGTTATTATTATCATTTCAGTTCAATATGTATATTAGTTCAATTAGTTTCAATTATTTACCTGGATTACTCTTTCTGATTGCCCATCCGTCTAAGGATGGAAAGCTGTGCTGAAATGGAGTTGTGTACCCAACGACTCATGCAACTTTTTCCAAAATCTCGATGTAAACCTTGGGTCTCAATCAGATATGATGGAAAGTGAAATTCCATGTAGTCTAACTATCTCACTGATATACAATTCTGCTAACTTCTCCAATGAGTGGTCAGCCCTTACTGGCAGAAAGTGTGCTGACTTCGTCAATCTATCTACTATCACCCATACTGCATCATGCTTCTTCTGGGTGAGAGGTAGACCACTTACAAAATCCATGGTGACCCGATCCCATTTCCATTCAGGTATGCATATAGGCTGTAGCAAACCCAATGGAACTTGATGTTCTGCCTTGACTTGCTGACATGTCAAGCATTTAGTCACATAGTCAGCTATGTCCTTCTTCATACCAGGCCATCAATAATGAAGCTTCAAATCATGGTACATTTTTGTACTTCCTGGGTGCATAGCATAAACACTGGTGTGTGCCTCTTTCAGAATACTAGATTTCAATTCCCCATCATCTGGTACACATACTCTTCCTTTGTAATACAGACACCCATTTGCTTTCCCCTTATAGTCAGTTGCTTTCCCCTCTGAGATTTTACTCACAGTAGTCGTAAATTTCTCATCTACCTTTTGCCCATCTAAAATCTGCTGTAGCAGGTTTGGCCTCACTTGCACCTCAGCCAAAATAGCTCCATCTTGAGCCAAGGATAGACGGGCATTCAATGATCTCAAAGCTGTGATGGATTTTCTGCTCAAAGCATCAGCAACTACATTTGCCTTCCCAGGATGATAGTCAATCACACAATCATAGTCCTTCAGGAACTCAATCCATCGCCTCTGTCTGAGGTTAAGCTCCTTCTGGGTTGGCAAGTATTTCAAACTTTTGTGGTCTGTGTAAATGTAGCACTTTTCACCATACAAGTAATGCCTCCATATCTTCAATGTGAAGATAATTGCTGCAAGTTCTAGATCATGGGTAGGGTAATTCTGTTCATGTGGCCTTAGCTGCTTGGAAGCATAAGCGACCACCTTCCCCTCTTGCATCAATACACACCCTAACCCATTATGAGAGGCATCACTGTAGACCATAAAGTCCTTTCCCGACACTGGCTGTGTTAATATTGGTGCCTCTGTCAACATAGCCTTCAACTTCTCAAAACTGGTCTGACACTTGTCATTCCAGTCGAATTTGACATTCTTATATAACAACTTGGTCATTGGAGCAGCCATTAAGGAAAATCCCTTCACGAATCTTCTATAATACCCAACTAGCCCCAAGAAACTTCTGACCTCAGTTGTATTCCTGGGAGGCTTCTATTCCATCACTGCTTCTATCTTCTTGGGATCCACTCTAATCCCCTCAACTGACACTATGTGTCCAAGGAATGCAATCTCATTCAACCAGAAGTCACACTTGGACAACTTAGCATACAGCTTCTTTTCTCTTAGGGTTTGCAAAACAATCCTCAAATGCTCATCATGTTCTTCCCTAGTCTTGGAATACACCAAAATATCATCAATAAAGACCACTACGAACTGATCTAGGTATGGATGGAAGATACGGTTCATAAGGTCCATGAATGCTGCTGGTGCATTTGTTAGGCCAAAGGGCATCACTAAGAACTCATAATGCCCATATCGGGTCCTGAATGCAGTCTTTGGCACATCTGCATCCTTTATCCTCAACTGATGATACCCTGATCTGAGATCAATTTTGGAAAATACTCCTGCTCCCTTCAACTGATCAAACAGATCATCAATTCTAGGTAACGAATATTTATTCTTCACAGTCACTTTATTCAACTGCTGGTAATCTATGCATAACGTCAAAGTCCCATCCATCTTTTTCATAAATAGCACAGGAGCTCCCTATGATGACACACTGGGGCGTATGAACCCTTTATCCAGTAACTCCTGTAACTGGATTTTTAGTTCCTTCAATTCTGTGGGCGCCATTCTATAAGGAGAATAAAGATTGGTGCTGTACCCGGTAGTATCTTAATAGCAAATTCAACTTTCCTTTCTGGTGGCAAGCCAGGCAATTCTTCAGGGAACACATCTGGGAAGTCTCTTACTATGGGTATTTCACATAGATCTGGTTTAGCCTGCCTAGTATCCATCACATGTGCTAGGTAGGCTTTACAGCCTTTTCTCATTAGTTTTCTTACAACTGTGGCTGAGATAACATTGGATAAGAAATCTGTCCTTTCCCCCACAACTGTGATCTCATTACCCTCAGGAGTTTTTAAAGAAATCCTCTTCAGTTTACAATCAACCATTGCTTGATGACGTGACAACCAGTCCATTCCCAAAATCACGTCAAACTCATGGAAAGGCAACTCAATCAAGTCTGCTAAGAATTCATACCCCTGAATCCTTAATGGGCAACCCTTGTACACTTTGTTCACCACTATACTATGGCCCAATGGATTAGTGACCGGGATGTCTTGGTCACTCTCTCCTACTAGTATTCCCCTTTCTACGGGTAAGTTGATGCAGATGTATGAATGAGTGGATCCTGGATCCACTAATGCATGCATAGATGTATTGTAGAGGGAGAACGTACCCCTGATGATGTCTGGGGCATCTTGCCCCTCCTGAGCTCTCATGGCATAGGCTCGCAGTGGTCCGCCTCAGCCTCTCTCACGCCTCGATGCGTGTTTCGTGATGGTCCCACCGCCGATTTGCCGATTTCCTACCCTTTTGTGGTGCGGAGCAGTCCGCTCGCTTGTGTTGGAGTAGCAGCTTCTGCGTGGACGGTTCCTCAACCGATGCTCGTCGACCCACACCTTAAGCAGTGCACCGCCACTCTCCAACACTCCCTTATGCCATTTCGTGCAATGCGGACATGCGTAAGATGCCGGGCTGGTCCTCAACCCGCCCTGGAGAGCTGCCCACTGATGGTGTGGACTGACCTCTCCTAGGGGTAAACTGTGGCCTGGGCCTCTGGGACTGACCCTGACCTTGTGGTTGATCTAAAATCTGTACAGGTAGACCTTTGAACTTCTTCCCAGGTGTAGGAGATGAGCTAGACTGACCCGGGCCTCTCTTCTGCTATCTCTCTCTTCTGGTCTGCTCACTTATTCTAACCTTTTCAACTTTTATTGCAGCTTTCACTAACTTGGTGAAGTCTGTGATTCCCAAGGCAGTGATCATGATCTTTATATTATTATTTAATCCCTCTTCAAATCTCTTATATCTTTCGGCCTCATTAGGGACTATCTCCCTTCCATAGCGACTTAGTCTGACAAATTCCTTCTCATATTCGGCCACTGTCAGCTGTCTCTACCTCAGGTTAATGAATTCTCTTCTTCTCTCTTCCAGGTATACACTACCCACATACTTTTTCTTGAATTCTGAGAGGAAGAAGTCCCAAGTTATTACTTCTGGCTATACTTCACTGGACACCGTATCCCACCATTCATATGCATCATCTTGCAACAGAGATACAGTAACTTCTAGATTTTGTTCTAGAGTACAGTGGAGTTGTTTTAAAACTCTACCTGTTCTGTTCAACCAATTTTCAGCTGCAACAGAATCATCTTCTCTCTTGCCAAAGAAATCCACTGCTCTGAATTTTCTCAGTTTTTCCAGATGTGATTTTGCTGTGGAGGTGGTGGTGGCATTACCCCAGCCATTTGTCGGAAAAACTCAGCCATTTGCTGGAACATAGCCTGTGGAGGCTGAGCAGGCTCTGCTTGAGCTGGTGGAGCAGGTTGTCCCCTACCCCCAGTATCAGCTACTGCAGGTGGAGCATAACTCTCCACTTCCTCCTCAACTGCCCTCTGAGATGAAGGATCCATATCTTATTTAACAAAGACAACAGATCTGCATTAGTGTAACCTCGACTCTTGCAAATGCAATGCATGGTATGGACTCAATCTAGGCCCAGAAACGCCTAAACCATGCTCTGATACCACTAAATGTGACACCCCTTACCCACCTACAGTGTAGCCAAGCAAGATATGCCACGTAGTGTATCAGAACACCCTATTTTAATTCAATCATTTTTTTTTCTTCCTAATTTATTTTTTTCATAGTTATGAAGTACAATTTATGAAATAGAGTTCTTTTAAGTCATTTATTGAAATTATAATTTATTTGAGGTTCTGAAAATTTTATAGAAAATCCGGCAGAGTACCGGCTAAAAATGGAGAAAATAATTCTTCAAAACCTGTGAAAAACACTTCCAATAATCATTTCCAATCATTCTCAAACTCCAATAACCATCAACATGGTCTCAACATTAACAATCATTTCAAGTTCTCAACATTAATCCACAATTTCATTCAAATTCAAAATCAACTAAAATTTCATGAAGATATTCTCAAATTATATTAATTAACAAAATTCTTCAAAATATGTACATTAACATATGATTACATAAATTTACTATTTACATAAGTTCATAATTTACAAATCACAAACTACTACCTAATACAAAATGCAAAAACATAATTTCAAAAGGGACCTAAAGGTCTTACCACTGATGCACTATGGATGAGAGGTGACTTTGATGCTAGGCAGATCTGTGACCTCACCCAGTCTGTGGTCTGCTGGGCTCTCTGTCTGTCTCTCCAGAACCTACACGTGGCAAAAAGCGATGCGCTAAGCAATAATACTTAGTGGTGCTAATAATAAAATAAAAAGAACTAATAAAAAAAAATAAATATGCAGTGAGTGTATTGATGTCTCAGGCAGATAAATTTTTGATAATTATTGGTAGTCTTATTTATTTGGTACTTGTTATAATCATTATTTCATTAAATTTATCAACTTTCATTTTTGGTTGCCCAAGTAACCTATACTGGATGACTGAACTTGATAAATGGGTAAACTGGCACTAGGTATCAAGTACCTCGGACCGTCACACCATCGGTCACATGTCTGTCTCCTGGTGTGCAACAGAACAGCTAATAAGCTGTAATAACATTAGGCACAAGGCCAAGTCTCAACACAATGTTAGATTGGCTAAAAGCCGTGAAATCACAGAATGGCATAATGCCATGTGCAGTACTACTAACTGAACCCTATTGGCATGCTAACCTATCCAAACCAATCTTGCTAGATATACTAGGGCATGTTAAACTTTTAAACTTTACAATTCTTGAAATTTAAGTTTAGGTATTACTATTTATTTCATTAGTCAACTAAAATGTTGACTTTTGCATAGACAATAGGTACATTGGTTTTAGTACTCCCAACATACCACATTTTGCATTCTAAAATTGTTGGTATTGGTTGCCAATACCATTTCTAAGCTTAATGTTAATTGTTCAAAATTTTCAGATTTCAAGCTTTGTATTTACTGTTCCATTAGTCATTTTTGCAATGGGAATTTGGCAAAGTGATCAACATGAAAGTTGTTCCTTTTTTTGTCTAGTTACATTTCTTTTTTGAATGACTCCATTTGGAGTTTTGTAACTCAAGTTATGACCTAAAAACCACAACTGGCCGGATTACAAATTTTTCAGATTTTCTGGACTGACCAAATCTATAGTATTTTGAGCAGTGACTGCAGGTCACTTTTTGAATATGTTATGGTCATAATTTGGGTTAGGTTTCTTCTTGAAAGTTGTAGGTCTATATCTTAGCTTATTTCTGGTAAAATTTCAGGTCAATTGGACCTTTCTACACTGAGTTATGACCAAATGACTAAATACTATATATTTGGTCATTTTGCCCAGGCAGAATGCAGGTCACCCGGATTAGGGCAATCTTTAGGTCAACTTGATTTGGTTTTATGGGCATGGCTTCTTCATCAAAGTTGTGCCATTATGTGTCTAGTTTCATGCCCAATTGGCCTTGTATCAATTGAACCTATAAAACTCCATTTATAGTTGCTCAAACCTATTGGACTCATGGTCAGTTCTGCAGGTCAGCCAAGGAAGCTTACCAATCTCAAATACCAAGCCACAACTCTCTTCATTTCCTCATCATACACAGCCAAATGGTCACTAATTGACCATTTAAACTTTCATTCACCAACACATGAACATCAAACCCTAACTCCAACAACTAAAATTTTCATACACATACAATCCATAGTTTACAACACCAACATCATGTTCAATGGCAACCATACATAAAATTTTTAGAATAAATTGGCACTAACCTTGACTTAGGCACTTTTCAAGGCTTAAAAACTTCACTTTCTTCCTTTCAAATTGCTGCCCAAAGCTTGCTCTAGTGGTAGGGATAATTTTTAATGAAGGCAAGTTATGATTTTGAGGTGGTTTAAGGTGGGAATTGAAGCTTTGATAAGCTTTCAATGGTGGTTTGGGTGTGGAAGAGGAAACGGCTGGAAATGGGGAAGGAGATGAATCTGATTGCTTTTATTTATTTTTGTCTCAATTATCCCTTTTTAATAGGCTAGCTTAATTGTGATTGGTGGGGAAAGAGTTGATGACATCATGTGATGGCAAAATTATCATTTAATCTCATTTTCTTTCCTTTTCTTCTCTACTCATTTTCAATTTTATTTTTAGCAATATTTATTCACATTTTATGTTATAATAATTATTTACTTAACTGGACAAGTTGGCCAAAAATCACCTTTGAAGGCGAAATGACCAAAATGCCCTCCGTTTGGCTTAACATACTAAAATTATCTGTACTGATTGAAATTTTTTTCTAAGCATTTTCTTGGCATTCTAATGCCATAGGAACCTCAATGACCCTTCTTTGGAGTCCCAAAAATTATTTTATAAATTTTTCTCCAGGTCTAGGGCTCCTAGTTGCGAGAACCGCAACTTCCTACTAGGTTACCCATCGCTTGGGCACTGACTCATTTAACTTGGTTGAATTTTATTTCTAAAATTTTTTCTAAATTTTTCTTATTAATATTTCAGTTAATTATGGTTCCTCACTTTAGTTTAAATATTTTTCCAGACGTTCTAACTATCTGGACTGACACTGGTCACTGGAACAATAAAATGTACGGAGTTGCTACAGGGAGGAATTAAACAAACTACTCACTCATGGTGAGTTTAACAAACATAATAAAATTAAGACAAATTAACATAAGACAATATGAAGAAGTAAAACAAAAGAACCCAAAATAAAGGTCTGCAACTTTGAACTTTTGAAATTTCAGCTGAGAGTCCTTCTCCTTGACCTTTAATGCATATTCTCTCCAAATTGCTTAGAAAACTAGGATTTGAAAGTAAAGCTAATTCTCTCGTCTATTTCAGTCTTCCAATATTTATATCGGATGCTTAAAAGTCATGTTTCAGAGTCTCAAAAGCCTTAGAAGTTTTTTCGAAATGATTGTAGTAGAATCCAGGTCAAAGCAGAAGTCTATCTAGTGCAAGGTACACGACACATGTGGCACTACATGGCCTTAACTGATGTAAGTCTCTGCACAACTTAGTGCTTCATGTTTTGGGGAGGACAGCAAGTTACACGGGCTCATGGATGTTACACGAGGTCTGACACACTGTCCGTGTAGTGGAGTCCTTCCATGCTCTTATAGATTTTCTTGACCAAGCGGTTACACGAGACATGCCTCTGGCTTACAAGACCCGTGTACTATTGTGCAACATGCCTTTTTGACTTTTCTGAATTTTAAACCTGTTCAATCAACTTTTATGCCTTGAATCTCCATGAAAACACCTAAAAAGAGAGAATACATGAAATTAAGCAAAGATTATCAAACTTAACAAAAACTAATGAACCTAAGTAAAATTCATGCAATTAACTACCTAAATGCTATGAAATGCAATTCAAAGGTACCTTAAAATACCTATATGATACAGGTATATCAAATACCCCTAAACATGAACTTTTGCTTGTTCTCAAGTGAAATAAAACTTTAAAACTTATTAGGGTACTTGATTTTTCTTAGAAACATAACCAAAGACTTAACTTGCATATAATTGAACTCTCTATACCTTCATAAACCTTCAAGGCGTAAAGACATCAATGTTTGCCTGTTTGAAACCCTTATGGAGTTTTAATCAATTATTTCACTTATAACACCATTAATAAGTCACAAATAACTTATTTTGCTAGGATAGATTTGAAAAACACTTACCTACCTCAAATTGCCTTTATTATGGATGATTGTGATGAAATGAGGTGATATATCTCCAACCCCATGGGCATATGTCAATTTTTTTATCTCCATTAATGTAGCATATACTTTTTAAAAGATGAAAAGATCTTTAATGGGATTGTAATGGGGCTAGAGGGTAATGACTTGGCTACCAATGAAAAGGTTTTAGGGAATGCAAGTATGAGAATTGCTATCATGCAAAAGTTCCAAATATACTAAGTTTATTTTTTCTTTTTTTTTTCTTTTTTATATGGAAAAGAGGAGCATTTTCTTAATGACTTGGTTTTAATGCCAAGTATGCTTGCTTGATGCTCCATTTGGGACTTCTTTGATTATTTTCTTTATTTGGTATTTGTGTCCCCTTGGTACTTACCCTTAAACTCATTGTTTTTGATGGGTTGGAAGGGCAATTCTTTGATGTTTTTTACCACATACTTATACTTCTTTTGAGTTTGCATCCTCTTTCCATCTTCTTCTCTTTTTTGTACACCTAGCGTACCTTTCACCTATACACTTTGGCTTCCTCATAGGGCTAAGACAAGTGTTTAGGCTAGGGGCCAAGGCAATGTTGTGGGTTATCAAAGAAATCATATAAGGAAATAGATGTAGGCTCAAATTGACTGCAAAGGAGAAAATTTGATTTAAGGTGGCTAAAGCTGTAATGAGTTTGTAAATAAAGAATGCCATAATTATTTTTTTTATCAAGCATATGCTAAGAATTCACCTCAATAGGTCCAAGAGATATGTTCTAAGGTTGATGAGGCATATCTAGGCTTATTCATATTAAAATTTTTTTTTTCTAATTTTATAAGTTCAATGTGAAAAACTAATGGCTATGAAGGGGTTTAATAGTTTGACTTCACTTAGGCAATTAATTTTTTGCAAATAATACATTGAAACCTTTTTGCCTATTTGGTTACATTTGTTCCACTTTTCAATAGAGATCAATTATTAGCTTGTTAAGGTTTTTAGTTATAGTTCTAAATAAAAATTTTTGAAAAAAGTTTAAAAATTGAAAATTTTTTCTAGATTTTGATACACAAGTATGATAAAGTTATAATAAGGCAATGCAATTATTAAATGTAAAAGGCAGTGCAATTATTAAATGTAAAATGTCTAAAATGAAATGCAATGCATGATGCACCCCCAAACTCAAACTTGGCATTGTCCTTAATGGCAACATATTATGTAAGCTAAATAGAAATAGAATTAGACAGTAAACACATGATATTAGCAAAGAAAATATGTATTAAGAGAGTCATATGAACATAGAAGCAGAGTTTATACAAAATAAACTAACTAAACTAGGCAGTAACTAAAACTAAGGCTTAGGCCTATATAATATCACAAAATCTATCCTAAGTTTAAAAAGTCTCTAATGGTGAGGAAGGTGTCCCCTAGTCCTACCTCTCAAGGATCATGTCCAGTTTATTGTGGGCCTCCTAGAGACTGTCCTCTATAGCCCTTATCTTGTCGGATAGGGTAGTCTCTAGTGTCCTCATCTAGTTATTGATAGTCATCTCCATCTTCTACCGGTATGCAAGGATTGTGTCTATAAGTGGCGGCATGTATGGAGGGACTTAGTCTGGTAATCCTTAAAGTAGGGGGTCCAACTCTTCCTACTACTGTTGCTCTTATACCTTCTCCTATGCCTGAAAAAACTCCCCTTACTCTGCTGGTGGCCTCCAAGGAATGACAGTCCCCTGTGTATTGACTAAGAGGCAAGTGCCCGTACTCTTTTGTATAGGCCCATGGATATGCCAATAATCTAGTATATGTGGGTGGTGCCTATGATGGGGCACAGCCTAACATGTGCTGGCACAAACTCATAGTGTAGGGCAAGTGCAGTAATCAGTCTTCCCACCACTATGTGACCCGTCATCTGATGAGAAATTTGCCTAAAGTGCTAGCAGAGGATGTGTTTGGTGCTGCATCTCTTTCCATTCACCATACACCATAAGAAGAACAACTCATTGGCATTTACCATGCCTAGGCTATCACCATAGTCTATGATGGTGTGGCCTGCTAGCCTGTGAAGATATCTCAGTGCGGGGTTTGCCAATCCTAAGGATTTTGAGCAATTGGAGTTGTACACTTTGATGTTGGGAGCGATGGTCCTCTAAAAGGTGACACTGTCATACTCCAGTCTATTTTGAGGGATCTCCTAGAGGCCCTCACTGTCAAACTCAAACACAACGTTAAACTCATCCATGGTCATCACCTTGTCTACGCTTAAGAGTCTGAACTCAATCCTGCTTCTATCTCCCCTGTCTGTGGCCCACAAGGTAGCTTGAAAACTACGTAAAAACTCAAGCGTTGTGTCCCTGTATGTTAGGTAATGCAATTGGGTGAATCTTATCCACCCAATGTTATCCAAAAATCTATTCACCTTGTCTTTGAGTTTGAGTTGCTCTAGCAACTTTGTGTCCATATACTTGGTGGTGATGATTTTCTTATTGTTCAGCCTTGCACATACGTCACGATAGGTGGCATTCTTGAAGTGCCACATGAAAGCAAACTCTAGTTGTGGTTGAGGTTGGGGTTATGGTTGTGGTTAGGGTTGTGTCACACCCTACACCCCCGTAAGATGTAACATGATCCCGTAGTACACCTAATGAATTACCGTACTTCGCCTACCGATAACCCATTAGATATACTACAAGGGATTTTAAAACAATTTTCATAAAATTTAAATCATCGATTAAAATCTGGTGTTATAAAATTTTTTCAAAATTTCGGCAAAGTGCCTGCTTTATTTTGAGAAAACAGTTCTTCAATCCTGCAAAAGAAAATACTCTCAATATGTTTTCTCAAATACAACTCTAATAACTTCATTTCAATTCACAATTCAAATCTCAATAAACAATCAATTCATTTTTAAACCAATCTCATCATAAAGAAACATTTCATTGATTACAAGACTCAAAATTTATATTACAAAACTATTCAAGTAAATGAAATCTCAAATTTACATTTACAATAATTTACATTTAATTACATACCAAAATATTTTACAAGAGTTTTTATAAAACTGCTCAAATAATTTACATACATATTATTACATGCATACATCAAAACCTGTGTACATGGGTCTACTTGGAGCTGATCTGAATATCTCTTCAAAGAAGCTTACTCAATTGCTCTATACTCTTTTCACCTGCGACAGCATACAAAGCTATCGCTGAGTGGTGAACTCAGTGGTGCACAACTATAAATTTAAAACATAGTACAATATACGTTGACAAAATTTATAGCAAATAATTTGGAAATCTGAATACTCATCAAATTCTAAAACTCAAAATATTCATTGCCAATAATATAAATCATTTGTATAAAATGAATTTGATCACGAAATTCAATTTATCAAATCATAACTAACCATTTAAGGTAATTCCAACAATTTATTGGAAATAAAGATTAATTCCAATAAAATCGATTATACATAAATCCCATTTGAAATCGAAATTCTTTATCTCAAAAACCATTCTTTATCTCAAAAACCATTCTTTATCTCACTAATTATGCAAGACTAATTCGAAAGGGCCATTTTCAGAGTGATTCTAACTCCCTATGATCGGGGAGGTCGAATCGGATTCTAACTTCCTATGGTCGGGGAGATTGAATCATCGTACACAGTACACATCACAATAATGAATCTTCCGAAAGGGCCATAACATAAAAAAACTTAGATCTAATCACTAATAAGAGGAGAATCTAAGCCTGTGCACGTACCATGGTAATCAAAACACAACTAACTCCATTGTCTTCTCAACAAATGAGAGATATGGGTAATAACCTAGTCAAGCATCTATAGTGAGATACAAAACAATATCATAATCCTTTTAGTGAGCATAAATCACAATACAATTTGATTCAAAGTCAATTTCAATATCCAATAATTTTTATACTCATCACAATTCAAATCATAAATTTGCATTTTTCCATGCAAATTGCCCATCACAATTCAAAAT
The DNA here is from genome assembly GCF_030052815.1 of Hevea brasiliensis. NCBI lineage: Eukaryota > Viridiplantae > Streptophyta > Magnoliopsida > Malpighiales > Euphorbiaceae > Hevea > Hevea brasiliensis. Next base: position 32,115,830 of record NC_079496.1, read on the forward strand.
ATGTTCTATCACAATTTTCTAAAATATAATTTATTCAATTCACAACAATGCTTAATACTTATGGAAATACCATTTCACAAAGCTAAATTCATACATACTATAACAATTTCAATAATCATTAAATTAAAACCAATGCTTGTTAAACATAATACAAAAGAAAAATATGTCATTTAATCATATGAAACATTTAGAACAAAATCAATTAAAAACTAGTTGTGCACAAACCTGATTTGAGTCGCTCCTAGGCCTTGACTCAATGTTCTTTATGCTTTTCAATATGCTTATCAACTGAAACATACAATTTAAAGTGTTTCAGTACTCAATGTATTTGTTTCCAACTATAAAATCCAATATCTAAATTTTCTTGGTACTATTCCCTTCAATTTATTTCATTAGTCAACTTATAATGTTGACCCTCGATGCACTTTAGGTGAATTAGATTTAATGTTACCAATATATCACATTTTATAGCCCTTTAGTGTTGGTATATGTTACCATTTTCATTTTCAAGTATATTGTATTTTATTGCAATTTGCCGGATTTCGGTATACTAATTTGACCTAGCCGGATGACCTAGTTCCCTTGGTTTTCGAGTTTCGGTCCAAACTACAAACTTGTAGGTCTATGTCTTATTGCACGTGGGGAAAAATTTCATGTTATTCTGAGTTGTGTAGACTAAGATATGGTCAATTTACCAATGCTGGATAGAATGCACTAAAATGGTAGGCTTAGGTCATTTTTAGGTCACTTTTGGTACCTGAACTTGTGCAAACTATTTGGCTTGGTTCTGGCTATTTCTGGGCTTTGGTGTCTTCATAAGAATTGTAGATCTATGTCTAACTATTCATGGTAAAAATTTCAGGTCATTTGGACCTATTTTGAGTAAGTTATGGTCAAAACACTAACTGCTGCCCAAATGGTCAATTTTCAGGCTTTTAAATCACTAATCCGCATTTGGTCATTTTTAAGGTTACTTTCTGGATAGAATTTAGGTAAGCTTCCTTCATGAAAGTTGGCACATTTTGTGCTTAGTTTCACCTCCAATTGGTCTCATACCAATTCGAGTCACACACTTAAGGTTATAGGTCCATTTGCACACTGACCTCTACATGCTTTTCAAACACCACACCAAACACATGTTTACCAATTACATTTTCACTTCCCATACCATTCTGCATTTGGCACTAACCAAAACCATTCAATTCTCTACATTATAGGTCAACTTGGACAGAACATAACCACTTCAAAATACACCAAATGCAGTCACAATTCACAAAGTTCAATCCCAACAATATACACACATAAATACTTCTAATTATCACACAAAATTCCATCAACAATCCACATACCTTATCACTACTATTCCACACACATGTGCTGCCATTTTTTTGTACAATACCTCAACAACATTTCATGAATTTGAGCATTACCAATTTCCATTTTGAGGCTGCTCAAAAATTACACATACATATTAAACTTCCATTTTCACTTTTCAAGCTTACCATTCAAACTTTATACATGGAATTCAACTTCAATACGTATAAGCACTTAATTAACTTCATTACCCATCAAATTCATATAAGAACAAACCACTTACCTTACCCTTCCTGGCTGCCAAAAGTGGATAGCCCATAACTCAACCATTTCTTCAAATTTCTTTACCTAAAATACTACCCATAACCTCAACACAAGTTTTAATTAAGGAAGGGAAGAAAATAAGCACTTACCTCTTATTGGAGCTTACTAAAACCTCATCCAAACTTCTTCTTTTTGCTGCCAATGTCTTCCCCAAGCTGAGTATGCAAGGTTTAATGAAGAAACTTAGTGTAAAAGAGGGCTAAATGTGGAGTGCATGGAGGTAGAATGAGGTTTGGCTATGGAGGATTTTCTTTTAGGAGGATGAATTCGGCTGCTTTGCTTATGAGGTTGAAGATGACAGATTTTCTATCCCAAAATGTTGTATTTTAATGTCCCTTAATTCCCCTTAGTGGAGCACTAACTTAGTTTTAAGATTTAATAATCCAAAGTTTCCAATTTTTCAATTTTGTCACCATTCTTTCACTATTTAAATTATGTATCACAATTTAATTTTCTTATTACATTTTCAAAGTTTAATATCATTTATTTTTAATGGAAATTTAGGTCAAAAGGCAACTCGGGGTGTCAATTGACCACAATAGCCCTATTCGGGTTGTATTCCCAATTTTTCGGTAACACCGAGTTTTATCATTTTCTCGATTTTTCGTTTTCCTTTGTACTAATTAATTAATTTTTCTTTGATATTTCTAATGATATTTATACTCAATAAGTCTTTAATTATACCTCAAAACTAAATTCTAAGGGTTCCCTTGTGACACCCCTTACCCGTGTACAGTATACCCGAGTAAGCAATGTCACACGGTGTACCGGCACACTCTAATATGCCTTATTTAATTTTTATCATGCTTTTGAATATAATTTGTGAAATATAATTTATTTAAGCCATTTATCGAAATTTTCATTTATTTGAGGTTCCGAAAATTTTAAAGAAAATCCGGCAGAGTACCGGCTAAAAATGGAGAAAACAGTTCTTCGGAACCTGTTAAAAACACTTCCAATATTTGTATTCAATCATCTCAAACTCCAATATCCAAAATCTCAACAATTTTCAATTTCGGTTCTCAACAACCTTTTCATTTCTCAAATATCCATTTCTCATAATGCTCATATACAACAATAAATAAATGCTCAAATTTTGCATTCATAACCATAACTTTCATTATTTACATGAACATCAAAATACATTACATAAGTTCAAATACATATGAGGAAGTAAAAATTAGCTACAAAATATCAAAATGACGCCTAGTGTCCTACCAATGCACTGCAGAAGTTGAGGTGACACGGACACTGTGCAGAACTGCAGGATGGACTCACCCAGTCAGCGGTCTACTGGGCTCACGATCTGTATCTCCAGAACCTACGCGTGGCAAAAGCAACGCGCTAAACAATAATGCTTAGTGGTGCAATAATAAAATAAAGGAAATAACAAGAAATAAATATGTAATGAATGTATATGTTACATTTGTTTGGTATTTGTATATCATTTACTTTATCCACTTTTATTCATTTGGTTGCCCCAAGTAACCTACACTAGACGACTGGACTGGATAACGGGTAAACTGGCACTGGGTATCAAGTACCTCGGGCCGTCACACCATCGGTCACATATGCATCTCCCAGGCAAATGTAATGCCTAACAAGTCAGAACAATATCAGGCACAAGGCCAAGTCTCAATGCAAGGTCAGAATGGCTAAAAGCCATAAAATCACGGAATGGCATATTGCCATGTGTAGTACTGCTAACTGAACCCTATTGAAATGCCAAACTATCCAAACCAATCTTGTTAGGTATACTAGGGCATTTGAAACTTTTAAATTCTTCAATTTGTGAATTTCATGTTTTGGTGTTACTATTCACCTCATTGGTCAACAAAAATGTTGACTTTTGGATAGAAAATATGTACATTGACTTTGGCACTCCCAACATACCACATTTCATGTTTAAAACTTGTTAGAATTGGTCACCATTACTATTTCTAACTTAAAACCAAGAGGGCAGAAAATTTCAGTTTTTGTAGCATAAGTTTGCTATTCCATTAAGCACTGTTGCAGTGGGAATTTGAAGAAATGACAAACATGAAAGTTGTTCCTTATTTTGTCTAGTTGAATTTCCTTTTTTGAATCACTCCATTTGGAGTTTTGTAACTCCAGATATGGCTCAAAAACCACAGCTGGCCGGATTGCCAATCTGCAAAATTGACCATATCTACAGTAACATAAACAGTGACTGTGATTGCATTTTTGAATTGGTTATGGCCATAATTTGGGGTAGGTTTCTTCATGAAAGTTGTTTTTCTATGTCTTAAATTGTTGCTGTAAAAATTTCAGGTCAATTGACCAAATCTACAGTGAGTTATGGCCAAATGAACAGTTACTGTTCATTTGGTCATTCTGCAGAATCAGTTGCAGGGTGTCCGGATTGGGGCCAACTTTTGGTCCTATTGCTTTGGTCTTTTGGGCATGGTTTCTTCAGCAAAAATGTGCCATTATAAGCCTAGTTTCATGTCCAATTGGCCAAACACCAATTGGACCAACACAGCCCAAGTTATGGCAGTCCAAGTGGACTGAAATTTCAGTCACCCTGCTGCTGTCCTAGGGCAGCCTACACATTCACTTTGCCATACTATTTTTCAGTCCAAATTGTGGTCAACTTACCTAAAATGGTCACTAATTGACCATTAAAATGTTCTCTAACAATTTCCTAAGCCAAGTCAATTTTTCACTTCTCAAAATCCTAATTCCCATATGAGTTTTCACAAATTCCTTATTCAACTCTTTCATTCTTTGTATATGTATATGTATACACTTTAAACATAAGCTCTAGTTCAATCTAAGTCCATCAAAACAATCAAAATAATTCCTTCACAAGGGCTGCCAAAAATTCATAGTATGTATACACATAATTCTTGTTCATTTTAGTTACAATTCTTACTCAATTCAAGTTACAAATCATAAAAATAAAGAGTTTTAAGTATCTAATGCACTAACCTTGAATAGGGCAGATTTTTCCCAACTCAAACTTCACTTTCTTTCCTCTTCTTGTCTGGAAAAAGCTTCCCCTAGAGATATGGTCAAGTTTTAATGAAAGGAGTTAGGGTTTAGTGGTGTAACAAAGGAAGGAATTAAGCTTGCTTGATTGAACATCAATGGAGGGAGGAAAGGAAGAGGTTTCGGCTGGTTGGGGTCCAAAGGAAGAAGATGACATTTTTCATTTAGTTTCAGCCTCTTTAGTTTGTTTTAAGTGTCTTTGTTATATGGTGATTGGTGGACCATTTTTAAATGACATAATTATGATGTCACAATTCCCATTTACTTACTTTTCTTCTTACTTTTGTTTTCTTATTTTCATTTCTCATTTTTAATAAATTTTTCATCAATATTAATTCATATTTTATGTCACAATATTTATTTACTCAATTGGACAAGTCGGCCAAAAATTACCTCTGAAGGCGAAATGACCAAAATGCCCTCCGTTTGGCTTAACGGGTCAAAATTGTCTGTACCGATTGAAAAATTTTTCTAGGTATTTTCTTGGCATTCTAATGCCATAGGAACCTCAGTAATCCTTCTCTGGAGTTCCAAAAATTATTTTATAATTTTTCCCCCGGGTCTAGGGCTCCTCGTTGCGAGAACCGCAACTTTCCTCTGGTTACCCATCGCTTGGGCACCGGCTCGTTTAACTCGGTTGTATTTTATTTCTAAAATTTTTATCAAATTTTTCTTATTAATATTTGAGTTAATTATGGTCCCTCACTGTAGTTTAAATATTTTTCCGGACGTTCTAGCTGTCCGGACCGACACCGGTCACCGGAACAGCAGGATGTACAGAGTTGCTACGGAGAGGGTGTTACATCCCTGCAGTCCTGGGGTCAGCTATTGCCTGCGCCGTAACTTCTCCGTGCGATCACCCATCGCTGCGGTGCTGGCTCGTTTAACTTAGTTTCATTTCATTGCTATTATTTTTCCTTTATTTTTCTTACATTCTCCTCTATTGTATTTCACTACCTTATATCTCCACACTAATATTTAAATATAATTCCAAGCATCCTAGCTGTCCGGCTAGACACTGTCACTGAAACAGTAGAACGCACTACCGAACATAGGGGTGTTACAGGTTGGGGTTGTGGTCAGGTGACTTCTTGGTGGGCTTGCCTTATTCTTAGCCTTTGGGATGGTAATGGTGAGTCATTTCTTGCCCTAGAGGAAGAGGAAATTCATCATGCGACTCTTTTTGTTGGAGCCATTATGAGGGAGAATTTTGGATGGAAAAAATTAAGAAAGGGGAGAGTTTTTGAGAGATTCTTAAAAACAAAGAGGTTTTGTGTTTTGGAATGAGGTTTGGAAACATTAAAATAGAAGTTGAAGGGGTGGTGTGCCATTTCATTAAAATTTTTTGCACCTCTTCATATTCATGCTATGAAGAATTACATGGGGCATGTTCCACTACACGGATCACCTCATGTAATCTTCTATTTCTTTTTTCTAAAGTTGTGAAAGTTACACAGCGTGTACTGGTACATGGAGGTGACTCGTGTAACTCTCTATCCCTTCTTCTCTTTTTTTGTTTTCCCTTCAACTTACACAGCTGTGGAACCTTGTGAAAGTTTTTGTTTCATAAACTTTCCCATTCTTTTCCATTCCTTTGTTACATAGGCCGTGAATACTTGCACAAGGCACCCTGTGTAACTTTTTATAGTGCTTAATTTGTGTGTGTTTTATGCTTGGTAGGTTACATGGGGCGTGCTTCAAAGCATGGGTTATCTTGTGTAACTTCCTGGACTAAAAATTAAACACTTTAAATATATAATTTTTCCTATCTCTTTAATTTTTCATGCTAACTTGTTTCTAAATGTATGGATGAAATGCATAACAGAGATTAACAATGGATATACTTCCCTAGTTTTGAAAATTTCCCCTCTTGTGTGGTTTTGATTCTTTCTCTCCATCTGTTCCTTATCCTTTGCTCCTTGCTTTAGCCTACACTATCCATGGTTAGAGTTTGGGAATCCTACAAAACAAAATAAACTTAAAGAAAAATTCAAAATTCTTGGGTTGCCTCCCAAGGAGCACTTGTTTATAATCTTTAGCTTGATTGTTCCTCATGGCTCAATGCTGTGTAGGTGGATTGTTAAAGGAGTGTATTGCTCTTTTCTCAATTGGTTCTCCTGAGAAGTATGGCTTCAGTATTTGGCCATTGACTTTGAAGGCTCTCAATGTTTCACTCCATACTTCTACTTGCTCCATGTGGGAAGACTTGCAGGACCTTAAAGGGCTTGAACCACCAAGATCTTAGATTTCCTGGGAATAGCTTCAATTTGGAGTTGAAAAGCAAGAAAAGGTCTCCTTCTTTAATTTCTCTCCTTGTGATATGCTTGTCCTACTATCTTTTCATCCTTTCCTTAAAGATCTTTGCATTCTCATAGGCATCTTGCCTAATATCTTCCAATTCATTGAGCTATAGAAGCCTCTTTTCTCTAGCAGCTTTCAAGTCAAAATTGAGGGCTTAGATTGCCCAATAGGCTTTATATTCAAGTTCAATAGGAAGGCAGCATGACTTCCCATACACCAAGTGAAAGAGAATGGTTCCAATAGGGGTTTTGAAGGTAATACGATAAGCCATAGTGCATTATCCAATTTTAAGGACTAGTTTTTCCTTAAGCAATTTACTGTCTTCTTAAGTATCCTCTTTAATTCCCTATTTAAGATCTCCACTTATCCACTTGGGGGTAGTATGGTGTTGTCACTTTGTGAGTCCCTCCATATTTTTTTAGTAAAGCTTCAAACTGATTGTTACAGAAATGACTTCCCCCATCACTAATGATTGCCCTTGGTATGCCACATCTTGTAAAGATGTACTTCTTAAGGAACTTGATGACAACCCTTACATCATTTGTTGGTGAGGCTATTACTTCTACCCACTTGGATACATAATCCACACCAATTAGGATATACTTATTGCCAAATGAGGATATGAATGGACCCATGAAGTCTATACCTCAAATCTCAAATAATTTAACTTCAAGTATTCCATGGAGTGGCATCTCATTCCTTCTTAAAATGTTTCCTACTCTTTGACATTGGTTACATATTAGCACAAAATTTCTCACATCTTTAAATAAGTTTGGCCAATAGAACCTTGATTGTAAGATCTTTGTTACTGTTTTAGAGGTGTTGAAATGTCCTCCATAAGGTGATGAAAGGCAATGCTGCATCACACTTTCTACTTCCTACTCTAGTATGCATCTTTTGGTAAGTCCATCATTGCACCTTTTGTATAGCAGAGGTTCCTCCCAAGTGAAGTCCCTTATGTCATGTAAGAACTTCTTTTTATACTGTTAGGACATATTTGGTGGCAAAACTCAGCATTCAAAATATTTAACAATATCTGCATACCATGAGGTTTGAGAGATGGATAGGAGGTAGTTGTCTAGAAAAAAAATCATCAATTGGCAGGTCCTCGATAAGATTTCCCTTTTCCTCCTGCTTAAATCTAGAGAGGTGGTCTACTACCACATTTTTTATCCCTTTCTTGTCCTTAATTTTTAGGTCAAACTCTTGTAGAAGAAGAATCCATCGAATCAACCATGTTTTGGCTTCCTTTTTATTCAAGAGGTACCGAATAGTAGCATGATCTGTGTACATAATGACTTTAAATCCAACTAGGTAAGATCTAAAATTTTCAATTGCAAACACTACAACTAGAAGTTCCTTCTCTGTGGTTGCGTAGTTGACCTGTGCACCATCAAGTGTTTGCTTGTATAGTAGACAACATAGACTTTTCTATCTTTTCTATATCCATGCACTGCTCTTACTACATAGTCACTTTCGTCGTATATTACCTCCAATGGCAGCTTCCAATTAGGTGGTTACATTATAAGCGCAAAAATTAAAGCTTCTTTTATCCTGCAAAAAGAGTTAAGGCAACTATCATCAAAGTCAAAATGAATATCTTGATTTAATAAATTTATTAATGGCTTAACTATATTTGAGAAATCTTTGATGAATCTTCTATAGAAGCTGCATGTCCTAAAAAGCTTCACACTTTTTTGACTGATGTTAGTGGTGGCATTTTCTCTATTATCTCGATTTTTACCTTGTCCACTTCGATCCCTCTTTCTGACATAAAGTGACCAAGAACTATGCCCTCTCTTATCATAAAGTGGCATTTTTCTCAATTGAGGACTAAGTTTGACTCCTCACATCTTTGCAACACTTTAAACAGGTTAGCTAAACACTCATCAAAAGTAGTTCCATAAATAGAGAAATTATCCCTAAAAACCTCCATAATATTTTCAATAAAATCAGAAAAAATAGCCATTATGCATATTTGAAAAGTGGCTAGGGCATTATAAAGACCAAAAGGCATTCTCCTAGGCAAAAGTGCCATAGGGATAAGCGAAGGTGGTTTTTTCTTGGTCTTCTGAGTGAATTGGGATTTGGAAAAATCATGAATACCCATCCAAGTAGCAAAAATAAGAATGTTTGGTTAGTATTTCAAGCATTTGGTCAATAAAGGCAAGAGGAAAATGGTATTTCCTAGTGGTACTATTTAGTTTCCTATAATTAATGCACATGAGCCAACTAATAACTGTTCAAGTGGGAATCAGCTCATTATTTTCATTTTTGATGATAGTTAGTCCACCCTTTTTAGGTATTACATGCATCGGACTAACCCATTTACTATCAAAAAGTGGGTATATTATACCTGTATCTAATAGTTTCAAAATTTCTTTATTTACTACTTCATGTTAGGCTTTAGTCTCCTTTGATATTCAATGGTGGATTTATTGTTCTCTTCTATAGGTATTCTATGCATATAAATGGAAGGGTTAATCCCTTTAAGGTCTTCTATAGTGTACCCTATAGTTTTACTATAGGTCCTTAGCTCCCTTAGAAGTTTTTCCTCCTTAGAAGTTTTTCCTCTTCTAACTTAGTTAAGCTAGTAATTATTATAACAAGGTAATTAGAATTTGAGTCTAGAAATGCATACCTAAGATTGGAAAGAAAAGGTTTTAGTTTTACCTGCTTTTTAGCCTTTTATAGTTCAGCCTTGAGTTGTGATGCCTTAAATTCCTCCACTTGAAGTGCTTGAGCTAAAAGTAGAGCTGGGCTAGCTTCAAATGATGGTGCATAGGCTACTATTTCCTTATTTTCATCATTTATGGTGTTGTTGTGCACAATGCATGCTTCAAGAGGATCTTCAAGATATCTTTTGTAGAATTCCTCTTCCACTGACTTATCTATAATGTCAACACTTAAGTACTCATTTATGTCTGGCTTTTGTTTTATGGCTCTAAACAAGTTGAACTCTATTTCCTCTTCTTCCACTTTAAGAGTTAACCGCCCATTTTTAACATCTATGATAGGTCCGACGGTTGCCAAGAAAGGTCATCCCAATATTATGGGAATTTGAACATCATCCTCCATCTCTAGGACAATGAAATAAATAGGAACAAAAAACTTGCCAACCTTGATGGGGATTTTCTCCAAGATGCTAATTGGGTACTTGACAAACCTATTTTCCAATTGCAATGAGATCGTAGTTGGATTGATAGGGGCATCAGACTGAAACTTGCACCTAGATCACAAAGGGCCTTGCCTATATTCATGTTGCCAATAAGACAAGGTATTGAGAAGCTTCTAGGATCCTTAAGTTTTGGAGGTAGCTTGTTTTGCAAAATGGCACTACATTTTTTTTTTAGGGCAATTGTCTCATAATCCTCCAGCTTTCTCTTTTTTTAGAGGATTTTCTTTAAGAACTTCGCATAGGATGGCATCTGAGATAGTGCTTCAGTGAAAGGAATCCAATTTTCGGATTCCAATGTAAATCCCACATCTGAGATAGTGCTTCAGTGAAAGGAATCCAATTTTAGGATTCCAATTTTAGGTCCCTTAGGCAAATCCCACATCGGCAAAGCATAGAAATGGTCTTCGGTCCAAAAAGTAATGATATATAAAATAGGGGAACTAATCACTAGAGGTGCCTTTTGGTAGAATCACCTAGAGAGTTGGAAAAACTCCAGGGTTAAGCGTGCTCGCTTGAGAGAAATCCTAGGATGGGTGACCTCCTGGGAAGTTCTCCATTCCACTTATGGGACAAAACTGCGAGGCTTATGGCTAAAGTGGACAATTCCTCTAGTGGTTGGAGCCCGATCGTTACAGAGACCGATCTCTAGTCCATTAGCCATGAGTACAACCTTCCAACTGACTCCTTCGAACTTATTAGATGTCATGGCAATCTCCAGGCCAATCATTTCTTTGAAAAAATTGACCTGATCATGGTATATGCAGAATAATTAAAGGTTGGGCTTCGGTTTCCCTTGAACGAATTCTTTAGAGCCGTTCTGAAGTTCCATCGTGTCTACGTAGCCCAAGTGCATCCAAACTCCTAGCAGACTCTGGTGGCTTTCAGAGGCTTATGCCGAGCTAAAAAGCTCGAGCCTACAGCGAAGGTTTTTGCCGAGTTGCATAGGCTCGCTCGGCGGATGGATGATGAATATTAGTTTTTCCAAGCCAAGCCAAACTGCGGGTTTTTCACTGATCTCCCTTCTTCATTGAAGAATTAGAAAAATTAATTTTTCATATTAAAGAGCAAGGACCCAAATGGCTTTGAGGGCATCCCACGTAGTTGGCAGTATTTGGTTCCTTCAGTTCCAAAGAAGATCGCCCTAAATAAAGATGAGGATGCCATGGTGAAGGAGTTGAAGGATCAGGCGGCCACTCACAAGTACTCTTATCTGGACGCGGTTATGGCCAAACTGAAATGGTGGTTGATGCAAGTGATTGCCCATGAGGACTATGAGCTGCAACTCTCTGACCTCAGCCCCGGGATCGGTGTAATATAAATCTTCAGTCTCCTAACTTTAGTGATCTCGCTAACTTGTCCTCTGTGCAGGTATGGGGGGAGGTGAGAGTGCAAAGGAGAGCCGCAAGCGAAAGAGGGAGTTCCCTCGGAAAGTGCGGGAGATGAAGATTGCTGCTGCTGCTATTCAGACACCAAGGCGATACTCGACAGAAGTATCGAGCTCTTTGTTCCGACCTCCAAAGCAGTCGATCTCAGAGGTAGAAGTGGTTCTTTCTCCACCTTAATAGGCTAAACCTCCACCTCCACTAGTCTTTTCAAGTGTGGAAGGGGGGCCTTCCCGACCGGCAGTAAGGACTCTTTTTCGAGGTGCTCAGGTCCTTATCCATTCACTGGAAAGAAACCGTTCTGTTTGGGGTAATCCTGACCTTGCCAAGGTCCTAGGCGCTACCATTTTTTTTCAAGAAGATCAGAATAGATTGGCCCGGGATAGCATCGACAAACTCCTGGCTCAGACGATGAGCCTAGGTTTAGAGGCCATTTTGAACCAACATCTGATCAGAGAAAAGGCTCATCTCTTGAGACTGGAGATTCTGAAAGTGGTCCAGGATGCATCTTCTGCTAAGGCCCAAGTCTCTATTACCCAGGACTACATCGCTGAGATAAAAGGTCGGATGAAATCTTATGAGGAAAGGATAGTTAAACTGAAGCGGGAACTTGAAAATGCTCGGGCCTGTTGATCTACTGATGTTACTCGAATTGCCAAAGAGATCAAGGCCAAGGAAGAAAAAGCTTTGGCGAGAGAGGCTGGTGCTTATGTGAATGCACATGGCGATCTTCTAGCCGAACTCTCAAAGCGCCATCCTAAGGAAGACTTCTCCTGGATGGTGGATCTCATCCCAAGAGCCGAAGAAGACAGTGAGGAGGAGCCTGAGAGAGAGAGAGAGAAAGAATGGTAGGACTGAAAATGTATCTGAAAGGTAGGTTAGGGGAGACCCTCCTGCCGAATGACTTGTATATATTTTTATATTTTGAAATGAATATAAGTCTTTTCATGCTTAATTTTCTTAATGAGATCAGAAAACAACTAAACCGAATTGCTTGAGTACTTAATCAATTGAATACAGTTGAACATTAAATCTAAGATCGGTTATTAATCATAAAACATCAAACCACTTTCAGAGATCGGAAAACCATTACACGTGAACATGAGATTGAATGATGCTGTGATCGAATTTTGACTGAACCTTTGAAACATTTGAAGAGTGATTTGATAGAATTGTAAAGATTTGAAAATGACTTTGACTTATTAGGGTTGGGCTCATCACTTAGAGATTGGATAAAACCTTAGCTTTGTTTGAGGAATGTTTGGACAATTCGAGCGAGATACCTAATCACCACACTATATGCAGACTTGGAATTTTAAGGTATTTGAACATAGAGAGATCGAAAAATAATAGCATATAAGATTGAATGGTTTGAAGATCCAATATCGATCCGAACACATCGGATAAAGGCGAAGAGATCGGAAAGCAATCTAACTTGAATGTGAGATCGAATTACTTCCAAGACAAGCCATTGGTGAGTTTGGAAAAGCAACCTGTGATCGGGTCTTCAGTTGAGAACGAACAACATAATGAAATTTCAATTTTAAAAGATCCTTGCATTTAAGGGTCGACCAAAATATGGTGTCTACAGCTGCCCCTCTTTACATAATTTCTATTAAAGAGAATGAAATTCTCTTGTATAGAAATTATGTAAAGATTTAGAACCATATTTTAGGCAGATGAAATTTTGAAATAAAATACTACGAATTATAGCATTGGGAATTCAAATCAATTTGAGTCTTGGATTCAGAGGTGGATAACAGAGAAATTAATGCTAAAAATTAAAATCAACTTGGATCTTGAATCCAGAGGTTGACAACAAGAAATTAAAATCAACTTAAATCTTGAACCCAGAGGTTGATAATAGGAAATTAAAATGATGAAAATTAAAATCAACTTGGATCTTGAACCCAGAGGTTGATAACAGGATGTTAATGCTGATAATTAAAATAAACTTAGATCTTGAACCCAGAAGTTGATAATGAGAAGTAAATGCTGAAAATTAAAATCAACTTGGATCTTGAACTCAGAAGTTGATAACAAGAAATTAAAGTGCTAAAAATTAAAGTCAACTTAGATCTTAAACCCAGAGGTTAATAACAAAAAATTAAAATTAATTTGGATCTTAAACCCAGAGGTTGATAACGAAAAATTAATGCTAAAAATTAAAATCAACTTGGATCTTGAACCCAGAGGTTGATAACAAGAAATAAATACTGAAAATTAAAATCAACTTAGATCTTGAACCCAGAGGTTAAAGTTAACTTGGATCATGAACCCAGAGGTTGATAACAAGAAGTTAAAGTGTTGATAATTAAAATCAACTTGGATCTTAAACCCAAAGGTCGTAAACAAGAAGTAAATACTAAAAATTAAAATCAACTTGGATCTTGAACCCAGAGGTTGATAACAAGAAATTAAAGTGCTGAAAATTAAAATCAACTTGGATCTTAAACCCAGAGGTTGATAATAGGAAATTAAAATCAACTTGGATCTTGAACCCAGAGGTTGATAACAAGAAATAAATGCTGAAAATTAAAATCAACTTGAATCTTGAATCCAGAGGTTGACAACAAGAAATTAAAGTACTGAAAATTGAAATCAACTTGGATCTTGAACCCAGAGGTTGATAACAGGAAATTAAAATTAACTTACATCTTGAACCCAGAGGTTGATAATAAGAAATAGATGCTAAAAATTAAAACCAACTTGAATCTTGAATCCAGAGGTTGACAACAAGAAATTAAAGTGCTGAAAATTAAAATTAACTTGGATATTGAACCTAGAGGTTGATAACAGGAAATTAAAATCAACTTAGATCTTGAACCCAGAGGTTGATAACTGGAAATTTTGGATCTAACTTAGCTAACTAACATAGATAAGTTTTGTGTATATACCTCAAATGCTCGCAAAGCAATCTGATGCAGGGTGTTATTCCAAACAAAGTTTGCTTAACAAGATCCCAAAGATAAAGGATTGATGGAAAAGGCCAGAACGAGTTACGAGGCTTGGCCCATGATTTTCTCCAGCACCCTTGTGGCTTTTACATTTTACCATTTCTGACTAGAAGTGCCCTTTTAGGTTTTCACTTCTAGGTTTTTTTTTTTTTTTTTTGGGCGTCCTTTCAGATTTTCACCCTTCACTCATTTTACAGAAAGTGCCCTTTTAGGTTTTCACCTTCTTTGATGTACCAGTTGCCTGATGATTCTTTACCCTCTTGCAAATCTCAAAGTAAAGTATATAAAGTTACCTGTGTTTATATTCTCATCTTATAAGAAAGCTTTCAATAAATTAATAGCGCATAAACCAAAGTAGACGAGATATGCAAAAATTTATTCATGGCATAAGAAGATGATTATTGATATACTTGAATTGTATAGATATTTTAAACACAATTGCATACTATTTCATAGCATTTAAGTAAGTATTTTCATACATAATAGTTGATTTCATTAGTTTTTGTAATTTCTATTGTAAAGCCCTTAATTCCATATTTTCTGCATCATTTCAGGTGTTTGGGTAAAGCCCTAGATGTATAGGAGTGCAAAGGAAAGGTTGGAGGAGTCAAGAGATAGAGAATTGCTGCTGATACAAAGTACACAGGTCGTATAAACCAAGCCCCAGACCCGTGTAACTCTCTACCAGAAGAAAACCAAGAGAATCAATGAGAAATACAAGTACATAGGTCATGTAATTAGACCCGTGTAATCTGTAGGGACCCGTGTAAGTCTCTGTCGAGGACAAGCTTGAAGAACCTTATTGGAACAATAGTACATAGCCCATGTAACCAGGCCCGTGTAGTTGGCACAGACCTTTGTAACTCTCTGTGCCAAAGCAAGACTCCACAATCCCACTTTAGCAAGTTGCACGGCCTGACGTGCCGGGACCCGTGTAGTGACACACGAGCCATGTACTATGCGGTAGCCAGTTTTGGACTCAAATTCCCACTCTTGTTTCCTGATTCAAACGAAACTTCTAAAGCCTTTTGGACTCATAAATGACCTAACCCTACAGTAACAACTATAAATAGAAAAGAAAATATTAGAAAAGGGGGTTGGTTTTTGTTAGGATTGGTTCTGTGGCTGGCTCGCTCTCTCTTTTATCTTTTCGACAGCAACTTTGAGGAATTTTAAAGAAGAGAAATCTAGCCATTTCGAGGAGAGAAACATCAGTGCCAAAAGAGGTTTTCCAGCTGAATCTCCACAAGATCAAAGCTGCAACTCTCTTCAGTTCCTTCGTTTCATCTCCCTAGACAGATTTTATTATTTTATTTCTTTTACATGATTTTCTTTTTACTGTTTTTACCTTTTTACATGATGTTTGTTGAACTCACTATGAGTGAGTAGTTTTTTTATTCTGGATTTGGGAGAGTAGCGCTTGTAATTATTATTATGGATGAACGCTAAGTTTTATTTATTGGATTTGAGATTCGTTTCTTGATTTAATTTCTTGTGATCTTAATGCATGCTATGTGCTGGTACCCACTTAGCCATGATTGTAGATGTTAATTGAAGGATTGAAATGTGAAGATTAACATTAGAAAATCAAGATCTTAAACCTAGGAATTCTGACCTAGACATAAGCTGATACCTTTATGGAACTTCAAAAAGTGGTCAAAAATCTTAAAGGATTTTAATTAATTTAATCACCACGAAAGTAGGGTTTGAGTTAATTAGGATACACCCTAGGCGCCTTGAGAGAGGATTTTGGATAACTTAGGACTGATTTCCATCAAGGAAAAAGATTCCTCAATTCAGTAAATAAACAAGATAATATCCCTAGTAAGACTCAAGTGCGAAATCTTAATTCTAGAATTGTTTCAAAATTGACCATTTCGTTTTAAGTTTACCATTTTAGTGTTTAAAGTTAACAAGCTTCATTCCCTAAGTATTCGATAGCCTAGACAGTCAAAATTACTGTGTAGATTGGTACTTGCTAAACGAAATTCCTCGCAGGAACGATACTCTATTTATCACTTTGTTACTTGTTAGCGATCCGTACACTTGCGGGGTTGTAAAACCAGGCAAACAAGTTTTTGGCGCCGTTGCTGGGAAATTTTTTGGTTTTAGTAATATCAAGCGAATGACAATTTAGCTAATTTAGGCAATTATATTTATTATATAATTTTATTTTACTGGTTATATTTTTCTTCTTTTCTCTCAGGTGCTCAATTTGGTATATGACCAGAACAAGGCCAGAAGAAGAAATTTTGGACTGTGATCCGGAGATAGACAGAACTCTGAAAGCCATCAGGAGAAAAAGGAAATATCAAGAGCACGGTCAAGGAGATCCTGAAATTCCAACCATGGCCGATAACAATGATAGACCAAGACTCTTGAGAGATTATGGAGATCCATCTGTCCAAGGATTTCAGCCCAGTGTCACTAGAATCACAGTGGAAGCCAACAACTTTGAATTAAAACCAGCATGCCTCCAAATGATTCAACAGACCCAGTTTGTAGGTTCACCAACAGAAGACCCACGTTATCACCTCCAATGCTTTCTTGCCTTATGTGACACATTCAAAATGAATAGAGTGTTTGATCAAGCAATAAGACTCAGAGCATTCCCATTCTCCTTTCGGGACAGAGCAAGGAAGTGGTTACTTTCTCAACCAGCTGGAACATTCACAACTTGGGAAAACCTATCTCAAGCTTCTCTAGCAAGGTATTTTCCACCTGCAAAGACAGTAAAACTGAGGCTTGAACTCAACACCTTCAGATAAAAGGAAGGAGAATCACTCTATGATGCATGAGAAAGATATAAAGACCCGCAGAGGTAATGTCCACACAATAGCATAAAAGATTGGCTATTAGTGCAAAATTTCTATAATGGATTACTACCCTCTACAAGGAGCACAGTTGATTCAGCTGCAGAGGGTGATCTAATGGAGAAAACAGTGCCACAAGCACTTGAACTTCTAGAAAGGGTTGCATACCATAATTATGAGTGGTCAAATGAAAGAGGAAATACAAGGAAAACTGCAGAGGTACTGGAAGTAGACACCCTAAGCATGATAAATGCTTAATTTGATCAGCTCACAAGGAAACTCGAAAGAATGCAAGCCAACGTAGTTGGTACAAATAGTCAACATGAAGATAGCTATGGAGGAGGATACATGAATTCAGAATACAACAATTTCAATGAACCCTCCTCAGAACAGATAAACTATGTGAATAATAGAGGAAACTTCAACCAGAGGTAGACCAACAATCCATATTCAAATACTTATAACCCTGGATAGAGGAACCACCTAAATTTCTCATGGTCCAATAAGCAGAATAGCTAATAAACAAGCAATAAGGGTACAAACCACCAGCACCCCCTGGATTTTAGAACAGAGGTCAAAACTTTGCACAGTCATCACTACCTCTCCAACCTCAACAATGTAAACCGAAAATGACTATGAAACCATGATGGAAGGATTCCTAGCATCTCAACAACAACAAAATGAATTGATTAAATAGCTAACTTCCAGAGTGGACCAACTTGCTACTCACAATAAGATGCTAGAGAATCAGATCGCTTAGTAAGCAAGTTCTTCAAGTAAGGCTGCTGGCAAGCTGCCTAGCCAACCAGAAATGAACCCAAGGGAGCATTATAAGGCAGTTACACTGAGAAGTGAGAGAACTCTAGTACAACCAGAGGTAGAACCGATAGAGGAAGCCATAGAAAAATCTAACGGCCAAGCAGAGAAAAAGGAGGAAGAAGCTAAGAAAGATTAGGAAGAGGAAGCAAGGAAGACAAAGAAATTACCATAGCTATACCAGCCTCCCCTACCTTTTCCTCAGAGATTTCAGAAAGCCAAATTGGACAAGCAGTTTGGGAAGTTTTTGGAAGTTTTACAGAAACTTTACATCAACATCTCCTTCACTGAAGCACTTTCTCAGATGCCATCCTATGCAAAATTTCTTAATGAAATTTTGTCAAAGAAAAGAAAGCTAGAAGGCTATGGAACTGTAGCTCTAACAGAGGAATGCAGTGCCATACTGCAGAACAACTGCCTCCAAAGTTGAAAGATCTAGGAAGCTTCTCCATACTTTGCCTCATTGGTAATAAGAAAATAGATAAGGCCCTCTGTGATCTTGGGGCAAGCGTCAGTTTAATACCTCTATCAATATGCAAAAAGTTGGAGATCAGGGAACTGAAACCCACAACAATCGCATTGCAATTGGCTGATTGATCTGTTAAATATCCTGTGGGTATACTTGAGAACATTCCTATCAAAGTGGGCAAATTCCTCATTCTAGAAGACTTTGTTGTCCTTGAGATGGAAGAAGATGTTAAAATTCTTATCATCTTGGGAAGACCATTCTTGGCAACCGCTGGAGCTATCATAGACGTCAAAAATGGGTGACTAACTCTCAAGGTAGGAGAAGAAGAACTGGAGTTCAACTTGGTCGACACGATGAAACACAAATTTGAATATGATGAATGCTTCAATGTTGACACAAGTGACGAACAAGTTGAAAAGGAATTTCATAAGACCCATCCTAAAGATCCTCTTGAAGCATTTATTGTGCACAGCCACACAGTGGATGATGAAAATACAGAAATAATAGCTTGTGCACAACAGTTAGCAGCTCATCCACCCCTACCCTTAGCTAAAGCTTCCAAGATGGAGAAGTTGAAGGAGGAACAAACCAAAGGTAAGCTCCAGGAAAATGCCAAACAGGTTGAGCTTAAACCTCTTCCATCCTCACTAAGGTACGTATTTCTAAACTCAAATTCTAAATATCCTATTATAATCAATGCTAGCCTGTCTAAGTTGGAAGAGGAAAATTTGCTAAGAGAACTTAGGATCCATAGCAAAGCCGTAGGGTATAAGATAGAAGACCTGAAAGGAATCAACCATGCGATTTGCATGCATAGGATACCCATGGAAGAAAACAGTAAACCCACAATCGAACACCAAAGAAGACTTAACCTAAACATGAAAGAAGTAGTCAAGAAAGAAATCTTAAAACTATTAGATGCAGGTATCATATACCCAATTTCTGATAGTAAATGGGTTAGTCCAGTACATGTAGTTCCTAAGAAAGGTGGGATAACTGTTATCCAAAATGCAAGCAATGAACTAATCCCTATTAGAGTAGTCACTGGTTGGAGAATGTGCATAGACTATAGGAAATTGAACAGTGCTACCAGAAAAGACCATTTCTCTCTCCCCTTCATCGACCAAATGTTAGAAAGGTTAGCGAAACACTCTTATTTCTGTTATCTAGATAGGTATTTGGGATTCTTTCAAATTCCTATTCACCCAGAAGACCAAGAAAAGACAGCATTCACTTGTCCCTATGGAACATTTGCATATAGGAGAATGCCTTTTGGTCTATGTAATGCCCCTGCTACCTTTCAAAGATGCATGATGGCTATCTTTTTTTATTATATTAAAGATATCATGGAAGTTTTTATGGATGATTTTTCTGTCTATGGAACTACTTTTGATGATTACCTAGCTAATTTATCTAAGGTGTTGCAAAGATGTGAGGAATCAAACCTAGTCCTAAATTGGGAAAAATGTCACTTCATGGTAAGGGAAGGCATAGTTCTAGGACATTTGATATCAGAAAGAGAAATTGAAGTTGATAAAGCAAAAATTGAGATCATTGAAAACATGCCACCACCAACATCAGTCAAAGGAGTTCGAAGCTTTTTGGGACATGCAGGATTCTATAAGAGATTTATCAAGGACTTTTCCAAAACAGCTAAGCCACTTACTAACTTGTTAAGTCAAGTTGTTCCCTTTAATTTTGATGAAAATTGCCTTGTTTCCTTTAACAGGATCAAAGAAGCCCTGATATTAGCACCAATAATGCAACCACCAAATTGGGAGCTGCCATTTGAGGTGATGTGTGACGCGAGTGACTATACAGTTGGAGCAGTGTTCGGGCAAAGAAAAAATAAAAAGCTCCATGCTATTTATTATGCTAGCAAGACACTCGATGATGCGCAAATCAATTATGCCATTACAAAGAAGGAATTCCTAGCAGTGGTGTTTGCAATGGACAAGTTTAGATCTTACCTCATTGGGTTAAAAGTCATTGTATTCACAGATCATGCTGCAATCCGGTACCTTTTGAACAAGAAGAAAGTAAAACCAAGGCTGATTCGATGGATTCTACTCCTGCAAGAATTTGACCTTGAAATCAAGGACAAAAAAGGATTCGAAAATGTAGTAGCTGACCATCTTTCCAGACTAAAATTGGAGTACACAAAATTGGAGTACACGGAGGACTTCGAAGATTTACCGATTGATGATTCATTTCCTAATGAACAATTACTTGCATTCTCCAAGACTCTATGGTACGCATACTTTGTTAATTTTCTTGTATGCAAGGTACTGCCTCCAAACATGACTTACAGTAAAGGAAGAAATTCCTATATGATGTGAGATATTACTTATGGGAGGAACCTCTACTGTACAAGAGATGTAATGATGGGCTGATAAGAAGATGCATACCAGAGGAAGATATAGAAAGTATCATTTTTCACTGCCATTAATCGCTATATGGAGGACATTTCGGCACCTCAAAAACCGCAGTAAAAATTTTGCAAGCAGGATTTTACTAGCCATATTAGTTTAAGGATGTAAGATCCTTTGTGCTAAGTTGTGATAAATGCCAAAGAACAGGTAACAGTTCAAGAATGAATGAAATGCCACTGCATGGTATACTTGAGATAGAATTGTTTGATGTATGGGGAATAGACTTCATGGGCCCATTTCCCTTTTTCCGTGGAAAGAAGTATATTCTGGTTAGAGTTGATTATGTGTCAAAATGGGTAGAAGCAACTGCAACACCGACTAATGATGCTAGAGTGGTCATAAGGTTCCTTAAAAAGAACATCTTCACAAGATTTGGCACACCGTGAGCAATAATCAACGATGGAGGAAGTCACTTCTGCAACCAATAATTTGAAACACTACTGAAAAAGTATGGAGTGACTCACAAGGTGGCCACATCTTATCATCCTCAAACCCGCGGTCAAGTAGAAATCTTAAATAGGGAACTAAAGCAGATTCTGGAGAAAACTGTAAATAGATCCAGGAAGGACTAGTGCATGAAGTTAGATGATGCACTATGGGCATACCGCACTGCATGTAAAACCCCAATTAGCACAAATCTTGCCGATTGGTTTATGAAAAATCATGCCATCTCCCTGTTGAACTTGAGCATAAAGCTTACTGGACAATTCAGATCTTAAACTTTGACCTCAAAGCTGCTGGTGAGAAAAGGCTCTTACAGATGAATGAGTTGAAAGAAATCTGACAGGATGCATACAAAAATGCCAAAATCTTCAAGGATAAAACCAAAAGATGGTATGACAGGCGCATAGCAAGGAAAGAGATAAAAAAAAAGAGATCTTGTCCTGTTATTTAACTCTAGATTGAAACTCTTTCCAGGGAAGCTGAAATCAAAATGGTCTGGACCTTTCAAGGTCACCCAAGTCTTCCCACATAGAGCAGTAGAAGTGTGGAGCGAAACCTCAGGTGCATTTAAGGTCAATAGGCAAAGGCTGAAGCCTTACTTTCAGGGAGAACCCATAGAAACGGGAGTCAATTGCACTCTCGACCATCCTACTGATAGACCATAAACAAGCAAAGTCTAGCTAAAGACTATAAACAAGCACTTTTTGGGAGGCAACCCAAAATTTTTCTAAACTTTTCTTTTCTTTTTCTCCTTTTTCATATCAATTTTTGTTTCGTACTCATTAGCATTTCATTTTGTAGGATTTTTTTTTGGAAAGGAGAGCAGAGATGAAGAGAGGAAAGGAATCACCAAGTCAAAACCATAAAAGAGAAAATTGAACAAAACTGGGGAAGTAACTCTATTGCCAATCTTTGCATCCATTTCATGTGTTATGATAATAATAATTTTTATTTGGGAAATTTTTGAAAAATCAAAAAATTACATGGGTCATGTACTGGTTTTACACTCCCAGTGTAACTTTCTAGAAGTTCGTAAATTTCTTGCATTTTTAAGTCTGAGAGAGACAGAAAGTTACACGGGTCCATAGCTCAATTTACACGGGTCGTGTAGTGTCTCTAGCAGAATAACTTAAAGCCAGAAATTTACACAAGCCTCTTAGTATTTGACACGGGCCGTGTAACCTATCCTGTAAATAAATTCGAGAGACAGAAAGTTACACGGGTCCTAGAGCTCATTTACACGGGCTGTGTACTACGACATAATTTGAAATTTTTCGGGCAGAAATTTACACAGCCCTACATGTTGAGACCCTTGTAGTGATACACGACCCGTGCACTTTGTCGCAAAGGCAACTCCTGGGGCGTGAAACTCACAAAACGAAGAGTCTTAACGACTCTTTAAATGCACCCCTAGCATTTAAACCCTTCATAAACACAAAACCCTTTATCTCCTCCCTTCCTAGCCTATAAAAACCTCTCAAATCTCATCTCCCTTCACCAAAACCCTACTCTTCTCCTTCCTAAAAACTCATCCATGGCTCCTGCAAAGAGATCTGTAAGAAGGATTGGCTCTTCTTCGAGGCAAAGAGGAGAATCCTCACCTTCTCCACCTCAGCCGCCACCCTAATGCCTAAGAATAAGGGTAGCCAATCCCCAACCATCTCAATAAGCCCATCCTCCACCACAACCACAACCATAAGCCGCTCCACAACCCGAAATCTCCATTCCTTAGGGATTTTGTGATAATGCCCATAAGGCAATGTGCACCCGGCTCCATGCCCAGAAAATAAGCTCCACTAAATACATAGATTTTCCACTGTTGGAGCAAATCGGGTTACAAGATGAAATCAATGGGCTACTTGATAGCATCGGGTGGACAAGGTTCACCGAAGTCCAATTCCCAGCCTACAAGACGCCACACTGGAATTTTTGGGTAGCTTCAAGGCCACCTTATGGCCTACTAATAGGGAGGACAGGGCAGGATTGAATTTCACCTCCTTGGTGTCGATCGGGTGATGAATATAGATGAGTTCAACTCCATCTTTGGCTTTGATAGTGTCGGCCACTAAGAGATCCTAAGGAACTGCATGCTTTACAACAACATCAACTTCTGGAGTTCCATTGCCTCGAACATAGAGCCCTACAACTCTAGCAAATCCAAATCCATAGGCATCACTAGTCCGGCCCTGTAATATATGCATCAGTTCGCCGCCCACACCATAATGGGCCATGGCGATAGCCATGGCATTATAAACGCCAGTGAGCTATTCTTTTTGTGGTGTATGGTAATCGGATAGCGCTGCAGCACAGGCTTCTTTTTGTGCAACCATCTTCGACGCTTCTGTCAATAGTCTACCAGGCACATTGTGCTTGGAGGCCTTGTCATAACTTCAGCTTCGTTCCAGTACATCACAGACTATGCTTTGTCACTGGAACGTCGAGAATTGATCAAACTATCTGCATATCCATGGGGATATGTAAGAAGGTGGGCAACACATGCTACTTACTGGATGTTGAAGGAAACGCCATCCCTCAGAGAGATGAAGTAATAGAAGGGCCTGGCGAGACTTCGTAGCCTAAAAAAGAAGGCCAAGAGCGGATGTTCGAAGAGTCCCCTGTTCGAGTGCCTCCATACACACCACTATCGATAGATCTGGTCCTCACATACCTGCAGTGCATGGAGACCATAATATATGGTAAAATGCGAGCAATCGAAGACAGCCTCCAAGAAGCCCACAATAAGTTCAACATGCTAATGGACAATCTAGATGAGGAGGAAGAGGAGGCAAGATCACCAGCATCACCATCATCATCATCAGAGGCCTTTTAGAGCTAGGACTATAGGATAGGATCTTTATTGTAATATCTTACATGCCTTAGTCCTAACTTGCAATCATAGGTCTCTTTTATTTGCTTTATGTCCAAAAATTTTCCATGCTTAATAAATAATATGCTTCTTATTAATCTTTATACATTTTCTCTGATTTTGCATATTATGTTAACATTGAGGACAATGTCTAGTTTGAGTTTGGGGGGAGGGATACAATTGCATTTGCATATCATTGCATGCACATCATTGCATTGTCTAAATTCAGCTACATTATTCTTGTGTATTAAAATTTTTTGAGAATTTTTGAAAAATTTTGGATTTTAAATTGTGAAACTTAGCACCATAACCAAATTTTAGTAAGCTAATAATTGGACTCCACGGGATAGAGGAATGAACGTATCTATATAGGCAAAAAGGGATTCTAATATGTTGCTTGTGAAGAAACTAATCTCTTTAGTGGAACTAGACTAGTTAAACCTCTTCATAACTATTAATTTATCACATTGAACTTGTAAAATTAGGAGACCAATTTTTGAAATACAAGCAAACCTAAAAATGCCTCACTAGCTCTAGAACATATCTCTTGGACCTATCAAGGCGAAATCCTAGCATATGCTTGATGAAGAAATGATTAAGGCATTCTTTGATATAACCTCACTAAGCCTTAGCCATCCCTAATTAAAATGTATATCCCTTGTAGCCAACTTGAAACTTATGTTTATCCCTTAGAATTTATTGCTTACCCATGTTATTTACCTAGCCCCTAGCCTAAACAGCTTCCATACCCTTTTGAGGAAGAAAAATGCATAAGGAAAATGAAGAGAGGATGTAGAAAACATGAAAGAATGCAAGTGTGCAATTGAAATCAAAGAAAAATTTGCCTTTTTAACCCAGCAAAAATAATGAGTTTGGGGGAGAGGAAAAAAGGAAAAAGAGAAGAAGTCCTAAGATAAGTATCATGGAAGCATGCTTGGCACTATAAAAAGCCAATAACCCCTCTTCTCCATGCAAAATATATAGAAACGAACTTAGTATACTTAGTTTTATGCATACATGCTATCCTCATATTTGCATTCCCTAAAAACCTTCATTGGCAACTAAGTCATTATCCCCTTAGCCCCATTACAACTCTTTTAAAGACCTTTTGATCTTTTGGAAAGTGCATGCTACATTAGTGGAGATAGAAAATTGAGATATGCACATGGAGTTGGAATTGAAATACTTCATCATAATTACTCACAAAAGAGGCAAATTTGGGGTAGTTAGTGTTTCTCAAATCTATCCTGATAAAATAAGTTATTTATAACTTATTAATGGTCTTGTATAGAGGAATAATTAGTCGAAACACCATGAAATGAGGTGAAGTTCCAAACGGGCAGCTATTAGAACCCTTATGCCTTGAAAGAGGAAAATTAGAATGAAGGTTGGAGGAGTTCAATTCTATGCTTATTAAATTGCTAGTTATATTCCTAAGTATCCCCTGAAATGTGTTTTAAAACAGAATTTTGCTTTGCTTGAGGACAAGCAAAAGTTTGAGTTTGGGGGTATTTCATACACTTGAATTGTATAGATGTTTTTAAACATAATTGCATACTATTTCATAGCATTTAGGCAACTATTTTCATGCATAATAGTTAATTTCATTAGTTTTTGTAATTTCTATTGTAAATCCCTTAATTCCATATTTTCTGCATCATTTCAGGTGTTTGGGTGAAGCCCCAGATGTATAGGAGTACAAAGGAAAGCTTGGAGGAGTCAAGAGATAGAGAATTGCTGCTGATACAAAGTACACGGGTCGTGTAAACCAAGCCCTAGACCCATGTAACTCTCTGCAAGAAGAAAGCCAAGAGAATCGATGAGAAACACAAGTATACGGGTCGTGTAATTAGACCCGTGTAATCTATAGGGACCCGTATAAGTCTTTGCCAGGGACAAGTTTGAAGAACCTTATGGGAATAACAGTATATGGCCTGTGTAGTTGGCACAGACCCGTGTAACTCTCTGTGCCAAGGCAAGACTCCGCAATCCCACTCCAGCAAGTTACACAACCCGATATGCCAGGACTCATGTAGTGACACACGGGCCGTGTACTATGCAGCAGCCAATTTTTGACTCGAATTCCCGCTCTTATTTCCTAATTCAAACGAGACTCTTAAAGCCTTTTGGACTCATAAATGACCTAAACCTAGAGTAACAATTATAAATAGAAAAGAAAACATTAGAAAAGGGGGTTGGTTTTTGTTAGGATTGGTTCGGTGGCTGGCTCGCTCTCTCTTTTATCTTTTCGATAGCAACTTTAAGAAGTTTTAAAGAAGAGAAATCCAGCCATTTCGAGGAGAGAAACATCAGTGCCAAAGAGGTTTTCCACCTGAAGCTCCATAAGATCAAAGCTGCAACTCTCTTCGGTTCCTTCGTTTCATCTCCCTAGACAGATTTTTATTATTTTATTTCTTTTACATTATTTTCTTTTTACTGTTTTTACCTTTTTACATGATATTTGCTGAACTCACCATGAGTGAGTAGTTTTCTTATTCTGGATTTGGGAGAGTAGTGCTTGTAATTATTATTATGGATGAACGCTAAGTTTTATTTATTGGATTTGAGATTCGTTTCTTGATTTAATTTCTTGTGATCTTAATGCATGCTATGTGCTGGTACCCACTTAGCTATGATTGTAGATGTTAATTGAAGGACTGAAAGGTGAAGATTAACATTAGAAAATCAAGATCTTGAACCTAGGAATTCTGACCTAGATATAGGCTGATACCTTTATGGAACTTCAAAAAGTGGTTAAAAATCTTAGAGGATTTTAATTAATTTAATCACTACGAAAGTAGGGTTTAAGTTAATTAGGATACACCCTAGGTGCCTTGAGAGAGGATTTTTGATAACTTAGGACTGATTTCCATCAAGGAAAACGATTCCTCAATTCAGTAAATAAACAAGATAACATCCCTAGTAAGACTCAAGTGCGAAATCTTAATTCTAGAATTATTTCAAAATAAACCATTTCGTTTTAAGTTTACCATTTTAGTTTTTAAAGTTAACAAGCATCATTCCCTAAGTATTCGATAGCCTAGACAGTCAAAATTACTGTGTAGATTGGTACTTGCTAAATAAAATTCCTCGTGCGAACGATACTTTACTTATCACTTTATTACTTGATAGTGATCCATGCACATGCGGGGTTGTAAAACTAGGCAAACAATTATCAAAATAGTAAAGGTACAACTTTGTGGCTAAGAGTATAGAAATAAATCTCACAAACGTCCTCAATTAATTTTAAAGTCCCTCAATTGCTATTGTTTCAAGTGACCTTCTGAAAAGCGTGTTGTGTATTTTATTGTCCCTTGATATTGGAATCCTCCTTGTTTCTTCATCTTCTTCTACTAGAGCGCCCTTTTTTTTTTATTCTTTTTTCCAGGGCGTCCTTTTGGATTTTCACCCTTCGCTAATTTTTTAGAAAGCGCCCTTTTAGGTTTTTGCTTTCTTTCCCTCATTTTGCTAAGAGCGCCTTTTCGGGTTTTCACTCTTACCCTTTTTTTTTATGTGTAATATCTTTTTACAGCATCTTCATTCACTGGCCTCGGCAATTCTTCCCCATTCATGTGAGTTAAGATGAGTGCACCACCAGAAAATGCTTTTTTAACCACATAAGGCCCTTCATAAGTTGGTGACCACTTGCCCCGGGAATCACTTTAATTTGGGAGGTTCTTCTTTAGAACTAGATCTCCTAATTGGAATTCGCGTAGGCGTACGTTCTTATCGAATGCTCTGGCCATCCTTCTTTGGTACAACTAACAGTGGCATGCTTCCGTTAGTCTTTTCTCATCTCTCAAATTTAGCTGATCTAACCTTGATTGAACCCATTCTATCTCATTTAGTTCTGCCTCTTTTAGAATCCTTAAAGAAGGAATCTCTACCTCAATTGGCAAGACAGCTTCTATCCCGTAGACGAGCAAATATGGAGTTGCCTCGGTTGACGTTCGTATTATAGTTCAATAGGCATAAAGCGCGAAGGGAAGCATATCATGCCAATCTTTATAAGTGACTGTCATTTTTCCAATTATCTAGAGATTTTTATTAGCAACTTCTACAGCTCCATTCATCTGGGGCTGATATGGCAATGAATTGAGATGCCGAATCTTATATTGATCACATAACTTCTAAATCTTTGGACCATTCAGATTTTTGACATTATCAGTAACAAACTCGCCAGGAAGACCATACTGGTAGATAATATTATTCTTGAAAAATTTTAGAAAGGTGTTCTAAGTGATGTGAGCATATGAAGTTGCCTCAACCCATTTAGTGAAGTAGTCGATGGCTACTAAAATGAATGTGTGCCCATTGGATGCTTTTGGGTTAATCGGACCAATTACATCGATACCCCACATTGCAAAAGGCCATGGTGAGACGAGATTGTAGAGCTAATGAGGCAGGACATTTATCTAATTAGCATAAATTTGGCATTTATGATACTTCCAGAAGTACTCAATGCAATCCTTTTCCAAGGTGGTCTAGAAGTAACCCCGCCTTAAGATCTGCTTTACCATCATATACCCATTGCTATGAGTAGCGCAGTTCCCCTCATGGGTTTTAAATAGAATTCTTCTTGCTTCTTTTGCATTTATGCATCTCAATAACTCACCATTGGAGCTTCTCTTGTACAAGATTTCTCCACTGGGAAAGTATCTCATTGCTAATCTTATGATCATTCTCCTTTTGTTTTTACTTATCCCAGGAGGATATTCCCTAGTTTTGACGTAAACTTGGACATTATGATACCAGGGTTTGCCATATTTTTCTTCTTCGATCATAAAGCAGTATGCTGGCTCACTTCTTGCTTTAATTTGCAATAACTACGTTATTTGCCCTTCCTCCATCTAAGTCATCATCGCCAGAGTAGCTAAGGCATCAGTAAATTGGTTCTTGTCCTGACTCAGGTGAGTGAAAGAGATCTCTTTAAATTCCCAGATTAGTTCAAGAAGATATTTTTGATACGGGATTAGTTTTGGGTCTTTAGTTTGCCATTCCCCTTTGACTTGGTAAATGATCAAAGCTAAATCTCCATACACCATTAATTTCTTTATCTTCATTTCAATGGCCGCCTATAAGCCACTCAGGCAAGCTTCATACTCTGCTATGTTATTTGTGCAACCGAACCTCAGCTTAACAGCTATTGAAAAATGTCTCCCATCTGGGGCAATAAGCACTACTCCAATCCCATTACCGACAAAATTAACTGCCCCATCAAAATACATTTCTCATACATCATTTGGACTCTCAACATCATCGCTCACTGCGTTAATATATTCGTCTGGGATTTCAAAATCTAGGGCTTTGTAATCATTGATTGAGTTCTCAGCCAGGAGGTCAGCTATCACACTCCCTTTTACTACTTTTCTTGTCATATAGACTATGTCATACTAAGAAAGTATGACCTGCCATTTTACTAATCTCCCAAGTATGAAAGGGCTTTCAAATACATACTTGATTAGATCCATTCTGGAAATGAGCCATGTTTTATGATTCAACATGTAATGTTTGAGTCGATTCACTGTCTAAGCCAATGCACAACAGGTTTTTTCCAAGAAAGAGTATTTTGACTCACAGTCATTAAATTTCTTGCTCAAATAGTAAATGGCCCTTTCTTTCCTCCCAGTGTCATCATGCTGTCCCGGAACGCAAGCAATTGAGCTCTGCTGAAATACCATATATAGAATTAATGGCCTACCCGTCATCGGAGGAACCAATACTGGCGGATTTGACAAGTACTGCTTAATCCTTTTGAAAGCCTCTTAACAAGCTTGGTCCCACTTGGCGGTATTATTCTTCTTAAGTAGCTTGAAAGTGGGTTCAGCCTTGGCAGTGAGATTAGAGATGAATCTTGAGATATAGTTCAATTTTCCCAGGAAACTACGCACCTCTCTTTCCATTTTAGGGGAAGGCATCTCTTGGATGGCTTGAATTTTATCTGGATCCACCTCTCTTCCCTTATCGCTTACTATAAATCCCAATAGCTTTCCTGATCTTGCCCCAAACACACATTTAGCCAAGTTTAGCTTTAGCTGATACTTCCTGAGCCTTTTGAACACTTTTCTTAATACCTGTACATGGCTTTCAATTCCCCTGGATTTAATGATCATGTCATCTACATAAACTTCTACTTCTTTATGCATCATGTCATGAAATAATGTGACCATGGCACGTTGATTAGTAGCCCCTGCATTCCTTAGCCTAAAGGGCATCACCCGATAGCAAAAGACTCCCCACTGGGTGATAAAAACAGTCTTTTCTTTGTCGTCTTTGTCCATCAAAATCTGATTATACCCTGAGGCTTCGTCAATACATGAACATCTCTCCAATCCTGCAGCATTGTGCACTAGCACATTTATATGTGGGAGAGGGAAATCATATTTCAAACTCGCCTTATTAAGGTCCCTGTAGTCAACACATACCCTTATCCTACCATCCTTCTTCATTATAGGGAAAACGTTAGCTGCCCATTCTAGGTATTTTACCACTTCTAGGAATCCAGCATCGTATTACTTTTTAACTTCATCCCTGACTTTGAGCAGCGTTTCAGGATTCATCCTTCTCAATTTTTGTTTAACTGGGACTATTTCAGGGATCAAAGGAATCTTATGTGTAACTATCTAAGGATCTAGTCCCGGCATATCATCATAGCCCTAAGCGAATACATCGATGAATTCCTTTATCAGTTGGATCATGTCTTCTAATTTTTCATTATTCACGATTCTGAGTTCCCTTTTATTTTCCTCTGTTCCCAAATTCAAAGTACTCATTTCATCTCCACAGGGTATTAGAGTGGGTTCATCTAGTTCTCCTGACTCTTTGATAGGCTCTTCTTTAGGATCACTTTTCTCGATGGCAATTATGGGACTCTCAAAGTTAACATAAGGGATTTCAGAGTTGATTGGATTATTATGGCTGGGTTGGTCAATGGCCTTGAAGAAATGAGAAAGGATTATATTAAGGGTTGGATTTTAACAATAAATTTTTAAAAGAAAATATTAAACACAGAGTTTGGGAAAATGCGCTATTAATTTATTAATTGCTTAATCATAAAAAGAGGACCATTTATAGAATTACACTTGACACCATGGACAAAGTAATCAAGTGCTGGTAACAAAATATACTATACTCAAAATAAAGTAAAGGGATATCGTCAGCTTCCCAATTGTCGAGCTCTTGTTCCTCAGTGGTTGATGAGATCAGTATTTCGGACATGAAATCTAGGCGTAGGACATTGATAGATGATTTTAAAGGAGATTCTCCATCCTTTTCTTCTAAGTTCTCAAGGTTTGGTCTGGTAAAAACATCTGAGATTTTTGGGACGCTTTTCTTCATTTCAAGAGGTTTGTCGAATCTATGATCCCTGAGTAGGTTTCTCATATGGAAACTTCTATCAGTCAAAGCATCTTCATCATATCCCAACCCTCAACGACCATTCCTCTGAGCGGCTGACACAGGTTTGATAATTCCTTGCAGGGTGATACCCAATCCCTTGCCCTTTTCATAGCCATTTTTCAGCATTACTTTTGCTACCATAGCTGTAGCTCCCCTGTCTCCCAGAGTAGTTTCTTGTAACTCTAAAGCTTGAAATGAGCTTTCTAGGGATCGTTTAGTTGTTTCCACATAAGGAACTAATTGTGGCTTAGTGACTAGCATAGCTTCTTCTCCTCTCACCGTGATGATTTTGCTGTTCATGACATATTTAATCCTTTGGTGCAAAGTTGAAGGCACCGCATTTGCTGAATGAATCCAGGGCCTTCCCAACAGTATAGTGTATGTTGGTTCAATATCCATTACCTGGAATGTTACATTAAAAGTACATGCCTTAATTTGGAGAGGCTAGTCAATGTCTCCTAACACATCTCTATTCGTGTCGTCGAATGCCCTCACAATCATGAAACTTTGGCGTACTCCAGATGGGCCTACCGGGAGCCTTGCCAAGGTTACTGTAACACCCTCCCGGTAGCAACTCCGTACATTCTATTGTTCCGGTGACCGGTGTCGGTCCGGACAGCTAGAACGTCCGAAAAAATATTTAAACTAAAGTCAGGAACTATAATTAACTCAAATATTAATAAGAAAAATTTAGTAAAAATTTTAGAAATAAAATACAACTAAGTCAAATGAACCGGTGCCCAAGTGATGGGTAACCCAGAGGGAAGTTGCGGTTCTCGCAACTAGGAGCCCTAGACCCGGGGAAAAATTCATAAAATAATTTTTGGGACTCCAGAGAAGGGTCATTGAGGTTCCTATGGCATTAGAATGCCAAGAAAATATTTAGAAAAATTTTTCAATCAGATGCATAATTTTGACCCGTTAAGCCGAACGGAGGGCATTTTGGTCATTTCGCCTTCAGAGACGATTTTTGGCCGACTTGTCCAGTTGAGTAAATAATTATTATGACATAAAATATGAATTAAGGGTGATGAAAAATTAATGTAAAGCTAGTAGAAAAGAAAAGAAAAGAAAAGAAAAATCCATAAAAAGCAAATTATGACATCATTATGATGTCAATTAAAAGTTCCCACCAATTGCATTTAAACAACCATTTAACTAACTAATAAAAGAGATAAATAAAGACCAAAGAAAACAAAAAGTAAACAGCCATCTTCTTCCCAAATCCCAGCCGCACCATAGCCAAGAAACCCTCCATTTTTTCTTCTTCATTCAAGCTTAAAAATCTCTCAAACCTCACCTCAAAACCCTAAGTCACTTTCACTAAAATTTATCCTTGCACCTTGCATAACCTTTTGGCAGCCAAGAAAAGGAAAGGAAGTGAAGTTTAAGCTTGGAAAATTCTGCCCTACAAGAGGTTAGTACACATATATACTTAGAACTCTTTATTTCCATGTTAAAGACTTAAAAAGGAGTAAGAATTTGAAAGTCAAATGAATGAAATTTATGTTTATGTTTACCATGAATTTTGGCAGCCCTAAGGAAGGAACATGATTGAGTGTCTTGATGGACTTGGAGTGAACTAGAGATCATATTTAAAGTATGTAAATATAAGGATAATGGATTAGTTAGTTAACTAAGGCAATATGGGTGAACTTTGAATTTGGGCTAGGGTTTGGGAGTGAAAATTTGACTTGGCTTATGAAATTGTTAAAGAACATTCTAATGGTCAATTAGTGACCATTTGAGGTAACTTGACCATAATTTGGACTGAAATATAGCATGGCAAAGTGAAATGGTAGGCTGCCTAGGGACAGCAGTAAGGAGGCTGTGAATCCAGCCTGTTTGGATTGCCATATCTTTGGCTGTGTAGGTTCAATTGGTGTTTTACCAATTGGACATGAAACTAGACTTATAATGGCACAATTTTTCTGAAGAAACCATGTCCAAAAGACCAAAGCAAGTGGACCAAAAATTGGCCCCAATCCGGATACCCTGCAAGCAAATTCTGCAGAATGACCAAATGAATAGTAACTGTTCATTTGGCCATAACTCACTGTAGAATGGTCAATTTGATCTGAAAATTTTACAGAAACAAGATGAGATATAGACAAACAACTTTCATGAAGAAACCTACCCCAAATTATGACCAGAACCTATTCAACAAGGCAGTGGCAGTCACTATTCATTGTACTGTAGATTTGGTAAATTCTGCAGATTGGAAATCTGACCAGCTGTGGTTTTTGGATCATATCTGGAGCTACAAAACACCAAATGGAGTGATTCAAAAAACTAAATTCAACTAGACAAAATAAGGAACAACTTTCATGTTTACCATTTCCTCAAATTTCCAATGTAACAGTCCCTAATGGAACAATAAACTTATGGTACAAAAACTGAAAATTCTGCCCCTTAGTGCTAAGCTTGGAAATGGATTTGCTGATTAATTCCAACAAGTTTTAAATGCAAAATATGGTACATTGGGAGTGTTAAAACCAATGCACCTATTTTCTATCCAAAAGTCAACATTTTTGTTGACTAATGAAGTGAATAGTGACACTAAAACTTGAAATTCACAAATTAAAGAATTTTAAAGTATCAAATGCCCTAGTATACCTAACAAGATTGGTTTGGATAGTTTGGCATGCCAATAGGGTTCAGTTAGCAGTACTGCACATGGCATTATGCCATTCTGTGATTTTATGGCTTTTAGCCATTCTGACCTTGTGTTGATATTTGGCCTTGTGCCTATTGTCATTACAGCTTATTAGCTGTTCTGTTGCACACCGGGAGATACATATGTGACCGATGGTGTGACGGCCCGAGGTACTTGATACCCAGTGCCAGTTTACCCATTTATCCAGTCCAGTCGTCCAGTATAGGTTACTTGGGCAACCAAATGAATGAAAGTGGATAAAGTTAACGAAATGAATGGATATATAAATACAAAACAAATAAGACATGTACATTTAATACATATTTATTTTATGCTATTTTCTTTTATTTTATTATTGCACCACTAAGCATCATTGCTTAGCGCGTTGCTTTTGCCACGCGTAGGTTCTGGAGATACTGATCGTGAGCCCAGTAGACCGCAGACTGGGTGAGTCCATCCTGCAGCTCTGCATAGTGTCCGTGTCACCTCACCACCTACAGTGCATTGGTAGGACACTAGGCTTCATTTTGGTATTTTGTAATTGATTTTTATTTTCCTTTGTATAAATGAAACTTATGTAATGTATTTTGATTTTCATGTAAATAATGAAAATTGTGTTGATGAATGGAAAAGTGAATGTTTATTTGTGATTTGTACATGATTATCATATGAGATGAATGATTGAGAAATGAAATTGAAAAATGTTGAGATTTTGATGATCTCTGGAGTTTGAGGATGATGAGAAATGATTATTGGAAGTGTTTTTCACAGGTTCCGAAGAACTGTTTTCTCCATTTATAGCCGGTACTCTGCCAGATTTTCTTTAAAATTTTCGGAACCTCAAATAAATTATAATTTCAATAAATGACTTAAATGAATTATATTTCACAAGTTATATTCAAAACTATGATAAAAAAATTAATTAAGATAAAATAGAGTGTTCCGGTACACCGTGTGACATATCTTACTCGGATAAACTGTAGACGGGTAAGGGGTGTCACATTTAGTGGTATCAGAGCACGGTTTAGGCGTTTCTGGGCCTAGATTGAGTCCATACCATGCATTGCATTTGTAAGAGTCGAGGTGACACTAATGCAGATCTGTTTGTCTTTCTTATTTTAAATAGGATATGGACCCTACATCTCAGAGGGCAGTTGAGGAGGAAGTGGAGAGCCATGCTCCACCTGCAGCAGCTGAGACTGGGGGTATGGGAGAATCTGCTCCGCCAGCTCAAGCAGAGCCTGCTCAGCCTCCACGGGCCATGTTCCAGTAAATGGCCAAATTTTTCAAACAAATGGCTGGGGTAATGCCACCACCACCACCTCCACAACCAAAATCACATCTAGAAAAATTGAGAAAGTTTGGAGCAGTGGACTTCTTTGGCAAGAGAGAAGATGATTCTATTGCAGCCGAGAATTGGTTGAACAGAACAGGCAGAGTTTTAAAATAACTCCACTGCACTCTAGAGCAAAATTTAGAAGCTGCCATATCTTTGTTGCAAGATGATGCATATGAATGGTGGGACACAGTATCCAGTGAAGTACAGCCAGAAATAGTAACTTGGGACTTCTTTCTCTCCGAATTCAAGTAGAAATATGTGGGTAGTGTATACCTGGAAGAGAGAAGAAGAGAGTTCATTAACCTGAGGCAGAGGCAGTTGTCAGTGGCCGAGTATGAGAAGGAATTCGTAAGATTGAGCCGCTATGGAAGGGAGATAGTCCCTAATGAGGCTGAAAGGTGTAAGAGATTTGAAGAGGGACTAAATGACAACATAAAGATCCAGATCACCGCCTTGGGGATCACTGACTTCACCAAGTTAGTGGAAGCTGCATTAAAAATGGAGAAAGTAAGAATCAGTGAGCAGACTAGAAGGGAAAGACAGCAGAAGAGGGGCCCAGGTCAGTCTAGTTCAGCTCTTACATCTGGGAAGAGGTTCAAGGGTCCACCTGCACATAGTTCAGTCACCACACTGGCCGTGGTCACCTGGGGCCTGTGCCACAGTTTACCCCTAGGAGAGGTCAGTCCACACCATCAGTGGGCAGCTCTCCAGGGATGGGGTTTAGGGGACCAGCCCCAGCATCTTCTGCATGTCCACACTGTTTGAAATGGCATAAGGGGGAGTGTTGGAGAGTGACTGGTGCCTGCTTAAGGTGTGGGTCAACAGAGCACCAGTTGAAGAACTGTCCACGCAGAACTACTACAGCTACTCCAACACAAGCAGATAGACCTGCTCCTGCACCACAAAGAGGTAGGAAATCTGGCAAATCTGAGGCAATAGGACCATCACAGAGGCCTGCATCTGAGCCAGCAGAGAGGCCAAATAACAGACCACCTACCAGAGCTTATGCCCTGAGAGCTCAGGAGGAGCAAGATGCCCCGGACGTCATCAGGGGTACGTTCTCCCTCTACAATACACCTGTGCATGCATTGGTGGATCCAGGATCCACCCATTCATACATCTGCATCAACTTACCCGTAGAAAGGGGGATACTAGTAGGGGAGAGTGACCAAGACATTCTGGTCACTAATCCATTGGGCCACAGTGTAGTGGTGAACAAAGTATACAAGGGTTGCCCGTTAAGGATTCAGGGGTATGAATTCTTGGCAGACCTAATTGAGTTGCCCTTCCACGAGTTTGACGTAATTTTGGGAATGGACTGGTTATCACGTCATCAGGTAATAGTTGAATGCAAATTGAAGAGAATTTCTTTAAAAACTTCTGAAGGTAATGAGATCACAGTTGTGGGGGAAAGGACAGATTTCTTGTCCAATGTCATCTCAGCCACATTTACAAGAAGAATGATGAGAAAAGGCTGTGAAGCCTACCTAGCACATGTGGTGGATACTAGGCAGGCTAAGCCAAACCTGAGTGACATACCCACAGTAAGAGACTTCCCAGAAGTATTTTCTGAAGAATTGCCTGGTTTGCCACCAGAAAGGGAAGTTGAATTTGCTATTGAGACACTGCACAAAGACCCATTTCCATTGCTCCTTATAGGATGGCACCCACGGAATTGAGGGAGTTGAAAACTCAGTTGCAAGAGTTGCTTGATAAGGGGTTCATACGCCCCAGTGTGTCACTATGGGGAGCTCCAGTGCTGTTTGTAAAGAAAAAGGATGGGACTTTGAGGCTATGTATCGATTACCGGCAGTTGAACAAAGTGACTGTGAAGAACAAATATCCGTTGCCTAGAATTGATGATCTGTTTGATCAGTTGAAGGGAGCAGGAGTATTTTCTAAGATTGATCTCAGATCAGGGTATCATCAGTTAAGGGTGAAGGATGTAGATGTGCCCAAGACTGCATTCAGAACCCGATATGGGCATTATGAGTTTCTGGTGATGCCCTTTGGCCTAACAAATGCACCAGCAGCATTCATGGACCTTATGAACCGTATCTTCCATCCACACTTAGATCGGTTCGTAGTGGTCTTTATTGATGATATTTTGGTGTATTCCAAGACCAGGGAAGAACATGATGAACATTTGAGGATTGTTCGCAAACCACGAGAGAAAAGAAGTCAGTATGCTAAGTTGTCCAAGTGTGACTTTTGGTTGAATGAGATTGCATTCCTTGGACACATAGTGTCACCGATGGGATTAGGTGGATCCTAAGAAAATAGAAGCAGTGATGGAATGGAAGCCTCCCAGAAATACAACTGAGGTCAGAAGCTTCTTGGGGCTAGCTGGGTATTACAGAAGATTTGTGAAGGGATTTTCCTTAATAGCTGCTCCAATGACCAAGTTGTTACACAAGAATGTTAGATTTGACTGGAATGACAAGTGTCAGACCAGTTTTGAGAAGTCGAAGGCTATGTTGACAAAGGCACCAGTGTTAACACAGCCAATGTCAGGAAAGGACTTTGTGGTCTATAGTGATGCCTCTCATAATGGGTTAGGGTGTGTATTGATGCAAGAGGGGAAGGTGGTCGCTTATGCTTCCAGACAGCTAAGGCCACATGAACAGAATTACCCTACCCATGATCTAGAGCTTGCAGCAATTATCTTTGCACTGAAGATATGGAGGCACTACTTGTATGGTGAAAAGTGCTACATTTACACAGACCACAAAAGTCTAAAATATTTGCCAACCCAGAAGGAGCTCAACCTTAGACAGAGACGATGGATTGAGTTCATGAAGGATTATGATTGTGTAATTGACTACCATCCTGGGAAGGCAAATGTAGTTGCTGATGCTTTGAGCAGAAAATCCATCACAGCTTTGAGGTCATTGAATGCCCGTCTATCTTTGGTTCGACATGGAGCTATTTTGGCTGAGTTGCAAGTGAGGCCAAAC
Source organism: Hevea brasiliensis (assembly GCF_030052815.1). NCBI lineage: Eukaryota > Viridiplantae > Streptophyta > Magnoliopsida > Malpighiales > Euphorbiaceae > Hevea > Hevea brasiliensis. The sequence goes on from NC_079496.1 coordinate 32,154,488, forward strand.
CTGTTACAGCAGATTTTAGATGGGCAGAAGGTAGATGAGAAGCTAATGGCTATTATGAGCAAAATCTCAGAGGGAAAAGCAACTGATTATGAAGTGAAAGCAGATGGGTGTCTGTATTACAAAGGAAGACTGTGTACCAGATAATGAGCAATTGAAAGCCAGTATTCTGAAAGAGGCACATGCCAGTGTTTATGCTATGCACCCAGGAAGTACAAAGATGTATCATGATCTAAAACTTCAGTATTGGTGGCCTGGTATGAAGAAAGACATAGCTGACTATGTGACTAAGTGCTTGACATGTCAGCAAGTCAAGGCAGAACATCAAGTTCCATCAGGTTTGCTACAGCCTATACGCATACCTGAATGGAAATGGGATCGGGTCACCATGGATTTTGTAAGTGGTCTACCTCTCACCCAGAAGAAACATGACGCAGTATGGGTGATAGTAGATAGATTGACGAAGTCAGCACACTTTCTGCCAGTTAGGACTGACTACTCACTGGAGAAGTTAGCAGAATTGTATATCAGTGAGATAGTTAGACTACATGGAATTCCACTTTCCATCATATCTGATCAAGACCCAAGGTTTACATCGAGATTTTGGAAGAAGTTGCATGAATCCTTGGGTACACAACTCCACTTCAGCACAGCCTTCCATCCTCAAACGGATGGGCAATCAGAAAGAGTAATCCAGGTAAACAATTAAACCAATTGAATTAATACAACTATTGAACTAAAATGATAACAATAACATGAAAAATATGTCAGGTCCTTAAGGATATGCTGAGGAGTTGTGTCATTGAGTTTGAGGGAAGCTGGGATAAATACCTCCCACTGGCAGAATTTGCATACAACAATAGCTACCAAGCTAGTATCCAAATGGCCCCGTATGAAGCACTGTATGGGAGAAAATGTAAAACTTCGCAGTCTTTGGACTGAATTGGGCGAAGACAAATGGTGGGGCTGCACAGTGAAACAGACTGAGGAGAAAGTGAAACTAATCAAAGCCAATCTGAAGGTTGCCTCAGACAGACAGAAATCTTATGCCGACCTGAAGAGAAAAGAAATAGAATATGTGGTTGGCGACAAAGTGTTCCTCAAGGTGTCACCGTGGAAGAAGGTATTGAGGTTTGGAAGGAAAGGTAAGTTAAGCCCTAGGTTCATTGGCCCATATGAAGTCATTGAACGTGTGGGTCCAGTGGCCTATAGGCTAGCTTTACCACCAGAGCTGGACAAGATCCATAATGTGTTCCACGTGTCCATGCTCAGAAGATACCGCTCAGATCCTTCACATGTCATCTCCAGGGAAGAAATTGAAATACAACCGGATTTGACATATGAAGAAGAACCTCTACGGATCCTAGCTCGGGAAGTAAAAGAATTGAGGAACAAGCAAATTCCACTGGTGAAAGTGCTTTGGAGGCACCACAACACCGAGGAGGCAACTTGGGAAAGTGAAGAGACGATGAGGCAACAGTTCCCTCAACTGTTTGCATCAGGTAAATTTCGAGGACGAAATTTAAATTAGAGGGGAAGAGTTGTAACACCCTCCCGGTAGCAACTCCGTACATTCTACTGTTCCGGCGTCGGTCCGGACAGCTAGAACGTCCGAAAAAATATTTAAACTAAAGTCAGGAACTATAATTAACTCAAATATTAATAAGAAAAATTTAGTAAAAATTTTAGAAATAAAATACAACTAAGTCAAATGAGCCGGTGCCCAAGTGATGGGTAACCCAGAGGGAAGTTGCGGTTCTCGCAACTAGGAGCCCTAGACCCGGGGAAAAATTCATAAAATAATTTTTGGGACTCCAGAGAAGGGTTATTGAGGTTCCTATGGCATTAGAATGCCAAGAAAATATTTAGAAAAATTTTTCAATCGGTACAGACAATTTTGACCCGTTAAGCCGAACGGAGGGCATTTTGGTCATTTCGCCTTCAGAGACGATTTTTGGCCGACTTGTCCAGTTGAGTAAATAATTATTATGACATAAAATATGAATTAAGGGTGATGAAAAATTAATGTAAAACTAGTAGAAAAGAAAAGAAAAGAAAAATCCATAAAAAGCAAATTATGACATCATTATGATGTCAATTAAAAGTTCCCACCAATTGCATTTAAACAACCATTTAACTAACTAATAAAAGAGATAAATAAAGACCAAAGAAAACAAAAAGTAAACAGCCATCTTCTTCCCAAATCCCAGCCGCACCATAGCCAAGAAACCCTCCATTTTTTCTTCTTCATTCAAGCTTAAAAATCTCTCAAACCTCACCTCAAAACCCTAAGTCACTTTCACTAAAATTTATCCTTGCACCTTGCATAACCTTTTGGCAGCCAAGAAAAGGGAAGGAAGTGAAGTTTAAGCTTGGAAAATTCTGCCCTACAAGAGGTTAGTGCACATATATACTTAGAACTCTTTATTTCCATGTTAAAGACTTAAAAAGGAGTAAGAATTTGAAAGTCAAATGAATGAAATTTATGTTTATGTTTACCATGAATTTCGGCAGCCCTAAGGAAGGAACATAATTGAGTGTCTTGATAGACTTGGAGTGAACTAGAGATCATATTTAAAGTATGTAAATATAAGGATAATGGATTAGTTGGTTAACTAAGGCAATATGGGTGAACTTTGAATTTGGGCTAGGGTTTGGGAGTGAAAATTTGACTTGGCTTATGAAATTATTAAAGAACATTCTAATGGTCAATTAGTGACCATTTGAGGTAACTTGACCATAATTTGAACTGAAATATAGCATGGCAAAGTGAAATGGTAGGCTACCTAGGGACAGCAGCAAGGATGCTGTGAATCCAGCCTGTTTGGACTGCCATATCTTTGGCTGTGTAGGTTCAATTGGTGTTTGGCCAATTGGACATGAAACTAGACTTATAATGGCACAATTTTTCTAAAGAAACCATGTCCAAAAGACCAAAGCAAGTGGACCAAAAATTGGCCCCAATCCGGATACCCTGCAAGCAAATTCTGTAGAATGACCAAATGAACAGTAACTATTCATTTGGCCATAACTCACTGTAGAATGGTCCATTTGATCTGAAATTTTTACAGCAACAAGATGAGATATAGAGAAACAACTTTCATTAAGAAACCTACCCCAAATTATGACCAGAACCTATTCAACAAGGCAGTGGTAGTCACTATTCATTGTACTGTAGATTTGGTAAATTCTGCAGATTGGAAATCCGGCCAGCTGTGGTTTTTGGACCATATCTGGAGCTACAAAACTCCAAATGGAGTGATTCGAAAAACTAAATTCAACTAGACAAAATAAGGAACAACTTTCATGTTTACCATTTCCTCAAATTTCCAATGTAACAGTCCCTAATGGAACAGTAAACTTATGGTACAAAAATTGAAAATTCTGCCCCTTATTGCTAAGCTTGGAAATGGATTTGGTGATTAATTCTAACAAGTTTTAAATGCAAAATGTGGTACATTGGGAGTGTTAAAACCAATGCACCTATTTTCTATCCAAAAGTCAATATTTTTGTTGACTAATGAAGTGAATAGTGACACCAAAACTTGAAATTCACAAATTAAAGAATTTTAAAGTATCAAATGCCCTAGTATACCTAACAAGATTGGTTTGGATAGTTTGGCATGCCAATAGGGTTCAGTTAGCAGTACTGCACATGGCATTATGCCATTCTGTGATTTTATAGCTTTTAGCCATTCTGACCTTGTGTTGATATTTGGCCTTGTGCCTATTGTCATTCTGACTTATTAGCCGTTACATTTGCTGCCGGGAGATACATATGTGACCGATGGTGTGATGGCCCGAGGTACTTGATACCCAGTGCCAGTTTACCCGTTTATCTAGTCCAGTCGTCCAGTATAGGTTACTTGGGCAACCAAATGAATGAAAGTGGATAAAGTTAACGAAATGAATGGATATACAAATACAAAACAAATAAGACATGTACATTCAATACATATTTATTTTCTGCTATTTTCTTTTATTTTATTATTGCACCACTAAGCATCATTGCTTAGCGCGTTGCTTTTGCCACACGTAGGTTACGGAGATCTTGATCGTGAGCCCGAGTGGACCGCATGATGGTTGAGTCCATCCTGCAGCTCTGCATAGTGTCCGTGTCACCTCACCACCTACAGTGCATTGGTAGGACACTAGGCTTCATTTTGGTATTTTGTAATTGATTTTTATTTTCCTTTGTATAAATGAAACTTATGTAATGTATTTTGATTTTCATGTAAATAATGAAAATTGTGTTGATGAATGGAAAAGTGAATGTTTATTTGTGATTTGTACATGATTATCATATGAGATGAATGATTGAGAAATGAAATTGAAAAATGTTGAGATTTTGATGACCTCTGGAGTTTGAGGATGATGAGAAATGATTATTGGAAGTGTTTTTCACAGGTTCCGAAGAACTGTTTTCTCCATTTATAGCCGGTACTCTGCCGGATTTTCTTTAAAATTTTCGGAACCTCAAATAAATTATAATTTCAATAAATGACTTAAATGAATTATATTTCACAAGTTATATTCAAAACTATGATAAAAAAAATTAATTAAGATAAAATAGAGTGTTCCGGTACACCGTGTGACATATCTTACTCGGATACACTGTAGACGGGTAAGGGGTGTCACAGTTACATTGGGCAAGACATTGAGTGCTGAGCCATTGTCAATTAGAACTTTAGCAACCAAAAATCCTTTACACTTAACTGTCACATGCAGAGCCTTGGTGTGCTTCAAGCCAACCGGGTCTATTTCGTCTTCTAAGAAAGTAACGAAATTGGATGCCTGAATTTGCCCAACTATCTTTTCAAATTGCCCCGGTGTGATGTCCAGGGTTACAAAGGCCTGGTCTAAAACCATCTGTAAGGCGTGGCGATGCACTTCCGAGCTCAGTATTAATGATAGCAAGGAGATTCAAGCAGGTGTCTTCTTTAATTGTTCAATCACATCGTACTCACTCTGCTTCCTGATTTGCAATGACAGTTCATCTTCTTCCTTCTTTTCACTAGATTCTCCCCTCTCTATTACTTTCCCACCTTTTCCTCAGTTTCAGATGACTCTCCTACTTCTGCTTTCCCTTTACTTTTCTTTTCCTCTGTGCTGTAACACCTCCCACTTCTAGTAATAAATTCTACTTCTTGATTTAGAGAGTCATTTGTTAGGGCAGGTTCTAATGTGAATTGAGGAGCAGAGTAATTGGAGGGGCTTGTATAGGTCATTTTGAAGCAAGCATGAGGGGTGAAACATGGTTTAGGGGTGGCGATGGGTTGAGTGTAGGTATGGTTGAGGGTAGGGATGGAAGTACTGCTAGATGCACTCTGTGTATAAACTTGGAAATTGTAATTCCAAGGCACAGCATGGGTATCGATAACTAACAGCCGTGGTGGGGTACATATGATTGTCAGAGGTGGTGCTGGTGGTGTTGATGTGGTGGGAACAAAAAAAACCATTTTTGGAGCAGATCTTGAGATGTCTTTGCCATAAATGGCGGTATTCATTTCATTTTCTTCTTTTGACTTTAATTGACACCTCAAGATTTTCAGTGATATCATTCTCCGAATTTCCCTTTGAATTCATCAGAATTCTGCAATTCATGATTGGTTACTCCATGATAAGGGCATCCAGAGCCCGACAAATCATTTCCAGAGTTAAACCCATAAGGATGTATATACCCTTCCAGCACCATCGTTGCAAGAATCTCATCGAAGAACGGGGTTAATTGATCCACTTTCGTAATCAAGTTTTCATCCAGGGACTCTATCACGCTCACACCATTCCCTTTTTCTGTATCGTGATGGGGTAATGGATTTGAAGTGACGTTAGGAGTGGAGCCATTCCCTTCAATCTTCAACTACCCATTCCTAATCAGGGATTGTACTCTTTCTCAGATGGCTCCACAGTTATCTGTTGATTGTCCTATAGCCCCGCCATGATATTCACATCTGGCACTAGGATCATACCACCTTGGATATGGCGGCTGGACGGAGTCTAGTGGGATGGCACTATTTGATTGATACCCAAAAGATAACGGTAAATTTCACTGAGTGGGGGTGATAATGGCAAATCAGAATTCCTTGATGGTCTCAAACCAGGTTGAGGATCAGGTGGTCTGAAAGGAGTATTTTGGTTAGATGTCTGGGATTGTAAGCAGCTTGGGGAGGATATTGTGGGTGAGAATAGTTTGGAAATGGAGGAGGAACATTTGCTACCATTGGTTTATGGGCTGGAGGGTATGGACTTTGGGCTGGGGTGTATGGGTGAAATTTATTTTGTGGCGATAAGTGAGTTTGTTTTGAAATGGAGTGTACATCCCCTTCCTTCTTTTTTCCAAAATTGGTAAGCTTTTTCATAGAATTCTCCCCTACCATTTCTTATAGCCTTCCCAATCGAAGATTTGCTTTAATTCTTTCTCCCGTTTGAATGATGTCTAAAAAACTATTAGAAGTATTTCCAATCATTAAATTGAAATATGGGGCCTTCATAGTCTCAATGAACAGAGAGTAGAGTTCACTGTCTATCACCGGAGGACAAACTTCAGCTGCCTTTTCTCTCCACCTCTGGGCATACTCCTTAAAGCTCTCCCTTTCCCTCTACACCAGGTCTTGGAGGTCTTTCCTTGTGAGGGCAATATCACAATTGAACTTATACTGTTTGAGAAAAGCGTCAGCCAAATCTTTCCAGGAGCGTAATCTACTCCTATCCAATTGTATGCACCAATGTAAGGCTGTCCCTGTGAGGCTTTCATGGAAGAAGTGTACCAAGAGTCTGTCATCTTCTGTGAAAGTAGACATCTTAGCTATATAAGTGGCCAAATGGATGCACGGGTCAGAGCTTCCGCTATATTTATTGAATTCCAGGACTTTAAATTTTGGAGGTACCACTACATCTGGCACTAATCTTAGCGAAGACACATCGACTGAGCCATACATATTTAACCCTTCAATAGCTCTTAGCCTTTCCTCCAAAGTAGATAACTTCTCATTTTCTTTTTTCTCTACTTTCTCTCCCTATTACATGAGCTATTGCCCCAGTTAGAAAATTGGTTGTAGGGTAAACTGAGGGGATTGGTGCTGAAGGATGAAATTCTGTATTCAGGATAGCTTGGTGATAAGAGATAGGAAATTCACTGCTAGGGAATGTTGGATTAAAGGTAATTGTTGGGTCGAGAATGGGAGTTTAGAAGGTGAAAGAAGTTGAGGCTTGATCATGAAGCTTTTGGGCATAAGTATTAACTGTTGTTGTAAGTGGGGGAATCACTGGTAAATTTGGTTCTGGTGCTGGCCGTGTAGTTTCTTTGTTTTGGGACATTTCTCTCATCATCTTCATTAACTTTGAGATCTATTCCCTTTATTCTAAAACTTGCCCTTATAGGTTCTGCACTTGTTCTTGCTTTTCCATTATCTTCTTCGCTCGGGATCTTGTTAAGTAAACTTTTCTTGATACAACTGATTGCTGGATCAGATTTACTTTGGGAGCAATATTGGTTTCCTATAGAAAAAGGTGCGTTATCAGGTTTATTTTTGTAAATAAACTTACTGTGGCCAAAGTTTTGGCTGGTCAAAGGATACTGTGACAAAGGATTACCGAAAATGGTGTCTGCCAAGGGTAGATTATTCTTTATAATGGCATCATTCGATAGTCCAACCATGAATGACGGGGCGTATGCATGGTTATGATACTTGTTCATATTACGCATATGTCTTTTCACATAGCTCTAACGAGGATAAATCCCATGAGAGTTACACTATTCATTCATAAGTTTCAAGGTTCCAGAATACAGTTTTATTATTTGTGAAGCGTACATAGTATAGTGCTATTGCCTAGGCTCAGGAAGGCTCCTTAAAATACAATGACATCTTTTGAGATACTTATACAATCTCATTTCTTGTCTCATAGGGTTGAATGTCTTTAAAGCATATTCGGATTCAGGCAACAGTTCTTGTTTCCCTTGCGCTATCATCTTTTCTAACTGGTCGACATTCCCTTGCAATTCTTGGTAAAGGATGGCTTGTCTGTCCTTTTCCTTTCTTTGTTTGGTACATTCCTTCGAAATATCATTGATTAATTGTGTCTAATCTTTATGTTCATACTTTCTCTTCTTATTTTCTTGCTTGTATTCTTCCATCAATATCTCATGATATTCCAGTCTTTATCGTAATTTGCTATTTTGTATCTCCTTCTCCTTTACTATGCTTTAGAGCAAAGCCTTCTCTTTCTCCCACTTGGTTTTTCGCCTCTCATATTCTGTTTTGGCATCAGTCATCTCCTCTCAAAGCCTCTTTGCCTCCTTTTCCAATGCTTACTCTTAACTTTCTAATCTTTTTATGCACTCTTTCAGTTGCTGGTTTTAGTAGTCAAGTCTCGAAGAGGACTACTTGATCCGGTATCAACTCCTTCCAAATAGACCTCTTGGTGAGATATACTTACCCCGGACCTTATTAGTTTGGAGATTCGATACTCTTTGTCTCTCCCGTTTCTCCATAAGGAATATTCTTCTATTGTGCTTGGCCCTTTCGGTGACCGTTCCATCAAGATCAACTTTTCCCAAGATTTGCACAAAGCTTTCAATTCGTCTTCTCTACCGGGTTCATGATAGAAATGTGTTTGACGAAATCCTTCGATATTGGGAATGGATTGAGTCAAGCCGAATTGCCTCATTATCATAGTTGGGATATAACTTGTGCATCCGGTTAGCCCTACTAATGGTACAAAATGATGACCTCCTATACTGATCAAGATGGGTTAGCCCATAGTCCATAACTTTCTCCAACAGTAATTGTGACTACTAAAATTCAGAATCTTCTCTTGCCGTTGTCGTTCATCCCTTTCACTTATTACTAGCTTCACCATCTTTTCAATAATCGGTTGGTCCGAGTACTAGGTCAGACCCTTAGTTTTTAGTGGACAGATATGACTGAGGATCCAAAGATACAGTAGCTGGATGCAACACTTAATAATTCCCTTACCCTGATGCTAGCAATATGTCAAGGTTAAGAAGGTCTCAGCAAGAATAGTAGGTAATGGATTGACATTCTATTTTTCCACTACCCAAAAAAATTCTGTGACGTTATGGGTTATAATTCCTAGAGGTCCGGGGAATAAGACCAGTCCATGAATCCCCAGAGCTAGAACTGACAAAGCCTTATCCCATTTCTCACCCTGAATATGCTGGTCCAGATGCTTCTTAATGTAAACCCAAGGCCATCCACGCAAGTTTCCCTTAACGATTTCTTTTACTCTAGCTTTCTCTGCTGGGACTCCTATTATGTGCGCGAACCGTTTCCATGTTTATTTATGATCAAAGTGGAGATAAATACGATTCTGGGCCACATAAGGGATCTTTGGTAGCATTTGATATTCCTCTACTGTAGGTGTCGTGTCGACATCATTGAAAGAAAATACCCTATAACTGGGATTCCAAGTAGATAACATGGCCTTTAGTGCCAGAGCCTATGCTTTGACCCTTATCAAGGAGGCAATCTTCCCATATTTTTCCTCGAACTATGTTTGGGCATGATTAGCCAATGATTTCCAACTATTTAATAAGTCATCGAAACCAGCTGTTCTGATCTCAATTTTACTAGGATCTAATGGAGGCAAAGGACAGGCTTCTACTTCTATCTCACCAGTCTATAAGGATTCCGAGTCATGGATTAATCTAGATCTTCGTTGAGCATCTCATTTTTGTTCTGAAACCTTTTCGGCTGACTGACTCGAAGATGCCATTTTAAAGTTTTGACCTACCCTTGGCAGACACCAATTTTTAATACCTGCAAAGGAAATAAGTTAGCAAAATAAATTCAGGTAATTTTGAATTATACTACTTGCGTGACAATATCTATAAACCTATTAAAGTAGGAAGGTGTTTAGATAATCCTGGCAGTATGATTCAAAATTACCCTCATGTTATTTAAGAAAAGTTTAAAAATATAAACAGAGTACGGTGAAAGCAAGTATGTCCCTTTTGTCCTAAAATAGGGTAACCGTGACACCGGGTAGGTACTATCTAATTGGATGGTACTATCTTCAAAGATGGCTTAGCATAGGCTCCGACTGATGTGACGGTTTAGCTCAAGGTCTAATTTTCTAAAGCCAAAGGTTCCCAAATTGTCCCTACTATAAACAGTAGAGCCTCATTTCACCATTATGATAATGACGAGAAAAATCCACAATTATTACAATATGTGAAATAAGTTCTAATCTGAGTAGAAGCTTTCACAGATACTAATGGGGTAAAAACCCACAGGTACCACTACATGATTCCCTCCTACTTCCTATAGGTAAGAGAGCCCAGGTATAGGGCTAAAGTGTGTGAGGACATCGTGTGGGTGATCAGTGTGTGAAGGGACATATTTACCTCTTCCTTATTCAAGGGAATTTAGGCAAAGATTACTGCAATAAATGAAATAATCAAAACAAACAAAATGGTTAGAGAGAATAGTAATAATTAAAATATTAAAACTTCTAATTCTATGAGTCAACCCCCATAATTATCGATAAGAGCACAGGATTAAATTTGCATTTTGGACTTCTAAACTAGGGTTATTTTAGTCTTAGTCCCTAGTGGAGTCGCCAAACTGTCGCAAGGACTTTGCTATCACCGGACGATTCTCACCGAAGTGGAAAAAGTGAAGAGTCGCCACTTTAATTTTAAGGGAAATTAAAGGAAACCATTACTGAAAACAAAAACCACTTTCAAAACAAAGATTCTGGGTTCGGAGTCTGTTCATGGGTGGGGGAGGTGTTAGGCACCCCATCTCATCTCTTAATGAGGGTCAACAAATTTAATGGTGTGCTCTTTGATTACTTACGATTAATAATTTGGGGGTTTTGGAGTCATGCTGTTGGTCTTTTTATTGACAGAAGGAGCGTTCAATATCTAACCATTTTGGGTTACCCAAGAATATGGGTACATGGGATGTCCCCACGGTGAATTGGTGTTTTGTTTGTTTAATTTTTCATTTTGGGATTCTAAGATTTCGGTAGAGGACTCGGGTAAGAGAATTAGAATTGTATATTAGAATTTTGCTAAGAGGATTCGAGTAAGGACTCTCTCCCGACCTCTCAATATATGTATATTAGAATTTTTATTAAGAGGATTCGGGTAAAGACTCTTTCCCGATCTCTTGAAATGTGTATATTAGGATTTTGCTAAGAGGATTCGGGTAAAGACTCTCTCTCGACCTCTCAAAATGTGTATATTAGAATTTTTATTAAGATGATTCGGGTAAGGACTCTCTCATGATCTTTTAAAATGTGTATATTAGAATTTTGTTGAGTGAACTCGGGTAAGGACTCTCTCCCGATCTCTTGAAATGTGTATATTATGATTTTGCTAAGAGGATTCGGGTAAGGACTCTCTCCTGACCTCTCAAAATGTGTATATTAGAATTTTTTTTAAGAAGATTTGGGTAAGGACTCTCTCCCGATCTCTTAAAATGTGTATATTAGATTTTTGTTGAGCAAACTCAGGTAAGGACTCTCTCCCGATCTCTCAAAATGTATTTATTAGAATTTTTGTTAAGAGGATTGGGATAAGGACTCTCTCTTGATCTCTTAGAATGTGTATATTAGAATTTTGTTGATCGAACTCGGGTAAGGACTCTCTCCCGATCTCTCAAAATGTATATGTTAAAATTTTTGTTAAGAGGATTCAAGTAAGGACTTTCTCCCGATCTCTTAAAATGTGTATATTAGAATTTTGTTAAAGGGATTTCGGTAAGGACTCTCTCCCGATCTCTTCTAATTTGTCAAAATAGATTTTAAAAGGTCACGATCGTGAGATCGATCTCATTTAACCCTATTAGATATGAGAACATTGCTCATATCACCTCCTGCTTTTCATATTATCCCAGACTTTTATTTTCGATCTCATGATTTATTTACTGAACTTCTCTCAACTTAATACGACTCCTCATTCTGAACCTTCTAGACATCTTATTTCGGAAGTTCCCGTCCGAACTAGATCCCGAATCCCGATCTTATTTCTTTTTAGAGCTAAACTGAATAACTAAACTCCCAATTCATCTGTACTATTCCTAATCGTTTTTACCCTGATCGGGAATCTCCACATTGTTTTCTCCCATCCATACTCCTTATGGTACTTATAGAATGTAAATATCCTGAATTATTCTCTTTTTTACACAAAATACTGTAAAGAAATTAAAGACAATGTAAAAATTAAAGGTAAAACTCGTGGACATCAAAAAAAGTGAGGTAAGTCCAGTTTCGACATAAACTTATTCTGAAGATTCGTTGCGACAAACTATGCCATGAACACTTGAGAATGATAAATCGAACACTTACCTGTAGAAAAGGCTGAAGCAACGAGTAAGCTGGTACCGATGTCTTCGTGTATTCGTTGCCACTAACACTGAGATAGTAAGGTGATTTTGAGGAGTTATAAACAACTGAAGTGAGATTTTCTTGAGAAATGGTGCGAGGTTATCCAAAGTATGGATTGCAAGCTCTATAGTTTCCATGGTAAGATCCTTCAGAAAACTTATTTCTAAAGTCTCTAGGAACCTTGAGAGTTTCAGATTAAAAATCAAGCTACAGCAAAAATTCCGGGGTTTCTCCTGAATAATCACTACTACCTCCATAGCGTTGCATATAGGTATTTATAGGAGATGGGCACTTGAAACAGAGGGCTAGGATTTCATCAGGAGGAGACGAAAGGCCTCGATTTAAAGGACATGATCCGACCCTAGAATTAAAGAGAATCAAAATTGATGGTTGGGATTCCATTTGAAAATTCTATCCTTTCGCCCCTTAATCCAATGGTCAAGGGTCTTGCCTTCTAAAATGGATCTAAGGGTTGGGAATAAAAAGCGCCAAACCTATCATTCATTTTTTATCTGAAGGCCTCAAATCCATCCTTACAATTATGATCAATGGTGTAAATCGAGATGTACTGGGCTGCTTTAACCGTTTGGAATCCAACGGGTAGGAGTGTGTCCTTACGAATGAGATGTGTGGTAAAGATTGGATCATGCCTGCAATGCTTTAATTGACTCTAATCTGATGGTGGAGGGAACTAGTGTTTATGAATTAAAGGTCATGATTAGAAGCTGTTCAACTCACTGAGTTCCTCGACCTCTTTCTCATTGAAGGAGCGGAAGCATGAAAAACACAAGTTTATATCATTGAATTCAAAAATTTTTCACCTAGGGTCACATGCATCATGCAAAATTCATTTTTATCTATTTGATTTCAATGATAAATAGCATATTAAAACTCTTTTAATATATTTTTGGATCTAAATCTGCCATTTAAGATTTTAGAATTAATCAGATTAATTATTAGAACCCTATATTAGATCAAGAACAAGTGCACTAACCTCTTGATGCACTGCAGTGTATTTGACACCTTTGGGATACGTCTAGGACAAAAAATGTTGTCCCTCTAGCTTGTCCACACCAAGATCACCTATGGCAGCCCTTGAACAGCTTCTAAAGCTTTTTCTATGAATTAGAAAATCAAGTTTTTCCTTTTGAGAGATTACAGATGTAAACAGGACACTAGAAACAATTTCTAGTATTTTTAATTCAAGAGATTATTTGCTAATCTCTTTGAATTAATGAGAGATGAAGAAGAAGAGAAGGGAGAGAAGCCAAGGGTGGCAGCACCTTTTTGAGAATGAGCAGATTGTTTTTTTTTTTGTTCTTTCATCCTTATACTTATATAGCTAGGTCACTACTTAAAACCCTTACTACATGTCACCCTCTGATTGGTTCTAGGTTTAATTGACCCAATCACATTGTGCCAAGTGTCAAACATATATTTAATCTTGACTTTAATCATCTTATATGATTAAAAGACATTTGGCAAGCTTATATGTAGTGTCATGTGTCACCATCTCATGGTGCCACATGTCACCCTATGAAATGACCAAAATACCCCTGTGTATTAATTTTGAGTTCTCAACCCAAAATAATTATTTCTCTTCTTCTAATCAATTTATATCAAATATAAATTAATTAATTAATCTTTATTAATTAATTTCTCATTAATTAAATTCATATTTAAACACTTTAAATATAAATTTAACTTATACTATACATCCAATAACCTAGATTTGGTTTCAAGCCATGCTAAGGACTTTGCAATTTAATTGCAAACCAAACCTATTTAATTAATTAATTAAACTCTTTAATTAATTAATTAAATCATGTTTAATTTAGTGATTACTTGTGTATGTGTGTGACTTACTAGGCTCATCACTAATTGGCAATGAGACATGATATCAACTTTTAATATTATCAGAACTCTTTCTTACCATAAATGATTTCTCTAAATCATTTTATGCACCTCATAGACTATGGTTAACACCTAGCATAGCATGCCATGGCCACCCAATTTGTAATAAGGTTTACCTTAAATGAACCTATAATCATATGTTACCATGCGCTAGAATCTCTCTGTTACAAAATCCCAATTCGAGCTAGAGTCATGGTTTATGTCAAACCCCATTTGCTATGAATATTATGTTCTCTTTTAATTCCAGTTCTTGATTAAAAAGATTTTCTCATCAGAAACTCTTTTCTGATTAAATCTATCTGTCCTGGCTAGGAACTTGAAACATCAAGAACAATTAAATAAACATAGGATTTTATCCCTATTTACTTAGAGGAACAGATTCCATCTTGATCAACACCTACCTCCATATATAACTAGTAGGAGCCAACAGATGCCCATATACCCATACACAGTACAAGTATGAAAGCAGTATCAAACTCAAACCACCTATATACAAGATAACTGTACTATCTCAGTTCTAAAGATTATATACACTGATATAATTTATGACAATGCATTGATAAGAGTAAACTCCATGTGCTTGTCATAAATGTCACTGGTTCGGCCTACTTATCATGTATAAGTGCCTATCATGTTTGTTATATGGTATAAAACTCACCATTCCATCTTATTTACATCTCATATAAATAACTTGGGAACAAATATGATTACAATATTTCTGGATAAGTCATGTCCTTATTGTGAAGTATCCTCGATTATGAACCTATTTATGATACTTTATGCTAGAAATACTGTTGCTCATATTCTCAACAACTTAAGAATAGAATATTTAACAAAATATAAATGGACCTTCTCTATTACTCATAAATATATTATGTAAACGGAAAAGTGAAAATGCCTTTTATTAATAAAATATGTACAAGATACATACTAAATGATATGCTCTAGGAAATACTACTAACAATCTCTCACTAGCACTAGAGCCATTCATTACAATACCTTAGACCCATCTTTTCAAGATGTCGGTCTAACTGTGCTTGTGATAAAGGCTTAGTGAATGGATCAGTTGGATTTTCAGCTGATACTATTTTCTACATGGCTACATGGCCTTGCCCAACTATCTTTCTGATAATGTGGTAGCGCTTTTCTATGTGTTTGGATTTTTGGTGAGACCGGGGTTCCTTATATCTAAACAGCCTCTTTTTGCAGCATCTAATGTAGCAATGTACTCAGCCTCTATAGTGGAATCAGCAGTCGTACTCTGTTTGGAACTCTTTCAACTAACTGTATTTCTATTACAATGAAAACAAACCAAAAGGTAGACTTTCTATCATTGATATCTGATTGGAAATCAAAATCAATATAACCATCCAATTGTAAGTCACCACCTCCATATATAAAGAATAAATCCTTAGTTCTTCTCAAGTACTTAAGGATATTCTTGACAGCTATCCAGTGTTTCAAACCTGATTAGATTGATACCTGCTAGTCAAACTAACAGCATATGCGATATCCAGCTTAGTACACAATATTGCATACATTAAACTTCCAATAACCGAAGCATATGGAATCCTGGCCATTTTATCTCTTTCTTTAGGTGTCTTTGGAGACATCTCTTTAGAAAGGTGCATACCATGTCTCACTGGTAACAATCCTCTCTTGGAATCAAGCATGTTAAATCTCTTTAACACCTTTTCCAAGTATAGACTTTGGGATAAACCAATTATTCTTTTTGCTCTATCTTTATAGATGCGAATCCCAAGAATATAGGTTGCCTCTCCTGATTCTTTCATGGAGAATGTATTTGATAACCATACCTTTACAATTGTTAACATACCTGTGTCATTACCCATCAACAAAATGTCATCCGCATATAAGACAAGAAAAGTGACAGCACTATCACTAACCTTCTTATATACACATGGCTCATCCTCATTTTTGATAAAACCAAATGACTTAATGGCTTCATCAAAATAGATGTTCGAACTCCTCAAAGCTTATTTCAACCCATAAATGGATCGCTTTAACTTGTATACCTTGGAACCATCTTGGGATTCAAAACCCCTAGGTTGTTCCATGAAAATGTTTTTTTCAATGTATCCATTGAAAAAAGCTGTTTTGACATCCATCTGCCAAATCTCATAATCATAGTATGCAACTATTGCTAATAGAATTCTAATTGATTTAAGCATGGCAACAGGCGAGAAAGTCTCCTCATAGTCGATTCCTTGCCTTTAGCGAAACCCTTTCGTTACTAGCCTTGCCTTATAGGTCTTTACCTTTCCATCAGAACCAATTTTCTTCTTGAAAACCCATTTGTTCCCTATAGGTACAATACCTTCAAGTGGGTCAACAAGATCCCAAACTTGATTCTTATACATGGAATCAATTTCGGATTTCATATCATCAATCCATTTTGAAGTGTCTATATCTGATATAGCTTCTTCGTCATGAGTAGAAAACTCTTTTTCTTCTTCATGAAGGAAATCATATCTCACTGGTGGGTGAGATACCCTGGTTGTTCTACGAGGAATAGTTGTAGATGTTATATCAATAGGTGTAGATTGACTAGATGGATCTATATCCATCTGATCTGTTGGTTGGTCAGAATTCTCCAATTTTAACTCTATTTGCCTTCCTTTGCCTCCTTCTTGAACAAACTATTGTTCAAGAAATGTAGCATCTCTACTTATCATAACCTTTTGTGATGTAGGCAAATAAAAATAGTATCCAAAACTATTTTTGGATATCCAATAAATCGACTCTTTTCTGATCTGATTTCCAATTTATCAGTGTTCAGCTTTTTGATATAAGCTGGACAACTCCAAATCTTAACATGCTTAAGACTTGGTTTTCTTCCATGCCATATCTCATAAGGTGTGCAAGAAACTGATTTTGATGGAATCCTATTTAGAATATACAAAGCTGATTCTAATGCAAAACCCCAAAAAGAGATTGGCATATCAGTATAGCTCATCATACTTCGTACCATATCCAATAGGGCACGATTTCTCCTTTCAGATACACCATTCAACTGTGGTGTTCCTGGAGGAGTCAGCTGGGAAACAATGTCGTGCTCTCTCAAGTATTCATCAAATTTAATACTTAAATATTCATCTCCACGATCTGATCAAAAAGCTTTAATACTCTTTCCTGTTTGATTTTCTACTTCAGATTTAAATTCTTTAAACTTTTCAAGGGATTTATGTTTGTATTTCATCAAATACAAATACCCAAATCTTGATTTATCATCAGTAAAGGTAATAAAGTAATGAAAACCACCTATAGCCATTTCCTTAAATGGACCACATACATCACTATGTATGAGCTCCAAAATATTTTCAGCTCTTAGCCCTTGTCCAACAAAGAGTGATCTAGTCATTTTGCCCTGAAGGCAAGATTTATAAGTTGGAGTAGGCTTAGAGCCCAATGAGGATAGAATCCCCATTTTCTCCAGTTTTGCAATCCTATCTTCTGCAACATGATATAACCTTAAGTTCAAATATATTTTGAACTTGATTTGATTTTCACCATGGCATTGCATTCATTTAGATCATCTGCATTCTTTTTGTGTTTGTCATTATTATCCAAATAATAAAGACTATCATTCATATAACCCGAACCAACATATTTATTTCCAAAATAAATATTGCAACCATCATTTGTGAACTGAAATTCATAGCTATTTCTAGTCAAACTAGATATAGAAATGATGTTCTTAAAAGCATCAGGTACATATAAAATATTATCCAAACACATAACATGTCCAAACATGTAAAAAGATTTAGATCCTATGGCTAAACCTTCAACAGTTGAGCCATTGCCAATCCTGACTCTAACATCTCGAGAACGCAAGCCGCTACTATTTGCTAGTTCCTGCATATCATAAGAAATGTGAGAACTAGTACCAGTTTCTAAAACCCAAGCTGTAGATGAACTATGAGTATCATCAGAATCTAAATAACAAGATATAGACATACCTTCCGAAGGTCTATCCTTCTTGTCCTTCAAAGAAGCAAGATACACTAGGCAGTTCCTTTTCTAGTGCCTATCCTTTTGGCAGTGGAAACACTTTCCTTTGCCTCGATCAGCTTTAGTCTTCCCTTTCTGTTTAGCTATTTTCTTGGAAGGACCAGGAATCTGAGGTTTCTTTTTCTTATTGCCCTTTTTCTTGTTGGACTTTCCAGCAGAAGAAGATACAGTTAAAGCTACCTCTTTTCCTTTATTGTCCAGCATATTCTTTTGGGCAATAACCAGCATGTTGAGTAAACCAGCCAAGGTGCATTCCTGTTGAGTCATATGGAAATTTGTCACAAAATTCCCAAAAGACTCAGGAAGGGACTGAAGGATCAAATCCATTTGCAATTGGAAATCCATGTTAAAGTCTAGATGTTCCAGCTGCTCAATCAGTCGAATCATCTTATGGACATGATCCCCAACATTCTGTCCCTCAGACATCCTCATGCGGAATAGCTGTTTAGATATCTCATATCTAGCATTCCTGCTGTGCTCACCATACAACTCTTGTAGGTGAAGGAGGATCTCACTCGCACTCTGCATCTTCTCATGTTGCTTCTGTAACTCATTACTCATGGAAGCAAGCATGTAACATTTCACTCTCATATCATGCTCCTTCCACTTGTCCAAAGTTTCATATTCCTCTTGAGTGGCCTCTAGAGGTAAGGGACCAGGAACATTTGAGTCTAGAATATATCCTATATGTTCAAGGTTCAGGACAAGTTTCAAATTTCTTAGCTAATCAGACAGATTAGGCCCTGTCAACCTATTGTGATCAAGTATACTTGCAAGGATATTGGATGGTGGTGGTTGTTCTATGCTCATTTTTATCAAAAAATTAACTGCAGAAAATAACCAGATTAATTAGTAGATGTATCATGTATTTAACCAAAATGATTATGGTCTTTTAACCAAATTGGTCCTCCCACTAACTTAGCGAATCCTACACTTCCAAAGTAGAAAACTGAAATCCTAGTTGGATGGATTTATAGTGGGTGATTGAATTCTTATAATTCTATTGATCATCCTCAGGTACATCCATTATTGGAATTACAATAAACTATAAGTGAGCAACTCCTTGTCCATCACATCTCATGTGAGGTTTAGTCCTTTACCTAGCCTCTAATGCTCAAAATCTCAGGTATATCCATTATTGACTTATCTTGTATTAGTTAAGTTGATCCCATTGAGCCAGTAATTATGCAAATAATTTTAATGTCCTCAAGTACATCCAATATTGGCCACCAAACCATTTACATATTTATAACATCTTATGCTTAAAAATTATTCTTAAAAAAATCTCTTAAATTAATTGCATCTTATGCAAGTATTTAAAATTTCTTAAAATAATTGCCTCAATGGAGGACCCATGTTATAATTACTTTAATTATAGCATTTCCAACTTAATCATTTGTTTGGAAGATTTTATGATCATCCTAATTACTATTAAGGTCTCACTTTGCACATTATCCAATTAGCGTGCATATGTCATATACTTGCATACATTCCCATACATCTTATGCATTCATAGATAATAAATAAATATGGTATGATTATAGACTTTTCTAAGGGATTCAATTCTGAGCTACCAAGAATTGAATCAGGGCATTCCTAGATACATTTCATTCATTCATTTTACAAGAGTTGCTGAAGAAGTATATAATCAACACTTGATCTTAAATTCCTCCCACTGGTCCTATCAATACTCTTGACCTCCTTGATCTTCTTGCAATCCAATTACATAGTAATCCTTGGCTTATCAAGGTGAATTAACAAGAACTAAATAAATTAAATTACAACCCAAAATTATTACAACCTTAATAATACATGCCCAATAATAAATTAAAATAAATTAATTAATTTACAACCCAAAGAAACATAAAAGAAATAAATCTAATCACATTGGTTTTTTTATAGTCCATGATCATCCATCATGCATATTACTATTTAACAATTAAATAAAATATACATACTTAAATTAAAATGAATATCTCATATTTAACTTAAAAATTCAGATTTGAATATGATTCAAACAAATTTAAAAATCCATATTTGAATCTCATTCAAACAAATTTAAAAATCCAGATTTGAATAACATTCAAACAAATTTAAAAATTCAGATTTGAATCACATTCAAATAACTTTTAAAAATTCAAATTTGAATCACATTCAAATAATTTTAAAAATTCAGATTTGAATCACATTCAAACAATTTTAAAAAATTCAGATTTGAATAACATTTAAACAACTTTTAAAATTCAGATTTGAATTACATTCAAACAATTTTAAAAATTCAGATTTGAATAACATTCAAATAACTTTTAAAATTCATATTTGAATCACATTCAAATAACTTTAAAAATTCAGATCTGAATCAAAATTTAATTGTGTGATTAAAACACCTAATTAAACATTTTAATTAGTCATAGGATGAACCTTAGATCATGTAACAATTGCATATTCCAAGGCCAAACCATGTGCACCACTTTGGAGACTATTGATACGCACCATTGATGGTGACCAAGCACACGCTGCCACCTTTGCTTTTAAACCAACAATGAATAATCATCTCATGATCAAATCACACAATTAAATCATATATTAAACAATCTAAATGGCAAATATAGTGGCTCTGATACCAATTGAAGGAGCGGAAGCATAAAAAACATAAGTTTATATCATTGAATTCAAAAATTTTTCACCTAGGGTCACATGCATCATACAAGATTCATTTTTATCTATTTGATTTCAATGATAAACAGCATATTAAAACTCTTTTAATATGTTTTTGGATCTACATTTGCCATTTAAGATTTTAGAATTAATCAGATTAATTCATTAGAATCATAGATTAGATTAAGAACAAGTGCACTAACCTTTTTGATGCACTGCAGTGTGCTTAGCACCTTTGGGATGCGCCTAGGATACTAGATGTTGTCCCTCTAGTTTGTCCACACCAAGATCACCAATGGCAGCCCCTTGAACAGCTTTTAAAGCTTTTCCAATCAATTAGAAAATCAAGTTTTGCCTTTTGAGAGATTACAGATGTAAACAGGACACTAGAAATGATTTCTAGTATTTTTAATTCAATAGATTGTTGGCAAATCTCTTTGAATTGATGAGAGATGAAGAAGAAGAGAGGGAGAGACAGCCAAGGGTGGCAACACCAAGAGAATACAACAGCTTATGTTTTTTGTTCTTTCATCCTTACACTTATATAGCTAGATCACCACTTAAAACCCTTGCCACATGTCACCTTCTGATTGGCTCTAGGTTTAATTGACCCAATCACATAGTGCCAAGTGTCAAACATATATTTAATCTTGACTTTGATCATCTTACATGATTAAAATACATATAGCAAGTTTATGTGTAATGCCATGTGTCACCATCTCATGGTGCTATATGTCACCCTGTGAAATGACCAAAATACCCTTATGTCTGAATTTTGAGTTCTCAACTCAAAATAATTATTTCTCTTTTTCTAATTAATTTATATCAAATATAAATTAATTAATTAATCTCTATTAATTAATTTCTCATAATTAAATTCATATTTAAACACTTTAAATATAAATTCAACTTATATTATACATCCAATAACCTAGATTTGGTTTCAAGCCATGCTAGGGACTTTGCAATTTAATTGCAAACCAAACCTATTTAATTAATCAACTAAACTCTTTAATTAATTAATTAAATTATATCTAATTTGGTGATTATTTGTGTTTGTGTGTGACTTACTAGGCTTATCCCTAATTGGCAATGAGACATGATATCAACTCTTAATATCATCAAAACTCTTTCTTACCATAAATGATTTCTCTAAATCATTTTATGCACCTCATAGACGATGGTTAACACCTAGCATAGCATGCCATGGCCATCCAATTAGTAATAAGGTTTACCTTAAATGAACCTATAATCATATGTTACCATGCACTAGAATCTCTCTGTTATAGAATCCCAATCCGAGCTCGAGTTATGGTTTATGTCAAACCCCATTTGCTATGAATATTATGTTCTCTTTTAATTCTAATTCTTGACTAAAAAGATTTTCTCATCAGAAACTCTTTTCTGAATAAATCTAACTGTCCTGGCCAAGAACTTGAAACATCAAGAACAATTAAATGAACATAGGATTTTATCCCTATTTACTTAGGGTAACAGATTCCATCTTGATCAATACCTACCTCCATATATAACTAGTAGGAGCTAACGCATGCCTATATACCCATACACAGTACAAGTATGAAAGTAGTATCAAACTCAAACTACCTATATACAAGATAACTATGCTATCTCAGGTCTAAAGATTATACGCACTGATATGATTTATGACAATGCATTGACAAGAGTAAACTCCATGTGCTTGTCATAAGTGTCACTGGTTTGACCTACTTATCTTGTATAAGTGCCTATCATGTTTGTTATATGGCATGAGACTTACCATTCCATCTTATTTACATCTCATATAAATAACTTGGGAACAAACATTATTATAATCTTTCTGGATAAATCATGTCCTTATTGTGAAGTATCCTCGATTGTGAACTAATTTATGATACTTTGTGTTAGAAATACTGTCACTCATATTCTTAACAGCTTAAGAATAATATTTCTAACAAAATATCAATGGACTTTTTCTATTACACATAAATATATTATATAAATGAAAAAGTGAAAATGCTTTTTATTAATAAAACATGCACAAGATACATACTAAATGATATGCTCTAGGACATACTACTAACAGAGAGTGCAGAGGAGAGCCGCAAGTGAAAGAGAGAGCTCACCCAGAAAGTGCGAGAGATGAAGATTGTTGCTGCTATTGCTCAGATACCAAGGCGGGACTTGGAAGAAGTACTGAGCTCTCCGTTTTGACCTCCAGAACAGCCGATCTCAGAGGTAGAAGTGGTTCTTTCTCCACCTCAACAGGTCGAACCTCCACTTTCGCTGGTTCTTCAAGTGCAGAAGGGGGGCCTTCCCGACTGGCAGTAAGGACTCTTTTTGGAAGTGCTCAGGTCCTTATCCATTTACTGGAAAGGAACCATTCTGTTCGAGGTAATCCCGACCTTACCAAGGTCCTGGGCACCACCATTTGTTTTCAAGAAAATCGGAGCAGACTGGCCCAGGATAGCATCGATGAACTCTTGGCTCAGATGATGAGCCTAGGTTTGAAGGCCATTTCGAACCAATATTTGATCAGAGAAAGGCCTCATCTCTTGAGACAGGAGATTTTGAAGGTGGTCCAGGATGCATCTTCCACCAAGGCCCAACTCTCCATTGCCTAGGACTACATCGTTGAGATAGAAGGTTGGACGAAATCTTATGAGGAAAGGATAATTGAACTGGAGCAAGAACTTGAAGATGCTTGGGCCTGTTGATCTATCGATGTTGCTCGACTTTCCAAAGAGATCAAGGCTAAGGAAGAAGAGGCTCTGGTGAGAGAGGCTGGTGCTTATGTGAATGCACATGGCGATCTTCTAGCCAAACTCACGAAGCGCCATCCTGAGGAAGACTTCTCCTGGAAGGTGGATATGGTCCCAAGAGCTGAAGAAGACAGTGAGGAGGAGCCTGAGAGAGAGAGAGAGAGAGAGAGAGAGAGAGAATGATGGGACTAAAAATGTATCTGAAGGGCAGGTTAGGGGAGACCCTCCTGCCGAATGACTTGTATATATTTTTATATTTTGAAATGACTCTAAATCTTTTCATGCTCAATTTTCCTGATGAGATTAGAAAACATCCAAACCAAATTGCCTGAGTACTTAATCAATTGAATATAGTTGAACATTAAACATGAGATCAGTTATTAATCATAAAACATCAAACCACTTCCAAAAATCAGAAAACCATTACACGTGAACATGAGATCGGATGATGCTGTGATCGAATTTCGACTGAAACTTTGAAACATTTGAAGAGTGATTTGATAGAATTGTAAAGATTTGAAAATGACTTGGACTTATTAGGGTCAGGCTCATCACTTAGAGATCAAATAAAACCTTAGCTTTATTTGAGGAATGTTTGGATAATTCAAGCAAGATACATGATCACCACACTATATGCGGACTTGGAATTTTGAGGTATTTGAACATAGAGAGATCAAAAAATAATAGCATATAAGATTGAATGGTCCGGAGATCCAATATCGATCCAAACACATTGGATAA